>NC_089873.1:142890000-143490000 GCF_040182565.1 Anser cygnoides | reverse complement strand
TTTAGTAATTGGAATCTTGTTTAGAATAAAAACAGGTATTTAAATTTCGTTTTCAAAAGAGCTGGAAGATTTTTCATCAGTTCCACATGTTTCCATGTGCAACTGCAGCTAAAGTGGAGGAGGTCCCTGCAATGGTGTGGCTGCTATTGCAACTCTTAACCAGGAATGCAAGCAGCAGAGCTAGAAGCACCTTTCTCTTCCCATCCACTCCTATAAATGCATATCACTGTGGATATCTTTACAGGATGACAAGATGCTTCTGCCCTATCTTTTCTGTGACTGTTTTCCCTGCATCCTGAGAAGAATGCTGAGAATTGCTGGTGATTTTTTCTTTTTGCCTCTAGCATGCAGAAACTCTATAGTCTTGTTCATTCATACTAAGTGTATTGCGTTTACATGGCAAGGTTTTGGCAGTTGGGGGGCTGCAGGGGTTGCCTTTGTGCATAGACACCAGGAAACACGCGTTTCATATAAAAGCCAGCTCCAGCAGGCTCCAAAACAGACCTACAGCTGTCCAGAGCTGAGCTAGGGAGTGATGCTGTGCGGGCCACTGTGATAATATATTTAAGAAAAGACAAAAAACCCTGCAGAAAAGCTGTAAGAGAGAGGAGTGTGAAAAAATGTGGAAGTAAGAACTCTGCAGACATGGTCAGAGAATGAGGATGGGAAGAAGGTGCTCCAGGTGCTCCAGATTCTCCTGCGGCCTGTGCAGAGGCCCCTGGTGGAGCAGGCTGTCCCCCTGCAGCCCATGGGTCCCACACGGAGCAGATCTCCACGCTGCAGCCCGTGGAGGAGCCCCCGGTGGAGCAGGTGGATGTGGCCTGGAGGAGGCTGCGGCCCATGGAGAGCCCCCGCAGGAGCAGGCCCCGGGCCGGAGCTGCAGCCCATGGAGAGGAGCCCACCAGGAGCAGGGGGTCTGGGGGGAGCTGCCGCCCACCCGTGGGGGACCCGTGCTGGAGCAGTTTGCTCCTGGGGGGGATGGACCCCGTGGTACGGAGCCGTGTGGGAGCAGTTCTTGAAGAGCTGCTGCCTGTGGGCAGCCCCCGCAGGCTCAGTTCGGGCAGGACGGCATCCCGTGGGAGGGACCCCACGGGGAGCAGGGGCAGGGAGGGACCGTGAAGGAGTGGCAGTGATGTGGTGTTAGGGACTGACCACAGCCCCCATTCTCCATTCCCCTGAGCCGCTCGAGGGGAGGAGGTAGAAGGATCAGGAATGAAGTTGAACCTAAAAAGAGGATGGACTGGAGGAGAAGATGTTTTTAGTTTGGTAATTTTTATTTTTATTTTTATTGAGTTCTCACTGTTCTACTCTGTTATTAATTAGCAGTGATGAAAATCAGTCTTCCCGAAGCTAAGAGTTTTGCCCACGATGGTAATTTGTGAGCAATCTCCCTGTCATTATCTCAACCCATGATTTTTTTCATCATACTTTCCCCCTCTTCCTGCTGAGGAGAGGAAGTGAGAGAGTAGCTCGGTGCGCACCTGCTGCCCAGCCAAGTTTAATCCACCACAATAAGCAGGTCCAAAACCCTGCTTTTTTGGCTTTACCGATTACACTTAAATAAATTAGTAGTGCTTGTATTTCTGACATTAACTCAATAGTTCTGGTCTGAACTGAAGCAGTTCTCAAGGCATATCCCGGAATAACTTCAGGGTTATTATTGGTCTCCCTCCACTTCCTTGAGGTGGAGCCCATATGCTGGCAGTAACAAAACTCACCAGAGCCAAAGAAAGTGATGGCTTCGCTAGCCAGTAGGTGATTCAGTGAAATGAAAATCAAGTTTCACAACTATATCTCTGACACACAGCCACCTCAAGATCTTATCCTGCTTTGTGGGTTAAAGCTCTTGGAGACAGCAGAAGTGCAACTGAACTGGCTGTAACTAATTTGCAATGAACTCTTTAAGATGGATGCAGTAGTTTATCCTTCACATACAGCTAGCATGAGTTTGAAATGCCCTCAGCTATAATGACTACTATCTGTCTGCTGTTATGAAGCGGCTGTTTAACTTCTGCATTTGGAATTTCCTATGTACCGTGTACCCTCAGAAATTATTCTTAAAAACTATACAATAAAGGGCAATGTGATTGAAAGGAACCTAGAACTGTGAGCAAAAGAATCTTTAATTTAGCCTTTTTACCCAGCCAGAAAGAGGCAGAACACATTAAAGTCTGCACAAAGTGTACAGTGTCTGAATGTCTATAATCAGGTTATCTAGTCCCTTGCTAGAATACCACTAAAATTATATGAACAAAACCAAGCAAACTGGAGCAACAAAGTGGCCTGAGGAAATGCATACACAAAATAAATTTTCTTTAAATTGCTAGGAGAGTGAAAAAAAAATATGCACAAAATTAGAGCAGACTCTGAAATATGGTAATTGAAAGAATCTTTGGGAGCAGTAACCTGCAGTAGATTGAGCTTTGAAAAAGATAAACCTCTGTCCCAAGAGACACTAAGGTGTATTGGTAATTTCACCCCAGATTAGAAAGGATTAGTTGCCTCATAAGCAGGTAAAAGTGACAGTACTGTTGCTTTCTCCTAGCACTTGTAAAAGCTGTGGCCTCAAAACAGCAGGAGACATAGGAAAATAAATACTGAACTATTTTTGCCTGAGCTATGACATTTCTTGAAGCAAAAAAAGAAGGGCAAGAAAATCAAAGTACTAGCTGTGTGGAAGATAATGCACATGACAAAATAAAAGAATTAGCACTCAACAGCAAGTGATTTCCCATGACTGGAGCATGAACCCTTTCCCTTTGAAGAATAGTTTATTGTCTTACATGGGGCTGAGTTCTAACTGCCTGAATATAAATCGCTGTGTTAAATGCTGCCTCAAATGCTTCCAGGGACAGAGCAGAATAGTTGACTTCTTTTTGATTTTTGCCAAGCAGTCAATTTTCTGTCTGCTGTATGCATTTCCAGATATCCTGTGCTAGCATCATCTCTGAGTTGTTTCAAAGGCTTTGATTTTCTATTTTCTCACCTTGTTGCTTATTATGGTTTCACCTCAGTAGGGAGCTAAGCACCACACAGCCACTTGCTCACTCTCCCCGGGTGGGACTGGGGAGAGAATTGTCTAGAGAAAAGGACAGTTTGCTAGCTGAAGCCAAGGCAGCATGCACAAGCAAAGCAAAAACAGGAGTTCTTTCATGATGTCCCATCTGCAGGGAGATGTTCAGACACTTCCAAGAAAAGCAGGGCTCATCACATGTAACAGTTTCTTGACAAGACAAATGCCATCACTCTGAACATCCCGTACTCCACCTTCTTTCCCCCAGCTTTTATTGCTGAGCATGACACCACGTGCTATGGAATATCCCATTGGTAAGCCTGGGCCAGCTGTCCTGGCTGTGTCCCCTCCCAGCTCCTGGTGCACCCCCTGCCTCCTGGCTGGCAGCATGAGAAGCTGAAGAGTCCTGGGCCCTCTGTAAGCACTGCTCTGCAACAACTAAACATCAGTGTGTTATCAACACTGTTGCCATCATAAATCCAAAACACAGCACCATACCATCTATTAGGAAGAAAATTAACTCTATGCCAGCCTAAGCCATTGACTTTGCTAAAGTGTCATAACAAATAATTAGTACTGCCATTGTTAGTAGCTTTTAATTAACTAGTCCTCAGAAGCTTTGTGTACAAACTGAATAGAGATCCATTGCTAGCCTAATTGCAAAGAACTTTTAGGAAAAGACCAAACAGTCTGGGGTAATGAATGTAACCGGCATTACAACATGCTCCCTTACTCAAAAAATTTGGTACTTACTCCCTGGGGAGAAAGGCTCATGAATTATTCTTATTATTGGGTTTGTATTAATACTACATTAATAGAATTTCTATATACACTATATTAATGACATCTATCTGCTATTCTTTAGTACTTGTTATAAACTCCAAAATGTAGTCATTGACACAGATTTTTCTTCGCAGTCATTGTGTGCCCACCCTGTACCCACCTACCTCTCAAATAGAGGAGCCACAGGAAAAGAGGAAGGAGAATAGAAACAGTCAGATTATAAACAAGAAGCAGAAACTGGATTTCAGTCATCTTCTAACCAGTACATGTGGAAAGAACTGAACACAAACACTTTCATAGCGGAAGACTGCTATGGCTGTGTCATGCCATAGCTTTTGCTCAGTGCCAGCATATTAGATGCAACCAAAATTGTTTCACCATCAAAATGGACAGGTTTAAAGCCTATGAGGCACAGCTTCATTGCAGTTCCCGTATATAAACAAAGCTTACCTATTACAGGGCCCTCCCTGTGGCATCCCTGTCATTCATTGTAGCACATCAATCAGGACACACCTATTTTTTTCTCAGTAGGCTTTTAGTCATCGACAGTATTCATAACACATAACACTAACAGATGTTTTTGGTTCTTTCCTTTTCCTTCCACATGTCTTTCAAACACAAACATTACCTCAGACCATCTAAGAGTAGCCTTGCAATTCTCTCTTATTTTACCACAAGGAGACCAATTCATTACAGCACAACAGCTTCTCCTAAATCCTATCCTTGTCTTACAACACTCAGCAGAAATTAAAACAGTCTCCAACCTCCTTATTTTCAAGGTGTCCAAGTGTCCCACTGCCACACTCCTCTACTTGTTTTTTCTTTCTCCAGTGCTACATAAACTTCCCTTCAGGGCAAGCTCCTTGGGACTTTTGGTCCATAGGTCCCTCGGGCTTTCAAAACGCCTCACTTGAGCACTCAGAACATAGAGTTCATCTCAGCACAGGCTCCAGCTGTGGTCAGCGAGAGTCACAGGGAGGTCACCCTCTGCTTGAAAATGAGACAAGCTGCACTCCCGTCACCAGGCACAGAGCCAGGTGACTGGTTCAGCCATAGACATCTCTCTGTGCTGTGGATGTCTACACTGGAGGAGATTAATCCTGTCCTCAGACCTGTCTGAACAGCCTGCAGCGTCTATAATGAATTTTATGCATTTTTAAATTCGTTTATTATAATTCCTGTTATTGAATCATGATACAGAAGACAATTTCTCTCAGCAGTTGCATTACATTTTGAACTAATAATTTCTTGTTGTTTCCCAAAGTACCTGCAGTAGCTTTATTTGTTCTCCAATTAAACTTTCCTTTGCCTGGAGAGCTAGCATACTCCTCGGCTAAAAGACAGTAAACAATAATGTGGAATACACAAGTAGTTTATGAGTCAGTTTTCTGTCAATGAAATTCTTAAAAATGAATTGGCAAATGTAGACAGTGGTGTTAAGCAATCCCAGCTCACACTAGCATTATGCTTTCTCCCCTGGAGACATTCATTCCCTGTGTTTTTATTGGTATAAAACTCAACTGGACCGCAGCTTTTGAATGGCACTTTGGAGATGGAATTTAAAAAAAAAAAACAACAATATTGTTGTTTTCAACAGACACAGAGCCACAGAGAGCTCTTGTGTTGAATTTCCTTACAATTTCTTCATTTTTCCATACTTAAGGACTACCTTGGTAAGTGAGTAACAATAAAAATATTGCGTGTACCCTTTTGCCCAAGCAGTCGCCTCTGTTCCCATGGTCCTTGCTTTCCTATGTTAGCTGCTGACTTGTGATATGGAAGCTACAGTAAAGTACTGCTGCTGTATTCATTGAATTATTGGGCTATGGATTATATTTTGCCTGAGTTTTGGTAATCATAACCAGTTTTCCACCCACGATAAATACAACAGCAGATGTCACAACGAAATGCTGTGTTCCAGAATAAATTATGTTTGTTTTGAAATATTTTGAAATCAGATTCATTCATTCTCTGAACTTCCATATATTCCCTGTGTCCTTGTCTTTTATCTGGATTGCATGTGATTTCTCTACATCTGAAGAGGTGGATACGCAGCTGGACTCTCAGAACTTCCATTTTGCTGTGAGATGAAGTAGAGCAGGGAAAGGAGCGCAAAAGATGTGAAAGATGCTTAGTCTGCACTATGGAGATGAAACCCTAAAGCCTATTCAGCAAGGAGATTAGAGGATCAAGTATACCTAATACTACATCTTATGGTTCCTACCAGGACCATCCTCCAGACCAGCTTCCCAGCCTGTGGAGACCATAACTATGTTAAGTGTGGCATCTCATGTCCTCCACAGACATAAGGGCATTGGAGGACATTGTCCAGAGCTCACAAGGCCCTGCAAGACCGAATATGCACCTTCAGATGCTGCTAGATAAACTCAAAGGGGTTATCCAGAATGATGGAATGATGGATAAACAAACTGAGGGAACGTGCTATGCTCACCACCTTTCAAGATAACTCTCTTTCAGAGAGAAGAGTTAAGGTTAAACTTAAGAACATACACTAAATATTTTCTTCTTCTTCTTCTTTTCATGGTATCAAGACAGTTTACTCCCCACAGAGAAATTAAGTACCAGGTTTCTATATTGTATAAGCTTTAGAAACCAGAGGGCATATATCCCACATGCATCTTAAGTTCAAGTAACTCATACTGACACCATCTGAAAATCCTTCAAATAATTTGACTTGTCCCCAATACGTCTGGACCTTTTATCATAAGATGTCAGGCACAATATATGGTGATAGTGGAAGAAGGCTGTTGCCAGTCTTGCTGTCTTCCAGCATCCTTCCAGAGGAAACATTTTCCCCTCAAACACTCAGACCTTACTACTGCGAAGTGTGGCAATTAAATCAACACCGTGGGAAGTAACGGTTAAAGATTCAAGTGCTAGAGTTCCTTTAATTATACAGGTTTCTGATTCTGGGGTCCGTTGCCTTTTTAACAGAGCTTACCATACTATGATCATCATTTTTATAATATTACATCCTAGTCGTGTCTTGTCTCATTATGCAAAGCAGTGGTCAAACAGCTGTAATGTACAACTTTGCCCACAACAGAATGGAATACATGTAAAACTAAAGGGTGTTATGAAGAAGTATTTGTATAGGAGGACAAGGAGAACAATAGCAATGCATGAGGACTCTCCATATGGTCTTCCAAGGGAAACAATGCAGTTTTTTCCAAGCCTCCTGTTCTGAGATAGCAGCCTCTTTATGTTTTGATGATTTTATTTATATAGAAAATATTACTGTCCTAGCTTTTGTCTTTGACCTTTGAAGTGCATTGGAATAGCCAGATTTGTGTAAAGAAGAGAAGAGGAAAATCAAAAAGACCTGCATGTACTAGGGAGAATCCAAGACAGACTTTTGAAAAATATGATATAATGCTATGTGAATGGTAAAAACTTTGCATCAGCAGGGAGAAAGGAGTGGAAGTAAGGAGGACTTGAGGAAGGAAATCCAGCTAGTAAGCTAAAACCACCAACTTATATTTAAGCTGGTGGCCAGATTTCTGAGGATATGTCCAGAAGAAAGGCTGAGAAAAGTGAAATGAAACACTATTATAAAGTAAAGTAAGGTTGTGCTTGCACGTAAAGAAAAGCTTCCTTGTGATCCCGTGCAAAAGAGCAACCAAGAGCTTTAAGAAGTTTATGACAAATGTTAGAACTGTATTCCTAATAAAAATCAGTCATTCAAGTGTCATTGGGCTGCTGTGGTAGGGGAGTGGAGAGATACAAACAGTAGCCAGAGCTTTGATTCAGAGGTTAACCATGGTTTTACATACAAGTGGAGCTAGAGAGTGAGAAATGTGTCATGGAGCTTTGTTATTTTTCCTATTTCTTGTTCACTTTAAGGCAACAGAGCTCTAGGGATCTGGGGAATGGGGTGTTACTATTTGTCTACTGGAAGCATCGAAAAGCTATTAAATAATCAGGGGGACAGAGCAGGAACAACTATTGTTTGAGGGAGCCTAACCTTACTTACAGGATCCAAAGTGGCTTAAAGACATTGACGTAGATTGGTTCGGAGTGTTTTTTATATTTCCTTTTGCAAAGAAAGCTTGGGTGAGAATGTAACCTGTTAAGCCACCAGTCAATATGTTGCTTTCTTCCACTGAACAATAACTGCTGTCTTTTACTGCTATTATGAAATGACCTTTTGCTGATTTAACTCTTTTTGAAGACACAATAATGACTTCAGAGCCACACCATTCACCATTCATGGCAGCAGCCTTAATGTTTCTCCAGCTAGAAGAAGTTGTAATGAGATGGGAAAGGTCCAAGCCTGTGAGACTGAGCAATACAGCCAGAGAACTCAGAACACAGAGAACAACGGAAGGCAAGGCAGGAGCCACTTCAACGCTTTCTCCTTTGGGCCATTGCCTAAGCCTGATGCTAATTCACCATCTGAGGGGGTATTATCTTAATGTGGGTGACCAGAATGTCTGATCACAAGAGGAGGCACAAAACCTGAATTAGGCAGTACCATTTAACTGGTGTCAAACCAGTAGCTTGAGCTGATAGTAGTTTAAGCTATTAAACTGATGATACAAACCTCTTGGGAGTGCTAAGCAGAGTTTGAAAGTGAATTTAAAAGGACAAAAGCAGCTGGGGTTTTATTTAATTCTTGTTTGGGATGCAGAAAAAAACTTCTACTTACTGTAACCATTGGTTCCCTCCAACCCCATCCACCCCTACCAGATCTCTAGCCACTTTCTGGAGAGCTGGGAAGGTGATATCATGGGAGGCAGCATCTCGTCCATCCCTGGACTATACGAGAGAAGCAGTTCTGAGCTCTGAACTCTCCTAGCATCTCCTGCACTGCCAGATGACGAGTGAGCTTCGCTTCCTTCTGATTTCAGCTCCTTGCTCTTTTTAAGAAGCTCGAAGGAGAGAAGAGAAATCAGACCACAGTCCCATGCTTTTTTTATTATTGCTATTTTATTTTCTTAAACAGGATACGCTGAGGGCAGGAATGCACACTATATGTAGGCAAGCTGGAAACAATAATTTTTGTTTACATGATTCATCAGTAAGTCCTGCCTTTATTTCCCCACCCTTCGTTTGTGAGGTGTTTGTGCCATGTTGCTCAGCAGCATTGCAGCATGTGTTTTCAGAATGACAGCGTACCGGGGAGAAGGAGCAAATAAGGCAAAGGACACAAAGGAGTACAAGAGAAAGAACAAAGCTAAAGGAAAGAAGACAAATCCATACATTAGCTGAGCTGTCTCTGACATATATCTTATTGCAGATCAGACCTTTTCTCTGTTTTTAGAAAGTTAAGCGCACAGGTCCAATAGATTACAAAACTGGGATTTTCCTGTGTTGTTTCACTTGGTAGAAATTTCTCAAAATTTGTTTTGCTTTCTTCAAGAGCAGCTTTTCAAGGACTTGCTTCAATTTAGTGAAACATTACAAATCTGATGCGTACTTTTATGCTAACTTGGTGACATTACTTACCGACACATAAACATAAGTGGCAGGGAGGGAAGGAGCTTGGTTTGTGCGCTGTGCACCACACAGAGGAGGCTTCCTGCCCATCTAAGGGATTTCGTGCTGGGTAAGTTCCTGCTTTTGACAACATTGTGAACATTTCTGGCCGCCCCAGCCATTAGGGAAGCCAAAGCAGAGAAGGGGCAATAGTGGAAGAAAAAGAATAACCAAAGTAGAGTCATCTGCTGGCCCTAATACACCGCTCCGAAGGAGCTACAGCTTAAGGTAGCTTTCAGAGGCACCCTAATATCTGGGAAAAACTAGCCCATGGCCCCAGCTGGCTTTAAAAAGAGTGCTCACAGGCTGCCTCCTCAAATTCCTTACACTGATATCTACAGTGGTTAGGACCCAGAATTTTCTAGATATTCTGGAAAGGGATAGCGTCAATGGCTTACGTAGAAGATGTTGCAATAACGTAACACTTCCTTTCACATGGCACAGAAACTGAGCTCCCAGAGCATAGTCAGAAATCAGATAGAACAACCTAAAAAAAAATTATCCAAAGGCCTTATCTTCTAACGCTGAGCAAATATGGCCATGGGTGAGACGAAATACATAGCAATTTCTAAATTGGCCAAATCGCACCTCACAGAAATGCAAGCACCGTGTCCCTGACAAAGATTATGTTTCTATTCCTGGCATTAAAGCAAGTAGGGCCATTTTTTTCACAGCCTAATGCATGCCAATTATAACAGCTTAAAAGAAAACTGGCCAAAACATGCTCTATTTACAAATCAGATGCATATGAAAGGTATCTTTTCCCCAGTATGTTTTGATTGCAATGGCTGCTACTGGAAAGAGTTTTGAAAAACATTCTTGTGAAAGCCTACACTGAGGTAAGCTAGACAGCAGTTCTGCTGCTTAAAAACCAGTTGTTTCATCCTGATAATGCAAGTTGCTGAAGGAGCCTCCTGCAATGCTTTTGGGAACCCGTACTTGTTGCAATGCTGAAATGGTCACCAGGTTTGTTTAGAGCTGGTGATTTTCAAAGAGATTGATTAGACTCAAAAAAGTGTTTTATTGTTTACAAATATTTTTTGAAAACCTAGAAAAAAAAAAGCAGACTACAGAGAAAACAGCTCCTCAATGTAAATGTAAAAGTGAAATTGCAAGATCACTAGGACACTGAATTTCTCATTCAAGAGCTTTCCAGCTACAAGCAAAGTTACACAAAGGCAGTAATGTCTGCTACACCAAAGACAGTACATCGCATCAATCAGTGCAGCCCTACAGCAGCGTAGACTGCTTCTGGAACATTGCTCAGATGGTACCAGCACATTGTGCTTACACTTCTGTGGCTTGCCAGGCTTCCTGCCTCTCCATGCAACACTCATTAAAAGGAAGAACTGTAATAGTGACAATGAATAAAAGTAGCATCAGCACTTACAGGTATTGCAAAGTTGTTTTCCATGGGGGAAAAAAAAAAAAAAAAAACTTTTCTATTGAAAATTTTATCGTTTCTTTTGTTCCACATTTTGAGATATCTGATAATATTTGGCTGTCTGGGTTAAACAGGGTATCTACAATAGATACATGTTATTTCACATCTATGCTATACCCTGGGGCAACCTGGGTCTGGCCCACGTACTCAAAGTGAATGTGACACATACAAAGGGTAGCAGCTGGGACCCACGAGCAGATTCTCCTTTTCATTCCCATTTTCATACTTCTTGTGCATCTCCCATTCTGAAGAGATGGCAAACACTTTTATTCCCCAACTTCGATACATCTCACCCTTTCTTGGCCTTGCCTAGTTTTCATTGTTCAAAATTATTTAGTCTCATGATGACAAGATACCTGACACATGTAAGTTTTACAGATAGAGCTATGGTGTGTCCTTTTTTTCTTTGTCAGTTTTGTTGGCAGCTATAAATAAAAACTACATTCAACGCACAGCCTTGTCCTGACTGAATTTATAGCATGAGCTTGCTATGTGAAATAACTTGATTGAGAAGTCAGTACTAGGGAAAAAAGAAAAAGAAAAGAGGAGGAAAGGAAAGGAAAGGAAAGGAAAGGAAAGGAAAGGAAAGGAAAGGAAAGGAAAGGAAAGGAAAGGAAAGGAAAGGAAAGGAAAGGAAAGGAAAGGAAAGGAAAGGAAAGGAAAGGAAAGGAAAGGAAAGGAAAGGAAAGGAAAGGAAAGGAAAGGAAAGGAAAGGAAAGGAAAGGAAAGGAAAGGAAAGGAAAGGAAAGGAAAGGAAAGGAAAGGAAAGGAAAGGAAAGGAAAGGAAAGGAAAGGAAAGGAAAGGAAAGGAAAGGAAAGGAAAGGAAAGGAAAGGAAAGGAAAGGAAAGGAAAGGAAAGGAAAGGAAAGGAAAGGAAAGGAAAGGAAAGGAAAGGAAAGGAAAGGAAAGGAAAGGAAAGGAAAGGAAAGGAAAGGAAAGGAAAGGAAAGGAAAGGAAAAAAGAAAAGAAAAGAAAAGAAAAGAAAAGAAAAGAAAAGAAAAGAAAAGAAAAGAAAAGAAAAGAAAAGAAAAGAAAAGAAAAGAAAAGAAAAGAAAAGAAAAGAAAAGAAAAGAAAAGAAAAGAAAAGAAAAGAAAAGAAAAGAAAAGAAAAGAAAAGAAAAGAAAAGAAAAGAAAAGAAAAGAAAAGAAAAGAAAAAAAAGGCAACCACCAAAAATAAATATATGTAGAAACAAATATTTTATGATCTGGACTTGAATAGAAGATAAAGCATGAAGATGATCCTTGAGTTACTGGGGAGAAAAAATGTCCTGACTAGATGATGATGATTAAAAGAGAGCACCTTCTTTCTTACCAACAGAGCTGATGTCTTCCTAGAATGTACAACAAATAATTATAACACATGCATAGGAAAAATAAAATGCATAAGCAACCTTAAGAAACAAATAATTTTGAGTCGTTTATTTTGTGATCTTGATAAACTTACTCTTGATAATAGTCTAGACTAGACTAGACTAATTCATTTGGAAGGAAGCTACAAAGACCACTGAATACCAACTGCCTGACTTCTTCAAGGCTAACCAAAAGTTAAATTATTTTATTGAGAGCATTGTCCAATTGAACACTGACAGGCATGGGGCATCAACCACCTCTCTAGGAAGCCTGTTCCAGGGTTTGACCAACCTCACAGGAAAGAAATCTTCTTAACACCCGGCCTGACCCCCCCAGCACAGCTCTGTGCCATTCCTGTGTGTCCTGTCACCGGTGCCCAGGGAGCAGAGACCGGCACCTCCCTCTGCGCTTCCGCTCCTCAGGACACTGCAGAGAGCACTGAGGCCGCCTCTCGGCCTCCTTTCTCCAGGCTGGGCAGCCCAGGTGTCCTCAGCCTCTCTTCACAGGATATGCCTTCCAGCCCTTTTACCTGCTTTGCTGCCCTCCTCTGGAGTCATTCAAATGTCTTAATATCCTTTTTAAATCGTGAAGCTCAGAGCTGCACACAATATCTGAGAATGAAAGCAATGCCCAACTGGACCACACAAACACGTCCCACCTGACTCAGAAATCTGTCTCCAGCAATGGCCATGGGAAAGGCTATTTAGGGTCATCAAGTGAATTTGGCCAGTAGTTACAGTCCATTCCTCTTATACACCCTTACAGCCAGAATTGCTGGGGGTTGTTGGCAATTGCTCTCCCCATCCTATCCATCTGTCACACCCGTTTCTTCATCTCCCACTCCATGGATATCCATCTCCTGTCATATTCTGACTGTTGTTTCTTTCTTCCTACAAAAAAAGGCTAATGCCAGTCTCCCTGTCTAAACAATCTCCATCTCTCAAAAAAATCTTTTTATCGTACTTTCTTTCCTACCCACTTCACTCTCTTTTTTGTTATTCCTCCTCACTGCTTACGTGAGTATGAAACACTTGCTCCAAATCCAACCTTACACAGAATTAATCTAATCAGGCAATGGCCAATTTTATTCCTAGACTGGAGGGTGTTACTGATCCACAGACTTGTTGTGTGCATTCAGCACCAACTGCCACAAAGCAATGGAGTGGGTTCAGTAAGGCCAAAATCTTCAGAGCTGTACATTGCTAAACCTTAAAAGACTCTCCTCAATGCTGTATTGTGGAAATTTCCATTTCCTATAAGAGCAGGAGTTTGACATTTGTCATCATCTTTTCATACTTCTCAAGTGTATTTATTTAATGAGCTATCAACACTTAGTATTTTATGATATCTTGGTTTCAATATTCCTTATTTCTCATAATGACCAAAACAAGTGGGGCTGGATTAAACAGATTAGACAAGGTAGCCAAACCTGATGGAAAAAGGAGAGGGGAAAAGGTATATTTGAACTGGTAAAGAACTGAGAACATGACTGGAGAAATGCCATGTGTGCATAGCTTTCTCAGATAAGCATATTAAAACACAGAAGAGAAATAAGCAATAATAAATGGAAACCAAAAATCATTCTAAAGAAGTTACTGAGAGAGACATCTTAGTAAAAACTAGTAATAATATAAAGTCACAAATGAACATCTGAAAGATGAAAAAAAGTAAATTTTATATTAAGATAATAGAAAAGGGGAGATAACTGAGGCAAGGTGCAGAAAATGGGACAGAAGGAAAGTAATGGCTGCAAAAGGAACATAAATTATTCTGGAGTGTGTTTCAAAGTATTTCTGTAAAGTACACAAGCTGTAACTTTCTGAGAAGCCACCAAATGACATGCCTGAAGAGGAAATGAAGCATGTGCCCTTGTGGTTAGCTGACCCAATTAGCGATGGTAGTTGGCCCAATTTAGAAACAGGAGCTATGCTTTTATGTATCACTGTCCTAAATACAATTGACGTTATACCCGTTTTAATGATATAGCTGTGCCTTCTTTGATGCTTGATTGTGCTTTCTATTGAAGATGGCTCAATGGGACACTTTTCTTCTACATAATACTAAGTAAGCCAGTATTTTTGCATAAGTGCTTTCTTCAGACAGTCTTTACTAGAAATAGCAGACCATGCTTTCATGATGTGAAACGCTTTTTTTTCTTGTCTTACGGATCAGACTGTGGTACATTGTTCATGATGAGTAGGTCAGAGGTGAATAACCAGCTGAGCTAATTTCAAGTACAAATATTTTCTTACCTTAATTTTACAAGAGATAAGTGTGAAAAATGGCATCACAGTCTGAACCCAGGAGGAGAGCAAAAGCCCTCTCAAAAAGGTTCAAAAGCTCTTCCTTTGTATGCCGGGTAGCATAAGACCAAAGTTGCGTAATTAAAACATAAACTATGATGGTGATTTTAATCTAGAATTTTCTTCCAGAATTACAGCAAGACACATTAGACAATACCATTAGCTAATTAAATGTCATCATTTTCATCCAATATAAAATCCAGCTGTTCAACAGTGAGGAATTAGTCCAAAATATAATAGGCACTACTGAAATCATGCAGTACCATTGCCAGTACTCAATTTGTTTTGGCTAAATCTTGAAACTTGTACTTGAAGCTCCTGTCATCATCCCATCTCTTATGCACCCTTTTCCTTCCCCACCTTATCCTTTTCCTCTCTTTCATGCCTTAGAGTTTATTAACCCGTGCATAATTTATAATTTGGAAATAATTATAAATCTCTTAGAAGTTGGAAATTGTCATTTTTACTAAGTGTATCAAACTGTGAGCTGTTAAGATTGTTTGAAGCTTCCTGAGATGGTGTTGGCTCTAACTCTTTGCCTTCCTCTCCCTCATTTCCAGCCAATTGTAAAAACCAAACCAAACAAACAAACAAAACAATAAAAGGATGTGCAGGAGATTCCTGTCTTATCTCTTTGGTTCAAGTATGGCAGGGAGAAAAGAGAAGATGCTGCCAAACCACCTTCCTCTGTTTTCAAGCTGCGCATATTTTTAGATGTGAACAATAGCATTTGACTTGAGGACAATTCCCTAGGTGCCTAAAAAATTGCCAGTGGGCCTAAAGAATTCCCAAATCATCACAACATTCACTCCCCTTGTAAGTTTTTCATTAATCCTCTTGCAACTTCAAAAACAGGGAAAGAGGTTCAGAGCTCCTTTTCTCCTCATGCTCCATGGCCCTAGCTCAACGAGGAGGCCTGGAGCTGTTCCCAGATTGCCCGACGAGTGTGCCCCCAGGCACGTCGTCACTTCTTAGTGCGGGCACCTCCACACGGGCATCACTTCACCCTTTACCAGAACCTGCTTCAGCCTTGTGAGAAAAGCAGAGTCCGCCTACAAAATACAGACGTAAATGATGACAAAGCGTGTCCCTCCTAGCAGGTGTTTGTGTAAATACCTGAAGAAGCTGAGCAAAAATCTCTTCTGTGTCTTCATAGCCTAATACTGGTCTACTTTACCACACCCTTAATAAGGGTGTATCTTAACACGGTCAACATTTGACTGACTTAATGGACCAGATGGTCTTCAAAAGTTCCTTCCAACTGAACTATTCTTTTCTATTAATACATTTATCATATCCTTTATCAACGCTACAAAGGATCGACTTACTGTACACGAGAGAGAAGCAGATTGTGCTTTATCTTACTCCAGGTTAACACTGGTCTAATTAATGGTGTGGAGTTTGGGGGATGGCTCTATGTTAGAACACAGAACAAGTGCAAAACCTTTTCTGCATCCCGACTTGGAAGTTACATTTTTTTCCAGTCTAAGGGGAAACATGTTGCAGGATTCAAAGCTGTATTTCTCATCTTTTGATATGTTTTTGCCCTGTCCCTTTATCTTTTCTGTCATAAGGCAGTATAGCCTTCACAATAAAAATGAAAAATATTCTCAACACCTGCACACCCAGTCATATCAGGACAAATAAATTAATGGGATAGAGAACAGGTTGTCTGTTTCTCTCCATGTAGCTCTTTTTGCCTTCAAAAATGTGTTCTCAGCTTCACTTCTGACTGGGAAATATCCCTAGCCTGGGCTGGTCCCTGTACCATAGCCAAGGATTTCCTGGGAAGAAGCTGGCTGGTACGAGGCAGAAGTGTACCAGGCAGCGTGCACGTGGAGGAGACACTCGTGGGACAGTGCCTGTGAGCTGTTTTTGTTCACAAGCATGTATGTATGTAGACTCCCTAGCTCAAAAGGGATTTTTGAACAACATCAGATAGCCTTTCAGACAAAGGCTTTTACCTTAGGTGCCTCCATATACAAGAGAATGAAAATCAAAGAGCAATAATTGTATATTGAATTTTTAAGATGTCTTTCTTTTTCTTTTTGAAGTTTGGTTGACGCATGTCAAAAGGATTTTTGGAGACTGATAATCTGTAGTGGCTAAAGCCATGGCCATGCCCCTATCGAAATGAACAGCAATTACACTCTGTGTTAAACAGAGAAAGTCACAAACAGGCAAACTCAATAAGCAGACAATTTAAAATAATAAACCACGTGTGTTTCTTGCAGCCTGGTAAGGAAATGGGAGTCAGGTCATTCCACAACCTGTTTAAAAATGGAAAAGGAAGGGAGTTATTTGGATGGGTATGAAAACGTCAGGAAGTGATAAAACTCCTGACTTCTCCCTCATCCCTTGCCAAGAGCTTTATACATCTTAAACAAGCACACCAGAGCATGAAAGACACTTATTTTGTACTATTCAGAAGCCTTTCAATAGAGAAATTTAGAGAAAAAACATTATCAATTCAGTTCCAGGCAATACGCCAGATAATACTTCTGCTTTGCACATGATAATCTATTTCCAAGAGAGCTGATGTCTTCCTTGTGAAAACTGTGAAACAAAACAAAGCAAAACCGATGAATCCTTTTCCCAAGGAGATGGAAGTAATCCAGTGGTCTCTGGTCTGCTCACACAGCTAGATGGTATGCTAGGCTCTCTTATTTTAATAGATTTGAATGAGATGCTGTGTACAACGCTGTCTCTGCAATATCAAAGCTTTGATTTGGCATGCACATACAGCAGAAATAACAACTCCAAATCCATAACAGAGTAGTTCAAGATACTGGATCTTGACTGACCTTGATTTCCCCAGTTAGGTCCTGAAACAAGTCTCTGAAATGTGTCACTGGACTGACACGAGTTACTGTTTGAGATCAGTAAGGTAAATGAAACTTGGACAACTCTGAATCATCTTAATAGAGTAGCAGTCTGGAAAGCAAGTCAGAAAGAATATATAAATTGTGGTCATCTCCTGTGTTTATTTCACTGACTAAAACATTGACAGTGTTAGCCACAAAGTCCTCTACATTAATCATGTGAGCAGTGTAAGTGATAGCATTTCTTCATCTGAAGGGACAAATCTGCTCTTAATTCTGCTCTGTACCTGGCTATGAATTTTAACTTTTCCTCTTGTAAATTGATTTAAATTAAAAAGAAATTCGTATTAACACAGAGTTAATACAGATTACAATATAAATGACCTAATTATAAATTATAACATGAGTTACTGCATATGCAGGACAAGCTTATAAACCATTTGCTTATTATTTTTCTTGTTGAGTCTAGTGTCTTGAATGTGTTTAGCACAATAAGCTTTCTTCACTATCTGCTCCTTGTCAGATCTATAAATGAAACTGTTTTGAAATCTTTGAATGATCAAGAGGCCTGCTGATAAGAATCTAACCCTTGTAAAACAGTTTGTTTTCTACCTCATATTTTTTCCTACATTTTTACATTTTTTTTTGTCTTTCACCTTTTAAAATTAGGATCTGTGTGATACACAATACTTGAACACTAACTCTTGTTGCAGTTCATTGCCTGTGGTGCACTACTGTGAAAGTTTGTTGAGTATTTGAAAACACTTGTATGTTTATTTTAGAGAAGGAGATAATGTTAATTTCATATGAGAATATTTAAAGTTAAATTGCACCTATTCCCAAGAGGAAATATGTTTGTGACCTTGAACAAAACAAGTGTGACCAGGCTCAAGCCTCCCAGAGCAGAGTATGTGGTCTCCATCTGCTTTTGTTTTAAAATCGGACAAAAAGGATAGCTTGGGACCCTTCTTGCCTAGAAAAGCCCTGTTGGAAAGGGTTCAGACATCTTCAGGTATTCCCAAAAAATAAGCAGTACCTCTCCACTGCCTGAACTCAGGCTGTGTTCAAGGTGCTTACAAGATGCAGGAACAGTAGCAGTGGCTCCCCTGAGCCCAGCACATTGCAAAGAGCCCTCAGCCAGGCCCTGTACAAACTCAGCTACTGACCACCATGGCCAAGCCCCCCAGCACTAAGAGCAGTGGTTCTGTCCAAATCTTTACAGGTTGAGACAGAAATATCACCTTCCTGAGAATAAAGCTATTCCAGAACCTTCCAAGGACTGTGATTTACAGACCATCTGTTCATTTGAACATTGCAGAGTAAACCCTCTCTCTAATTATATATATTTTTAACAAAAGTTTGTAGTATATGAGCAGAAACTATATCAATAATATAGTTTTTAATATATAGTCTATATATTGAACTGTATATCTAAATATAGCCTAAGACTGAAAAAGAAAACATATCTTACAGAAAATGATCATTATAAGCCCATTTTTTAAAACCTCCCCCATTTATTCCATTTTCCGTTACACGATGTTTCATACTTATTTAGCAGTTTCCTTACTAAAGGTTAAAAATAACTCTAGGTGATGACTGGACTCCCTTTGACTACGCAGGCAAGAGGGAAGCTCTGACAGCGCACGGGTGGGCAGGCAGCCCTCTGGCATTCAGAAGAAAACAGTAATCTCAAGAACTGGATGTACAGAACATGCAGACTCTTTGGGTCCAATAGGGCTTGCATCTCTGCTCCCACGCCTGCACATCCAGGTAAACTGAGGAACCAGCAAAACCCCAAAACAAAATCCCTATTAAAAACAAGTGGAGAAGTCCACAAGCTGCTTCACTTCTCATTTTGCAACTCTCCATCTCATGTATTTTCTTTCATACCTTACATACATTTAGTACTTCATCTGATCTCTTCCGACTTCATCCAAAGATTTAGGGTTTTCCTTCTGAAAACACTGGAACATCATTCAGAAAGAAAGAAAGAAAGAAAGAAAGAAAGAAAAAAGAAAAAAGAAAGAAAGAAAGAAAGAAAGAAAGAAAGAAAGAAAGAAAGAAAGAAAGAAAGAAAAAGAAAGAAAGAAAGAAAGAAAGAAAGAAAGAAAGAAAGAAAGAAAGAAAGAAAGAAAGAAAGGAAGAAAGAAAGAAAGAAAAAGAAAAAGAAAGATAAAGAGAGAGAAAGCGAGAGAGAAAGAGAGAGAGAGAGAAAGAAAGAAAGAGAAAGAGAAAGAAAGAAAGAAAGAAAGAAAGAAAGAAAGAAAGAAAGAAAGAAAGAAAGAAAGAAAGAAAGAAAGAAAGAAAGAAAGAAAGAAAGAAAGAAAGAAAGAAAGAAAGAAAGAAAGAAAGAAAGAAAGAAAGAAAGAAAGAAAGAAAGAAAGAAAGAAAGAAAGAAAGAAAAAGAAAAAGCCCTAGGTGTTCTGCCATGCCCATGTATTCCCTAGAACATATACATGGGGTTTGCTCACAGAAGCCCCCAGAGAAGAAGATGACAGAGAATTGTTACTGTGCTATGTTCATTCTTTTTCCTTTTGGAAGCTAACCTTTGAGCACATTTTTCTCCTAACAGAAAAACTTATGATTTTAGTCTCTCTCTCCCCCAGACTTTGTTTAGGGCCCAGATTTGGAGTTTCCTGTTAGACAGCGTGTGCTTGAAGTTCTCTGAGTATTCGTCCTTGGAACTCTTCCACCCTCTTTCACAATCCTGGGTCTGCAGCATATTAGCTGCTTGTGAAAATACATTCACAGCGCACATGGAGGGAGCGCTCAGTGCTTCAGAGTCCATAAGAGATCTCTTTCCCTCTGCCTCCACTTTCAGAAGGATATATGCACTTATACTTGCAAACGTGTCATAGTATCCCCCTCAGCTTCTACTAACACCACGTGCCCTCAAACCCATGCCTGCTGAATGTCCCTGTGGTCACACCATTTCTGTTCCTTGCCAGCTTGACAGTACGAGCCTGGACGCCTTGCTGGCTCTGGGGCTGAAACTTGTCCCTTTCTGTAGCTTTTGTCTTTTACCCATTCTCAGCAGTTTCAGCACAGAAAGACTACTTCCTGCACTCCAACAGTTCTGTGCCCTACTTTGTGTCTCTCCTTCAGAAAAGAGGACTGGTGCAGAGAAGAAGAGTTTTGGAAGAGAGAAAATTTAGCAAACACTAGTCATGCTTTCAACTGCATGGTCATATTTCACACAGCATGTAGAAACTGTAGCACTAGCTGGAAGGCGTAAAACATGAGGAAAAGCTCGTGGAACTCAGACTGTTAAGAAACAACCACAAAATCCATGCAGGTACCTAGGTGGATACAACGTGTGGCTGGAAACACCAACCATCAGCTTTAGAAATGTTTGAAGTCTACAAGCCACTGTACGATTTTCTTAGACAAATAGACAGACACCGAATCTTTTCACTCATATAATAATCAGAGAACTTCAAGCAGACACCGTGTAACAGGAAAATCCCAAACTGAGCTTTACTCAGTGTACTTTTTCCTATGCAAATCTTTTTGTGGTCAGGAAATTAAAATAAATAAATAAATAAATAAATAAAATTGCAAAGTATGAACAAACAGAAGTGCATCAAAGATATCTATCATCAATTTCTCCTTCAGTTAGAGGCAGCTTCCAGGGTACTGAACTTTTGTTAATCAAGTAGGTGGGAAAAAAAAAAAAAAAAAAGAAAAAAAAAAAAATAAGGAAAACTACAAGTGAGATAATACAGGACATTTCTGAAGTTTTAAGAGATAAAGTGATCATGAGTACCCCAAAGCTGGAATAGAAAACTGAACTGCAAACCTGCAAACCCTATGAGGTGGCTAAGACACTACTCGTCAGCCTGTATTTCATATTACTTTGAGGATGCAGCATTTCTTTCTACACTGAAGTCTTATAAGGAATAATTGTGTAAGGTAAAGATATTACAGTAACGGAACCACATAAGCCACAGGAAAAACAATAAAAAGGTTCTTGAAACAGAAACTCTTTTGTGCAACATGGCAACTGGGAGCTCTAAGCATTTAAAGTTTCCTGAGAAATGCAGACTGACTTCTGTGGGGAAGATCACAATTTGTGAAATGATTTTAAACCTGGCTTGCAACCACTTTTGTGTCCTGCCTCCCATAATCATTTTGCATTGCTTCTGTGAAAAGAGACCTGTAACTTAACTTGCCTTTTGTCCTGAGGTTGTCCCTGATGTTGCTGGACCCAGAAGCTGAGTGGGTCCTCAATAACCAGCTGCAGACCCCAGCCATGCTTTGAACCCATGCCAGGGAGACACCTCAGAACACAGCAGGATCCCTATATATTTTTTTCTGTGGAAAATAAACCTCACTTTGAGGGCTAAAATGATATTCTTCCTCTATTCAGATTCTCAGTATGAGTGCCTAGAAATCCAGAACTGGAAGGAGTGACACAGCCCATGCCTCCTTTGAGCCTGGAGAGAACCTTAAAATGTTAGTTAATTAAGAGTTCAAGTGTTTGTCCAAATTGTGGTTATTATGCTACATGAATTAGTTCACACTTTCACGCTTATGGTGGAGTAACTGGATGGAAACTGAGAATCAAAACATAAAGTTTTAATTGCTTGTGAAATTGAATTCATATCAGCAGTATCATCGGGTTGTTCTGTGCATCTTAATGCCACAGCTTCAATGTCATGCTATAATGACAATTTAAACGTATTAATGTGTCTATAGTTAAAAGAAAACAGAGAGTAAATCTGAGCTGACAGTACGGGCTATGTGAGCTCAAGCAGACCTAGAGCTCTGGGCTATCCATTTCACGACTTGGGGTTTAACATGGCACAGTTAATGTTAAATCTTTTCCTGTAAGATGTTTTCTGTAACACCCATGAGTCCGTTTGTCCAATGTCTCTGAAAGACCATGGGTCTCTTGCATTTTCTGTTCACTAAGGTGCTTGTTTTAATTTAATAAAGACATGTTGACTCATGTCTTGTTTAGTTTTCACTGTACAGATAGAGAAAAGACAACAACAAAAACACCATTAATATCTCCCATGTGTTTGTTCAGAGCAATAATCTTAATAAAAAAGCTGGTCTGCAGCTGTCATTATGTGGAAGTACAAGAAAAAGTGCTGGATTCTGCACCTGGGAAGGGGCAACCCTGGCTGAACTTAGACTGGCAGATGAGATGCTGGAGATCAGCTCTGCAGAGAGGAATCTGGAGATTTTGGTCGACAGCAAGCTGAACATGAGCCAGCAGTGTGCCCTGGTGGCCAGGAGGGCCAGCCGTACCCTGGGGTGCATCAAGCACGGCATCGCTAGTCGGTCGAGGGAAGTGATTGTCCTGCTCTGCTCTGTGCTGGTGCGGCCTCACCTCGAGTACTGTGTGCAGTTTCAGGTGCCACAGTATAAGAAAGATGTAAAACTGTTACAGAGTGTCCAAAGAAGGACTACGAAGATGAAGGATCTGGAGAGCAAGACATATGAAAAGGGGCTGAGGTCCCTTGTTTTGTTCAGCCCAGAGCAGAGCAGGCCGAGGGGAGGCCTCATGGCGGCCTGCAGCTCCCTCACGAGGGGAGCGGAGGGGCAGGCGCTGAGCTCTGCTCTCTGGGGACAGCGACAGGACCCGAGGGAACGGCATGGAGCTGGGACAGGGGAGGGTCAGGCTGGGGGTTAGGGAAAGGTTCTGCACCCAGAGGGTGGTCGGGCACTGGGACAGGCTCCCCGGGGCAGTGGTCATGGCACCGAGCCTGATGGAATTCAAGAAGCATTTGTACAATGCTCTCAGACACATGGTCTGATTTTTTAGGTGGCCCTTTAGGGACCCAGGAGTAGGACTCGATGGTCCTTGTGGGTCCCTTCCTACTCGGGATATTCTGTGATTCTATGAAGTGACAGCTAAGTTTACCCCAGCAGGCATCTGGGGTATATATGCTATCATTCCAGCTGTCCATGTATGCATCAGGTATTCACACCTCAGTATGATAGGTATGATACAGACTATCTTCAATATGCCTTTTCCTATACAAAAGTCATGCACATTCGTTTGAGCCAATTAGATGTATATTCCCATTATAATGCCTGCAGTGATGAGAAATCCCTGCAGAATATAATTTCATTTGTATATCTATGCTTACTGTTTGCAGATCTGATCCCAACTCTATAACCAGAGGAGAACTCTGCTACTTTACAAGGACTTTGATTTAGGTCCTAACCAGAAGTCAGAAAACATAATAAAAACATAATAAAAACTCTTTTCAGCTTAGAAACACTCACAAAAATGCCAAATGCATTACCTTAGGCTAAGATCTACTCGTCACAAACAGAACAGGATCTGTATCTTCACTTCATTTTTTCTTTCTTGGGTGACAGGTCTAACTTCCAGTGAAGCACGGAAGCATGCAGAGCTGTGGCTGGTCCTTTAAAATATGCTCATGACTGAGTACATTACTGAAGCCCTTTTATTTGTTAAAGATTAAAATGTCCTGTGTACAAACTTGTGCAGTGCCAATACTGTAGCTCACAGGCAGCACACTGTCTCGCTTTTATGACTCCTAAGAATTATTGCTGTGTTTGGGAAAGAGCCAAAGTAGAAGAGAAAGCCCTGTTCAGATGATAACCCCTTCATTATGCTGCATCATTTACTGACTTGTATCCTTTAGGAAGTCCAAACAGGAAACCAAGCCAGCCGTGTTTGTATGAAGCAGCAGAACATAAGGCTTTGTTATGTTATGATAACCAGGAAGTAACACATTAGGTTGTTTTAACTTCACTCTCTTACTTGTCCACTGAATAAGTGAACGACAGTTTGGTTTAGGCACAGACTCATGGCTTTAATATTTAAAGTAGATCTGAAACCTTTTCATACCTTCTCTCCAGTGTGCTACCTTCCCACTTTCCTTTATGTTGATGTACACAGATAAGACATTATTTGACATCATGCTGATTTTATTTATATCTCTTTTCAGTGAAGCTAATCCTCATTTTTCAAGCAGTTGCTGATTAAAGTCAGATGATTTGTTCTGCACGATAGCTTATGGGTTAACAAAACTGAAACTGTCACTTGCTAGAGCCCTGTGGCAGACAAAGAGAGATCTAAGGCCAAATAAAGGGGCCATCCAGCTCCGGTGACAATCTCACGTTCATGACTTTTGCTGCAAATACTTGTAAAAACATTATCTGAATAAGGCAAATACAGTTTGTTTATATTTGTCATACTCTTCTATTTTCCAGTAATAGTGTTTCAGGCATCCCGTCTGCAAAAGGTCATGCCGAGATTGCCATATTCATTAGTGACTAATTAACTCTATCACTTTGTCTAGTCCCTTTCTGAACTTCTTATCTTTTGTTGCCTCCGCAACATTCAGTGAATATTACCTGCAGTTTAATCATTAAACAGTAAAGGCACACTCTTATTAAAAAGTGATTAAAACCCTCTACTACTCTTTCTTAATCTGCCCCTCAATAATTTAACTAGGCACCCTTCACTCTGCTTATGTGAGAAAGAGTGAACACATCTTTTCCTGCTCACTTTCTCCATTACTATTAGTGACTCAGAGGAACCTCATGGCATTTCCAAGCTGCAGAGCCTTGTAGCAAAGCCAGCCCATACCACCATCCTGTGCGGCACCCTTCTCTGCGCTGGATTTCATTGGTGATGAAAGGACACAAAAGATATGCTCTTTCCAAGATGTTGGTGTACCTGCCTTGGTATAACCACCTAAAGTTACTCATTGAGAGATTTGAATTTAAATCTCTCTTTTATCAGTAAGAAGATTTAGTAAGATCCTTCCATGGCTCTCCCAACATGTTTCAATGAATTTGACTAGCCTAACAATTCTGTAGCTGGCACAAAGTCTGTCACCTCGCTACTATTCACATCACCTTTTTGTGAGCAGCATGCTGGAAGTCCTAGATCCCAGCAGAGACATCAGTAGGATCCCCCTGAGCACTCTCCTGGCAGGTGAGCAACACCAGCTGCATAAATCAGTGTAAGTCAGCTGATGGAATATGCTATCATTTTTACTTAACAGCACTCAAAGGAAATTGTGGACTAAAGTACTCCTGTCAGCAGTAGGAGTGAAGGAGGATGCCGCACCCTTGCAGGTTCCCCTGTAGGAGTCTGGCCCTGAGGGGGCTAGGGTTTAACCTAGAGAAGAGAAGGCTCTGGGAAGGCCTTATAGCAACCTCCCAGTACTTAAAGGGGTCCTACAAGAAGGATGGGGAGAGGCTCTTTGTCAGGGAGTGTAGTGATAGGGCATGGGGTAATAAAGTCAAACTAAAAGAAGGTAGGTTTGGATTATGTATTAGGAAGAAACTCTTCACTCAGAGGGTGGTGAGGCACTGGCACAGGTTGCCCAGAGAAGCTGTGGATGCCCCATCCCTGGAGGTGTCAAGGCCAGGCTGGATGGGGCTTTGGGCAACCTGGTCTGGTGGGAGGTGTCCCTGCCCATGGCAGGGGGTTGGAACTGGGTGGTCTTTAAGGTCCCTTCCAACCCAAAGCACTCTGTGATTCTCTGATTCCATTCCAGAATAATGAAAGCAGTTTGAAGCTAGAAATGATCAGACTTTGAAACTTGTCCCGGATTCAGCTGGAGATCAGCTTTGTTGTACTTCAGATCATGAAGGAAATTCTTGCTAGACAGGCAAGAGAAAGGAGTGACATGCAATATCAGAAGCATCATGGAAATTGCATTCCCATGGCGCCTCGGAGCTCAGTGATCACAGAGATAATTAAGCCACTCTAATGTGAATTGTATCCATCCTGCAGCTGAAATGCATACAAGTGCTATGTTTAGTGTTACAAGAAATACTGGTGTTTCACACTGGTACATTCTAGCCTATTTCAGCCACTAAGCTGCTCATGTTTTGTGTCAGCAATATTCCAGATATTACAGGTTGTGAATGAATTCTCAGGCTGAAGATGCCAAATAAATTTTGAAAATGTTGCTCCTTCTGATTGTGTTATCAGCACAGACTGGGAGGAAATTAAAATAAAATAAAATAAAATAAAATAAAATAAAATAAAAACATCAGTGGGAATCTACACATTCCTAACAATTCCTTGAACTTGAACAAGAAGAGCAGAGACAGGAGAAGGACATGATCTCTCTGAAGGTTCTTCCTGGAAATTAATTTCACCAAAATTAACTCATTTTAAGAATAAGTTTAAGTTTTAATAAATTGTTGTTTTCCAGGGGCTGAAGTTTTAATAATGAAAGCCCTGTTCTTCTATATTTACACTGGCCCCTACAATAGTAAAGGAAAATTTGCCATCTTACTATATGAAGTTGCCTAATTAAGTAATTTCCTTTCTCTCTGCCATTTTTAAAGCACATACTGTCAGAACAGCTTTAATTTGAGCCTGACTGTACCAATACTTACTCATTGCACTAAATATGTAACCAAAAAAAACGATCCTAATTGCATAAACACTGAAGTCAGCTTCTTGTGCCTTTGCAGAGACAGTCAAAACAGAAAAGTCCTCTATTTTTACCATTTATTTCATTTGACAGTGACATACAGAAGAGAAAAAATGTACTGAGGGATGATTTGCTGTTTCCAATGTTAACTATCAGGACCTTAAATGGGCCACAACAAAACCAAAGCTCTGGCTTGCAATAACATGCAAACCACACATAAGCCCATGTTACAGCAGGTAAAGCCTACCAGGAGCATCAGTCACTTGTCCTTGAGGAAGAAATATCTTTCTCTTGCTTACCTACACAAATGTAGTAGAAACTTAGCAGTAAAATATGTCGAGGGCTGGTAAGGAAAAGTGGGAAGTTGCCAGGCCCACATTATAGAAGCAGAAGTCAAGTGCAGGCTTGCTCTTCTGCAAACTTATTGTCACATACCCCATTCATAACGTAATCTGCTGATGCTGCAGATTTCATTGTGCATACACATACAGAATAAGAGCCTGACGTTGGTGGCAGCTTTGGCCTTGTTTCAAATGGGAATAGGATTGCACTCTGCTTTATGCCTCAGGCATCGTCCCCTAAAAACTATGCATCCCATTCAGGTTCAGTGTAGGACCTGCTCACATGTCATTCCAGTGAAAGCAAGCAAGATTTGCTTTCTGGTAGCTGACTGCATACACTAATTACTGAGACAAACCTTTAGACCCTTCCTATGCAAGAATTGCTTTGGCAAGCTGTTCTCCAACATGAGGCCTGTTTGGTTTTTTTCTGAGCATTTTGTGAAAGAGTTTTGGCCAAATGGGTTTACTGGAAAAGACAGTGACAATTCTCGGAAACATTCATCCAGAATAACTGTCACAGGTCACAACCAAATGCTTTTCAGGAAAATTCCCCCCCAAAATGTTATTTGCTTTTTAAATTCACTTTTGAAAGCCAGGCTCAGTACACAGCTCCCCTTCACACAGGAAGGAGCCACGTACCCCAGTGAAGCATGCATGTCTCCCACGCTGCTTCCTTTGCTTACAGACCTGATCTGCTTCTGCCTGACGTTGTTGGAAAGGTTCCCATTGCCTGCAGGGAGATGTCAATGGAAAATTGGAGGTTCACTGGTTTTGTAAACAGGTTTGAAGACACCCAGAAGTATACATATTTGCATAAAGGAAAATGAGTATCTCCTTTGCTTTCATACTCTGTAAAGAAGGTAGCCCTGATTCTGCCTGGGATACTAATTCAACAGAAATAATAACTAACTGTGAGACTACTAGCATATATAGATCCTGTGCAAACTAGAGCCCACAATAACAATCCAAAATTGCTCTTGAGAATCCCAGGCTCAGCTGGAAACTTGTTCACAGTTTTTGCTGGAGATGTTTCAGCTGGTTTTCAGGAAGACAAAATTCTCAGCCCTTACTAACTGCAAGTCTTTCCTGACCTGTCTCTGAGCTCATGTATCCACTGAGTCCATAGTCTGAAGAGCAATGGCATTGAAGCCAGGCAATGCTAAGCAAAACAAACAAACAAACAAACAAAAACAACCAAATAAACAAAAAAAAACACCCTAGGTTCTGACTGAAAAACTATTGTTATCCTTACTCCGATCATCCTGCTGGCAGCTTGTCTTCCTTTCCTCCAGGCACTGCCTCTTTCCAGATCACAGTTCCAGGCATAAGCTTCTAAATTGTTTTTTCATTCCACTCCAAGTCCTTCTTTGCTTTGGGCAGGGTTGTTTTTCCCATGCCTAGCTGCAACTAACACAATGTGAAGAGTGCTGTATCACAAGTATTTAATCACATACTAATGCCAAACCTGTCAAAGTGGCATCTCCCTGTCTCAGCTCCTTCAAAAGTAATGCAGCTTCTGAAAAACACAGCCCAAGAAGTTTCTGAGTCAAGCAGGGCTGGGGTAGAGCGGTACTTGAATGACAGGCATGTTTAGGTCAGCACCAATCAACAGACAAGGGATGAACTGAAAAGGAGGATGCAGACGCTTAAGAATAGTTGCAGGCTGTCAGAAATGAAGAAAGAGCTTCTCATCCCACTGCGTTTCAGGTCTGAGCCAATTAGTCTCAGGCCAAATTCCCACTCAACAGTTAGTCTTCGGCCAAATCGCTACTGAATTTTATGTCATGATTTATTTTTTTTTAATTATTATTTTTAAGAGAAAAGTTGACGAAAACGCTGGGATCTTCCCCAGCACACTCCGCTGCCATCTGCATGGCTGAGTCAAAAACTGCTCCAAAACTTCTCACACTTTGTTCTTTCAACTGCTGCTGGCGGGGGAACATAGGACAAAGCTCAGCTGCCACTTACTGGAAAACTCACCCAGCCTTTGAGTAATCCTTAGAGGCATTTCAGTCCTCTGTAGCCCAGCCCTGTCTGGGTGCCAAGCCTTGTACTTTCAACTGGTATGTTCAGCAGGGATGTGCAGGGAAAGTAGTCTCCGTCTCCTGTTTTCCCATTGCAGAGCTTTTCCAGAACAGCCTCTTTTGGCCCATCAGTCCAACATGCAGGTTGAAGGCATGGCATTTTTATCTGCGCTCAGATGGGAGCCTGTGGTTTGTACCATCTTATAGCCACCGGCCAGCCTTTGCCACATGACCCTTGTGGAAGGGTGGTGGGCAGGGGAGGACAACTTCCTCCTCTTCACACCAATCGTATCTCTCCCTAAAATATAATTCAAGTTTTTTTTCCAGCTGGTTTTCAACTTTGGTGTGTAAAAGTCCCACAAATCAACTAAGAGTGACAAATAAAATTTTAAAAAGGGAAAAAAATGATTTTATTAAGGGACTTTTCATTAAAATTAGCTGTATTAGGAAAAGTTCCTGCAATTATCTAATTAGCAAAGATAGTTCTCATGGCTACATAACAGTGAAAAAGGTTAGAGATGTCTTCTTTGGCTATGGCCTTGTAGTTCTGAACTGCGAATTTCAAATTTTTATTTTTTTGAAACAGTATTTAATTGCTTTTCCTTTTTGATTTCTACTGTGTAATATTGGGACATTTACAGTGTATGTAACAGAATATGTAAATATCGAATATGTAAATATCTTTATTTGAAACACTTTACAAAGTTACAGCAGGACAAGCAGAATCTTAATTCAACAGAAAATCTTTGAGTAACTTTGCAGAAGCCAAATGCAGTAGAAAATCCTTGAGCAACTTTGATGGACTCCATGATTGCTGAAAGTGTCAATGTCAGTATCTTAAATTGTTCATTAACTTGCTGCTGACGTCCAAACTCCTGCAGCCAAAACAACCATTCTATGAATCACACCAAAAAAAAAAAAAAAAAGAAAAAGAAAAACAGTGAAGAAACTGAAAAAAACAGTGAGGAAAACTGAAGTTTTCCTGGTTAAAACAAATAGCATACATTAGAAGCTTACACAGAAAAAAAAAAAAAAAAAAGAAAAGAAAAAAAAAGCAAAACAAATTGTTAAATAAAGGTGGGTTTGGAAGTGTGAAAGGACAAAGTTGATTATATAACTATACTGCTATTTTTTCTGTGAACCTGAACTAAAATTGAATTAAATGTTTATATAAAATGCCCACAGACCTAGAGAGGCAGCATAGAGAAGAGGTGCTAAAGTTAATTTTACATATTTATATTTGCAAACTTCATTAAAGGTTCCAAAGTACTTCTTGGATTTTAAGCCACACTGTGTTCAACCATTCAGCAGTGAAATGCAGTCTCAGCTTACCAAAAGTGAACATGATGTTTCTGTGAAGAGGTTAAACCAAGTATCCGTCCTTAGCCACAGCTAAAGGGGAAATTTGGCCTGCTGTAATGTACTCAGCTCTCCCTTGCAGATTTAGTCTCTTTTTTTGCTCACTTAAACTTTTCTGTTTAAGAATTGTTTCCAGTATACCAAGCTCAGATGGATTAATAGGGCAACAGCTAATCAAAAATTTCTTTACTTAGGTGCATGAAGAGAAAAGATTAACTCTAAAGTAGACTGCCAGCTCTAGAGCTACAGAAAGAAGCCTGTCAAAGGATTGGACATGTTAAACTCATGCATGGGTAAATTGCTGCCTGTGGAAAGACTACACAAACCCTTGCAGAGGAACTTGGAGGAAAAGGCTGAGATGTAGCTTGGAGGGGCTTCACGAGGTCATGTAATCTGTGTATTTGTCCTGAAGCAAAGCCAGTAGATCTGTAACACACTGAAGGATATTTAATATATTTGTAAAGATTTCATAGTCCACGTGATAGCCTCTTTCTGGGTTTAAGCTAGAAAAACTTGCTTCCTCCCTAGGTGCCGGACCCTACACTTGCCTTTGTTGAACTTGGTGAGGTTTCTCACTGCCCAGTGCTTCAGCCTGTCCAGGCCCCTCTGAATGGCAGCTCAGCCCTCTGGGGTATCAGCCACTCCTCCCAGTTTTGTGCCATCAGCAAACTTGCTGCGGGTGCACTCTATTCCATCATCCAGGTCACCGATGAATAAATTGAACAGGACTGGATCCAGTATGGACCCTTTGGGGACACTGCTGTGACATCTTGTCCAAATCCAGTGAACGTGGAAAACAACTGTTCACTGTCTTCTTGCCATTTTGGAAGTCTGTTATCAATAGCACCTCAGCCTTTTCTTACATTAGCAAATTTAATTGTTTAAATTTATTCCCAATAAATCTTATTTTCCAAAACTCGTCTTCATGTATCTCTTCTGGATTGTCTCTAATTTATGTGCACCTTTCTCAAAATGTGTTCCCAACTGGATAAAGCCTGAATCTCAGATGAGGTCTTCCCACTCAGAATAGAGTGGAGTAAATACCTTCCATGTTATATAAAAAAAAGAACCCTGTTAGTACTTGTCAATACAAATTGTCTGTGTTGCAACTGTTTTGCATTACTGACTCATTCAAATTTCTGCTGGACTTTGTCTTCCATGTGCCTTGTAGAGCTTCTATTGCTTAATCAGTTCCCCAAATACCACCAAGTTTTTTTTACTAGTATTTTCCTTTCTTGGGCTTATTGTTATCAGTTTTGTACTATCACTCCCTCCTCCCCCCCCCCCCCCGTATCAGTTTGACTTTGACCTTTGTTGTTTGTCTTCAATGTGCTTCCACCCTATCTTACTTATTTGACATATGAATTCATTAAGTTATTCCCTAGTCTATCAGCAGCATTACTAACTTAAATAAGATTAAGCAGAATTAAACCATTTCCAGGGATTAAATTTGCAACATTGCCTTGAAATATCCTGTTTGACAGAAATTCTTTGGTGATTACTCCATGAATATGCTTTTCCAATAGCTGAGTGTCAGCCTTACATTCCCATCATCTTAACCACATTTCCCTAGTTTACTTATGACAATCCTCAAACCCCTTATTAAATCTGAGATAAATCACAGCTGCTGCTTTCTCTTTAACACCGTAATTTATCCTAGAAAAGAGGAAACTGAACTAGTATGGCATGCTTTGGTATTGGCATACCCAACTTATTCTTAATCAGCTTTTTATCTCTTACATGTGCTCTTTTTCCTTAGATATTCCTTGGAAGTTCTTCCAAAGATATGCTACCTGTCTGACTTACATTGATTCAAGGCTTCCTTCCTTCATTTATGATGCTATTGTTTTGTAGTCTACGATAAATTAATGTCCACCCTCTGACTGGACTGAATTTCAAACACATTTAATTACTCGCCATTATCTATTAACTTCCTCTGTATCTACAACACAAAGTTGCCACTAACACATTCCCAGAACTTGATGGATCATCTGTATCCTCATCTGTTTCTTTCTCAACAGATGTTTGAATAGTCCAGACCGCTACTTACCTCTGCCGTTACCGTGAGACTGAATCTCTTCTTTTCCATTTTTATTTTTGCCTAAAAACGCTGAACAAATCTGCCTTCCATCTCTTTCTGGACTTGAGAAGAATCGTAGACAATCTGAATGTGCAGACCTCTCTTGTGCCTTTCTCAGCCTCTCCTTTATCGTTGTATATCAGCATTCTAGTATAAACTAGAGGCTTTGTTATGAGTGGAGATTACAATAAAACATTTTACAGTATAACATTTGAAAGAGAAGAGAAAGAATTGCATGAAAATGCAGAATAAAGTCACAAAGAACATAGGATAAACCATATCTTACATATATATATAGTGTATGTATATATATAATGGAATAAATTCAAAAATAATCTCTTTTATTTGAAACAATGGCAGTAAACACTAGCTCGAAACCAGATATTAACTACTAGAGGTTTTTTAATGTTTATTTTGAAAGGCTCTTGTAATGTGGAACATACTTAGCTCTCTGACACAATCTGCGAGCAGGAAATTAACTAACACAAATTATATTTCTCACATTTCTTCCATTTTCTCTAATTGTGTCATTATGTAAATACCACACTTCTTACACAAGTAAATCAGCACCACAAGTTGCAGGAGACAGAAAATCTTTGATCTGAAGAACACAATCAGTCTAGTATCTGTTTGGCAGGAAATCTAAAGCTTTCCTAGGGTTTAAAAAAAAAAAAAAAAAAATGTTGAACAGAGAGACAAGCTGCCAGCTGCTCAGCTGCTGAAATAAATTATGAAACCATTAGATTATCTCATTGCAAAGGAAGGTTGGGAGATAGGTAAGGATGGACAAGGTTGCATAGGGAGCTCTCTAATGAATTTCAAATGCAAAAAAAATGTACAAAAAGTGAGACCTAGGATCAACACCTGTGGGTGTTACTAAATAGTCTGAATTCTCAAAACCAGAAGCTGGCAGAATTAGGCACAGCTAAGCTATTTCTTCACGTGAAGGACCAGGGAAGGAGACTTATGTAGAGCCATATTTCCTAATCCATCCTTCCTTTCCATCCTTCCTAAATTCTCCCCATTTCCAGGGACACGGAGACACTTTGCACTCAGGGAGAAGGAGAGAAAGAAGGGCAGGTGAGAGGGAGCCAGACAACCTCCTCAGGGAGGAGCTGGGGGATGAGCCTGCCCCTTACAGTAGGTGTTCATGGGCAGAGCAGAACTGTGACAATCTCAGGACATGATTGTTTCTATATCCAGACACGTGCAGTCAGTCTCGTTGTGGCACACTTCTGGCACTGAGATTCATTTTCCTCATTATAAAAATCAGCTTAGATGTGGTCTTTCTTTTTCCCAGGGTAATTTTTTCATCCTGTGCACTAGGCAAAGGCAGGAGCCACCAACACCTACAGCTGTTTCAAAGCCCAGCTTTTCAGGCTGCTCCTCAGTGTCAAATGTGTCCGTGTGTCTGAATATCAACCCAGCCCTATCTTCACATCACTCTACTTCTGTGTACATACCAGCACCTAATTACAGGCACTCGAGAAATTTTCAGGACACGTAGAATCAGGCCTGGAGGGTTAGAAAAAATGGAAATTAGGAGGTGGAGTTGTCTTGACTCTTCATACTGAGGTGCAGGATGTACAGAATTTAGGCACACTGCAAGTTCAAGGAGCCAAAATTCATATTTGAAGAAAAAAAGGATGTTTCAGTTTGTAGGTATGGTGCAAGTCTGAATAGAGAATGACGGATGGCCTCTGTCTTGAGATTTAGGTGAGAGGAGGTATCTCACTGCCAAACTCAGTCTCTCCTCTGTACCCTGAATATGCAGACGTGCTGTATGTGCACCATTGAAGGATGCAAGATAAGATTTAAAATGCTTAAGAGTTTCTGCGAAAAAAGAGCTTGAGAACCTAATGGCCTCCAACATTAGCTTACGCCCTTCCTAGAAAAAGTGTAGGTTTGTCACCAGACAAGGAAGGAAAAGTACCTCTTTATGGGAACTAGGGAGCTATTTTCCAGCTTAAGCAGTCATCAGCTGGCAGATGTTTGTGGAAAAGCTTTCCTTTTCAACTGAGGCCAGGAAAGAAGTGAAGAGATACTGAGTGAGAACATATGGCATGATTTCATATTGTATCTCTCTGTAGCCTAATTACAAGAGACAGCTAGCCCAATAACAGGAAAGTGAAAAATGTCAGGGTGGAGCCTGCAACTGGGTGCAGCCAGCGCGGACTGAGACGGGGAGTCACAAACAGGAGGGGAGGGGTCAGGGGAGGTAGGAAGAAATAGTCACGCTGGTTGCAAACAGTAAAAATAACACCATAAACCGTAATTTTGAACGGCATTATTTTCCTGTTTCCACCTGCAGTAAATTGTATATGCTGTTTTGCTGTTTTACCATTTTGCTAACTGACATCCTCCATCCCTTTGACTTTAACTGGGCCTGGCTTGACTTAACATTTAACTTACCACTGTGATTTTTAATAAATAAAAGTTCTTTTTCAAAAGCATAAACACACTTTAAAACAATATTTAAAGAACGTGAACAAGATTGCAAAATCGAGCCTTCTGAAATTAGGCAATACAAGAACTGAGGGTTCAGACACATTACAATACATTTTTTTAAATACATGATGCATTATATTCTTTTCCCCAGCTTGCAGGGCACAGGATGGACAAAGCCATGGAGCAAATCAGGGCTGTACTGTACAGGAGGTTGTTCTTGATGGATGGGATTCTTTTCTCACTCATCAGAAGCTGGAAGCTGGTGAGGGGTGAATTAAGGGTGGGAGAAAAAAAAAAGAGAAGATTGATTAGTTTTTTGATGACGTGAATGTTACCTTTGAGAATCACATTTCATCCTCAGCTTTTCCACAAAGCTCCTGTGGAATGACCAACAAATCACAAAAATAAAAATTACATGGGTGATCACTAATGCTGTGTCCGTCCTTTGATACCCAGATGGATTCTTAAATTGTTGCTTGTCAGTGATGCAGCAAAGACACTGAATTTACTCAAGAAAGAAGGTTTAGCTGCATGTTGTATGGAATAGACACCTGGCAGAGAATGCCCCTGATAAACATAATGATATTGCAGGTACACGATCGTTTTGAGTTCCTTAAAGCTTACCTGAGATTTCTTTTTATTTTTCAGTACAATATGACCATAGTTATATATATATACATATATATATATGGAAACGTTTTCATAAATTTCATCTAGATAAAACTGGGAGAACTGTTGGACAGGCTTTCTTCCCTTCCATCCTGCACTTCTGTGTATTCTTTATGAATTCATAGGAAGTAATTCCCCAAGCCCACAGTGCAAATATTGCTTTGAAAATGAGTGTTTGAGACCCTGCCTTTAAACTCTGAGAGAGTCCCAAGGTCTAGGCAGTAAATTCAGGAGACTCAAGTATTAATTATGTTTTGAAAAGCTTTCTGGGGCCTGTGAGAGTGAAGCAAATAACTTCATTTATTTTTTTATTCGTTTTTTAAGAATGTATTAAGCTGTTGAATAATAAGTTGCAAAAGTCTAAAATAGTTCAGAGGGAACCATACGTCCCCCAAGATAATGGCATGCCAAACTGTAATATCCAAGCTTTCCACTAATGTTAGGTTTTAGTCTTATTCAGCTATGTCCCTAAACACAAATGCAAGCAAAGTTGATGGCTTTTGAATGCAAGGAGGTCAAAAGGTGAGCAAACAATTTACATGTGGCAAAAAATAACTGTGCTAACTTTAAAATCACCCTTTTTTTTTTCCCCCAGTGAAAACAGACACATGTTAACTATTTGTCCTGAAGGAACAAGTTCAAACCAAGTGAAGAAGATGCAATTACATTAGTCACTTCTCAACAACATGTTGTGTTTTGTTACAACTTTGGCATTTGTTTCAGTACCTAAATTTAGCTCTCCCACACAATCTTGGATTCATCAATCTTAAAGCATTTAAATGACGTGAGAAATGCAGAAGAATACAATACTATCAATATCTGCATTCAAAAAAATAAATAAAAATCCAGTAAGTATGCCTCAGCTCACATTATTTTATAGTCATTCACAAATAATTTGTGGTCTCTGATCACATGCTTTGAAGCTACACTCAACGCACGTGGAAAGGTTGAATGACAGTATATGGTCACAAGAATCCATGATTCAGTGACATATTTTGATTTGTGTTGAAAAACTGAAATATGTGCTCCGTTCCACATCAGACACGTGGCAAGGAGTCAGAGGCTCCCACCTCATGAGCTAACCTGAACTGCCTCAACCCTAAGGAAAATATATCACATGGCAGGGTGTGAAGCCAAAGTGACTGCATCCAAACAGCCATATGCACAGAGGAACAGCCAGATTTTATATCACCTAGGACTTCAACTGATGAGAACAAAATAGCCTGAAGTGAAGATAACACAGGCAGAGACTTGCCACTGGTGTGATGGGGCTTTCCCCTGTCTCGCAGGAGGCAGTAGGAGAGGCAGGGTCTGGAGGGCAGGAAGGCAGGGCAACCTGGCTGCTGTGATGAGTGGGATGTAAGCACCCTCTAAGAGAATGGGAGGTGGATGAGTCGTGCTTCTCCCTAAATTAAAACCTGCTTATTTCAGTGACGTTATGATCCAATAAGTCTATGCCAGAAGGCCACTTGGTTTTAAATCCCTTTTCTCCCCCTCCAATGTTTCTTTCTTTCAATGTTTGAGCAAGTTGCTTTGTTTAGAAGGGAAGAATTGAGTGCCCAGAAACCCAGGGACTCCAGAGAGCTGAAGAAGGAATCTGCAAGGCTGCCAAATTTGGGGCTACAAGGTCCTATTCTGCACCATGCCAAAACACCAAGACCTGGCACCTCCATTCACATCTCCACCCATTCACTGTGCAGATCACTCTGTCTGTTTTCCCCCATGCAGGTTCTTGGTTCCCACTGTGTGCCCGCTCCTCTTTTCCCCTGACAGAGCAGAGGAAAGGATGAGGTGAGAGAAAATGCAATGCAGTTTTCTTTCTGCCGTTCCTGAGCAAGAAGTCTAGGGATGAGAGGAAGCAGAAGGACTACTGCTCTCAGGAGAGCTGCACTGGGACTGGCCTCTTTGCTCCTCTACCCTATCTCCATAGGAGGTGAAGAGTCCTGCATGCTTCTGCTGGGTTTCCTGCAGGATTGCTCTTCACTGGAAGGTGGGGAAAAGGGGGCAGCATCCACTCAGAGGGATTCGTACCCCTGCTGAGCTCAACTGCAAGATGCATGCACATATCTTGTCATGTAAAAGTAGCCTCAGCCACAGGTGAAGGCTCCCGTGACCAGGGAGAGCTGCCTGAAGTTGCATCCTCTTTGCTGAAATATATTTTGCAAACAGAATAAATGAAAGGAAGACCAAAAAAAAAAAAAAATGAAAGTACTGAAACTGGACCAGTTCCCTGGAGAGATTGAGAATGAAGACTAATCTCTGTAAATAATGTTTTGCCCGTACAAACAAGCTGTAACATGCTCAGGCCTCCCCAGAGCATTGCATCATAACAAATTGTTTTTAGGAATAACATGTCTAAAGTACCTTGGGTCTGCTTTTAAAGACATTGTAGAATCAAGATTTAACTATTTTTTTAATCAGAAAGAAATATAATGAATGTAAATGTAAAAAATTACAAGCAAAAATCTAACCTGTGAACTTGGTGACTGATGTATATGCAAAGTCTCAGGCTGCTTCTGGATAACCAGTGTCCCATACTGGGTAGACAGATGGTTAGAAACTTGAATTACTGACTTAACCATGGAGGTGGGTGTTACATCTAGGTAAGTCAACATTCTGCTTTTATAATTAAAGTTAAAAAAAAAAAAATAAAAAATAAAACTCCAGGCACAGGCAATAATCCTGAAATGTGATCCCAGAAGCTGCAAAGTATTTCTGTCAAGCCTCTTGCAGTTATGTTTCACCAGCTGGTTCTGTCTCCTAAAGCCTTCTTCCAGGGCTGTATGCTACTGTGACTTATCATTACTGCACTTTTTGCTCCTTGACACTGCCGACAGAGACTTCTCTCCTGCTTGCTTGCACTGTCTGGGGATGCTGAGGCTGGAAGCTCCTGGTACCCTCACCAGGGCAAGTGGCTCCCAGTTCACAACCAAGTGTGAAAGCCACAGCAACAGCCATTAAGCAGTAAAATGAACAAGCAGAAAGTAACCTCTGCGAGACAGAGTGAAAAAGGGCAGAGCAAGGTTTAAGGGGCTCCTCCTCTCTGCACAGCACAGGCACTGGGGTCATATGGAGCCCTAGCTCACCTCACCAACACAATTTTGTTTAGAGAATGGATTGTGCCCTCCAGTAGGAAATCCAAGATTCATTAAGGGTTTTTATCCAAAGCAACTGGCATCACCAAGAAGAGTTTAAAGCAGATTAGGACTCTGGACATGACTACAAAGACATACAGCAACTGTGTGCACTGTTTAATTCTTATGATCTTCCAGCCCTTTAAAAGCTTGAAAGGGCTGTATAAATTTGGCACTGGAGATTTAGTTGAGGAAATAATTGCATAATAATTAAACTCTTAGATGGGATTTTGTATCTGCAGCAATCCAGCCTGTGTTTTTTTTTTTTTTTTTCCCAATGGAAATAAAGAGCACAAAGCTGCAGGACATGATGCAGCCTTGCAAACAGACCCCCTGCTGCCACACACATCAAATCCCCTCCACAGCTGCACCCAGCTCCAAGTTGAAAGTCATTTCTTTTCCTCTCCATTACTCCTCCTGAGAAGCTCTTTCAGGACCCCACTGCTGTGTGGTGATTAGCGGCCAACTTAATTTTGGTTATGTGTTTTTCATCCCATTCGCCTTCATTAGCTGAAATATTTACATGCACAGGTTCTCCAGCCCCCGAGTGTCCTTGCAGCACTTTATATCCCTCCCTGTAGGAAACCACCCTCTTCCACACATCTTACCCATGCATTCCACATTTCCTAAGTGACACTGTGCCTGTGTGATTAAACAAACAAAAAAATAAATGAATACGATTTGCTTATATATTCTCCCCTAACAGGGAACAGTCACAAATGAGGCTCTGACGATGTGAAGATGTGAATTTATGACCTTTCTCTACAGTGTATTCTCAGGCATTTTACAGGATTAAACTCAGCAGGTAAACTAATAGCTGTAGTCAAAGGCAGGGTATCTGTGTGTCCCCTGAGCTGATAGCTCCTCTCTACCACAGAAAAGAGGTCGTCATCTCCAGCATCCACAGGCAGTCCAGGATACAACGATGAGAGCTGAGAAACCACTGTTGTTTGCTGGTTGTCTCCTCTGGAGAGCCCTCAAGCTGGCTGGAAATCAGCTATGATAAGTCCTAGTCAAAAGGAAAAGAGCAGTAGCAACATATTGAGGATATATGTAATGATACTAATTACTTAGTTCAGCTGCAACCCAAACATGAAAGCCGCAAAGTTGTTGAGTTTTTAATTTTCCAAGTAAACTAACATGGTATTGACTGTTTCCAGTCATAGTCTGGCCTCCCCAAAGCTTATGACAAAGCACATTCAGGATCCAAAACAAGCAAACAAGATGATTCATTTAGCCCAAAACTAAACGGATGAATCCTCCATACCCAAAGCAAAACAGGACCTCTAAAGCTGGAAGTGAATTGCACCATTTAAGCCCTGCCAGGCAGAACTGGTAATGCTGCACTGTCCGCAAAGAAATTAGAGCCCACCAAGACTTGTAGGTATGACTTGTATCAGACTTGGGTCTGATAAGCAAATATATAGGTCATATAAGAGAAATTCAGGTTCTGGCACAATTCAGGCTGGTGCCAGAAACTAACACTGGGAGGAGCGACACACAATTAAATGAGCTAAACTGCACTTTGCAGCTAAGGATTTGGTAACGGGTGAATTTCCCAAGTTCTGACAAGTGAGTTTGGGTCTCTGAGAGGTTTTGAAAGCTTCCCCGTTATTATTAGATATCTGGCTCTCCCTTGAGGATCTTAGGAAGACAACAATATGTCCTTCCTGAAAACCGACTCATGCTATTATTTGGTCTGCCTTACTGAACTCTTTGGCACCATGTACACAAGCTACAGGCTGCGACAGGGTAGGAGTTCCAGTGTAATGAACAGATGAAAACAGACTAATAAGTGATGCATATTTATCATGTTTTCTTTATCTGCTGCTGCCCATGTTCGTCCACTGGCAGCAGATGAGTTTTATGCTATATCAGGTGCACATAGCAGCATTTTTTCTGGTCCACAGTTGTTGCCTTGCGGTGCCTGCTAGGAGCATGTGTTCTCCAGCAGGAGTGGAAGGGCTGGCAGCCCTGCTGCTGAGACTCTGCTTCAGCCCCTCACACACTGCAGCTCTTTCTTTTCTTCCTGTAATACTATGGCTCTTCTCCGGGCCATGGACCACTCTCTGTGAGCCACAAACATTTTTCCAAGACATCGCCCAGTCATTTTCAGCCTGCTTTTTTTTTTTCATGTTGGGGTCCACAATGCCTATCTTTGTGCCTGCATCCCAACCTTATGCAGTATTTTCCTTTAGCATGAGCCCATGTCCTTTCTCTGCACAGGGAGCTACCAGCACTACAGTCATTTCCCAAGAAGGCCCAGCAGCCTTGACTGTGTGAAAGGATGTCTCTGGGCTTAAATCCATTTCTTTCTATAACCCTTGTGTTAACCTGAAATCATGTTGTCCACAATCAGTCTTTCCACTAACACTGGGTGGATTGATCTACCTCCGTCTTGAAGTTAGCTGTTCAGCTTGTGTAACTGGTGGAAAAAGGCACCTCTAGAGGGCAATTCATCCCATTTATTTCAGGCACCAGAGAGAACTCTTCCTCCACCAAGTGGAGAGGAAACATCGATGACCAGCTTGGAGCAGGTGAGTTCCTTTCTGGTGGTCAAAGGCTGGATGAGAGGTGCCCCACCCGAGGTTATCTTTAGCAGCCCCAAGGTTACAAGTGGGCAGGGAGCTCTCAGCTCCAAAACCAATTCCTTATTTTGTTTTGCTCTCCTGAGTTTCTTGCTTTGCAAACTTGAGTTGGAATAATCATCAAACATTTTCATCAGCTATTCTCATATTTATAGCTTTATTTCTGGCAATGGTATTTGACATGTTTCTTCTCCTTCCTCATGCACACCTCCCTTCCCCAGCTACTAAAATCAAAAAACTGTAACCTTCTAACATTCATCTGCCAAGATCAGCTCTGTGCACAGGTCCAATTCTTATTTCTACTTTTATTCACTAAACTATTTATTTCTACTTTTATTTACTCCCACATTTATTCAAAGGTTTTGCCTGTTAACCAGCATATTTAATTATTTGGTGCTTTCCAAATTATGTTAATTTTAATTGCTGCTTTGATCAAAGAATTATGGACAGTTGACATTAAGATCACATATGCTAAATAAGACTAGAAAATAACTGTTAATTGAGCTCACTTTTCCTGCAAAGAACTACTTCTGCAGAAGCTGCTGCTATCCTGGAAGCTAACTCATGCCAAGACCACACCACACCATTTTTTTTTCCACTCTGTAGAGGTTCCTTGGAAACTTTTGCAGATAGATGAGCTCTACTGACGAATGCTGCAGACCCATACAGTTCCACGAAAGAGGTTTCTTTGTCTTCTTTACGTCACTAATTTTTCTGCAGAAGAACATTGTTACACAGAGAGCCAAGTCCTTGACATGAAGTGGCCTTCTTTGTTTTGTTTTGTTTTGTTTTTCAGGTCTGATTGTAAGCTGCTACAACTAAGTCCTCAGCCTCAGTTTGCCTTGAGACTCAGGATATTTTCTCCTCAAAATATGTTGAGACCGGAGGGAAATTCCTGGGAGAGACCTACCCAAAGATCTATACATATGGTGACAACTAGAACTCTAATTTTTACTAAAAAAAAAAAAAAGTTACCAGTGGGAAGATGAATAAGACGAATCTCCCTGCCTAAGGATTATGTACTAAATTCACATCCCCACAATAACAGTCTATGTTAACCTACATTTCCAGCCTCAGAAGGCATGAGGGGACACAATACTTCAAACTCTGGTAGCTGGAGAGAGAATAATCACCCAGAACCCCTCCCAAACCCTTGGGGGGCTGGGGAGCAGGGACAGATATAACTGTGGCAGCAATCAGGAAAGGAACCTGGTCCGTCCAGATTTGTTTTCCTTTTGGTGTGAAAAGGCACCACTGCAGGGACAGAGCAGAGGTAGGCTGAAGGATGGAGCACATCCTGAAGCCCCCGCAGCCCACGGAGCAGGGGACACTGCTGCCAGGGGTGAGCACTTTCCAGAAAGGTGCTGGAAAACAGCACCCCCAAGCAGCCATCTCAAGCCTTCCTTCCCACCCAACTCAAACACCAGCACTTTGATTTCTTTGTGGTTTTTTTTTGTTTTGTTTGTTTTGTTTATTTATTTTTTCATGTAGTATTTACAAGAACACTGTAGAATGTATTTCACGTGCTTATAACAAAACAAAATCAAAGTAAAACATTTACATCGTGTAGTTCATTTGAACAAATCTTCCTGTAAAATATTTACAGTATGTAGTTTATTTGAACAAGTCTAGCTATCATGAAAGCTTTCAGAAAATTACTGTATCAGTAGTTAGAGAAGTGGGTATGACTTACTTCATAAAAGAGTAAATCTTTTTTTCTTTACATTCCCCTTGTATTCAAGACACCACTGAGTATGTAGGAGCAGCTCTCTGCATGCCCAATTTTTATCTCATATTCACATTTCCTTCTCCTTCTCTAGTGTGGAGGAGGATCTGAGGTATTTAACTTTCTTTTGGCATCAATACTCCATATACAAAAAGTTCTATTTCTTTTCAACTACTTAGTGAAATCCAACCCTGCTCCTGCAGCCAGATGTGTTGTCACGCTATTCTGGGAGGATACAAATGGATGGGAAGAGCAAACCACATTTTGAAAGGTTACACTTATTTGCAAATCTATTTTGTTCTCTAGTTATAGAATAGCAATTGCTGAAAAATTAAAAAAAAAAATAAAATCAGGAGGATTCCTGATGTACCTAAAACTTTCTCATTTTTTCATGTTCCTTCCAGCTACATTCAGTATTTTTCTTCCTTCAAAGAACAGATATCCAAGTGGGCTGACTTTTTTCGACACAATCAGCCACCTTTTTTGCATCTGCCCATAAAATCTATATATCTTTTCTCACCATCTTTAACATCCTGCACTTGGAAACAATAATTCCTGTTGTCTTGTCTGGTTGCCATTGACTCAAACCGTATCAGAAATACAACTCCTGTATCTTTTCAGCAAACATTTAGAATATATAAAGGGATATTTTGTCTTAAATTTCATAAGTTGCAAAGGTTCTTGCTAACAGACTGAAGGGTTTCCTAATTCAAGCCACATCCTAGTCTTTAAAATTCTTCAAATATTTCTTGGGCTAAATTCAGAACCAGCTGTAAGTGATGGTGGAAAGGAGATTGTCAATGGCTTCTCCCAGATGTCTGAGAGTAGTTCATCTCTCTAGTCTGCGGGACTACACACAATTCTAACATTCTTACTTTACAAAGTTGTTTCTTTAGAGCCAATGTTTTTCCTGATTATTTTTTTCCTGATTATTTTATCAAAAAACCTCCAGGCTGGTTTTCCTAAAGAAAAAGCTTTTTCTTCAGTGTCTGTGAGAAGTGTCAGTTATGGATCTGTAACAAACTAAACCTTAAAGCTGGATCTCTTCCCCTTCTATACAGATGAAGACATGCACTATGTACGATGGAACTATTTCTCCACTATCTGCTTGGCAGAGGAAGTAACCAAGGCATTCTACTCCTTTTGATCCTCAAAGTACAGCATGATTACCTGTTTATTTATTGCTCCCTTCTGATTTATGTCAAGATTTGAATCCAGTTAGACTAAAATAAATAGGCACCATTTTGCATCATGATTAATCAAACTGCATACTTCAATTCAGAGGATACGTGGTTCCCAAACCTACACCAGTTTGAGACTGGTGCAGACTCATTGTTTACAGGAATCTATTCCAGACTTTTATACTTATATCAGAGAGAAGGAGACGGACAGCAATAAAAGTTAGAAGCACAGAATAGCAAGACTGTACCTTATTACTGGTAATCTGTTGAATCACTTCCAGGAATAAAACTTTATTAGTACTAGTCAAATGACTCTCAAAACACTAAAACATCCTCCAAATACTTTTCCTGGCAAAGATAACATGTTACAGCTGCCTACAATTTTCTAGCCATGACACGTTGGTAGATAAAACAGAAACAAATTCTCCTGTGTACAATTATCTGTTATGCTGAGGTAGTTATCTCTGGGAGAGGGGTATTCTGAAAGCACCCATTTAAGCAAGGAATAATCCAAGTGCTAAAAAAAAAAAAAAAAAAAAAGAGAGAGAGAGAGATTTTCTGTGGAAAAGTTCATAGAAGTACAGTTGTCATGACAACTGAATTTGGCTCTAGAAAATGGAAAAAAAACAGCTGTTTTGTAGACTGAAGAAAAATAAATTGAGTTTGGGTGCACAAGGAAAAATCCTATCACTCTGGCATGGAATAGCTCTTCTGGAGCAAGCTTTCTTAGTTTCTATTTTTTAGGTTCTAGTTGTTTTGTTTTGTTTTGCCTTTTTTCAAAGGATAAGGCTATTGAATTTACAAAGTGTGAGACCATCTCCTTTTTCTTACCCTTCTTCTCATAACAAGGGCATGTTCCTGGGACACCATGTTTCAAAATGCTACAAACCACAGTCTAGGTGCAAAATGGTAGAAGTGGGTTTCCTGCATCTAGGCAGCATTTTACACAAACTTTTATTTCTAATTTAATCAGTTCATGGAAGACATGAAGAAGAAGAAAAAAGCTGATATATATCCATCCAGTGAGAAAGCAGTACGTCTAGTCTGAAACATCTCTCTGTGTCTCACGTGGAAGTCACCCAAGGTGAATTTTTTGCTGTTGGCGGTTGGAGAATAAAGCAGATCTTAAACCTTTGCTATTGTGTATCCTTTATCAGCTCTCTGCTTCCAGCACTTGTGCACGCATATCGCCCCTAAGATGACACAGGCCAATGCAACTGGAATCACTGCAGTGTACCAGGACAAGCCAACAGCTGGAAAAGTAAAGAAATGAAATATTGTCAGAAAATTTAATTCTCTAAGTTCAAGGAGGAAGAGGAGAAATCACATAAAAAGGATGTCTGCAAATTAACCTTCCAGCAGGGTTGACCACTTGCAAAAGGAACAGGTCTGTTGATTCAGTGCTCTGGGAAATGGGTTTGTCAAGGTGGGAGGAAAATATTGGAAAATAATAGGAGGTGAGAATTTAAAGTTCAGTCCTCCTGTGTACACATGGCTCTTCCCAGCCCCTGCTCAGAGTGGCTACGTGCTTCACATCTTAATTCGGTTAACACAGCGACAATCCAAGCAGGAAATAAAGACACCACATGGAAAGGGAGTACATAACAGCTAGTCTACACTCAAGCTCTAAGAAGAATTTTCTCATACAGACCACCCGATAAATTACTAATGATCAAGCCAAGACTGTGAGCTTCTTCCCAAAATACACCTAGCTTCCAAGACGAGCATCTGTCCAGACCATTTTGGATTATGCTGGCCTACACCAGTTCATGGACTGCCTCCTCTTTAGCAATACCTGTGTAGCTCACAGAAGACATGAGCAGCACATCATCTAGCTAAATGAGTACAAAACCCTCATCATAGGATGCTGGAGTGAGTCATGAATTATAACTCATAATGAAGACTGTAAATGTTCATGTTCCTTTCTAAGATGATATGAGCAAACTTTGGTGATTCATCAACGTCACGCAAAGAAACAATTAGCATTGCTTCACATTGTTTTTACAGCTGGTTCTTAGCCAATGGTCTATCACACTGCAACATTAATTGCACTGGGCTTCTCTTCCCATCACTAGAAGCCAAAATAACAACACCCACCATAATTTACACCTCTTGTTATTTTGGCAATAGTCTGTGCACGAGGAGAAGGAACACTCTGATCTTTATTCTGCTATTGTCTTTTTTTTTTCCTACTTTCTGAGGAGCTGAGGGAGATCTGGCCCTGTTACACCCAATGAGAGTTTGCCAGTAGTCTCACTGGAGCCATCATTTCACAAAGCTTATCTAAATTTGAGCCCTATCCAGTGAACAGATATATTCCAGCACAGATCTTTTAGCCTGTGGAAAATGTCAATAATGGACCCATAAAATGTGTTCATTGTGAACAGACTATTCTAAAACACTGTGCATGTTAGATCTACAATTGAAAGAGGCAATCAATTTTTCCCAGGTAATAATCCATCTCAATACTAACTTGGAAAGTGTAAAAGACTTTGGTGATAATTCAGTTTTAGAATAATTATAACAATTATAGAATGTTTGTCCCCCAGATAAGCAGTTAAGCTCATTACCTTCCTGCTTGACCCTTGTTGGCAGTACTTGGGATCCATATCTGTTCTGTGCCAGACACTTAAAGTCTGTATAAAAATCCACTTCTTCAACAGATTCAAAAATCAGTGGCACTTCAATGAAGTTCTCACCATTTTCTGTGGTTTCTCTGGAAGAAAAAGAAAAGTCAAATGTTAATTCTGCAAGAAAATGCATTGCATATTTGCTCATTTCTGAACTAGCCCCTTTGCATTACAGGACACCGGTGGCTTCCAGACCAGCTCTGCCAGCTCTTTGAGTCTCCATTCCTCTCAGTACCCTTGCTGCACTCCAGAAAAAAAAAAAGGAAAAAAAAAAAAAACCACACACAAAAAAACGAAGATCTAGATTTGTCTTGCAAAAAAAAAATAAAGAAAACGGAGGGAAGAAATGCAAACAGGGTTGTGTATAACTGAGCTCCCCACAGAACATCATGGAAGGACCTAGTTCCTTTTTTCTGACCAGCTATTTGGTTCTGAAATTCTTACTATCAGCTGGAAGAGTACACATGGAGAACATAAATCTGCAAACACTCACTTAGCAAACTGAGCCACCATACCTGCTTATCATTCACCTCAAATCAAGACTTCAGCACAAGAAACTGTCGAGAAAGTTTCCAGCTTACTTCAACCTGATTGTCTCATGAGTGCAACTATTTGAAAGCGGTTTTCTAGGTGCAAACACTGTCTCTTGGTACCTTTTAGTCACTGCTGGAGAAGTTGTCCAGCTGCTTTGCAATGATTTGTTCATGAGTCTGCTATGTATTGCGGCAATGGACTTCTCTGGGGTCAGTACCGCAGGAAGGTAGCAACATGGCAGTGAGTTCTTTGCCAAAAATTTCTGTGGGAAATACATTTTCCCTGTGGTATTTGACCTGATATGACTTGCTGCCTTTCTGAGGGCTTCCAGCAGAGCTGAGACATCTCACACACCATGGGCTCTGTGTGACCCTGAGCTGGCATTGCCTCTTTCCATGTGCAGCTATATAGTAATATTTAATAGTCATGTTAGTAATATTAGTAGTAGTGGTGGTGGTAGTAATAGTAATATTAATAAAAGTCTAAGTAAGAAAGCACATGTGATGCTCTATTCTAAATCCTGAAGAGACTCTAGCTGTTCCACATTATGTCTTATGTTGCTTGACAATGCATTTAAGTTCTCTCACTCATGTAAACAACATTACGAATGAATGGTCTAAATCAGGCTGGTGGGAATACCAAAACACAGAAAGACTCAGGAACCCAGCTGAGTTATCATGTTACCTCTGGGTGTAACTGTGCAATAAACTCAACGCGGCCAGGTTTTTATCTGGCACTGAAGCCACATGGCTGCAAACAGCCCACATCCATAACTGTTAAACACTCTTGTCCCTCAGAACAGGGATGCCACATCCCCAGACCCCGTTGTCAATGGTCTCTGCCACATGCCAAGTCCTAATCCCTAGCCAGGAGCTGTTTGGGAATGTCATAGCTGGTGAGGGACCAGTTTGGCCACTAAACAGCATAGGCAAAAGACAGAAGCCTGGAGGCATGCAACTATGAGGCAACTCAGAACTGCGCAAGATGGGGAGAGACAATGGATCAGGGCAAGAGGATGTGGGATATCCTGCCTTCCCTCCACCAGCATCCCCCCTGGTGCTTCCCTGGCGCCAGCTCTAGCACTCCCTGGGCATCTCAGTGAGTCAGTTTAACTTTTAAGTCACTGACACGAAAAACAACAACCCTAAGGGGAAAACCAACAATAATTAAAATAACAACAATTTAAAAAAATAACATAAAAGGCACAAACCATTGGGTAGCCTTCTGTTATCTCAGTGTATTCAGAGGCTCAGTGAAGTATCTCATGAATGCCAGGGCTGGTGTGGGGGAATGGGTGGTGCCATTTCTTTGGCACTGGGCAAGGAGAGTGATAAGAGAAGCACTGGGAAGGATCAAGGCCCATTGCTTTCCGCTGCAGTCAACTCTTATATCAGCCCAGCTGCCTATGAAACTGTGCTTCAAGTGTAAGGCTCTGAGCTGGGTCATTTACAGTATAATATGAAAGAAATCCAGAGATTAAAAATAATAATAATAATAATCATTATGCTTGGTTTGTTTTGGCTTTTTGTTTGTTTGTTTGTTTTCTCAGCTCTTACTTTTACTTCTGGACTCTCCATATCCCATTTCACTACCTGGCATTCATCTAAGAGCTACTGTAACACCGCAGGTTAAGACAACAACCACAAGAAAACACTTCAGCCTGACTTACTGTCGTTCCCCCTCTGTAACTCTGTTTTGCTTGTAAACCACATCAATGATGGTGTCATTTGCTAACCATTCCACGTCAGTATAGATATGCCTGCTCGGTCCAGCAAATACTTTACAAGGGAGAGTCATCTTGGAGCCTGTTGGTGAAAGATTAAAAAGCATTCAGATACATGTTGAGAACTACTTTCTCTCAGTGAAAACCAACGTCTCTGGTGGGAGATCAAGTTCCCACACACGTCAAGCACTGCTACATTCAAAACTGAAGTTAAGCCCCAGATTGTTTTTGATTTAGACATATTCCTCAGGAGACAAAAAGGGCACAGTGTGATTTTACTGCTCTGGAACAACTGCATTAAGCAGCAGTACAGCCTCCCTCAGAGATGCTGCAGGCAAGGACATTCAGTTCAAAATGGGACCTCCAGGGCCAATGTGATGATGCAAAAATTCAGAAATTTTGCTATAATTATTGCAACTCTGAGCTAATGATAAAGAGCCTTCACACTAGTGCATAGCTATTTTATATGGAAAACAAATGGCTCGATATTCATACAATGTTGTTATTATATTGATGGCGATCGGAGCGATATAATACACTCTGTGGACCGGATAGGCAAAGAAATAGCTTAGTGGTATATTGACTGAAAGAAAAGTGGCATTTAAAATTAAGACCACAGTGTGTAGATCATCCAAGTTAAAAGAGCTTAGTGTAAAATATACCTGTTGTTCTCTAAAATGAGGAAAGGTAACAGAAATGCGCTGTCATAACATAATCTTCAAAGAAAAATGAGTTTCTGTCAAGGTACTTTCTAACTAATGACAACTACCCAATTGAAACTTTAGGAAGCAGTGAAAAATGTCTCCTCCCAAAAGAGCTACATGGCTCATTCAAAGCCACTGGAAAACCTAGAGCTGTCTGAGGGAATAGTGAGAAGGCAATGGTCTTGGTGAAGGGGGAGCTCTGAACAGCAGATCTGAGGATGCGAATATACTTTTAATGTTTTGTTGATAAATCTACAGCAGTTTTCCTTTAGCTTCTCCTATGAGGAAAATAGCACCTAGTTGTAGGCAATAAGAAGTAAAAAACTACCACATTACTGCCTCTCACCTGATATAACCAGTATCAAAAGAACTATAATAATAAATGCCAACAAATTGGACTGTAAAGGAACCTCCTCTAATTTTCTTCTCATTAGACGTTCCCGAAAATAACGCTGAGCCTTACCAAGAGCAGCCGATGTTGTCTTTTGAGTTGGATACACGATTATCGGGGTAATTCTCTTTTCTTGTTCTGGACAGAGAGAGAGAGAACAGAGCGTCAGTGCTAGCACGATGCAAAATCTGGGCATTGCCCGGACCGGCGGAAAGCGGCGCTCCATCGCCCAGAGGGGTTGGACATGGTTTAGTGGGTGACATTGGTGTTAGGGGGACGGTTGGGCCAGACGATCTCGGAAGTCTTTTCCAGCCTTAGTGGCTCTGTGATGCCCCTTCGGAACCCGGAGGAGCGGATTTAGGCAGAAGCCTTGACAAGCCGGAGGCTGCCGCCCGCGTCGCCGTCGCACGGCCGCCCTCTGCTGCCCGCCGGGCGGTGCGAAGCAGCGGCCTTCCCCCAGCCCCATCGAGGATGGAGGCTCTTTTCTTCCTCAAGCCCCCCTGAAACCACGCACAGTGACCTCCCGCACCCTCGGACGTCGAGGGTTGGGTTTTGCCTCCTGCAAGGCTGCTGCCGAAGGCAGGGCGAGCGCTGCGGCTAGCCGCAGAGCTGTGCCAGATGTGCCAGATGTGCTGTGAGAAACTGCTGCACCACCTCCAAGAGCAAGCACCCCTGTTCTCTCCCCCACTAGATGCGAGCTCCCCTCCTGAGCTTCACTAGCAAAGAGCTGTGGCAAAGAGCTTTCTTCAGCGCGGCGCTGTTTTGGGGGGTCAGTGTTTACCGACTGTCTCCAGCTTGATTGTTCTGGTGATCTTGTACGTTACGCCTTCATAGGGGAAAGACATCTTGCAGGTGTAGTAGCCAGAGTCTGTTGGTAACACAGACGTGAAGATCAGGGAATTCGAGCCTTTCAGAAACACGAATTTTTCACTGTTGTCTTCCAAAGGCAGGGCATCCTGGAGAAATAATAGGCAATAATAGGTATTATGTCCCCGGTAGGTGTGGTTACACCCAGCTCCACTTTCCCACTAAAAATCAAGTTCTTCAAATGCACATCCCTCTCCAAAACGGTCTGGGGCACTCTATGAAGTGTGAGGAATTGTCATTTTAATATAGCTATAATGTGCGTGTATAACTTTTCAGTAAAGCTACATTTTAAGATGGAAAAATATACCAAGCTATTTCCTGAGTCCTCTTATGAGTAATCAACTAAGACATTCTTCTAAGAAAAATATGTTTCAGTAAACAGGAAGGTTCTCCTGTGATTGCTTTCCATACATGTCCTTATGAGAGTCATATTCTATGGCACTCTTCTAAGACAGATAGATTTTAGTAATCACTCAGGTTTTCACAACACTATTACTGACCCTACACAATCTCAGAAATGGTGACAAATTCTCACTCCGTATCACTAACACTCACACAAGGGCTGGAGCCCCGCTAAGAGCAGTTATGTTCTTTCTCGATGAAGGCAGGATAGCTCTTTCTGACAGTTGTGGCGTGAAGCATGTTGTGGGGAAAGACTTTCACACAGGTAAGTCAGTTATAGCCTGCTCATGAAGGAAAACCTGACCAGAGACACTTTGCTGGCGTAGTATCTATCACACATCGGCATGGCTGTGTGAAACCAGCATAGGAATGACATCCTATGTTAAGAACGATAGCTGCAAGAGGCAGAGCATATGGTAATAGTGGGAGTGTAAATAAAAGCTAAAACGAAGTATGGGAAAAATATAAGAAGACTCCCATGCTGTGCAGTGGAGAGCTGAGGATGGTCAGGTGAGGGATATTTAACATTACAGGCAAAACCAGGGTTTCCTACTTGAAAAGTCATGGACTAGCAAGATAGGCAAGAGACCACTGTAAACTTTGATTCAATCTCTTCCCAGCACCTCTAAATATTGTAGTCTGCGTTATATTATGCTGTGACATTAAAATGCTCGTGACTTTAACAACATGGAGTTTAGGAGAAACAGAAAGTGAGATAAGTGATTGTTTACAAAAGGGATGAGATTAGGCTTTGCATAAAGAGAAATGTAAAGTTCTACCTTGTACCACTTGAGCTCCAGACTGGTTATATTCGATGTAAACTCCCACAGGTCAGGGCAAACGATCTTTCCAGAGGTAAAAGTGAAGAGGACTTGCATATAAGCGATGTCCCGAGCAGCTGTCTTCTCCACAACGGTGAGGTGGATGGACACCTCAGCACAGTAGGAGTTGTTCCTGCGGGCAGAGCGTGGAGACGTGAGCACCCGCAGGTGATGGGGGAGCCCAAGTGACACCCTTCAAATCCATGGCAAGTGAACTTGAAAGCTGGCAGCCACAAGCTCAAGCTGGTTTGAAGCCAGAAAGAGCAGGCATTGAAACTCTCTGCAGTAATTGAGTGTGTGTGAGCCGGATCGGGGTGTTCCTCTCTACGCCTGTCTTTCCAGACCTGAGGAGACCACCCAGCCTCGTCTGAGAGGTGCCCTCACTTCCACGGCCATCCATCCTTTGATATGCAGCCTCTGGTCTGTGCCGTTTGACTCCTCCCAGCTTTGTTTCCCTCCTTAGCCCTTTCTAGGAGGCCGAGACTGAGATCCTACCAGGAGGGATCCTGGGGAATCACTGGCAGTGGTTTTGGGCACGATCTAAACATGTTGCTGACACATGTCTGCCTCAGAGTTTCAAGCTTTCTTTTCTTCTTACTAGTACACCAAGTTTGCTGCACACCCTCAGGCTAAAGCCATGGCTTTGATTTTGCACGGAGGGGCAACGCGCCCATCTGAATAGTGGCAAGCGTGTCACGAACCCTCCACCCATTTCCTTGGAAGAGGTCTTGACTGTGAAAACCCTAATGATTGCAAAGTAAGGAAGAAATAAGAAGTTTAAAGCATGTATGAAAATACATCTGCAGTTACTATTGTACAGCTGGTAGGCATTTCTGTGAGTACATATTATTTTACACAGAAAAGAAGGCTTGAAAGTTTTACAGTATCTAGCTTTTCTTCCCAGCCCCAAGTAGCAATCACTTCCAGTCACAAGGACCAAAATGCACAAATCACTTGGGGGAGGCTGATGCCTGAGCTGTGTCCTCTCCAGTTTGTGAAAGCCTACTTCTGCCTTCCCCCAGGGCAAAGCTCAGACCCTGAAGGGGCCAGCAAAACCAGGCGTGCATCTGTGGGCTGATGGGCTCACTGCCCCTATGGCACTGGGACCGGTGGGATGCCCAAATCCCAAATTCTTTCTCAGCAGACTAAGAGTTCTGTGATACTTCGCTTCCACCCTCATTTCACAGACTGCTGCAGACATGTTCTAGTATCCTTATGGGATGATATGAGAAGGAAATACAATTTGTTTGTACTCCATTAATCCTGTAATAATGTTAACAATGAAGCTATGCACTCAACCCCTGCATATCTTTTTCAAACAGGTTTCACAGCATTTTCTTATAGCTGGCAATAACACTGCCACATTTTGAGGCGTTGAGGAACTGAGGCAGAAGTGTCCAAAAAAAAGGGATAAAAAGCAGAATTTCCATGTCTCAGGCTCTGCTCTAGGACTTCTATATTTACAACCTTTTCTAATGCTGGCTGCACTACTGAAGTCTTCTCTCCTGCCCCACCATTGCGTTCCCTGCTAACACATAAAAAGGCCACCCTAATAATTTGAGCATAATTTATTAATTTGTTTTCTGCCTGCTTTTCTGCAAGGAAACTGAGCTCTGCAGAGGCAGCCCCAGCTGCTGGAATGTGCAGACAGGTATGGACCTCAGGGGCCCCAGAGCGAGGTGCCAGCTGCCAGGCAGTGCTGGGAGGTGGGCTGGAGGAAGGGCAAGGACCCTGGCGCCTTCTGGATTTCAGGCCCAAATGGCACTGGTGGCTTTTGCCTTCCTCAGTCCACCACAAGTCCAGATCCTTGTTCCTCTTTTCTTACAGCAGGCTGTAAGACCATAAACTCTCAGAAAAGAAATGACCAGTAAGATTGAAAATAGCCTTTGCTGCAAGCCTCTGTATTATCACAGGTCTGGTACCAGCCCAGTAAATGCACATTGGGTCTCAAGTGACATCTTCCAGCAAAGCCAAAGCAATCAAATTCTGCTTTACAATGTGCAAAAGAAGAAAAGTAAAGATCAGGGAAAAGGAACGGGGAAGAAGGAAGCCACCTCAGAGCCACTCTCTTTTGGTATACACTTTGTAATGCAATCCAAACCACAAACAATACTGTTTGCTTCTCTAAAGCTGTGGTGTACGGGTTGCATTATGCAGTGTCCTCTGTCTGCAACACACCCCTGCTTGCTGCATCCCTGATTGACTTGAAAATAAGCTAGAGCAAACTCTCATGTACACTATTTCCTTGTGAGATCGTAGAGTAACAATACCATGCCATGATGCATCAAGATTTCAGTATATATAGAGAGAGGAGACACAACATATTTAAAAGTTCTAACTTCCCACATATTTTTGCTAATAAATTTGGTGAGGAAATGATCTTATCCAAACCCACTCTGAAGATATATGGTGTTTAGAATCAAGCTAATATATTTTAGACACAGTCACCTTTTTCAGTACACTGAATTTTCCTTTAAGTACCTACCTTCTTGTGCAGACATACACTCCTGAGTCTTCTTGCCTTGCTGGTAAAAACCAGAGTGCATCTCCTTTTGCCCAGATTCTTGGATCTTCATCTCTTCCTGATATCATGGTTTTTGAATCATTTTTGTACCATGTGATATTATGGGTCAAGGAAGAAAAATCCAGATGTTTGTATCTGGGGGAAGGGCATTTCAGAACCACAGGTTCTCCATGAAGTTCATAGTAGTGTTGGAAAGAGATGATGTGATCTGGGCAGTTTTCTGTATAAATCAGAGACATTTTATCATTACTGCTGGCCAGGCACATTAAAAAAGAGGGGAGAGGGACACAGGAAATTAAAAAAAAATAATAATAAAAAAGGAGCATGCCTGTACCTGTGCTTTTCCCTTGCTGGAGCCTGAAAGCAGAGGCACCCACTGTGCATGTAACCAGGACAAAGAAGAGCCCGTGCATTTTTTCCCAGAGGAAACGGGAAGGAGAAGGCCGAGGGAAAGTGTCTTGAAATCTGAAGGCAAGTTTATTAGGAGACAAAAGATACAATTAAAATACTCAACATTAACACTAGCAGAGTTAACTGCCCTTTTCCAAACACCAGGCCTGGTGATCTTTGGTTCTCCTTAGTGAACAGAGGGGCTTCTTCACCCCCAAATTATGGCTTGGCATCTGGCTTGGCACAAACACTTCTCTTCTGTCATTTTCCTTTCACTCTGGGAGATGCAAACAACACACCACAAGATGCTGCTGTCCCCATGCTTTTGTTTTGCTTTGTTTTGTTTGGTGCAATAGCTAAAGGTAGAGAAATACAGCTCTGTGTATTTGGCAATAAGACGTGACAGAGGCATGGGCCAGCCACTTCAAGTTGGCTGTAGTGTAGCTCGTTTGGGTAAGCCCAGGAGAAAAGGTGCAGCAGAGATTTAACTCTCTAAGCAGTCCCTTCAGGTTTCTGTCAAGGTTGCATGCCCTCATTAAATCCTGTGTGACTCCATCTTCCCTACTATGGCTACCAAAGTAGGCCAGACAGCTCAAAAACTTGCTATAACCAGAGCCAAGCTCTCAGTGTCCCCAACAAATTTTTCTCTTGGAACAACTTTGACTCCAATGGCATGAACAGCCACCTTGCTATTGATACCCAAGTGAGTACAAAGTGCAGACACCATAACCGTCTCTGAAAACAGAACTATCTGCTGCTGGTCATTCATTAACTGTCATCTGAATTGACCTGGATGGGCAAGTTGGCATCTGTGTACACCACTGGTCACTACCTGGTCTGCCACAAGATATCAATTGCTGTTACTCAGTTGGCTGATCACATATTATCTCCCTGTACAACATTCAGAAATGTATTAAATCTGCTATAGATAGGCATCAGTTTATGCTGTACATAAGTATTTGTGTACATACATAAATACAGTACACAATAAATACACACACAATGCACACTTTTTCCATATTATGTACAGAAATGCAAATTGCATACATTTAACATTAGCCTAACGCTATGACTGTCCCATAAGATGGATATTAAATGACCAGACAACTGCTTCAAGTTTTATCCCAGACCAAAAACGTATTTCAACCAGTATAATGCATTCGTGTTCATAGGTACTTACCTGCAAGCACCTTCTGTGTATCCCATCATGCGCATATTTATGTGTTTTAAATCCAAACTTCTCCATGTTCTAATGGCTAAATTTACCTGACATCTGGTAGTCTGACTGTAATAACTTATCTCCGGCTTATTGTCATCTTTACAGCACTACAAAGCCAACCTCTTGCTCAACAAATACAATTTCATAACAACAGGTTGGCTCCCATACCGTGATGCATGCAAGTGTTTCCAGCGCATTGGCATGGAGCAGTATCCCCTTCCATGGCTATGCCTGGATCAGGAGCTAGTGTCTTTGCTGCATTAACAGTGCCAATGGTTCACATGTAATACCCTGTAAAAGGATCTCTTCAGATCTTTGCCTGACAAAAATACTTGTTTTTTTTCCAGAGGTTTCCAGTCCCTTCAGTGCAGTATCTAGCATTTTCTGTAAGCCCCTGCACACACTGAGGTTTTAGGGATAGCTTTCGTTCCCAGTTGTCCATAAGCTTCACTTACCTGTGGTTCTGCATCCTTTCAGCCATTAGTTTCTCGTGAAAAGATGTAACATTGAAAATCGCTGGTGAGATACTTATATAGAGCTTAGCCCGACACACAGCGGAAATTTATCGCTCGTTGCCCAATCAAATTTGTGTCAAAACCAAATGACATTTTAGACCCACCTTTCTTTCCTTCCGTAGAGTGAGGATGAGAGAAATAGAGACAGGGAGAGAGCAAAAATATGCATTAGGGTTTCCCAAAAAAGGGGAAATGACTGCTAAATATATGACTAAATTTCCCTTTTTCTGACGAATGGCAGTTTACATGCACTCGTGTCTTCACATGACTATTTTACGCTCTACCTAAACCCAAACTTTCTCATGGGTGACAGACGGTGTCCTGCAGCATGGTCAGCAGCTAGACAATTGCATTCTTCACATAATGTGTTTGATGAGTTTTTGTATGGAAAACATGGCAGGTTTTTCCTCTTTTGTGATTCCTCATATAGCTTGTGAACCACGAATGGGTTTATTCCTCTCTTCTTCCATGACAACCATCTCAGTTTCTTGCTTTGCATGAAGACCGTCTTTATGGTGAGGTGTAAGGAATTAACTGATGCAAGCATGCTACGGTCTCCAGGCTCACAAGCAGAAGGGTGAAAAAATGGGTTTTGAACAGTGGTAATGTTGACCTCTGCCTGTCTGGAAGAGGGCAGTCACGTGAAGGACTTCGGTCTGGAGCGGGACCACAAGTCAGTTTTTCCCGTGCCTTGCCCTGACATGTGATGTCTCCTGTGGGCAATCCAGGACTTCTTCCAGCCTCGTTGTCCCTCAGGGACCAGCTGTCATGCACCACGTCACTTCTAGCCCAGGAAGGCACTGTGTGGTGTCCTGCTGACCTCCCAGGGCTGGTGTTGGCACGCAGATCCCTGCTCACAGACCTCACAAAAATGCCCCCTCCCCAAGACTTCACAGACCTCAGCTGAGCAACCCTGGTCTGGAGCACCAGGATCCCAGCTTGAGGTTAAGGCTTCGTGGTCCTGCCACTAACCAAGTAGTGACTCAGAAATAAAAGCAATGCAACCGTTGATTGCAGTAGGGATATACGAATCCTTCATGTACCATTTATTAATTTATCCCTAACATAATTTGTGAACTCTTTATTTAACTACTATCATCCTCAGTTATACCGGAGATCTTCGAATATTTTTTAAGAGAGGAAAAATTGCCAGTTTTTGAGACCATGTTGCCATTTTCTACAGGGAGAAGAAACATATAGCTGATGACATCTACTGACATACTGTAGTCTTTGGGGATGTGTCATATGTCAGACAGAAGAACCGTCAGATAAGGTGATCGATGTTATCTGAGGTCTAAGCTCAGGCTACTCTGTGACAGTCTTTTCACGTATGCAAGGGAGGTGGGTATCTCTAATGGCAACCCTGGCCACAGGTGCCAAACAAGTTCCCAGCACATAAACCCAGACATTTACCAGGCTCAAAAAGAGCAAAACTGCAGGAAATGAGGTTCAGTGTCTTTGAGACGATCACACCTACCAACTGCTGCAAACACGTTCATTGCATTCATTGAATGAAGCCATCTGATCGCAAGCTGTTCAGAGAGCAGCAGAATGAGCATCGCTAGCTTTTCTGGAGATATGTGTCCTTAGCACACACACAAACCTCTCCACTGCAGCCCTTTCAGCTCTCCCCTCATGGTCTTCCCTCATGGCCAACCAATTTTCCTCACACTTCTACAAATTCAGAAGCTCTGAAAACATAAAGTGGGCTACGAGATTCAGTGATCTTATACTGGAATAATATGTGCTGTCCTGCTTTTGAAAACTAGACTAAAACCAAATATCTACAGAGTAACAGTGCAGTTGACAGATAATATGATGTTTTCAGATGCACCTAACAAGGATTAATGATTTTAACCAACTTTCTTTTTTTCCCATAAAACATCGTGATCACACACACCACTACCAGGATTTTAAGTCAAAATATTTTATCTGGAAGTGCAACAGCCCGGTTTCCTACAGCTCGGGAAGAAATGCATGTTTTTAGGGGCTGTCTGCTGAGAAGACCATGTCACTTTGCGGTCAGTTATTACTGAGTATTTATAAACAGAAATGTGCAAGTCCAGCAGCTATATATATAGAGGCACTTTTAGGGAAGCTGGTGTCTTTCTGTGGTTTCGCTGTGCAGATGATTCATCTATACTGCTCATGATGCTGGAGCAGAGCTGTGAAATTCCTGACTTGAAGACCAGGCTATTCCCCATATGTCTCACTCATTGCTCATCTCACTGGAGAGCTATTTCCCACACCAGGGTTGCACGCAGCTACCTTGCTGCTGTTGGGTGGATTTTTCTCTCTTAGGACATCCCAATAAAATAATCCCAAATCTCAGAAGATATTTAGCATTCTAGCAGTCCCTTCCAACAGGGGTTTCAAAAGGTCTTCACAAGCAAGATGTGTCTGCTCATGATCTGTAGTTCATGGAAGGGGAGAGAGAAATTCAGGCGTCATGAAGTGGGGATAAGGCCATCTGAATAAGGGACGGCTAAAGGTGCCAGGTTTTTCTGGTGACCCCCAGATTCTGCCGTCTTTCCTGGGGGAACTCATTCAAATTGCTCTATGGTTGATGCTGTTTGGCGTCCAGGGACTGCACTCACATGGATTTTGCTAATTAGTTCTGTTACTCAGTTTGGCTGAGCCAGCTTCACATGATTAAAAATAGGAGAAAATTTCTCTTGTTCACATAAGAATAAGGTGGCAAGACATTAAGAAATATTGAATGTTGAAAGCTAACTGGCAAGAAGATGCGAAGTAAACCACAGCTATTGCACCAACAACACATGTTCTTGGGCTTATTGATATGGGCAGACCTGGTTTTAATAATTTATAATGTCCTTGTGCATAGTTCCCAGATGGGCTCTTGGGGAGCACTGAAATGGAGAGGGAAGAAAAGCTATCCAGCTCTGAGCAACACCAAATAAAAGGGACAGAAAGAGTAAAACTGAGCAGAGGGACTAGCCTGATGTGCAACGGATGCCAAGAATACAGGAATTTGCAGGGTTTTCCAGAGAAATAAGTGCTGTCACATACCAGTTGTATTTGGTATATGGGAGAAACAGGGAGAGATGGGCCAAGAAACAAACACGCTGTCACGAGGGGGTGCTTGCTTTGCCAGAGAAGTGACAGCTTGGTTGCAGGCTGCCTCCCTGCTGCCCCACGGGCTCCTGAGTTTTCAACAGCTCCTTTCACTGCAAAAGCAACCCGACAGGCTGTGAAGACTGATTACACAGGCAAGGGCTGGAAGGGGAATGGAGGAGGAGGGGACCCTTACTGCAGAAGTCAACAGGCTGCAAGGGGCTAAGTGAGGGCTAGAAAGGCCCAGAGCCAGCAGCAGTAAGCCAGAAGGACCTCGAGCAACAGGAGGCTGTGTTTATCCTCTCCAGTGCTTCCTCTGCCCTCAAACGGAGTCTGAGCCAACAGAGGAGGGTTGGCTGAGAAGCCTCGACCTGCTTCAGTTTGCAAGTCCCCTTCTGGGACGCAGGAAGGTGTTCATCCTGCCCACTAGTGCTGCCAGTGGCAGATTAAATTGTAGGCCATAGAATGATGAAATAAAGAAAGGATTGTTAAAAAAGCGGGGTTTGCTGGCTTTTTATTTAAGGGAGAAAACCATCCTTGGGCATGGTCTACATGACATACGGCACAATGTGGGTAAGCAGTGAAGGTGGATTGTTGCAAAGCTGAGGTTGATGAGAGCTGAAGAAGTGAAGTGCTGTCTCTGTTCCTGTGCACCGAAATGGTAACCTAAGTTGCTAAGTAGTGACAGTTTCACCATCACCACATCTGAAAGCCTCTCAAACTTTACAGTAAGAGTGGGGGGAAAAAAGGCCCTTTACTTCCTTCTTCCATAGATAAAATTACAAACAGGTATACTGAATTGTGTTCAAGGACTGTCAAAGGGCAGTTTCACCAGTGCAGAGAGTGAAATCAGTAGGGCCACGCAAGCACAGATGCATTTGTACTTGTTTGCATTTCTGCAGCTGATGGCTGACGAGGCAGGTGGACCACAACTGGCAGCTCTGCTCGAGCATTTTCCCAAGCTATCGGCCATCCCCACTGCTTGGATGGAACAAGCCTGTAGCGTACATTACCTGCCATGCCTCTGTGCGAGGCTTTAAGCAAAGCTGCAGCACAGGCACGGCCACTTACCGTGTTGGGGCTGACCAGCGTGAGCAAACGATGCCAAGGAAAGCAGCCAGCAGACTCTTCCCACAGCCGTGGCATCGTCTCAGACCGCAGGCAGTGAGTCAGTAGGGGACGTGGTTTGAAAGCTAGCGAAAGCAAACCTGAGATTGCTGAGCAGCTTTTTTTCCCCTGCACTTCCAAAATGTGACGCTTGCAACCACGAACAGTTTTTTTATGTATGGAGTAACATAATGTACTCTGCGGACTTGCATGTGAAAACTGTATGGGGATTTAAATACATGGCAGTGGTTATGAAAAGCCCATGGTAACAGCAGGCAGGGGATGAACTGTGACCAGATGAGGAGCATGAAGTCATGTAGAGTTACAAGAGCCAGAACAACAGGAATAAAATAAGATTTCTAAATCAGTTATGTTGGCTGGTTCAAACAGTCAATCCAGAAAACAATGAATTTGAGACGCTAAGCAAAGAAAAACAGATGACAGAGCTTTTTGTTCATGATTACTGTTCTTGCTGGCTGAACTTCAATTTAATTGGTGAAATGTCACTTTAGTTCTGAAAAACAGTGACAAACATATATTCTAAGAGTAGGGAAAAATTGAGCTGGTGTTGATCCATAGTAGTGGTTACTGTAGGTGCACTCGGAGGGTAATACTAACCATTCTTTTTTTATTGCATGTTCCTGAATGAAATCTTTGTCTCACCCTGAAGGTGAAGTCATTTATTTAATGCAAACAGTAAATCTTTTAGTTTTAATATCCTTCTGACACACAAGTATAGTTTACACACTTGTTTTAAGAAGCAGAAAGATGAAATACTCTTAGTGGATACAGTTACCCATGATATTTATTTCCTACTCTCCAACCAGGATGTGTAATTCATTCACAAAATGTTTTGTGGGACTGGGGTGGGGTGTCACAGTGCAAAACGCATGAAAACATAGATGATAGGGAAATAAAGGTGCCAAAGTTTCAGTTGTATTTTGCATTTTTGCTCAGTACTTGCCCTGTGTTTTATGTCATGATGGTCAACAATTCTGACTGACAGCAAGAGTTGCTTGAGAGAAAAATGAAACAAGATAGACTTATTCTGGATTGGTGATATCATGGAAAAGAGGGTTACAAATAAATGAATAACATAAATAGATGATTCTCAAGTGGAGAAAAAAAATCAGAATATTTGAATACAGGAGAGATCAAGTTAATTCAGAAGAAAAAGAGCAAATCCCAAGATCACTGCACTCCTGAAGAAGAAATTCAAAAGTAAGCCAAAGCGATGCTGCAAGATCACATTTGCTTGCAAATTCTCATCTGTTCAATTGGTGCACGTACACTGCGAAGCACCAAATAAGATTTTGTACCACTAATTCAGGTTAATAAACAAGTTTGTTTTAATAAAAACAGCTATCATCTGTTGATCTTGGAGGGTTCTGTTGTATTCACGATGGTTGACTATATGAGAAGAGTATAAACATACAAGGGGCACCAAAATTAATCTTAGGATGATTTCATACTTCAACTGCACTGAGCTAAGGTCTTCTCCAGCATGTTCTGCAGCAGCTGAAAAGGGAAGTTGTCATTTCAGCAACTATTTTTAAAGATTTAGTGAGGATTTCACACATGATGGAAAATCAAGACTATATGGTATTTGTGGCGTGTGGTGGTGTGTTTGTTTGTTTTCCCTCCAGAACATCCCTCGATTCAGAGCTTCCCAGCAAAACTGAGATCCCCGTTGGTCCTTCTGGCTGTAGCTTCCAGGATCTGCTATCTCAGGGGCAGTTATTTTGCTGGGGACCCGTCAGAAACCTGCATTGTCTTTAAGGACAAGTCATCTAACCCGACCTTCTCAGAAGTGTTGAGCCATTCCTTATGTCTTCACGGAAAGCTGAAAAATGTCAGGACCTTTACAGATCACTGTTTTGATTAAAGTACAAGTTTTCGTGAATAGCCTTGCCAGGGAGAGTGGCTTCCGGCAGAGTGTATGAATAATTGATACAGATCTTGGCTTGATAACATAGTTACGGGAACAAAACAAAAATGGGGAACTGGATTTAACCATATAATGCCATTATGATATGACTGCTGTTTGGAAGCTTTAACCATCGTGGGCTGCCTTGAAGCTGCAACTGGCCAGCCCTGCACGGCAAGGACACAGCTCTCAGCCACAGGCTGTCTTGCTGCTCCTCAGAGGTTCAGATCTGCTGCCTGCTTCATGACATGTTTATGAAATTGGCCTGGGATGAGTGGCTTGTAATTACACATCCCCACAGAATTCATGGGATCTCTTGCTGGATGTTAAAAGATCCAGGAGAAACCCTGAAAGAGTCATGGTAAAAAGAGCACTTACTCCTTGGCACTCCGATGGTAATTTTTAGACTCAGAAAATCTCTTTCCCTCCATACATAGATCAAGAGGAAGAGAGAAAAAAAATATTTAGGGAAATATACAAACCCATGCATGGAGAAATACAGAGGCTGCCACCTGCTGAGAGGAAAGGGTTTCATTTCAAGTGCAAAAATCCCCAAAAGAAGGGTGGAAATGAAAGCCCCACAGGATTTCTGTCCCTGCTTGGCTGTGATTTTTCACAGTGCCATGCAAGGTGGACCAGCCACAGGATGCTGGCTGTGCTCACCCAGGGACTCCAGACTAATCTCACCAAAACTGCTTGAGGCAAACTGGAAAGTGTTTGGGGAAATTCAAAATTATTTTACAGCAAAACCTGAGCCAGAAAAAGTATTGTTATTATAACACAACTAACAGCATTTTAGTGATGTTTAAATGCATTTCAAAACCTGAAGACTAAATTAAAACATATTTATTTTATATAGTTCTACATTAAAATATTCAGCAGAAACAGAGAATCACAGAATCATTTGGATTGGAACAGACCTTAAATGTCACCTAATTCCACCCCCCCACCATGGGCAGGGACACCTCCCACCAGCCCAGGCTGCCCAAAGCCCCATCCAGCCTGGCCTTGAGCACCTCCAGGGATGGGGCATCCACAGCTTCTCTGGGCAGCCTGTGCCAGGGCCTCACCACCCTCTGAGTGAAGAATTTCTTCCTAACATCTTATCTACATCTCCCTTTTTTTTTTTCATTTAAAGCCATTACCCCTTGTCCTGTCACTACATCCCCTGACAAAGAGCCCCTCCCCAGCTTTCCTGTAGGACCCCTTTTGGTACTGGAAGGCCGCTGTAAGGCCTTCTCTTCTCCAGGCTGAACAACCCCAACTCCCTCAGCCTGCCCCCATAGGAGAGGTGCTCCAGCCACCTGATCATCCTCGTGGCTTTCCTCTGGACTTGCTCTAATAGGTCCATGTCCTTTTGTGCTGGGGGCCCCAGGGCTGAACGCAGGGCTCCATGTGGGGTCTCGCGAGAGCAGAGTATAGGAGGAGAATCACCTCCCTTGACCTGCTAGCTACAGGCAGCAGCAGTGCTGTGTTGTTTCAGGTCAAGATTCACTAACGAGCTACTGGTGATATCATGTTTATTAGAGTTGATAGACCCTTGCCAGGCTCTCTCTTGTAACTGGGCTCTCATGGAGCCATCGGATCCAAGATGCCACTCCAAGAGCTTGCTCAGACCACTTGTCTCTTAGGGCTAATTTTCTTCTTCACTTTCGAGCATCACTACTATAGCAGAAGACAATAACTTTCTAGTATATCCTCAAATCAAAATTTATTTATGAAGTCTTGGTGGAACAGCAGAGAGGTATGAAATTTTCTGGCACTGCAGTCTGCCAAAGGGAGATGTGCAACGTTTTCTTAACAGTACAAGCAACCACCAGTTTTAACAGCCCACTTCAATGAACATTTCAAAACCTTGTAAAGTAATGAAGAAAAACGCCTGGCAGAGCTGTCCCTTGAGGCTGAGCTTTCTGAGAAGATGAAGAAACAGCACCTTGAAGAAAGAATTCTTCTAATGTGTCAACTTGGATGTTTTTGTAAGAGGGGTTTTCATCAGATGTTCAGGCAGAAGAGGAATAATGAACTAAGGAGGCTGTGCTTTCAGCAAGCCTTAAGCCTGACTCTGGATCTCTGGTGGGTAACCTTGAGTTGCTTTGAGTTCAGCTGCTTCATAGTCAACAAACAAAATGCAGCATTTTCAAATCCTTTAGTATTTTATTCACATTATCAAGCCCATTTCAAAAACAGGTTTTCCTAGACGGGACACAAGTGTCCCTGTGGCCTCTGACAAGTGTTCTAGCCCGTGTCTCAGCTGCTATCCTCAATACCCCTCTCCTCTCTGCAGACCTCTGTCCTCCTCCCAGTGCCCCATCAGTCATGCCCAGGCTGCTATAACCAGATCGTACATTGAGATGCTGGACTTAATTATCCTATGCCATTAAAAGAAGCTTTATTCTGTAGAGAGGTAAGTTACCTGCTGATCCTGCTACAGCAAAAGTTGGGTTACGAGCAGAAGCAGGCCTAGGACACAGAGTGCACAGAGTGATACAAATCCAAGAGAGGCTGTTGTTGCCAAAAGGAATCCGCCTGCGTCGTTTTCCACCTTTGCACCACTGCAGAGAGGCCTCCCAGCCATGCAGCTGATTAATTCATGAAGGCTGCCCACATCCCAGCCAGCAGCTCCCATGACACACAGATGTTTCTCAGCAACATTCAGCCTTGATCACAGGACCCACTCTTTACCTTTCAGTCCTGCAAATGCACATTTCACTGTTTATATTTATAAATAATTAACTCTTTTGCCTGTAAAAGGCTTTGTTAGATAAGGACAAGAGGTGTTCTTCCAGACAGAAGAAGAGAAACTCATACATGTATGGTGAAAAGATTTTTTAATAGACAAAGTGGTGGAAAACACCTCCAGATCTTATAAAGATGATTATGACCCTTCACAGGCCATCCAACAGCCACAGATCAGGGCTTGCAGTGTCACAGAGAAATATTCGTGCCATCTGGAAACCATAGGAATATCAGAGCAACCATTGGTCATGCTGAAAGTCCAAGTAGCACACCTTCTGATCTTAACAGCAACTTGCTGCAGATGTTTAAGGAGCTGTAAGAACACAGCAGGTCTAGCGTGACCTTCACCTTTGTATTTTCTGGCAACCGGCAATTAAGGGCTTTCAGAGCTTCCAGAAAGGGCTGTTCCGAAGGCCAGCTGGTTTCCAGGAATTTCTTGAAACCATGAATACATTCAGTCCCTACCACACCCTATGGCAATGGGTTCTGTGGTTTAAATATATTCTTGACAGAATAACACTACTCCTTTATGTACATTTTAAACCTACTGTTTGATAATTTCAGGGGATGCCTTCTAGAGCTGGTAGCATGAGGACTGGCAATCACCCATTCCCTATTTGCCTTTTCCATACTACCCCAGACTTCTAGCCCTAACCATATCCTCCAGCTGCCAATTCTTCTCTGTGCTATCAAGCACGTAACCTTGCCATAGAGGGATGCAGGTCCTGGTCCTCTGTCACTTCTGCTGCCCATTTGTGTATATTTTGTAATTTTATACCCCTCTTGAGGTAGGATCACCAGAGTTTTTGCATACATAATATGAACTTTAAAAGGACTGTATCAATATTTTCTCATGCCCTTTATTCTCTTCCTACTTGTTGAACCCAGCACTATGCAGCCCCAGCAGTCCAGCCATGCCTAGTCACTAACAACTTCCCATTTGCCTCTTAGTCTTAATACCGAGCAAAGGCACTTTACAGTGGCATTGCACATTAGCCATCATGCATCATCATCATCATCCACCAAGTGGGTTAGCAAACAACAGACAACAAGTTTGCAAAGAGCAAAGTCTACAGCCAGGGGTTCTCGTATTGTCAGGCCATTGCAACAAGCGCTTCCCACAGCCTGAGGCAAGTGGTGTTTGATGTAATGAAGGTCTTTCCCTGCCACCCCATCCCTCTGACACTGCCCTCCATGACCACTAGCTGGGCACTGCTGGTTGACCCTTCTCTAGAAGTAGGATTAGCTGACTGATTGCTTACATCTTTCTCATTACCCTCAGATTCGGCTTCTCACCCTGTTTATTTGCCTGACTGCAATGACTGCAAAGTACATCAAGGTTTTTTCCATCCAATGAGGCAGAATTTTTAAAAAGCACCCATTTGTAGGAGCAGTGGAGTGCAGGAATGACAGTGATGGGTCCAAGACATCCTAGGGCACTGTGCAGAATATGTGCGTGTTTCCTGAAAACATCCAGGACAGCTCTGAAGAAATACATGACGAGTTGGCTGACCAGAACTCGCAGCACTTACAGGCAATCAGAATTCATGCGGGACGTACAGGGTGAAATGAAGCCTATGGACACCGATTGCAGAACACCACGTACTGTACGTGCACTGCTCGCGCAACCGTAGGGAGCTCCGGCACAAATACGCAGCTGAAAATGTAAAAGTGCACCCAAGGGCAACCTCACGGTTGAAAACAATTCAACCCCTGCATCCATTTTGAGGAAAACCTGATGCTTTGTACTCTGGGCCATAAAGTTGTAGGTTTTCTAGGTTAACAAGGTAGAGGTAAGGTGCCCAGAGTTCACTTTACAAAAAGCATCCTATTACTACTCAAGTAATAGGAAGAGATTCTTGTGAAATAAGACCCTGTGACTGTGTTTACTTAGGCAACGTCTCCGTGCAAGTATTCATTGATTTGCTTTCCACGGGGCCATCCCAGATTGCGTGTAACCTGCCTTGTTCCGGAAGAATTGCCACACACCAAGAGGCTCGAACTCGCTTCCTCTTTACAAAGCTGATTCTGACAAGTTTGCTGCTCACTTGGCAATAAAAAGCTTACCCTGTTGACACGATCCAAGTTTCAACCAAGGCAAGTCAGCAACGCTGAAGAACAAGGTGACAGGAAAGCACCTGAGAACAATGAGAATTTACCTCGGGGTAAATTTAATTCGGGGAACTATAGGCCTGTCAGTTTGACCTCAGTGCCAGGAAAGCTCATGGAGCAGATTATCTTGAGGGTCATCACGCGGCACTTGCAGGGCAAGCAGGCGATCAGGCCCAGTCAGCATGGGTTTATGAAAGGCAGGTCCTGCTTGACGAACCTGATCTCCTTCTATGACCAAGTGACGCGCTTGGTGGATGAGGGAAAGGCTGTGGATGTGGTTTACCTTGACCTCAGTAAGGCTTTTGACACAGTTCCCCACAACATTCTCCTCAAGAAACTGGCTGCTCGGGGCTTGGACTGGCGTACGCTTCGCTGGGTTAGAAACTGGCTGGATAGCCGGGCCCAGAGAGTTGTGGTGAATGGAGTCAAATCTGGTTGGAGGCCGGTCACTAGTGGTGTCCCCCAGGGCTCGGTACTGGGGCCGGTCCTCTTTAATATCTTTATCGATGATCTGGATGAGGGCGTCCAGTGCACCCTCAGTAAGTTTGCAGATGACACCAAGTTAGGTGCGTGTGTCGATCTGCTCGAGGGTAGGAAGGCTCTGCAGGAGGATCTGGATAGGCTGGAGCGATGGGCTGAGGTCAACTGTATGAAGTTCAACAAGGCCAAGTGCCGGGTCCTGCACCTGGGGCGCAACAACCCCAAGCAGAGCTACAGGCTGGGAGATGAGTGGCTGGAAAGCTGCCTGGCCGAGAGGGACCTGGGAGTATTGGTTGATAGTCGGCTGAATATGAGCCAGCAGTGTGCCCAGGTGGCCAAGAAGGCCAACAGCATCCTGGCTTGCATAAGAAGCAGTATGGCCAGCAGGTCTAGGGAAGTGATTGTGCCCCTGTACTCGGCTCTGGTGAGGCCGCACCTCGAGTACTGTGTTCAGTTTTGGGCCCCTCGCTACAGGAAGGACATGGACGTGCTCGAGCGAGTCCAGAGAAGGGCGACCAAGCTGGTGAGGGGTCTGGAGAACAAGTCTTACGAGGAGCGGCTGAGGGAGCTGAGGTTGTTCAGCCTGGAGAAGAGGAGGCTCAGGGGCGACCTTATCGCTCTCTACAGTTACCTTAAAGGAGGCTGTAAAGAGGTGGGGGTTGGTCTGTTCTCCTACGTGCCTGGTGACAGGACGAGGGGGAATGGGCGAAAGTTGCGACAGGGGAGTTTTAGGTTGGATGTTAGGAAGTACTTCTTTACCAAAAGGGTTATTAAGCATTGGAATGGGCTGCCCAGGGAGGTGGTGGAGTCACCATCCCTGGAGGTCTTTAAAAGACGTTTAGATGTAGAGCTTAGCGATATGGTTTAGTGGAGTACTTAGTGTTAGGTCGGAGGTTGGACTCGATGATCTTGAGGTCTCTTCCAACCTAGAAATCTGTGATACTGTGATACCTCTTGAAATATGTCCAGGAAGATATCAGGCCAAAGAGCTGTTATAATAACTCGTGTCTTAAAGTTTAATGTTGGCTGTTGATGTATATGTTCATTTTTAAATAAATAATGCATCCTGGAAGACTTCTTTTATGACTAGCATCACCTGCGTGTTTCCCCCCCCTAACAAATATGACAAGGAACTTGTTCCATACTGTGGGATTCTTCCAAGCCACATTTCTCCAATCCAGGTGGATTTTGGAAGTGTTTCCTTTTTATGACCTTGGTCATTACTGCACGCTGCACAGAAGTACTTAGAGCCATGAGATTTAATATGGATTGCAGGGACCCTAACATTACCCTAAATACAACCCAGAACTCTTGTCAGCCAAGGTAGACGGCAGCAGGATCATTTCAACATGAATAAAAAGACAACATTGATACTTTCAGTTATTTATTATTATTATTATTATTGATAAAATGATACACCAAGTTTCGTATATAGTATTTCCTTTCAGCAGCTGGAGTTGAAAGAACGTCCTGCTTTCTAATGACTCCTGCTGCTAAGGTTATGAATATTGAATCAATGACCTTGTGCATCCTACCAGAACAAATCTAACTATTATGAGCTCCAGCACAGAAGGAAAAGAAGCTGGAGAAGCAGTCACGTGGAGCAATTTGTCATTTCAGTATTTAACCTACCTCTCCTTTCAGCCCTGGCTCTTCTCTCTTCCCCCCCCCCCCCCCCTTTTTTTTTTTTTTTTTAAAAAATCAACTCTTCTCTCCACTTCGTCAAGTTTGAATTTGTGATACAAAACAAATAGATTCTAATGGCCAGCATTGAACTTCTTTTTGATCCACTGCCAGTTGTCTTTTCCTGAAAGATTTAATGAACATTTCACAAAAAGAAGACATGTATCCTTTATCCTGGCTCCAGAAATAACAATTCCCTTCTCCATCTGTGATACACAATAAATATTCATTTTATCATGTATCTAGAGGTTTTGCAGCAGCTCTAGAGACTGACAGCTTACAACCTGAAATATTTTTCCATTTGAATTAGTATTCAAACAAGAATATTTTTCTTAATTTAATAATAATTAAAAAAAAAAAAACTTTACACCAAATATGGCCCTAATTATTTCAGAGAAAAAAAGAAAAAAAATCATCTAGGTTTCATGAAGGTTTTTACAGATCTTTTTCATTCTCCAGGTTAGCAGTGCTCAGTTAACGTACATTCTCATTCCCCAGTTCATACAGTACGTCTCAGTTTCTACCAGAAAGACAGCTGGCACCCATCTGTTTGTGCATAATGCCACTTACACTGCTAACTTAACAAGCTCTGTTTTTAGACGCTCGTTCCCTTCTCTCCTTTCTCACATCATGCACTGTTCACTTCAAGGATGCCATACTTTCTTTAAATATGTCTCAAAAGCATCACTTTTTTAAAAATAATTCCCAGCAGTGATCAAATAGGTAATATTCAGGCCATCAGTTTCATTGAGTCACAACCCATGAGCACAGACTGAAGGGGAAAAAAGTCCATTCATGTACCACATACCCACCCACCTTTGTGCAGAAAGATTAAACAGAGATCACTCAAACTGACACGCCTGACATAAACAACCTCAAAACTGGGGAATGACAACGTCTGAATCTGATGTAGCCTCAGAAAGATGTGTCTCAAGCTCGGACAACCAAGGCCAAGCAGTTTTGCTCCTCAAGTCCAGTTCTTGTTGTGTGCCTTATGCAGTTCAGACCCATTATTATAATGAGGAAGAGCCTAGGTTTCTAAGACAAGGTTCATTTAAGGCAGAATTTTCATTTTTCTGCAACATCTAAAGTGTTCTTTTAAATATGATAATAAAGATTAACAATAATTTTCTCGCAATTAAAAAAAAACTATAAAAATCAAAGCGATTTAAGAAGTGCAACGTATCTATGTGAAAAAACAGTGGGCTATTTTAAAATTAACTTTTGAAATCATATACTCTCATTTTTACAGTTCTTGAGAAATGATAGGCATGCTAGTTACCATGCCTGGAGATCAGAGACTTAGCAGAGAACACAACACAAAATCATTGTAGCTCAGGGAGACCTCCTCTGGTAAGAGATAGCAAAATGGATTACAAACCCTCTGTTTCACATCAGGAAGAAACACAATTACCAAACATTCGGCCAAAGCAAGTGCTCGGGTACCATATTATTCTGTGAACAACATATCGAGTCAATGCATCAAGAGCCTGCCTGCTCTCCTCAACAGAACTGGACATCACACTCTTCTAAAACGGGTTGACCTGACACTCAAATCGTGCTCAGCTGAACTAGTCTGAGTCTTTTAAATGTAGTGAAGCGAGAATTTTAATCTCTTAACAAGGAGACAAAAATGAGTCCATAACATGTTTATATGATAGCACTGAGACAAAAACTTTGATTTAAAAAGAATAATTATAATAATTAAAAAACTGAGAGGACAAAAATAAGAACATAAAGGAGAAATTAGAAAGTATATCCACAGCCTTACCCAGCATCTCCTTTAGAGACTGTTCCCTGCCAGCTTCTGCAGGCTTTGATGGCCCTCCAATCCCTTACCTGGCTACACCTGTGCTTTAAAGACAAGATAGGGAAAATATGAGCTTTAACAAGGAGCCACAGGTGGGTTTGCATGGTTAACGGCACTTTCTCAAGATTTTCTGCCACTGTATGTCTTAAAAAACATACAGTAAGGAGATCACTACATTCCATTTATTAGGAGTTTACTTGAGTTAATTGTCAAAGTCTCAGTACAGCAGCAACCTCAGCGGTCCTTCCAGGACAAGCTCCCTACCCCAGGAAAACCACAACACAAATCCCAAGTGCCAGAATTACTGGAACTGCTTTCTAACCATGGGCAAACAAAGTTTTGTTTTCCTTGGCGGCCTTTTAGGGTAGGTTTAAAAGTTAAAAATCTTATGAATCCAAGAATAAATACTGCCATCATTAAAACTTTCCAAGATGAGATTCGCAGCCTCTTCCTGCCTGTAAGCTACAGATGTCATACACCCTGATAACAAAACTCTCAGGTCTCCACAGCTGGTGTGAAAAGTCTCACTGTGAAATATCAGCAAAACATTCTTTGTCTGAGATGTGAACCTCTTTATACTGTGGCTTGACTATCTTAATGTAGTTATTATTAAAAAAAAAAAAAAAGTGACAAAATGTGAAATACTGGCAACGTGCAGAGCAGGCAAGATTGTTGCAAGAGGCCGAATTTGCCCATCTGTGATTAGAAGTATTTGCATGCGCAGCACCACAGCTATTCACCTGGAAACAGAAACGCTTTATATTTTATCTCTGACACGTTGTGACCTTCAAGAAGTATTTAGTGCCTCTGCGCACTTCAGATTTTTTAGCATCTCCCAACCTACTGTCGTTGCACAAAGCTCCCACAAGAGCCTACCCTGCGTGCCAGCAGGCAGTTGGCATCCTTGCTGAGAGGTACTAGCTCAGCACACATCTTACTGGAAGGAAACTGGATGTACTTTTCTGATGGCCACATCTGTATGAGAATAGCGTTTGCTGGAGTGAGATTAGAGCTTGCAAAACGGGCTTGCTTAATAGCACCCTATTTCAAGTCCAAAAGGAACTCCTTTTCATTCAGTGTCTGAGAAATGTCAGCACAGAAAACGCTTTCCAGGGTAAGTAGTGAAGAAGACTATTACAAAACTATTAGTCAAACCTCGGAGTTACCACAGTCAACTTGCAACCAAGTCACGTACGTGAAATTATAGCATTTGCTGTTATATATTTTGCAAACAGATGGCCAATTTAAAAGCCAGAATTGGATTTGGCCTGTTCAAAACCTCTTTTGTAGCCTCATCCCTTCATGCAAATCCTCTGTTATTTGAACAAATTTCCATGTTAGCCCAAAGCTGCTTCATTAAAAGCTAGAGTGTCATCCTATCTCGGGACAGTTGTCACTGGAATAAGAGCCCAGTTACACACTATCGTGCAGAAATGCAAACCCAGTACCACACAGCTGCACTTTTGCTAGAAGGAGTGATAGCTGCATTCACTGAAAAACCTCCAGAGTATTGCTTCAGCCCATTGCATTGCAAAACAAACACTGCTTTGGACAGAAACAGAAGTAGGATAGCTGCTCTTTCAGACACTCTTATGCTAGAATGGCACAAGAACTCTGGAGACAAAGAAATTAAGGAAGGACAGAAGTTGGTGAGGCCCTGGCACAGGTTGCACAGAGAAGCTGTGGATGCCCCATCCCTGGAGGTGTTCAGGACCAGGCTGGATGGGGCTTTGGGCAGCCTCACCAGCTTCACCAGAACCCTCAGGCTGAGGGGCACAGCCATGGGCAGCATCCAGACCCAGCTCAGCAGGCCTGCAGTCCCTGGCATCTCTATTCCCTTCCCTACAAATGTCAGGAGAAGAACTTTAGCTTTCATTTCTTTGGTCTCGCCACGCGAACATCTCCCAGCCACCGGGAAATCATGTCTTCCTCCATGCAGTGCTGTTATCACAAAGGAAGGGGAAGGAGACCTTGAAGCCAGCCATTTTGGTAATGGAAGTGAGAATGTGGTCCTTTCCCCACGACTAGAAATAAAACTGAAACCAAAAGGGTAGCCTATTTATAGAAATAAGGGATCAACAACCTCACTTCGACTGCTTTCATGACCACACTCTCCTCTTCCGATTCTCTGTGGCTGAGCTCCAAGGGGGAACAGGGCACTGAGGCAAAGACAGGGCCCTCGCTCCGGCCCAGGTCACCCACAGTGGTAGCGACATGCAAGGAGACAACTGAAACACGGAGCACTTTAATACCCTCACAGGGAGGGCCAGCAAAGGCCCAGGTGTGCTTGCTGGTGGCTGGGCATCCGCATCCGCAGGGTCTGGTAAAGGTTTGTCCATCCTGTGGGAGCAGAAGTCAGTGGATCCTGGGCACGGGGATGGCTGTGGGGCTGTCTGCTCATTCGTCTCAGTGCCAACAGGAGCTCACAGGCCGATTTAGAAGTAATTGCAGTGCAATCCCTTGCTGCACCATGGGCACGGAGGGAGGCACAAGAATCAGAGCAGGGGATGAGCTCATCGCCTACCCCTTCCAGTAGAGGGGTACCAGCTCTTCATTGACCTCACAATTTGTCTGAATTAATTTTCATTGTTCTGAGGTACCTGGAATGTGACTGACTCCAGAGAGGAGCAGAAATTTCCAGATTTGTTCCAGTTAACGCTACATCCATATGTTTCTGCAGATTCCAGATTCACGGATTTCACTTCCAGGCAATGTTTCTGATTGGAAAACACAAGGGAAAGTTTGAACCGTTAGTCATGCTCTAGACCATCTACTCTGACTGGTCTTGTAGGAAGAAATGTTCTGCTGCAATGAATCTGAGCTGCAAACGGATCCCAGGGGAGCAATATCTTGGATTGATCTCAGTTAAGAAACACAATTGTGAGGCAGTCTCTGAGAAAGCGTGAACAACAGTGCTGAATAACGCTCCGCGTGATTTATAGCCACATGCACATGTGCAACAAGGAGCACAGGGAATCTATTCCTTTTCCCCATATGCTGCAGCCTGGGGCTGGTGCCCACCTCCCAATGAAGCGGTGCAATGAATCTCTCTTTAAAAGACCTCATACTGCAAGGGGAAAAGTTTCCTGCCAAGGGGAATGTGTGGAAAAATTGATTTCACGCTGTCTTCACAAAAACAAGATCACTGTATGCACTTTCAGGCAGAAGACACATTGTTAAAGACAGACAATAAATCATCTTCCAAAGACAACCTTGAGAAACAAACACCAGAAATCAGAGACCCACTGAAGACATGGGGTTTATAGCACAGCACAACCAGCGTTTTTCCTCCTTTTCAGGCTGAATGTCTCTTTGTTCGACTGGCAACTTGTTTTTGCTTAGGAAATACCCAGCTTATCTCCGCTGTAATTAACAGCCATCTACAGCAAGCTCTCTTTTTCCCTCGGCCAGTTGGAGATGCGGCTGGTTAAACTCAAAGGACTTGTTCTCCCCTTGTGCATAGTGCACCTGAAGAAGCCCAAATCTCAGTTGTTGTAACAAAAACCATCACTTCCAGGCACCTATCCAAAACATGTGCGTCTGGAAGTCTGCAGCTGAACCCTGTGGGTGCTGTGGCCTGGAGGTAAGCAGGAGCTGCTCACCTGGGGCAGGCAGCAAGGCAAGGAGCACATGAAGACTGAAAGCTCTGGCCAGCCAAAATATTGCTGCAGTTCTTCTTATATTAGAAACATAACACAGACACACACAAAATGTAGAGAGGTTCATTAGGATTTGGAAACCATATTATGTTGATACAATGTATGAGAAAACGAGCACTTTGGATGGCACTGAGTAAGATATACATAAGGCTCCAGCGCTAATTAACGAGGATGAAGAGATTTTGAGCACTTCTCCCTCCCATGAGGACCATCTGTTGTAGAGTGAGCATGGCACTTCAAGAAAAGTCTATATAAATGTAATTAAATGCTCAACAGTAGTAAAAGGTGTCTGGGTTAAGTTCAAGTTTGGTACATTAAAGCCTGGTGTTTTTCAATTTTTAGCACTGTTAAAATAGTCTTTTTTCTAAAGATTTGTGTTACAGCATCAACTGGCTGTGTTACGCAAGGTGGCACACAGAAACACGCAACAGGCAAGCCCTACACTGAAGACTCCGACGTCACAACAAACGTGTTAAAACATCTGACGGGATTTAGGTACCTAACACCAGCTTCCAGTTCCCTTCCCGATGGCCATGGCACCTGAGACACCTTGTCCTGAGATCCCAAATACTCTGCAGCAGCTGAAAGACAGCCAGGATGCTAAAGGGCATCCAGGTTTTAGGCATCCAGAGGAATCCCTCTGCAAGCAGCCCTGACTACTTTGGGGCATCCATAGAGTGCTAAGAGCAAACCTAGAATGCATTTCCTTGCCCTTCTGCTCTGGTTACCGTGCAATATAGGGAAAGTTAACTTCTATTTGGATTTTGTGTAACTTCTGGGTTTGCAATTTGGTACCAGTAGGGAGTTACTCACCAGCTGCGAAGCCTTCAGTGTCTCAAGAGGAAGAGAAGGTGGCCCACTGCCTCACCGGCTCATCATTTGCAGGACACGGCCATCCCAGGTCTCCGATTCCGTCAGCAGAACCACTGCCCCTTTGCACACCACGCCTGGCTCCCGGGGAGATGCTCACGAGCCAGCTGGTCACCTACCGTGCTTTACAAGGGGCCTTTTAAGGCTAATTGCCATCAACGACATTTCATCTCAATACAGTAAACTGAAACTCTTCAGCAGCTGATTTCCAGGCTCACCCACCTGAGCACTGTGGACTGAACCAAAAACACTGCTTGCCACTCTAAACTGTGTTGTTCTTGCTCTGAATTAGAGGCCTGAATTACCAGTTTACCAAATTGCTTAATCTTAAGCATGTGAAGAACTCCGTTGAAGCTGATTGCTGGTTGACGCGGTTGACAGTAGGTACGGTTTTATACACTTCACTGAGCCCACGTTTGAATGATGCCATTGCCACTGAACAGCTGTGTGATGTGAAATACATTACTTCATTAAAAAAAAATAAAAATAATAATAATAATTGTGGTTTTGCTAGTGGAAAACTGAGATTCTTTCCACTGGCACATTTTGAAAAACACTGGAAAAATATGTTTTTATTTGAATGGCAGACAATAGATGAAATCATGCTTAACTTGCATTATTCTATTTTAGAAAAATTAGTTTAAAAAAAAAAAAAACTATCATAGCAGCGCAGTAATGATAATTGCAGCTTAATTACCCATAACTGATTCTTTATGCCCTGAAATAATTTATTCTCCTTTTATACTCGTCTCTGATATCCATTAGAATCATTACAACTGTGAGTCTGTAATTACATACTTTGCATTTTAATGTTCTATGCCAGTTCATGCTCTCCTCTTATCTTTCAGTTAATTTTATTACTGAAACATTGAGAAAATTTCCACGTGGATTTTCCAGAAGTTCTTGTGGTTTGAATTAAGGTAGGCTTGGGTCTTAACGCAGTCCGGGGAGCCAGCTCGTAGGACGGAGCTTCTGGGCTCACACAGCTCCAGCTCTGCCAGCCACTCACTCTGTGTAGTCTGCATTTTAAGCACTAAAATAGAGGAACTGTATGAGATTTGACCTTTAAAAAATAAAATCAAATCACAGGAGGCCTTTTACAAGCTACAGTTAAAGAAACACAAGTTAATGCAGAGTTCAGAGTGGACCTTCAGCACAGGAACCTGATGGTCCTTTCTGGACCAGGAGCTCCAGAAGGGCTGAAGGTGCGGAAAGTCCTGGCTTCTCCCGGCACAACTTCATCAGCAGCTCGCTCTGGACTACAAAATCTGATGCAAAGACCATCCTGAGGCCCTTCTCCCTTCTGACCTTTCCTCCCCTGCTTGCCCCAGCTCTGCAGCAGACAAGCTCAGCCCATCTGCGGCTCCTTGTGCCGGGTGCCCTGCTCTCCATGCTGTGGTCTGCTGCTCCGGGAGCACCCCGAACCCCAGGCTGCAAAGCATCACCTTCCCTGCACCTTGCTATTGCACCATCCAAAGGGGCTAAGTGGGTTTAATGGTTGAGGTGAAAGATTTCGTACCAAAACCTCCATTTTCTTCCTCTATCCCCAGCTCACTAAAAGATCCCAAGCATGTAATTTGCTCTCTTCTGTCTTTCAGCTTCACCTGTTCATAAAACCAGAGTCTTGCTAACTATTCCAACGGGGCTCTGCTGAAAATTGCCTGAAATCTCTCTGTGATAAAAGCCTAGGCAAACAGTATTTTATAATCCCATCACTCCAATGGCTGTTTCACAGCCGAAAAAGCATTTTTTTTTTCCCATGGCTAACACAGTATGAACAAAATCACTTAGGAAATGCAAATATTAAAATAAAATTGGGGTGTGATACTGCCTTTTAATGGACAAATTGCGTCGAATGACAAAATGGGGTTGTGCAATAAAAATTTCACACGGAGGGCAAGTAATATTTGAGCTGTGTACAGCAGTTGGAACAAATTAATCTTGCTTTCCCATGCTTCGGATTTGCCCCACAGAACCAGCAGAGCCTGAGAATAAAACGTTAAACTCAATTTCCTGTTATAATTTAACAACTGGGGAAAAAAAAAAAAAAAAAAGAAAACTGTAACTTCCTCAACTGGACTGAGCACATTTTTATTGAGTCAGGGATGTATTTGCTTAAACAACAAAACACCCTCCTCTCTCCTTCTCTCCCTAGTTTACTATTGCCTAGAACAAGCGCAGGATAAACCAGAGAGATAAAAAAGGAGGAGGAAGGCCGTTGGTATCTCGGTATTTCTAGAGCAGTTTTTACCCTTTAAGGGAGCAGAGGCTGCATGGAGCCAGACGATCACAAAGCAAAAATGAAGTGACTGCAGGCCCCTGATGGTCTTTGCTTCCCCCATCCTGTAATTTCCACAGCAGCTCACACTGAGGCAGGAACCTGCCTTGCCGTACCTGTCTGAGCAGCACAATACCACACTGATTTTTTTTTTTTAAAAGAAGAAAAACCTAAATATGACCGTTGTTTCCAGCCTTTGCTGCTTTAACGGGTTAGAAACCGGCCAACATCTGGGTGCTGGCAGTCAGCAGCGAATTTGCCCCCACTGGAGCAGAGCTGCAGTTTTTACAGCTGCTCCGCACACACGCGGCTCTTTGAGCTTCCATCCCTCAATGCACCACGACGTCCCGGCAGGCCAGGGATGCCCATCACGTGCAGCTGAAATCCTGGCTACGAGGCACATTTCTCACGTGGCAAAGCAAGCCTTCTCACGGCTAAGTTCCCAGGACTGCTTCCCTGCTGGGCTGCGTGTGGTTTGGGGGGGGTGAAGGAAAATCAATGCTGCACTGCACTGCCACAAGTCAGTGCCGGTACTTCTCCAGCGATGCAGGGAGGTGCCTGGGGGAGAGAAACAGCTCTGGGCTGAGCTGCTACAGCTCGCAGGCAGGCGGGTGACAGGGCACTGGACTGCAGTGGAAATGCATTCGCCCTGCTATTAGCAGATTTGTTGCCTTTGACCATTTTCATGTGGCACAGTCCTGCGTTGAATGCAATGTGCTCTCCCACAGGCTCTTCTCTTCCATTTGCAATTGTTTCTCCTCCAACATCCACTTTTATTTTTATTTTTTTCAATTTTACAGTACTCCCAGACAATGGCACAGACACAAGCTGAAGAACAAGCTCTCTGCACAATAGGCAGCCCACAACACTCAGCTTTCCCCCTTCATTAAGGTCCCACACAATCCTAATTCTCTATCATGTCTTTCAGCAAAGCAATAAAAAAGAGGCTGCTTCTCCTCTCTCTTCTAATTTGCAGCGTTTAAAACTTCAAGCTCATGTTTAAGTGTTCTTTACTTTTCATTGCTCATATTTCCACTTACAAATTTAAAAGCTTTGTAACAACAAAAAAAGTGCTCCTTTTGGTGTCTGATCACTCCTTTCTCTGGTCTGACTACTGCAGTCGATAATTACTGCCGCAGTTGTCAGTTTTAAATATGCACATGCTTTTTTGCATGTTATTCTTTCCTGCCCCGTGTTCCTCCCTCCTGCCCTCACGAGGAACTCACTGAGGCCCACCTCACCACTGCCACCTGCACAAGTCCCACAGAAGAACGAGACCTGCTGCTCAAACGCTCTGATTTTATTTCCTTCTTCCCGTAAATCACTGCAGCTGTGCATTTCTGCCCAGGAGGGTGAAGGCTTTGCACATTCTCCATTCCCTCTGCTAGCACCCGCTGGGAAGCTCACACTCCTACAACCCCTCCCCGGGATTGCTGGTTTCAGATGCATACTGCCCGCTTTTGCCTGTGATGAGCAACAGCTCAGGTCTTGGTGGCTAGCTCAGGTGCTCGACTAGCCAGAGGATGTTCCAACTCAGGGAAGTCTTCAACAGGTCCAGGAGGACTGGATAAAACCAGCAGCTCTGAGCAGCAGCTGGACAAGCAGCTTGCTGGCCCCGCTAGCTTTCTAAGTTGAGCTACCCTCGGTATCTGGTACTTGCAGGGGCAGAAAGCTGCGGGGCTCAAGGATTTCAGATACCTTTGTCTGTAGGAAGCAGGTAAAACCATGAAACAAGTTTCAGCCCTTGCCTTCTGAAGACGAAAGTGAGAAGAAGGGCAGGAGGCTGGGAACACGTGCTTCCTCCTCCTCCTGCAGAGACCAGCCTGTTCGGAAGGAAACGTCTACTGCTTATCTCCACTGAAGAAAACAGACACAGCCCATGGTGGAAAAACACGTGCAAAAGCTGACGAGAACCCCGCCAGTGCAAGCAGCGGCGTTGTATCAAACCTGCTCAGTACTCATGGCTTAGGACTTGGAAAGTCTTGATTTTTGTTGGAGCCGCGCTTTTATACCATGCGAGAATCTGGCTCAGGAGTGCAGCTCACGGTGCTCTCTTAGCAGTTAGTAATCCCAGCCACCAAAAATCAGGTCTGGACGGAGGTGGGAGGGCACACTCACAACACTTCCAGGCTCTCCTTGAGGGAACTTCTTCCTTCTGAGCCACTGGCCATTTACTAACATTCCTAATCTTTTCTTTTTCCTTTTTAAAGGAAAACCATAGTTCTCAAAAGAGCAACTTCACCAGGAAACAGGTCTTGAAAGATAAAAAGAAAAACAACAACAAAAGCCCTAAAAAGCACGTTTACTGTCAAAGTCTCTACAAAATGATGAGATTTGACAATAAGGCTTTTGTTCTTACGATACATGCAACTAGGCATCATGCAGCTTGACTTCTGCAGCCAAGAGATACTCAAAATACTTTCCACATACAATAGGTGTCAATTTGACTTTATTTAAGGAAAAACGGGGAAAAAACAGTAATTTCCATAATACACAGAAGACAAGTTAGATAGCACTGCAAAAAAAAGGCTGAGTGTTTTACTTGTCACCAGTCTGCTTTGCAGCTCTACGATTAGTAATTTTAATGCAGTTTGTCATTTTGTATTATTGTTTAGCAACTTTATAATCAGCAGAGTTTGGGGTTATAAATCACAAAAAGTGTACTACTACTATGAAAAACTAAAAAACCCACAAAAATCACTTTCAAATAAACCATAAATATGTGATGCACATTAGTGTAACAAAACCATTTTTGTAAACATTTTCTCCAACATAACATGTGCATAAGATAAAAAATAAAAACACTGCAGTCATACAAGTTAGGGTTACTTTGACTTAAAGATACAGAAAATTATTACTTATTAAAGCTTAAAACTAAATCTAGGAGCTTTTCTTTTCTTCTTTGCTTACAAAAGCACTGTTTGAAGAGTTCGATGTCTGTATATGTAGTGGTTTTGTAATACTGTTTTTACCTTGCCATGTTGCTGTCCTGGCACTTCTGCGGAGGCGAAGGCTGCCGCGCGAGCAGCCAGACCGAAGGAGTTTCCCCCCAGGAGCCTCCAAACTTCAACAGCACGTATCCGTGACCTGGGAATCCCTACAGTACTGGAGCATCTTCCTCTGGGAGAATAGCATCGGCTTTCAAGGACTAACTTGATTTTGGACCGCATAGCGCTGGAAGAATTAAATCACGCAGACTGACATTTGATCAAACCAGCTTCGGTAAGCTACACTACGGGGCCGCTGTGTGATTACACCCACGTCGCTTCTCCGAGTCCCCTTTTAGTTCATTATAGTACAAAAAAAGTTGATCGTTCTTCTGGCTGAACGTGCCAGGCATGAAAAGAACACATCCTTCACCTTCAACGCTATCCAAAAGTCATACAGTTAAAAAAAATATTTCTAGGTACTCCTCTGCCAGCAAATGTAAGGCTTTCTCGAGTTTTGATTCTTTTGGTGTGTGGGGTGTGTGAGCGTGTCTGTGTGTGTGTGTGTGTGTACATGCACTTGTGGTATGCATTTACCACTCACTCGTAAACTGTCTGTGATGTTCACAGGAGAGTCTTCAGCAGAAGCGCTGCTCGGGTTTGCAGGGTTTACAGCAGTCGGATTGGATACCACAAGAAGGGTCGGTCGAGTCTCAGCTCTGCACAGCTCGTGCTCTCGGCTGGCCACCGACCAGTCACTCGAACGGTCGAGTCTGACTGAAGAAGACGTGTTTAAAAAGCCCTACCTGTCACGCCGTGAGAGAAAGTTAAACGCAGCAGAAGACAAAGCCCGTGAAACACTGAGAGCCTGTTCACTGAATGAACAGCTTAAGGCAGCTGTCAACAAAGTACCCCACCAAAGGAATAATAATAATAATAATAAAAAAAAAAAGTAAAAACCAAACAAAAAAAATGGCTGAATCATGACACTGTGCATTATTACATCACCAACAGATTATTATACACTCAAGGTTTCTCAAGTAATGAACATGTAGCCATTAAACAAATTATTACTCTCAAGACATTTATTACAAATGTCAGAACTTATTCATAAAATAAAACTGACTTAAAAACAAAACAAAAAAAAAAGAAAGAAAAAAGCCAGAGCTGGGATCTTACATCTAAACACAGGTATACGCTGTTTTTTATGAATAAGCAGTATTAACTACATTCTTAAAAGAGTTTTAGTGCATTGCATTCTTAAAAAAGAAAAACATCACCGCCCCAAAACGTTTCCTACAACATTTAACAGTTTATAGAACTAGCCTAGTTATTTTACCTGCCTGTTACTAAGCCCACATGTTAGAAGAGTGAAACCTCCGGTTTTAGGCTAAATTCGGACTTCTAGTAAGGATGAAATTGGTTCCAAAAAATGCTTGCTTTCCAAATTTAGTAAGCAAATTACATTAATCAGTGTCTCACTGCCATAACGCTACCACTATTGCCCCAATGGACCACTCTCTCCTCCTGCTGAAACTTGCTACACGATAACAGTCAGAAACCTTTCGATCTGGTAGTTTTGGTATTAAGATTAAATTAGACATTAATGGTTTTCATCTAAAAACGTATAAACTAAACCACCTCTTTTATTTTATGCATTAAAAACAATGAGGTAGGCACAAAAAATAAACATATGTAGTTTGGATTTTATTTCTTTTTTTTTCTTTTTTTTCTTTTTTTTTTTTTAGTTCTGCGAGTGCAGACTGTGGTAAAACTGTTGTTGCACTTCTAGGTTTAAACAAAAATTAAACCTTTAACTGAGGCAGTGCTAATACTGTGACATAACCAAGTTCTGGCCTAACACAGAATCATTATAGAAAATGAATGTTTTTTTTTCTTTATTTTTTGTTGCTGATTTTTTCTTTTTTTTTCCTTTTTTTTTTTAATCATCTGCACATGTTTCAGGCAATACCTGGTACACAGAAAATGACTAAAAGTTATTGGCCAGGCCAAAATAAAACTGCAGAAACAAAAAAAAAAAAAAATCAAGAATTCCACCCCAACCCCTTCCCACCCTCCCTGTCCCCAAGAAGAAGTTATCCTAGTCACTGTGTCTTTCACATTTTATAAATATTAACTTCTTAAAACCTGCACCTTCCTCTTTCTCCACATATTGTCACATTACAAAAAAGAAATGTCAATTAAATACATTGTTAACATTACTAGATAGACTAGATCTGCCCTCTGTTTCAGCCAGTCTGACTCTCTACACCACTTCTCACCTTCTCTTGCCTGCCTCCTGTCCACTCAACAGCATGTTCATAAGTCTGTGTTTATTTTTCCTTTTTTTTTTTTCCCCCTCTCTGTTTTCACACTAACAAACAGAGTCCTTCAAAGCCTAGGAATCCTGGAGCTGAAGGGAAAAAAAGACCTGTAGCTTTCTAGCATGATCCCAAACCTCAAAGACTTTGTAGCACCTGATGGCAATATCTTTACAGCACCAGCTGCCTTGCAGCCTCAGTTGAAAAACAAAAAGAAACCTAACACCAGTGATGCCTGCACACACATTTACACAGAGTGCTGCTGCATTAGTGCAGGTCTGTACTCCAGTTGAAAATAATTCCGAGTTATGAAGATCTCAGACTCTGGATGTCAGCAATCCCTCGCCACAGCCCACTGCTTCTACCAGCTCAGAAGAGAAGTCCTGCCAAGGGTCATGAAATAGACTTGACTGCTTCCACCTGACCGCACGGAGGCAAAGAAGACCTGCAAAGAAAAGAGAGAGGGAAGTTCAACAGGTAGAGCAGCAGAGGCTTCAATTTGTCTTCACTGCCCGTGATATTTACGGTGCAATTACGGCTCTGTGCTGTTTATCATCTTGTCAAGAAACGGGGACTGTGGGTGGCTCATACCTTGTCATTGCGTTCACATAAGAACTTGAGTCTTTGTGCCCTTTTGTGCATGAACACACCGTCCAAGTGTCCAGTTTCCACTGATCGTATTTCGATCGCTTTTTCTCCCCAGCCCATAATCTGATTGGATCGAATATACGCTTTGGAGAGAAAACACAACCCAATATAGCCCATTAGAACAGGTAGAGGGAAACACGGAGACTGAAAAAGCAGAGGAATATATTTACACACTCTACTTAGAAATGACCTGCATGTACATATTGGAAGTAAACACGCACACTCAGAGTGCTATTTTGGTCTTCAACATCTTCACAATGCCCCCAAATCCTTTTTTTATTTAAATTATTTCCACGTGGGCTTTCCGTGTCAGTAACATACTTTGTGCCTGAGCATTTATGACACAATGGAAGCTTTCCAACCTTCAATTAAATGGAAGGAACACTGAGTTTTACACAGTCTTTTTTCTCCCAAGTTTGGCAAGGAGACAGGTTAATTAGGTGTTGACAAGGAGAAAACAGAACCCGAGGTTTAAATAGACTAAGCCTATCCAATCTGGAACATCCCCAGCATCAGTTCGGTGTCTTAGAGGATTGTTTCCCTGACTTGAAGGAGTTTGGATAAATAAAGCAAAAAATCAAGCATTTTGCCTCAGAGTATCACTGGGGGAAACAGATTAGTATTAGAATGAGGAAAAAAATCTGTTCTTGATAGCAGTAAAAACTGAATACAGGAGAAAGGCACCAGCATTATGAAAAAGTATATTCAACAAGCAATTTGATCGATAGTCTTAGGAATTCTGCCAAAACTAGCATATGGGAACTTAGTGAAGAATAAGCTGTTGCCTCTGATTTGTATGCATACTTAATAGAAAAATAAAAAGAATAACAATAGATCTTAGCATGGAAATTTTTATAAGATTTCATTTCATAATCCCTCCCTTTTTATGTTAATTTTTTCATATTAATTTTCATTTAAATTAAACCAAATGATCTACTACAGTATAAAGCACATCTATACCATCATACCTACCATTGTGCTGGATATTTATTTACTTTTACATATGTCGTGAGTGCTAAGTGGACCAAATAGTTTATTAAAATTGTCAGATGAGATGTTCAGATGATGCCAACTGCCTCCATGCTATTTACTTCACAGGCATTCCAGTGTCCAAAGCCTCTATGAATTGCCACTTAATATAACCTGCTTGCTTTCGGATCTAGTCAAGAGCTAATCACCAGCAGAGTGAATATGCACTGTATGAAACTTCTTTAAATTTCCTCCTCCGTTATTGTTCGCGTTACTCTAAGAGCTATCAGCAGTAACCTCCTAATACATGCATCCATTCCCAAACAAGCAAACTCAATGTGTCTGAACAAAAAACTAAGGTGTAATCACAGCCCATCCTATGCTCATCACTGCAATAAAGCAGCACAGATAGCAAGAGCACCTATATCAGCACTGTGATTACAGTATCATGCTAAGATAGATGAGCAAAGTGCAGGTAAATTAAAATAAACCCATCAAATCAGATATACAGGCTGTTATCAACATAGAAGCACCCGTAATAATATCCTACCTGTCTGCCTCTTTACATACCTTTATACTAAAGGGTTTTCATAAATTTGTTTCTGTGCAGCAAAATTGTTGTAGCAACTTACAAAGGCCCTGGTGTTTATTAAATTAGTTTTTTATTCCTGCACTCCACAACAAGTTTGTTTGGATTTTGTTCTACAAAACTCAACACAAAATAGATCCATATGACTTCTCTGCACTTAGTACAGCTGTTTTCCAGCTGTATTACAGCATCGTTGCCTCTGAATCTGAAGTCAAACCCAATGCATTTTCCTTCTGCCCACATTCACGCTCCCTTATGGCACAATTGTATTTGATTCTCTCAGGGCACTTACCAACTGAAGTTGGCATTTCTCCCCACTGCAGAACCACATCCTTGGTGATCCTTCCATATGTGTTTACATAAACTCCTTCATCCTCATAGCAGACCAGTAGCTCCATTCCATCCGTATTCGGGAGAATTATGATTGCATGAGGTTGGATACTGCTCTGGATCTACAGAAATAGAGAAGTAAGGCAAAAGTCATTTTATGCTTGCCATGTTGGCCAGCACCAGACCTGAGTGAGCAGCTCCCAGCCAAGGAGACATATGGACCCTGGGGACAGGACAGAGATTGAGGCACAAGCCCCTAAGATACATTCACTTGGACCCCTCCATCTGCTTTTCCACTGCCAGTGGCTGGCAGTGACCCACACGGACCGACAGACATGTTGGTCAGCTGAGGAAAGGGAGAGAGGGAGAAACCAGAAGGAAAGAAAAAAATCCAGCCCAGAAACAGCTCTTACATGTGTTGGTAGATAAATGTCATAGACCGATCCCGAATCCACGTCAACAGCATGGAAGCCAGCACAGGAGCCATAGATCACTTTTAGTCTCTGACCCTCTTCTACTGTTAAATCCACCAGCAATGGCTTATGTACCAATTCCCCAAATGACTGTAAGACAATAATCAGTGAGATTTACTTTACTGCTTAGAACCACAAGGGTTTTTATAAAAATATGCTCTTAATGCACATATTATAGGTCTATTCCTCCAGCATGCCTCTGGCCTCCATTCACCAGATAGTTGGGTTAGCATCTTCCACAGACAAGGAGAGATTTACTTAGCACCCTGTTACATTTCAACCACATATTATTATATGCTATTTCCCTGGGGTTTGATTTAGTTGGTCTGCTTCATTTTACTAGTAAGAATTGCTTTCCCCAAAGTTCAGGGCCATTTGACACTCCTGTAGCGCTTACTTCAACCTGCACAACCGGCATTAACTGATTGTCTGCAAATCAGCCTGGTAATTACTCCGAGTCAGCTAACTTCATTCTTGCAGCATTCAAAACACAATAATGTTGAGCATCAGCTAATGATGCTCACATGAATAAGTTTCAACTCAGTTCACTTCTCTTGGCCTCATGGTTTATTTACAGAGAGGAAACAAAGCATTGGGATATCGTGTCATTTTGATCATTCACTTATGCTTGGTTACAACTTAGAGTTCTAGGTATACACTGCCTCTCAGAGCCAACCCCCCGTGTCCCTTAACGAAAATATAATATGTTCGTGGCAGATTTACCAAAGAGCTTGTAACACAGCCATGATAAAATGTCAGAACAGTTTTGTAAAAGGGGTAAGTGCAACTTGGTAGGTGAAAATCTTACATGTGACTGACATATATTGTTACCTTAAAGGCCATAAATTTGTGGTATGGCTTTGGTGCCCATGCATAGACTTCCACAGAACTCTTCAATGCAATTACCAAGAATTTGATTCTTTCATATTTTACTGAAATTAAAACAAAACAAAAATCAATTCAGTAATCATACCAAAGTCATTTCAGTTACTTTAAGAAAGCAGAAAATGACAGTGTTTCTCCCTACTTAAATACCTTTCAAGGTTTTCAGTAATACTGCATTTTAGAATTGCTAATTCTATGTAGCTGAGAATTTTGACACATTTATGCCACAAAAATCATTACTCTTGTCACTAACTGAACCCATCACCACGCTTTCAATTACCTAGTCAGTACACACATATTTACACTTTTCTTTCCACATTAGACGGTGCTTGCTCATCAGGAAATCAGTTTTCAGTCAGGGACAATTACAATAAAACAAGCCAGTGGCTGTGGTAGAGTTTATTGGCAGTCACAATCACAGCGCTGTGGCAGTGGTATTTTGAGCTGGGGGAAAAATTCCCCAGAGAAAGGGAGGGAAAAGGAGGAACTGAAATGAAAAGCTAAGAAATAATAAAATAAGTCCATTTCAAAACCAAAAGGCAACTGTTGTTTTGTTGTTTGCCAAAAACGTCTTCCTCAGCAGATGGTTTAAAGGAAACAGGTAGCTGACTGAATGTAAACAAGTTGTATCACCTGAACTTTCTCTAATTGACCTTAACCCTAATTCTCAAGTAAAACACAAGAGCACAAATCGCTTTAATGACAGTTCTGGTGACACATTTTACCTTCTGCCTAAAGAATGAAAAAGTTTTCAGAGGGGTTAAGGAGTCAGGAGTTTCTCTAGAACATTTCAGAAACAAAAGCCCAAAAGCAGATTCTCCCACAAAAGATGTAAAATTCAGTACTTAGCAATCTTTTTTTTCTTTTTTTTTTCTTTTTTTTTGGCAGAGACAAATGCAGCAATCATTGCTTTTCAGCCACAAAATGTTACTAAGCAGTGTTAGTGCAAAGATGTGAAAAAAAAATCACAGAATTTATCAGAAATAATAATGTGTCATTACATAGCTGATCTGCAAATTCTCAGATATATCTCTGTTCCTACACTCAAACAGTTGACAAATTTATCCATCGAAAAAAGCTCTGTTTACTATCACTTTTTTCAGGACAGGACCCACAAAGTCTAGAAATGGCCATTCACGTAATGCTGCTGGATCTGTATTTCCAGCTGCCATCTGGGTTTGTGTTGGAAGATATTGTGAGGACTTCCAGAATGTTGAGGTTTCTTAATCTGTTTCTAGTGCTCTTTTTGGAGGAGAGAGAAAAAAAAAAAAGGCATTATTTGTGTGACACCTAGAAAGCTCAAGAGATTTCTTCTCTCTCTTTACCTCAAGTTTTAGGGGAATATGATGATTTTCCAAAACAATGAGTAATTCCCTGCACCTCCACCTTCTGCCATTATTACCTCCCAACCAAAACTGATTTTTAAAAAGAGCAGGAGCGAAAAATCTCAGACTTGTGAGAACAACGCTTCTTTAATAAAAACTGTTTTAATGTCTTTTAGGTACCTTACTATTGTACAAGTCTGTAGTTGTTCTCTGTTGGTAGGCAGTAGGGAGACAAAGCTGCTACTTGCTCCCTTTTACTCTGCAGGAAAGCAAGAATACTGAGCTATAAGTGCTAGAGGACTTGACACTTTTTCAGCAGACAAAAAAAGCCTCTCAACCTCCACAGCTGTACCGACTGAAAAATAGAGCTTTACAGATTCACAGATTTCACAGATTTCTCTAGGTTGGAAGAGACCTCAAGATCATCGAGTCCAACCTCCGACCTAACACTAAGTACTCCACTAAACCATATCCCTAAGCTCTACATCTAAACGTCTTTTAAAGACCTCCAGGGATGGTGACTCCACCACCTCCCTGGGCAGCCCGTTCCAATGCTTAATAACCCTTTCGGTAAAGAAGTACTTCCTAACATCCAACCTAAAACTCCCCTGTCGCAACTTTAGCCCATTCCCCCTCGTCCTGTCACTAGGCACGTGGGAGAATAGACCAACCCCCACCTCTCTACAGCCTCCTTTCAGGTAACTGTAGAGAGCGATGAGGTCGCCCCTGAGCCTCCTCTTCTCCAGGCTGAACAAGCCCAGCTCCCTCAGCCGCTCCTCGTAAGACTTGTTCTCCAGACCCCTCACCAGCTTGGTCGCCCTTCTCTGGACTCGCTCGAGCACGTCCATGTCCTTTCTGTAGCGAGGGGCCCAAAACTGAACACAGTACTCGAGGTGCGGCCTCACCAGAGCCGAGTACAGGGGCACAATCACTTCCCTCGACCTGCTGGCCACACTGCTTCTTATACAGGCCAGGATGCCATTGGCCTTCTTGGCCACCTGAGCACACTGCTGGCTCATATTCAGCCGACTATCCACCAATACTCCCAGGTCCTTCTCGGCCAGGCAGCTTTCCAGCCACTCATCTCCCAGCCTGTAGCTCTGCTTGGGGTTGTTGCAGCCCAGGTGCAGGACCCGGCACTTGGCCTTGTTGAACTTCATGCAGTTGACCTCAGCCCATCGCTCCAGCCTATCCAGATCCTCCTGCAGAGCCTTCCTGCCCTCGAGCAGATCGACACACGCACTTAGCTTGGTGTCATCTGCAAACTTACTGAGGGTGCACTGGACGCCCTCATCCAGATCATCGATAAAGATATTAAAGAGGACCGGCCCCAGTACCGAGCCCTGGGGGACTCCACTAGTGACCGGCCTCCAACCAGATTTGACTCCATTCACCACAACTCTCTGGGCCCGGCCATCCAGCCAGTTTCTAACCCAGCGAAGCGTACGCCAGTCCAAGCCACGAGCAGCCAGTTTCTTGAGGAGAATGTTGTGGGGAACGGTGTCAAAAGCCTTACTGAGGTCAAGGTAGACCACGTCCACAGCCTTTCCCTCATCCACCAAGCGCGTCACTTGGTCATAGAAGGAGATCAGGTTCGTCAAGCAGGACCTGCCTTTCATAAACCCATGCTGACTGGGCCTGATCGCCTGCTTGCCCTGCAAGTGCCGCGTGATGACCCTCAAGATAATCTGCTCCATGAGCTTCCCCGGCACTGAGGTCAAACTGACAGGCCTATAGTTCCCCGGGTCTGCCCTCCGGCCCTTCTTATAGATGGGCGTCACATTGGCTAGCCGCCAGTCAACCGGGACCTCCCCCGATAGCCAGGACTGCCGATAAATGATGGAAAGCGGCTCGGCCAGCTCCTCCGCCAGTTCTCGCAGTACCCTCGGGTGGATCTCATCAGGCCCCATCGACTTGCGCACATCCAAGCTCCGTAGCAGGTCGCCAACCATTTCCTCATGGATAGCGAAGGCCACATCCTGCTCCCCATCCCCTTCCACCAGCTCAGGGCACTGGGTGTCCGGAGAACAACCGGTATTGCCGCTAAAGACTGAGGCAAAGGCGGCATTAAGCACCTCAGCCTTTTCCTCATCCTTAGTAACTAGGTTTCCCCTCGCATCCAGTAAAGGATGGAGATTCTCCCTAGTCCTCCGTTTCGCGTTGATGTATTTGTAAAAGGATTTTTTGTTGTCTTTAACGGCAGTAGCCAGATTGAGCTCCAGATGAGCTTTGGCCTTTCTAATTTTCTCCCTGCACAGCCTCGCTACATCCTTGTAGTCCTCCTCAGTGGCCCGCCCTTTTTTCCAAAGATTATAAACCCTCTTTTTTCTGCTAAGCTCCAGCCGCAACTCTCTGTTGAGCCAGGCCGGTCTTCTTCCACGCCGGCTCATCTTTGGGCACGTGGGGACGGACCGCTCCTGTGCCATCACGATTTCCTTCTTGAGGAGCGCCCAGCCTTCCTGGACTCCTCTGCCCTTCAGAACCGCCTCCCAAGGGACTCGGCCAACCAGCGTCCTGAGCAGCTCAAAGTCAGCCCTCCGGAAGTCCAAGACAGCAGTTTTACTGGTCCCCTTCCTGGCCTCGCCAAGAATAGAGAACTCTACCATTTCGTGGTCACTCTGCCCCAGACAGCTTCCGACCACCACATCTCCCACCAGTCCTTCTCTGTTTGTGAAGAGAAGGTCTAGCGGGGCACCACCCCTGGTAGGTTCACTGACCAGCTGCGTCAGGAAGCTATCTCCCACGCTCTCCAGAAACCTCCTAGACTGCTTTCTCTGTGCCGTGTTGTGTTTCCAGGATATGTCCGGGAAGTTGAAGTCCCCCACGAGGACAAGCGCCGACGATTTTGCAACTTCTGTCAGTTGCCTATAAAACTCCTCATCCGTCTCCGCATCCTGGTTCGGCGGTCTATAGCAGACCCCCACCAGGATGCTAGCCTTGCCGGCCTTCCCACGGATCCTAACCCACAGGGATTCAACCTTATCATTCCCAGCCTGGAGTTCCACAACATCAAAAGATTCTCTAATGTAGAGAGCCACGCCACCACCTCTTTTGTGCTGCCTGTCCCTCCTGAAGAGCCGATAGCCAGGCATTGCAGCACTCCAGTCGTGGGAGCGGTCCCACCACGTCTCCGTGATGGCAACCAAGTCGTAGCCTGCCTGCTGCACGATGGCTTCCAGCTCCTCCTGTTTGTTACCCATGCTGCGTGCATTAGTGTAGATGCACTTCAGCTGGGCCATCGCCTTCTTCCCCGGCCTAGCCATTGTTTCCCCCGGCACAGCTCCAACAGGCCTTGTTTGAGCCCCGTCCCCCTTCTTACCTAGTTTAAAGCTCTCTCTATGAGCCCCGCCAGCTCCTGGCCTAGGATCCGTTTTCCCCTTGGAGATAGAGACCCGTCTGGGGCCATCAGGCCGGGTGCCGAGTAAAGCTCCCCATGGTGAAAAAACCCAAAATTTCTATGCTGGCACCAGCCTCTGAGCCACCTATTAACCACATGAGCTTTCCGCGTCCTCTCCGTGCCTCTCCCTTCCCCCGTAGGGATAGACGAAAACACCACCTGCACTCCCGCTCCCTCCACCAATCGTCCCAGCCCCCTATAGTCCTGTTTGATGGCCCTGAGGCTTCTCTTTTCAACATCATCGCTGCCAGCCTGGACTATCAAAAGCGGGTAATAGTCAGAGGGGCGAACCAGGTTTGGAAGCTTCCTGGTAACGTCTCTGACCCTGGCCCCAGGGAGGCAGCAGACTTCCCTATGTGTGGGGTCAGGCCGACAAATAGGGCCCTCCGTTCCCCTGAGGAGGGAGCCGCCCACAACAATCACCCTTCTTTCTTTCTTGGTGGAGGCAGTCCTGAGGCGTGGAGTCAACTTCCTCACCTCAGGCATCCTCCCGGGTAGGCTTCCTACCTCATCCTCACCCACGGGTCTCTCGAGCCCCAGGGCCTCAAACCTATTGTTCAAGGGCACCTGGGAAGGCGGTGCCGGCAGGGGAGGGCATCTCCTGCGAGGTCGAGCAGGGACCTGTCTCCATTCCTCCTCAACTCGCAGGTCCCCTCCCTCTGCCCGATGGCAACAGGGCAGGGGGTCCACCCCCCTTTGGGGCGTCTCACCCTGGTCCCTCTCCCTCCGCTCCTGCAGGGAGTTGCTCCACCAGTCTATCTCCCGCTCGCACTCCCTGATATCCCTCAGTCTCTGCACCTCTTCCTTGAGTTCCGCCACCATGCGGACCAGGTCGTCCACCTGCTCGCACCTCACGCAAGCAGTCTCCCTGCCTCCCGCCGATGGCAGCAAAAGGCTCAGGCACTCCCCGCATCCGGAGACCTGAACTGCCGCATGTTTGGACGGGCAGTCGGTCTGGGTGTGCACTGACTTCCTAGAGAAGGCACCGTGCCTGGTGGAGACCATTGTAGCCCAGCTGACAGGAGAGTGCCGTTAGAGGAATTGTCCCTAAGGGCGGGTGTGAGCGCTCCGCCCTGCCTGCGCCAACTGCCTCGCTAACTGCCGCGTCACTCCCACCGCGTCACTCCCTGTTTGCCGGCCCTGTTCGCCGCGCTCCTGGTCGCTCGCGCTCCCTAAGGACTGCCTTTGAACGGCCGGGGGGAGGAGCTGACGCTGTCGCTGCTGGCCCCGCCTACGCCTCGGCAGCCTCCCTCACGAGGGCTGCCGGTGCCTGGCGGCTCCCTCACGTAGGCTCGATGCCCGAAAAATAGCCCTGCCTGTCCCGATCCCGCGCTCCGCTGCAGCACGCGTCTGCCCCGGAGCCGGTCGCCTCGGCAAGACTTTTGTTCAGTCTTGTCTGGCTCGCAAGACTTCTTGGAATATTTTCTTGGGGAAGAAGGGGGTGTTGAATAAAACCACCTTATCTGTGAAAGGGAACCTTTGATAATCTTCGCTCTTTGCTCTGGGTGCTATCTGGGAATTCACCCAAATTTTAAGTTTCAAAAGAGCAATTTATCATTTAGAGGAGCCAAAAGTTGCCTGAAGCGACCAAGATCCATAAATACCACTTCAGCCTGACGTCTGAGACCCCTGTTGCATCAAAGAGACAAGGAAGCAGCCAGTGCCAGCTGCCTCGGTGGCAGCCACCAGACTGCAGGCGCAACTATTCGCAGGGCTCATCCTTCTTGGGAACTGAGGCACAGCTGTCAAAGAGGCCCCTCACCACCTGAAGAAGTCTACTGTACATTTCTGGTTCAGAGGGAAGTTCAGTGCCAGGCTGCAACAAATCACTCTTCATCTGGAAGAGAATGCTCTTTGTTTCTCACACTTCCCGGCTGGAAAGCCTCCTTTCAATAGCTGTTAATGTATTGTTAACAGGCCACTTCATTGCGCTGCTGACACCCTGGGGTGTGATCCCAGGGAAGTACATTATTAATTGTTTCTGGGGTCAAGCTCGAGGTTCAGCAGTCACTTCTGCGGCAGCTATTGATGACGCCCCACGAGCAGGTTTTTGCAAGAGCACATGTATGACAGAAGGAGACCGAGCTCAGTCCGACTGCTGCTGCTCTACATTGACTGACACAGCTTGAAAGGAACTGAGCTGGCACTTAGGGAAAAAAAACAAATCAAATGCAGCATCCAGGGTCCATTAAGATTCATCGTGAAACTGAACCAGGAGAAAGAGCTCTTAGTTTGCATCCCCACCTGCAGGGCAGCAGGATCACTGCATATGGCAAAAACGCGACGTGCTTCACTAGTTTTGGTGAAAGTTTCCACATCTAAAACCATTTAAAAAACTTAAGGCCACTCAAAAGGTGCCTGCCTAGTGAAAACACACTTCATCCCTGTAACCCCATAACTGCATTGCAGAGGATCTGAGACAGCATTAGGAAAGTTCATGAGCTAAAGGGAATCAATGAATCATCTGGAAGTTAAACATATGCTTCTGTTCCCAGATGCCTCCCCAAAGCTCGTGCACTAGCTGGGCTTGCTTTTTCCTCCCACTCTTTTTCTTTTTTTTCCTCTTTTTTCTTTTTTTTTTCCCCTCCAGTCTTAAAAATCTACTTTAAAAAGGAGATATTATTCACCCTGTTCCAGAATTTGATTTCAGCATGGTAAAATAACAGGGAAACCTGTTGGTAGAGAGAACGGCTGTTGGTTGACACGAGTCCCTCTGTCACCTCAAGGGTCTAACAAAGGTGCTGAAACATCACCAGCCCCCACTGTCCATGTCAGCCTTCTCCTGGAGGTTGCATCCACCATGGGAAGGAGACAGACTTCTCCTGGAGCAAGACACTGTGCTTGCTCCAGTTCACAACCCAGCATCCCGTTGCAAAACCTCTCCCATATTCAGTTTAACCCGCAGTAACTTGCCATCTATTCTGACACTTCACCAGAAAAGTTTGTCCTTAGGGATAAAGAAGACAGCCAGCAACAAAAACAAATCTTAAACCCACAAGCTGCATGCACTGCAGTTCTCTTTCACAGCCAGCTTTTATCTTGACAATTTGATTACCTCACTTGCCACTTACCAACTTTATAGTGCACACAGCCTTCCAAGTCGCCCACCGTCGTCCAACCCTGTTTCTTTTCTACTTCGGGATCATTGTGAAGAATTTTATTTCTTAACCACGACAAATAGTAAACTCGCAACTTGTTCTTCTTACCTAGCCACAGAGTGAGAAAGGTTAGTTTATCTCCCCAGGGAGATAAGTGCAAAAAAAAACCAAAAAAACAACCCTACCCCAAAAACAGAAAGCCCCACAGAACAAGCCAAAATAACAATGAAAGGAAAACTGCTGCAACCAGAGATCTCTCCCAGTATTTATGTCCACAACAGCTTTACTCCAGACTCCACCCAAAAATGTGTTTTCCTGATAATCAATAACAGAGATGCAGGGTAATACCACATGAACTGAAAATGATAAACTCTTTGGCTGTCTGGATCTTAGGACAAAGGCAGCTTCTATGTGAAAAAGGTTATAATCCCACAACAAAAGCAACAGAGATTCCTGCACAGAGGTGAAGAAAAAAAGACCCAAAACATAGCTGAGTAACAAGGGCTTTTTTTTTTTGCACAAAACTCTAGGAGAGCAGCAGGCTAGAATTTGAGGCTCACAATTACCTACAGAGCCAGAAGAGAGTAGGGCTGGTGTGAAAGGAGGAAGAAAAAGCAAAGAAGAGTGGGGTGACAGGGTTATACATTACAATTTTTTTGCTGTTAGTGACCAGGACATTTCTATCACTTACATCATCCTCTCGGATACAAACCAGTCAAGTTTTACTAAGATTGTTTACTATTTAATTGGTCAAAAAGTATGCCAAAGAACAATTTCAGCATCTAACTGCTTTATACCAGTTCTGCTGTAAACAGAAATGAACAGTATCTGAAATTGCAGTGACAGAACTTCCCGTGGCTCACAAAAAATTCAACCCCTTGCTAAAAGCCAACAGCTGCCTTACAAACAGACTTGCCCTTCTGCTCCAGGGCTGCACACAGAAAACTGCAAGAGCTGTTTCTTCTTCCCAGGTGAGGGATCCAGCTGCTCAGGCTGCTCTGTCTTCAGCTGACATTACATCTCCCACCGTCTTTACAATACAATCCAGAGTCTAACTCGCAGTACGAAAGCATCTCCTCAAATGCAGAGCAAGGTTCACAAGTGATTTTATCAGCGGTTCTTTAACAGCTAATGGCCAACGAACCATACAGTGAATTGGTAAGAAGGTGGCCCTAATGCAGACATGCAAAGCTTGTATCCTCCTTCCTCCAGCTGCTTTGCTGTCCAAAGTCACTAGAGTCCCAGGGATGAGACTGGAAGCAAGGTAGAGAGAACTCTGCTCTGACTAAGAGCCACTCCATAAGGTCTCTGTGCAAGGAAAGGACATCAGAAATGCTCGCAGGGACCCCATTTGTCAGTGGAGTGGCTCCACGCGACCTCTTCAGCAGCCACTATGAGGATGCCCTGTGTCCGTGGACACTTGCTTCTCAACCCCTGGAGCCGAGAGGAGACAGCTGACCGTACCACAGTCGGTGCTGGGCTAACCAAGGGATGCAGTACCAGAAAGCCATCGCCTGGCAGGATGGGCCACCTGACAGCCACATCGAGCTACGGGGCAGTTCTCTTCAACTGTCTTTAACTTGACTTTGAAGCTTTAGCACAACGCCGACTGCTGCACCAGCTCATGGCTAGCTGAGCTATCTCATTTTGGAGCTGGGGATCAGGGGATACTGCTTACAGCAAGACACGAAGCCTGTGCACTGAGAGCATCCTGCTCTTCCCAGCTGGATCCACCCTGGGGTGTGCAGCTGGTACCGAGCCCCTGCCCTGACGGCAGAGGACTCCTGACGGAGCCAGGCGCCTCGGGAAAAGCAGCTGTGAGGGCTGGGGCACCACAAGTCCCTGTCTACCAGGAGACAAATTCTCTCCCAGATATTTCCATCATTTTAGCTTTCCCAGTAACTTAGTAAACCTTAAGACTCAGACCAGACAGTGCACATGGGAACTTCCCAGCACGTGGCTATTTTCTTCCGGTTCACATGATGAGCACCAGGGTACTTCTCTCCAACGAGAAACATAAAAAAAAAAAAAACAAAAACCAAAACAAAAATATTTCAAGTGTGTTCCTATTTTGTTTTAGTGTCTAGACCACAAGGAAAGTCACAAGACAGGAAATTCCTCTGCCTTTCAGCAGGCTGACATGAAAAAAGCACAACCAGTTAGTTACATAAACATTGTTATGCATCTATTTCAACAAGCTATGCTGCTCTTCATATTCATATCGGGGAGGAGGGTTAGATCCTTCTGCTTTTAAATCTGCACTAGCTTAAGCAGCTCTCAAAAATCTGATTTTATTTTTTTTCTTGTCTGTTATGGCCGTGAAATAGGAAAGAAAACTCTGATCCAGCCTTTAAATTAGTCGATCAGGCAGTGACTTCTGTGAGAACTCCCAGCTCTGTTTCTCCCACAGACACCGTTTCAAATGCAAAGTCTCTTTTCCCATATGGAGTTTTTATTTGTACTGTCGTGTGGTTTTTAATTACCAAGCAGGCAGATTCCAACCAGTTCTTCTACTCCGTCTACCTTTCCTACCTTCCTGAGTGCCACGATCAGCCGGTTGTGCTTAAAAACCCTCGGGGAGCCACAATGGAGCATGTTCTGTACGCACGTCGTTAATCTCTCTTCCAGCACCTTTATAACTCTCAGCACTGTATACTACCCTGAGCACCCAAAACTATGTTTTTGCCTCCCAACAGTATGAACTGTTTAGCTACTCTGCTTTGACCTGCAAAGCGTTCTTGTACCAGCTGTATCAGCTCAGTATCAAAAGCTTTGTGGTCAAGATTTTGAATTTCAGACATATATATAGTGGGAAAATTTGAGTTCAGGTTTTCAAACTCAGAACAGTGTGTATTAAAATCAAATTTTAGGTGACAATCCCCTCAGCATCCTAATGTACTGCAACTTCTTCTCACAGTGTGGTAACATCTTTCAAGTATCACCACCATGAGCACATCACTTCCCAAAAAAGCCAAGGGAACAAGGGAACATAAAGCTGCGAGAGCCGTGGTTGGGCAGAAATGCCTCTTTCCTGCCTTGTTCTTCTGTACTCTCCCATAAAACGCAGGACATGGGGACAGAGACAGAGGCATAAAATAGATCCAAAGATCGGCTGATTTCTTAAGGGTTAATGTAGCGTGTCTCAACGGAGGAAGTAATAGTTTTGAAGGAAACAAAGAAGACGGATGTGTCAGGATACTTGGATTGTGACTGAAGCAAACATAAATAAACCTAGAACAATTACACATGAGATTTATTCACAGACACTTGTCTGTATAGGATATGCTTCAAACCAGCAGATCTTACACAAGTTGGGTTATGCAGTATTTTTGTTTATAAGGCATACTATAGAGTAAGCTCTATCAAATGATGCTTTCCAGTAGCTTATATTTTTAAGAGTGTCAAGCATCAAAAGGACACGCAACAGGTTGTTTTTTTAAAAAACGTTCCTTGATTCATCTTTTCTTTTTACGCATTTCATGGCATAACTGTAGCTGAGAACTGAGCATGCAACAAGCCAAGACAGGTGCAGCTGTTCTAACCAGAAACAAAGCTCCATGACGATACCAGCACACGGCTCTTTGCACCTGTATTAGCATAATGCAGCTAATGCATTAAATTGTCTAGGTGTGTGTCCTTTTGTAAGAGAGTTGGGAGAACCAGAAAGCTCCTCCAGCAGAGTCAGATGGCTTCTGGAGCCTCAACAAAATTTTGAATGGCTTTAATGAACAACACAGGGGCCACTGTGCGAAACCTCATTTAACATTCCCTCTCTCGCATGCGCAACAGAGCAAAGACTGACTTCCCAAACAAACCAAACCAAAAGGAAATGTAAATGGCTCAACGCCACCTGTGAAGAAAGATTAACAGTGCACCACATCAAGTTGCTTAACAGCAGAATAACCTTATGCAATAACTCTCTGGAGCCAACGAGTCTGGAACCTCAAGCTTTATAAAACACATTTTCCACCAGCGCACACAAAACAAACACAACAATCACCACCGCCCTTCTTCTCCCATTGCTGAGTTGTCTGCTGCTGCATTCAGTGAGAGGCAAGGCCAAAAGCTGCACCAAGCTCCCTCCTCACGTCGTTAATTCCCATGTCACACACACACACACTCTCCATGTTATCCTTATTTCTCTACTTTGCAAGAGCATTTCTCTTTCTACATATTTATACACACAAGATGTCTTTAAACCCCAGTAGCAAATCATGTTTTGGTTAGAAAGATCAGCCGGGCTGAAATAACTGCAGCAGAGGGAAAGAATGTCATTTTTACAAACTTCACAAAACATTCATACAGAGCTCCCAAACACTGAACAGAACCAGAAGTTTTCTCCAAACCTGTACAACATTTTAGAAGGAGGAAGGACAGGGGCAAGCATGCACAGGGTGTTGTGGGGAAAATGATTCACTCGCAGAAACTGTAAACTCAAGAGAGGTGAAATGATGGAAAACCCACTGACTTCAGTCAAGTCAGGACTTCCCCCTCAACACACAGGCTGCCAAGAAAAGCTTTTTGCTGTGCCATACCAGATGGAGGAAAAAATCATGTTGAATAGTTAACTTTACCAGAAATTGTCACCAAGACGTTCAGCCCTTCAAGTACATCCATTTGCTGGAATCTTCTTCGATTGATGAGCGGATAAACCTTCCCCTGACCACTTCTGTCTAGCAGCATCAGACCACTTTCAGTGCCCACTAACAAGTTCACTCCTACATGAAACACAAAAAGAGATCCAAGTTAGTAGGCAGATTTTCCACATACTCTGATGAAACGATGCTTTACATAGCAACTGTCTTGTTTCAAGCAAGCCTAACCACACCTAGAAGGCTCTCTACGTTACCTGCACTCTGTGACTGCTGACACCAAAATTGCAGTGCACAAGAGAGTAAGAGACTGGTAGACCGTGAAGAACTTTCTGGTGCACCAGTTTCCAAACAAAAAGGTACGCAAACACTGGAGATGGGGGGATGAGGCATGACATGCTTCCCAAGATTATATATTCTGAAGGATGTGTTAGCTGTTGATTAGGGGGTCTGTAACTGCAGGCTTTAGACAAGGGCATTGCAATAAAGCACTGGGAGGGGTTTGGTCCCCACTGGGAGGGCCAGATTGTGGTGGTGCAGCTGTTCTGTAAAAAGACACACAGGGTTGGTCCTCAACTTCCCAACAGCCTTTTCCATCTGAATCTTAAAACTAGAGGAATTGTATTACTCCCATGTTTCCACAGATCTCTCCTAAAGGTCAAGCAACTGTAAACTAAAAAAAGTAAGTAGATCGGTTTCTTTATAGAAAAAAGTCCACACATCCACTGGAAACCTGTTCAAGAGTACACAGAGTCTTAGTATTTAAAATCAATTGCATTCTTTTAGTATATATAAAAAATATATTAAAAAGGTTTAAAAAATCATCATTTACATCAAATACATTATCGCTCTTAAATTTCATAACCATTTGCAATAATTATTACAGTGTTTCAGTCCCAGACCCCACAAACTGTGCAGAGACAGGTAAAATACAGTACAGGGAAACAAGCAGTTTGATTTCCATTAGACTTCTGTGTTGCAGTCCCGATGTAAAACTTGTTATCCTTAAGCGTGATAAAGTAATGAAACAATAAAGAGAAGCTCACGTGAGGTAATCATAATTACATTGCTTAGTGCCTTAATCCCTAGGCAGACAATTAATCCCTAGATATAGCTAGATTGGTGCTGAAGGTCATGTACAAACTGGTTATATATTGAACTCTTTCTAATGCAGGATGTGTCCCAGGATGCAGGAGGCTCCATCTCAGGACCTACAGCAGTGGCATGCCTTCTCAGAGCATTCAGAAACAGCATTGCTCACCAAGGCTGCCCGCCTCCAAGGCACAAGGCATGCTACTGAAACACCACCCTCGCTACCACGCATGGGGGCGGTTTGCAAAAGGGAGGGCACGTTCACCCTAACCCAACGGGCACCAAGCCTCTTTGCTCAAACTTACTGCTCTGCTGTTTCTCTGCCTCATAAAAGGGAGGAGAGCCCACGGACACAGGCAGCACGGAGCTTGTCTTGGGAGATCTCGTCTTGTCTTGGTCGGCCACCCTACATGCCCTCCTTTAGCTGCTGATGCATCCCCCTCTCCTCCTGCCTCTGCATCCCCCACACGGGTCTGCACCTGCTCCCACCCCAAAGCCTCGGGTGCGTTTCACACTGCCCATCTCCCAAACTGGGACACGTCCTCAAACTGGGAAGTGGAGGAAGGGAGAGCGAGGCACAGGGTGCAGCAGCACCAAACTGGCCGAGGAAGCACCCAGCACTCGGTCTCATTCCTGCACCTCCAGGACAGAGCGACTAAAGCTGTAAATGATTCAGCTTTGATATATATTTTTGCTTTTTTTCAGTGTGGTTTACAGTTCAAACAAAGCCAAATGCACACTGCTCCCTCACAGTCTCTTCCCCTCTTTGTGCATCAGGGCTCATGCGCTTCTGCCTCCGACCTCACCCTTCTCCTCTGCTGCCTTTGCATCGCCCTTGTTTCTGCTCCGAGCTGATCTCTGCGCCCCGTCCCTAACCCCTTCCCTCAGCTATGTGCATTTCAGGATGAAACTAATGAGGTACCAACGCTGGTGGCAAGCTGTGCCTGGATTTTAAAATGCAGACATTGTCTTTATTCACAGCCAGCCAAGCTCTTCTACCTCCACCCTACAATTAAGCCGTTCTAATTTTTCTAACAAATGGAAATGCTTCCTGAAAAAACATAGGCTCTCTGTAGAGGCTGAGTGTAAAAAAAATGTGATACTGCATCCATGTCATTAGCATCAACCTCCTCCGCACAATGCTAGAAAAAATAGCATCACAGGCCTAACACAACCAGCAACCTACCAGATACTAGGGCATTACCACTGGTAAAGCCAAAGGAAAACAAAGCAAAGCAAGCCCCCTCCTTGCTGCTAGGAACCATCACTACGAAATGCCTTCATTTGCTTAAGGGAAAAGGAAGCTAGACCTTATCAAGAAACAAGCATGTGCAACAAGCTTATACCACCATCAGTTTAGCCCTAAATGTTCAACAATAAGTGCTTTGTTACAGCTATAAAACACCTCTAGGATTTTACACCTACATTTTAAATCAATGAAACAGTCGGATACATAGATCAAAGAAATGTAAAGCCATTAACACAAATTGCTATTGGCAAAACAAGGCAGATCAGAAGAACTATGAGTCATCTTTACTGATCCCATACAACTTCTCTCTGCCTTCACCCTCTCAGACTCTGGATGTTTACACCTGCACAAGTCTCCTCATTTTACCAGGGAATTATTCACATGAATACATGCAGAAATAGCACAGGGGTAAAAATTCTTACCAGTAAACTTTGGAAAAAAAGAAAAATGCAGATAGGAAGATGATAAAGTGTCAGAAGAGCTATCTAACTGAAATGGCTTTGCAGGCAAGAAGGCTAGGTCAACAGTGCTGTTCCAAGAAACAAGAAATGCTGGGAATAAGCTCAAAAGATAACTAAAGCCTTGCAAAGAGCTGTGAAAATAGGAACAAGAGAAGTGCCCTGTCCTACCTGTATACACATCATGTGCCTCAGGGGACTGGCCAAATCTCTTCTTCACAGTCTTTAAAGTTAGATGCGCTTACACTTTAAGAATACTATATAAACATCTACATAATATACACAAGCATCACCTCTTAACATCTAGATAATGAAAAAATTCAGGTGACCCCATGGATCCTGGCCAGAGAAATCACACAGCAGAGAAAAGCTTTCAGCCTGGTGTTGCAGCAGCGATTCCAGATGGCAGCAGGCAACAAACACTGTCCTATGCCTTTTACCAGTGTGGGATTCTGACTAATTGTCTGTCACTGGTGTAAGTTAGCTCTTGTCACAAGTAGGCCAGAAACATAGGGTCAGCTGACATCCCATACCCAGCTTCTCTGTGCACTAACCACCCTTAAAGAAAGGAAGGCAACTCTCACACTGGAAAGTGTCCCTCCTACCCTTCTATTTTCCTTCTTCCTTCCTACATAAACTGACGACTGAGGTGGAAAGTCATCTTACGAAACATATCTTCATCAAGTGCTGTGATAATAGGTTAGCATCAAGAAAATGATTATTTTTCCAACAGAATACCCTATGTGCATCAGATGCACAACACGAATATCATCACAAGCTTCCGAAAGCTGCAGGAAATATACTGGTCAGGCTTAGAGAGAGCTGAAAAGGTCATGCCAGTAGGCTGAATAAAGTCTGAACTCTGTCATTTGAAGAATATATACAGTAGTGAAAACTTATATCGAAGCAGAAGCAACATATTATAAAAATATAATAATCAGCTTTTGCAATGAAAAGAAGTGAACAAACACTAAATAAATTCAGAGAAACAGCTGTCTTCAGAGAGATGTTCTCGAAGACTGCAGGTCCTACTGGCGAGTCTGCACCTCAACACTGCAGGAAGCAAGTAACGGGTTTTTCTTACCCCATAAGGCAGCACACAGTATCTCAGAATTGAATCTCTTCTTGTATTTGCGAATCTCTGGGGTATCGCTCTGTGGTCGCGTATTTGTAGGATTCACATTGACAACTGATCCTTTCCGCGTTGGGTCTTGCCTTATTGCCTCTGATCTCATTGCTTCACTAGAAAATCCTACTGAAGAAAGAAAAGTAACGTGCATGTAATATCCCTCATGCAATAAGCTCTGGCCATATATTCCTTATACACCAAACAACCCAAATCAGTAACTGAGAATACTGAACAAGCCTTTTTTTATTTTTTTGTAAGAAATGTAAATGGAAAAAGAAAAACTATGCAATCCATTGCAAATCAAATAAAAAGCATGATGGTAACATTCGTAGTACTTTAAAGAGCCACTGAAGTCACTGAACCCTTTTTCAATTGTCGTCTTCAGCTACTTTACTTACCCACAGAAGTCACAGTTGTCCCACTAGATGGAGAAATCTGTAGTAATCTGGGGTCTATAAAAGGTGTAAAGGAGGAGGAAGATTTGTGTTTCTGGAGTGTGTTACTAGCGGACTGAGTCTGCAATGTAAATTTCAACTTTATTAATATTAATGACAATAAAAAGCAAGGATAACAACAACCAACATTTTGAAGTCACTACAGAATTATGCTACATAGCCTCCCCAAGCTTGATTTACAGATACATAATGCACTGCAGGCACCACACCTGAACATATGCACACTGCACATGTTACAGTGAAATGCAATTAGCTACATCTCCATCCCTGTCACCTCAGCTGCCAGCGAAGATTTTTGAGTGGCCACTACAATCGGGCACAAAGCGAGGGAAAGTCTCTTTTTTCAAAATCTAGTTAAATGTATGTCTACTATCTCGTCTGCAAGCTGTCCACTACATTCAACTTTTGTACTTATGAAGCATGTTCTAAAATGAGCTAGTTATGAAGTAAGTTAGGAAATTTGATCTCTTGGCTTGTGCAACAAAATCAGAACCATCTGCGATCAGGCATTCACTTCTGTGATGGTTTATGTTTTCACTGTCCACTACTGTTCATTCTCCCTATTTTGTTTAACCTGAGCCTCTTGCCAGAAAGCTGCAGCAGGTTCTTCCACCTTTATTTGACAAAGCAAAATATTAAACCTGTATCGAACAAAGGGGCTCATTAGTGTGGAAGGTGTAGCAAACGGTGATATGAAGCTATGAATATGTAGTGGATAAAATCACTGGTGCTTGCTGAGTTATGTGGTCTAAACATGAAAAAAACATAAAGAAAGGAAGAAGACGAGTGAAACAATGAACTGTTAAAAGTGGAAATGGAACGACTTAAAAACCCTTGCCAGTTTAGTATTATAGTGACAACATTGCACGCTGAAGCAGAATGGGACAAGTAAAAAAAAAAATCGTATTATATATGTACAGGGTGTGCACGTGGGTGAGTTATACCAAGCAGTACTAGGTTTTTGCTCAGCTTTATGCAAATGTAGTTAGGCACTTCATCATCGTCAACTAATCTTCAACCTCTGATCTTTCTAAGCCTCTACTCTGCACAAAAAAATAGCGGTGGGTCCTTATGAGCACATCACTCCCCTGCACAGCTAAATACCAAGAGGCTCCTTCACCACCAGCCGCTGCCGCTGCCTCCACTTACCAGACTGAGTTAAATGAACCCTGCTTATTTATTGCTCAGATCAAAGTAAGGAGCAAGCCTATCCGTGGATCAATCAACTGATCTCTCTAACCCACAAAAGCGTGCTTTTACAAAGATCAAAGGCGAACGAAACATAGCTGAAAATGAAATATTATGCTAACTGAATTTCCAGGAGGAAACCCTCCCGCCCACCCTCCTGTTCGAGGCATTTTTCATCCCGTGGTAAAAACGTGCATTGCCAAGAGCCCACCCAGCTCACCGCAATCTATTCTTCTCAGCCCAGCGCTTGCATACCTACATGGCAGGATGACTCTAGCCCGAGAAGCAGCCGCTTCTTTCCACAAAGCTTCCCTCCCCCTGTACCACTCGTTTTGGGTACAGACGGAGGCTCTCCCTGAATACCAGGCTGGTGACCCGGTGGGAGTGGAGCAAGCATGCTGGGTTCCCAGCTCACTGCTGGAGGTAGCAAGGGGGGGATGAGGCCCTTCGTTCACACATGTGCATCTCCTCCTTACGTGTGTGAAGGACTGGGCTTGCCCACCTTGGTGACTAAGGGCAGGCACCGTTCCTGGCAGTGCCCTGGGACTGGCCCAGGACAGCAGGAGGGAGCTTCCCCAGTGGCAAAGCCTTGCTTCTCCAACAGACACGAGCAGCGATGGTGGAGAGCAGTCGTATTTACACAGCTGCGTTTCAGAGCACAAGCATTTTTCCCCACTCGTTATTCCAGAACAGTAATACCCAAGGATTTTAAAACCCTCCCGGGCAACACCTGATATGTTCACCCAAGCCCACGTGGCATGTTTTTAAAGAGCAAAATCCCTCTGTGGCAGCTTCCTCTCCCAGAGGGTGAGTTTCCACAAGCAGCTCCTTATACGTGCACAGTTACTAGCCCAGCCTCTACTGACAAAGCCAAAATTAACCACTAATTTTTAAGAGGCACACTGCTTGCAATTAGCCTGCTCCCAGAATAAAACAGAATTAAAAAAATAACGAGCATTGGCTAGAAAATACAGCAGTCAAGTTTAGTTTAAAACAAATGCCATGCAATTAATGACTCACTAAGAGGAAGCAAAAATAGTAAACTGGCAAGTTTGGCGTGGGACTGCTCTAGAGTTAAGGGCTTTTTACACAGAACTGAAATGTGTTATTTTGGGGTGGGAACAAAGGTGACAGAAAAAAAAAGCAGGGGAGATTGGCTGGAGTTCCTTTGCAAACTAGCTACTAGGCAATGCTGCTATAACCCTACGAAAGCAGCCAGCTGTGGTGTAAGACATACCTCATTAGTAGTTAGCTTGTCCTGGGGTGTCTGTGGGGACATGGTGGGTGTCGGCTGGCTGGAGGATGGGGAGGAGGAGGTGGAGGAAGTGGAGGAGGAATGGCTTTGCTGTAAGAGATCTGGCAAGAGGTGAATGCGACCGGCAAAGCCATTGCTCTCATGATGGCTGGCACGCTTTTTGTCAACTGTACTCTGTAGAAAAAACAGGCACACTTGTCTTGCTCAAGTGCTGCTTAAAGGCCTATATCCCTAACAACCTCTCTCCTTCTCTCCCTCGCACTCTTCCTACCTTTTTACATTTAGTTTTTAAGTAAACTGATAATCCATGCCTTGATGCCTGGATTGAAAGGGAAAGTGGGCAGAGCTACTAGAATTCTGCAAATTTCCACCCTTTCTGGCAGGCAAAAGCTTAGTTCATGTGGTGGACTTGCACAGCCAGTTCCAGTAATGAACAGAAGAGCAACTGTGCCGGTAAGTCTTCCACCACAACGCAGACAAGCACACTTTTGGAGGTGGGGGAGGATTTCTGCCCTATTGTTTTGTTTAAAACTAACTTAAATCCTACAGAGATATGAGCATTGACTGTCTGGTGAATGCCTTCAGCTAACTATTTAAAACAATAAGCATGAAATCTTAATTTTCAAACCAGAGGGCTCAATTAAGAAATTGGCATTCAGTTGTGAAATTCAGAAAATGTGATTACCAAGGAAACTCCTATAAGCTAACATGCTCATTAACATGAGCTCATTTAAAAGCAGGGAATCATTATCTTTCACAGGCAGAAGAATGCAGTATTTTCAGAATTAAAGGCAACAACATAGCACTCTAGCTCTGTCCACATTCTCTGCCTTGCCACCTGTTTTGCTTCTCCATTCCCCCACGCTAACCGTGACATGACTTTGTGTGTGTGTGTGTATGTGTGTGAGACAGAGAGAGCATGATCTGCGTGGTCTGTACGCCCTCAGCTACAGGTTTGGAAGAATTTTTTTAAAAACCCTAAACTCTTCCCCCCAGACTCCCTCCCAGCCCCACTCCTGAGAGCCACACTTTGTTCTACAGTAAGACTAAACTAAACTTCCTTGCTCCAGGTACCTGCTTCACACACCTGTAGCTTTTCTACCATTCTCTCCCACAGACTGTGAGGTATTCTGCATGGTGCTGCCATGGGTGTCACTGGAAAGCATGCAAAACAGTAGCAAGGGGTGAAAGGCTACTCTCCTCTTTGCATGCATCAAACATCTTGCTCATCTGAAATTCACTACAGCTGTGTCTTGATAATACAAACAACGAATATAATGTAGAAACAGCATGGGTGAATGAGCGAGTGGGTTAATGAGCACAGAAAAGGTGCAACACTGCGCAGGGAAGGAAAAGCAATACCTGTCGGACAATTAAGGTCCCCTCCTTAGAAGGAGTCAAGGCAGGTTCGCTCTCCACATCGTCGTGGACGATCATGGTTTTCACTGACTCTGTTTCACCATTGCTCAAGTTCAGTGTTGACCTATTTGCCAGACAAGAAATATCCAGGATGAGATAAAAGCATTTGTGTCATAACGAAATTTCACTGCTCTATACCAAGGCACAGTCAAAATTATTTTAAGATCGTGACCAAAGTGGAATATTTACATAACCTGCCTGCATAAGCTTCTCTGTCAATTTAAAAAAAAAAAAAAAAAAGAATTCATTAAACACTGCTTCTTGTTTTATTACAAATCTAAAGGAGAAGAGGGAAAGGAGGAGCTGAGAAACTGATTTCCCATTTGCAGAAATGACTTAAAGAGACATATCTGCTAAACCAGCTCCTGAACACTCAGCTTGAGTGTTCAGAAAAAGACTACCTTCAGTGTTTGAAAATGTGAGCATACAAGGCTGCTATGCCTTGCTCATAGATTGTTGTGAACTAATATTGTGAACTAATATATAAGCCAAAATGCCCAACGTCCATTTCCTTCAGCTCCCTACAAGTACCAAAAGAAGCAAACCACAGAACTAACACTGCTCGGACATCGTCTGGTCCAGAAGTAGATTCATCAGCTCCTTCTTGTTCCATATCATCATCTTCCTCATCCGTTGTCCCTGACTCCTCACTTGAGGATGAATAATCTGTTACTTTATGTGGAGGCCGCACATCCTCTACTGCTCGCAATTCCTTTGCCAATGCAGTTAAATCCTGATGGGAGAGGGAGGAAAAAAAAGAGGCTGCAGTCAGAGGAGAAGAGTTTGCAAGACAGCCCCACTGGATTAGTGCCCAAGGTTCCTCACTTGTCCACTGCTGTGTTTCCATAGCCCCAGCAGCACTGTTTCCTTTGATTTATTAATTCCTGACAGTTACCAAAGCTTTCGGATAAACTAAAGTACCTAGAGAGTCAACCTAAGAAGGCCATGCAATAATATAAAAAAAATGCATACAATCTGAGTCCAAACTATTCTGATTAGGACTTCAGTTTATCCCACTATACCATAAAGGTACGAAAGATGTAAACAAGCACCCAGACCCACTTTGACAGAGTGGTTGACTGTTGCAGTTCATTTTTCTTAACTTTGCAGGTTAACAGCATCCACCACAAGAAACTCTGGGCAGCAAGATAGCTGAAAGAGTCTAAGAGTTATTGAGCTGCCCGAGGTGCAGCATATTTGGACAGTTGCAGACAGATGATCACCCTGAAACCTTTTGATCCATTTCCAGTTTCATGGACATGCTCTAAGGAGTTCACCTGAGAGGTCAGATTCATCAGCCCTGGCTCAGCCACATACAACTGTCAAACAATACAGCCATAAGCTGCTTTTCTGTCTGCAGCTTGGAGCATGGGTAAAACAGGTTTGCAGTCACTGCAAGCTGCTCTCAATTGTATAGCAATGATTTATTTCGCTGAATACAGTTTAGAGCAAGTACTTCACACATTATACTTGTAGAGGTGAAGGAAGGACCAACTTCCATGTTTCTTTAAAATAGCAGCTCTGAGGGATTTGGCTGCTAGTGCATTATCATGATAGCAAGAGAAAAAAGTTATACGCAAAGTTGGAAGTACTGCAAAATCCTACGGTGATCCCCTGCATACAAGGAACTGTAATCAACTGCAACAACAACCAGATTAGGAAAACATCAGAAATGTTTCAGAGGAAATAACATTTTAAAGTCTTACCACTTCTCCCTGCACCATTCAGCACAGCATTGATACATTCAGGTCAAATGCATTATCATTGGTCCAGCCACAGCAAGGAAGCACAGGATTGAAAGAAAGAGAAAGGGAAAGGTTAGGAAGAAAGCAGACGAGAGAGTGGAAATCAATTCCCAAGGCAAAGCAAATCTTAATCTTTAAGGTACTGCGATGTGTAAAAGCAACTGCATCACCCAGAATGTACCCAAAGGTACAAACTGCAGCTCAAGCTGAAGTTCACCCCTGATGACACCACGAATGAAAGCTCACACTGTATTTTGTGAGCCTACCTGAACATGTGGGGGGACAGGGGAAAGCAGCTGCAACTTACAGCAGGCTTGATAGGTCTGAAGACTTCTTTTTTCTCTTCAGGCTTTTTAGGTGCACTTTCATGACGCTGTGATGGCGAACCCTCTGATTTGGATGATGCTGCATGCGCCAAGACCCCAAAAGGAAAACAAAACAAAACAGGGATTCACCAGGAAAGTAAAATACATTTTCTTATTCCACTTTGGTGTGGGGAACAGAGGTGAGAAGGCTACCAAGACAGTGCTTGAGAGCAAGACGTCAGTTTCACTGGTTCATTATTACATTTTCCCCGAAAGACTATGCGAAAAAATATTGCTAAGCTGTGATCTCTACAGGTGCAGCTGACCTCTGACTGAAGCCAAAGCAAACTGTCACACAACCATAAATCAAAGTGGTTGCAAATACTGTCTCATTTGCACAAGGGATTGGGTCTGCAAGTGATTGAAACTGCCTAATTTGACTGAAGCCACAAGGTGAAAAGCCTGTATTGGCATTCAACGTGCCCCATCTGAGACCTATCCTTAGCAGACTGCACCCCTTCAAAAACCACCAAGGTGACAGACAACGAGCATCAAAAGGTGTAGCAGTGACTCAGCATGAATCAGAGGACAAGGAAACACATTTTCTTGATGACTTGTGCATGATCCGTCTTTCCCAAACAGGCATGCATAGCAAAGAGGGGTATTGGAAGCTAACCAACCCTCAATACTGCATGCACAAAGGTCTTTCCCAGTGAGGGTTACCATCCTCCATTAGTGAGTGTTGCACAGTCAGTAAGTTTAAAACCCGATGTTATGGTGGGTGGGGAAGGACTTACACCTCATCCGGAACCGCTCTCCAGACCCACTCTGAGAGCCGGGGTGAGAGCCAGGCTGTGAGCCAGAGTTGCTTGAACCCGAAGAGCTGCCACTGCCCGGTCTTGGTACGAGCTTCTCCACCCTTTCCCACAGCAGACGAGGCTCTATATTGCTGTATCGGGGAGGGAGGAAAGCCTTTGTTACTCACTTTGGTTTCAGATTCCTGTTTCTAAACTCAAATTTCGTTCTTCCTCAGTGTTTTGCTAATAATCAATCTGAAAGAAAACTTAACACTGAGCTGAGGGCATCAATGATACATCACAACCCAAGCAGGGGCTCCCTTTGAAACACTTATTACCTTATTTAGGATGGTAAAAAAAAAAAAAAAAAAAAAAAAAAGGTGGGTTTAAGCTATTCATTTTATTAGGAATTGGCTACCTGCCGTTCTTATGTGTCTAACTCGAAGTGGACAGTTCTCTCAGGCTGGATGCAACAGGCCTAGAATTGGCTCAGAAGTGCCCTGGCCACCCAAGCACAAGCCAAAAAGGCAGCACAACCTATCCCTCTCAGAATGCTCTCACCCATGCCCAGCATGCCAAATCCAGGGTGACCTGCCCACGTGGCTTTGTTGAGCTTAGGAAACATCCCCTTTCTCCCCCTTCCTGACCCCAGATGTTCTGCATCACAGCTCAGGGATTCTTCTGCCTCTCAAAGTCTGGTTCTGGCTGAGAGGCCGGAAAGTTTCTGAGACCTCTTCACTTCAGATCTTACAAACACTTCTGCTGCCAGTAATCCCCACAATAACCCAAGATGACCTGTTGCACTGAAGGCATGATGGTCACAAATGGCCACATTTTTTCAGTAATCTTAAGGATTATTTTGAAATTATTGCAAAAGTTGTAGGACAAGCAACTCAAAGAAGGAGAGGCAAGAGGAAATTTAGCCAGTGTTTGTTGGCACACATGATACACCAGGGGAAATTAAGATTCATCATTACGAAAAGGGGATCCAAATCCTTCTCCCTTCCACATCCAACAGACAATGCCAAAAGCTCTCTGAAAAACACCCGTCTTCCCATGAGCCTCTTCCTTCCAACACAGGAAAGGCAAGGACATGTAAGCTTACAAACCTCGTGGAGTTTCTTTGACCTGCTTGGTTATTTTGCTGCCCACTGCCCTGCAGTGGAGAATCACGACGAGACAGGACTGGTGATCGGGACGTTGTTCTCACAGGTACCTTGGGAGAAAAAAGGCTGTGTTAAACCCATGAAGAAGAGAGAAAGAAGAGGAAGATTAAACCTCTCCTGCTACAGAATATATTCTTAAGATTTTAATAATGCTTATTCTATGTCCAAGTTAGCATCAAAAACCAAAAGCAATAAAGTAATACCCACAAACCCCAAAGCCTTAGTTGGGATGCTGTTCAGATTTTGAAGAGAACTCCAAGTTTAGTCTTAATATTAAGTAGTGTTTAATAGCTACCACACAAACACATACACACCTCACTACCCTCCGACTACTGAGACATTTGAAAAGAACACAGCATTTTGACTGAAGCAGGGGAGGCGCAAAGCAATTTGCTGAAACAGCATGAGAATTAGGAGGATAAGCTCAGGGAAACCAAACAAATGCCCAGGAATGGATCAGCAGAAGGCAAAGACTGGTGGGGGAGCAAGAATATACTCGGAAGAAGCAAATCCCAGTGGATGGAAGGGGTTTGGGAGGAGAGGAGGAGGAAATATTGAATGTTTCCTTTTTGTTCAGTTCCATTTCAATTTTTAGTACTTGTATGATTCATAGTTTGGGTTGCTAACAGATGAAGAAGAAAATTAACTCTGAGCAATAACCTCAGGGATATTTTAAATTCTTTCTGGAATATGGTAATGATTTGTTAACTTTGCATAATAAATTGTCTCTCTGAAATAGCTGCATTCTATAAATAATTGCCAATTTTATACACGGCTTCAATATTGTACTGAAGGTTGATTATCATTAACCCGTTGACTTAACACCTGCATTGTGATCTGACTTCGGAAATACTGTTACTAACACTGGCACGAGGGCATGGTCTTCCCAGTGCCCAGACTATGACATGCTTTAAAAAAAATCATCATCATAAAGAAAAAGCACACATCTGTCTTTCTACTCCTTACCCTTGGAGGCACCTCGTCACTGTCTGATCTAGCCCAAGCCTTTTGGGTGGGGTCGGGTACCTCCGACTTAGTGTCAGAACTCTGATTTAGCACTTCACTGCGTGAAGGTGGATATGGGTCCTGGGAACGAAGATGGTGATGAGCAAATTTGGGAGAAGGGTCACTGAAGGAATGGGATCGCGAGACAGGGGAAACATTGTTCTTGAGAGATGCCAGATGGGACCACTGTACCTTACAAGAAAACAAAACATAAAACATTCAATGCGCTCAGTATAACTGGCTGTCCAATTAACACAGAATAAAGGCAGCTGGGGTGGGCAGAGACAAATTGGTTATGGCATTAGGTAAGCGTGGGGTGGAATCAATGCATTTAAAAGCAAGGCAAGCGCCCAAGGAACGTAACAGACTGAAAATACAGCACATTTTTGTGAGATACGCTCTCCACATACACGTACACTAGTGCCCAGAAGAAAAGGGGACCTAATATCTGCACCATGAGCCCGCGTCCAAAGGCCACCCAAGACAGGAGTCGTCATCTGTGCCCCAGTCTTCCGTGGGCTTTGGCCAGGTCTCATGGCAGCACTGATGGGTTGGGGAATTTGGAGCAGATATCCAATTGAAGAAATGTGCAAAATTAAAGAATGCTATAAAGTGTGCAAACCAACAGACATTTATGTTATCTAAGAAATTTGGAAACTAGATACAGTTCCAAACTTTTGGAGAACAGTTGTAACACAAAAGCCTTTATTCCTTTATAGTCATTGCAATATATATATAAAAACCATAATATATATTGTATATTGTATATAGTATACATATGGACAATGCATATTATACATATACCATATATGTACCATATACTGTACATATATACATATTTATTCACAAACTAAACACACACGTACACACACACATATTCAATTACAGATACACTAAGAAGGCACAACTGTGACTCCAGAGCTAAAAATCCATTGGGGTTTCCTTTGAAATACATACTGACCCTTCAGCTACTCCTTCTTTGTGCATAAACCCATGTTTCTAATTTAATTTCTGAAGCTAAGGAGGAGGAAGTGTCATAACTGAGGAACATTCTGCTTTTGCACCTAGTAATTAATCAAGATTTCACTTTCAACCCCAGTTTCAGTAGGCTGGTTGTATTTGTTTTTATATGATTATTATTTCCTCAATTTTCATACACACAGCTGTTGAAGAGCCTGATTATTCTTAATATGAGTGGAAGATCAGACTTTAAAAGTAACTGGCACAGAGAGCATGAAGATGCAAGTCCAATATTTTGAAATAATCATAGAGGTTTGAATAAAAGCCAGGAATTAATGAGTAAGAGATGAAGTTCTGTCCTGATTTCTCCCACTCTCTTGTCTGCTGAAAATCTCCTGCTACCCAATAGAATTTCAGTGCCTAGTCACAATCACGGATGGGTTCAGTTTGCACTGTCATCAACAGTCTTACGTAGGAGAAGAAAATTCTGCATGGAAACAGAGGAACTTAATATAGAACTAGACTGTTTAATTTAGCATATCTCAATTGCTTAGAAAATATGGTTTATTTGTAATTTTTAAACTTTAAGTTATTTTTTTAATTTGTGCTATAATTCCCACGAGGTATGATTACTGAGCTTTGGAAACTTCCATTAGCAAACAACAGAATGACAGCAACCACGTCGCTCAGTGGTTTCAACCGCTTTTTCATTTTCCAGGGGTGGCACAGAACTCTGTTTAGCAAGCATAAGCCTACTGACAACAAACTTGCTTTTCTTAGTCATGTTTCATGGATCTCTTTGAAGCAGTGATCATCGTATTAAAAATCATTTGTTCGGTTAGCTTTTTTTTCCCATTATCTTAGAAAACTAAGCCAGCTCACTGCTTTCCTGAACGTCCTCTTTGGCAGTAAATATTTTGCACAGATCAGATTCTGAACTGTAGAAATATACTGAAACTATGACCAGTATTTAGCCAACCATTCCACTGTTGCACAGATAATAAGATAATGCAACAGTAGTCATTAAAAAAAAAAAAAAGAAAAACAAACACACAAATCCATCAGTTTATCAATACAATAAACAAAACCATACAGAGATAATCTACTGAATAAGCTGTTTTGTGTAACAGTGCTACTCTTTACATAAGACTTCCTATGTGCCAAGATCTGCAAATCTGAAGGAAACATGTTGGGACTTCTGCACTTCCTTCAGGCTCACCGATATTTTCCTGGGCACTTACTTGGGGCTCCATTGGCCTCTGCAGGGCAGGCTGAGCAGGTTCTGAGTTTCCATTGGAAAAGGACTCTGATCTTGAAGGCACTGGTGGCTCCAACACTTTGCCCATCTGCTTTGACTGTGCTTCAGGGGAGCCCTGATTTGTTTTTCTAAATCTCTCCTCCACCTAAGCCAAAATAAATGCAGGTTAAGTCTAGAATCAGGAAACCAATTACAGTAGAAATATGAAGGTGACCACCTCCCTTTCTTTACCATGGAGACCAAATATGTTTGAGGCTTGGCAGGATTTTTTCCCTACAGCTTTCACCAGCGATGTAAAACAGAATAAACTGTCCCAACATGGCAAGTATGCCATATGGGAATCCATACTAGGAAAGAGGTTACAGTGGGCAGTAAAACGTGAAGTGATACAATGAGAGACCACCAGGATACTTCCTTATGCCTAGACTAGTTACTACCCATCAATACATACAGATAACAAGAAGGATATGTGAAAACAGAAACGACTTTACAATATAAAAGTACATTTCCCTTACTGCAGTTACCCTCCTTACTAAACTGAAGGGAAGTTATGTTATTTGATTATCTGCTTTCCTGTGCCTGTTTCTTTGGCAGTGCAAGAAGAAAGAGGGTATGCTTCTCTATCCAGTAATACTGGAGGCAGTTCAGCTTTAGATAAAAAACTGTAGGACTGCTCATCCTCCCTCTTATCAGATAGTCCCAAAATGACATCTAAGTGCTGCACTCTGACCTCAGACTGCAGAGAACAACCCCCACAACTTATTTCTGGTTCTCAGAGACATGTAGAAGCGACTGTACACTAACCTAGAGAGCTTTTCGAGAGGAAGAGTAAATCAGAAAGTGCGAGTCCTCAAACATCAAGCAAGGTCCCCACGCAGAAACGTCACCTCTTTCAAGTCCGTGGCATTGAGACCAAAGCGAGTGGTATGAAGGGAAAGAGACGGAGGGAGGCTACAGGCTGAAAGGAAATATCCTCCCATTTCCTAAAACAATCAATTGCTGGAATCGCAGCAGCATGCACCTTTCTGCCAGAAGAGTTGCTGCTGAGGAATGCTAAACTCCCAGCACTTTATCAGTGTCAAAGAAAGATCAAACCAGTAGCTGGCGCTGAGATTCGTTTGTTGAGATGCTGCTCATAAGATCTGCTTTAACCCTTGTGCCTGGAGCATGAAACCAGTATTGGGGTGATTTCCTAACTGTTCCCTAGCAGCAATAGCATGATGAGACTATTTATATATCCATGCTGGAAGACAGAGGCAAGTCTCCAGGACTCCTTAGCGAGGCTGCTTTACAAACCTAACCTGCCTCTGCTTTCCAGACTTTGAGGACAGTACCAGACTGCCTATGGGAGCAACCAGACAAGCTTCTGCCAGGCCTACACAAAATACACCGTGTCTTGGGGAAAACGACAAGAATGGAGTCAAGCATCTTCAGCATACAATCATTTTCACCCCCATGTCAGCCTCACAGAGCCATCCTTTAAAGTATAAAAATAGGCCAGACTCCTCTTGGTAGTCTCCTTCTTATGAATAGAACAAGGAAAAGCCCCAAGTCTTTTTGTCTGAAGGAACAAGCTTTCATGTCTCCAGCTGTAAATGATAGGAGGTTTCTTCCACAAAGCACACAAACTGTAACAGCCACATGTCCTTAAAAACAGGCAAGATGTGAGAAAGAGATAGTCAGTTATTCCCCTGATAGAAACAGTCCCTGTTCCAGTCATCTGACTGTCTGGACCAGAAAATAGTATTAAGTCTCATTTCTTGCTCTAAGCTTCCTTCTGTTTCCCAGAGCCACTCTTAGAAGCCATTTTCCTTCTATCCTCATTGTAGCTGGAATGGGTAAAAAAAGAAAAAAAAAATCACAGTTTGCCAGAACAGGAAAGATAGCCCATGCTGGCTTAGCATTGTGATGGTCAGCATCAGTGGATGGAAACTTTCTCTAGATAGCAGTTTCTGTGAAAGCATGAGGCACAGAATACTCGCTCTAATTCACTATTCTATGTCCAAAAGTACATCAGAGTTAACGTCTGCTTTTTGATATTAACTGGTGTTGCTCCAACTGCCAGGCACAAAGATATTACAGCTATACTTCTGACTACTGACACAAGTTTTTCTTTGCCTTCACTTTACTCTTTCTAACTTTCTAAGGTCTTTGAATCTTTAGGAGTTTATCTCCTTTTCAACTCTGAAAGGAAAAATGAGAGATGGATAACAGAGATGGTTCCGCACCCCTTCAAAGCCCACCCTCAGGCTGGAAAGGAGTTCTAGACTGGTACTGTGGTTTCACCAAGGCAGGCCAGGAATGCGCACCAGGACAGGAGAGGAGGACTGTTCCACACTTGCACCACAACATGCTGTACAAGTCTGAACTTCTTCCAGAAGAGAGACACATACCAGGTACTTCAGCCAAGAGGAACAGATGAGATAGCACAACATGGTTTATGAAGAACCGGGACAATAGCACCTATGAGAAAATGAGTTTGTGCTCATCAAGTCCAAACAGCAGTACTTCAAAGGCAGTGAAGCACTACTGGACAAAGGTGGACTGAAAGCTTTTTTATCAGGTTCAATAGCCCCAAGGATTTTTTTTGTTCTTGTTCCAAAACGTATTTACCTAGTTCCCACATGCTGGTGATGAATGCCGTTAAGAGTTTTGACCAGTATTGCCCAGTCTAGTGGTTTGTGGGCAGTATGATGCTCAAGGGAAACACAAGAACAAGAGTGCTGAAAAAGAGCCAAGTATGCATCAGAGGCAATTACTTGCTTAGCGATGTTAACCGTGGAGCAATGAAGTCAGGGGACCACTCACTGAGACAAACAGCACTCTGATGATTTCAGATTGACTTCTGAGTGCCCAAAGTCCAAGAAGGCAGCACCACAGAGCTTCACAAAGGCGGGGATGTCATCTCAGCAGAGAATACTTAACACTTCAGAAATGAAATTCATGAAATTCATGTTTGTGCTCATGAGAAGCAAATTTCCAAGAGCATGGGCTAAGGCACCTACTGGTGGTGTGTGTAAGCATCCCACATAGGTTTGTGCTCTCCCAACTTCCAGGCCTCAGTCCCTGCCTGCGACACAGATTGACAACTGTACCAGTGCTTCCTGTGAAAACATCTGCAGATGAGATTGACCACCTGACCTGATGCTTCCCATATCAGCTCCCCTTAGTATGCAGCATTTCGCAACTTCTTTCCACTCTTTACACCTAAAAACTCTGACCTACAATAATAGCAGAAGTATTCAGAAGTACCCGGGTTTGGAAACTAGTGGCCAAAACTTAGGAATATCCTGCTCTTCAAGAGTGACATCCTGGTCTCCAACCACACTGTAGCAGAACCGTAGTCACCATGATGCCAAGAGGTAGGGACCGAGGAGCGGGTAGCATATTCCTGTCCATGTGCAGGACTTACCTCACGCGCTCTTTCAGCAGGCTCATAGTGGGGTTTTGGCTCAGGGGTATGATAGCTTTGTTTATTTCTTTCTTGCTGCTGCTGTTGCTGTTGCTGCTGTTGTTGCTGCTGCTGCTGTTGCTGCTGTTGCTGCCTCCTGTGATCGTGCTGCAGCGACAGGAGGTAGGCTTGCTCCTGCTGCAACTGGCGCTGGAGTCGCTCCGCCTGTCGATGCTCCTCCATCTCTCGCCATCTGTATTCCTTTGAGAGAACGCGTGAATAATTCAAGACATGACATGGAATGTATGGTAGACATGTCCCTATCCATCCCGTTAAAAATACACCTTTCTGATTGCTGTTGCTTTTTTTTTTTTTGGATTTATTTCATTGTTAAAGCGTAACCATGAGCTAAGTCGGACCGATATGGCACGTGTCTCACGTTGGGAAAGTTGAGAGTGTACTGCTAAGCTTCACGTGATTGGAGAGTTATGTCAAAACTGGTTTTTATTAAAAGAAAAAAAACGAGTTATTTATACTAAATCCAGTGTAAATTCATAAAACAATGATTTAAAACAACACTAGGCCATTGTATCCAGGGGTAGATTTACATATCATGTGTGCTTTTGATCTGCAACATAAGCACTCTAGTTCGTCACTGAATGCCAAGGTCTGTTCAGAAACTCGACCGCCAAACCAGAACTGTTCCACTTTAACATAAAGCCTCCTCTTACTGCCCAGAAAGCAGTGTGACCTTACAGCACTTCTCATATGTGCCTGTCAGCCCACGACGCTAGCATAAATGGCCTTTTAATCAAGCTCCTTTGTTGTCATACTGTCAGTGCAGCTGTGCCTGACTGAGGGAAGCCTAGGACTGGCCGGATAAATGGATCCTATAGCTACTGAACAAAACAGATACAGTGCTTTACCAGTAACATGGCCTGCTCCTGGAGCAGCTGCTGCTGTAGAATTTCCAAGTGCCGCTGCTCCTCTTCTAGCTGTCGCCTGATATACTCCTGTCACATAGAAATTACCCAGCAATGAATTTATTCAAAAGGAATGCATCAGAACCCCCTGGCTGGCACACCACACGCTACTTCCCCAGTTCAGCTTTAACGAGAAACGCACTTCAGGATGGATTAGTGCCTGCAGAACAATTTAGGGAGCCCTGTCTACCGAGCATCGTATTTTGGCCCCTTCCGTTCCAAAATTTGGACTCCTGCAAATGTTGCCGGCACGGGCCAGAGCTCGTTTGTGTATTTTGGAAGGGATTTCAAGAAGCAGCAAAATGCACTCAAAGGTTTTGGAAGAGTTAAAACACAGCAAGTCTGACTCAACACAGCCAACACAAAGTCACATGCAAGTTGTATTAAACATTAGTTTGTTGCACTGGTGCGATGAACTGTTAGCAACAGCTAGGGCCAGGCTTAGTGTAGGTAGACCTGGTGCAAGCTTCCCCAAAAGGGGCTCTGCCAAGTGCAGCTCAGACCTGCCCTGCCATCTCCCCTGCCGCCCTCACCAGAAGCTTCTCCTGAGCAGACGCCGCCAGCCTTGCTGGATTATGCGATGAGTTATGGCACAAACAAACATCCACCAGGAAACAGGTATTAGACCAAACTCGCTTGCTCTTGCGATCTAGCCGTCTCTCACCCGCAGCCTCAGCAGGCTGAGACGTTTACCCACCGCTTCACCTGACCCCCCTACAACGACTCGAACCCTGAAGCACCAAACCCAAGCTGGTAACATCCTATCATGCAATTAATGGAGGTATGTAACACATGCATGCGCACACACGCAAGCGCACACGCACGCACGCACACGTTTACAGTGTATGCATAGAGAAAGTAATGGATCTGTGATACAGTGATGGGAGCTGTAGGAAGTCTTGCGACGGACTGATGATGTACACTGTATTGTCAGTACGCACGCTGGCTGAGCCATGGTTTGGGTGACAACAATGCTAAGAAGGGACACGTCTTCTCTCAAAAGAAAAAATAAATTTGCAGTGGTTCAGTCTGACCACACCAATTAACCGTTTGTCATTATTGGCACTGTGCGTAATTAGCATTTCAACAGTTGAAAAAGCAGCTGGGGGAATACCCGGTGTCTGCCCAAAAGCAAATTGCTGTGCTGCAATTAGAGATTTTCCATATTTATTCCCACTGGTTAGTCTTCTCTCCTTTTGACTCAAAAATCTTTGACACGAATACACAATAAAATTCCCCAGTAACATGATCATCAATGATCACAAACAGCGTGACTTTACGTAAGAAAAATTAGGTATGCCAGGCCAAAACTAACACTCCTGAAGGTAATGGGAAATTTACAATGAGCCTCCAGGAGAGCTGTTTGGGCTCTTTATTTGGGATGAGGATTTTGCAGTACATGCAGTGTAATTATTACCCTGATTACGACCCCGATTAGAGTTTTTAAAGGATTTTTAAAACATGCAGATTTCATGCATAAATATAGAAGCTGAATTTCACATGGTTTCAAAGGTTTCTCACCTGTTCTTTCAATGTATTAAGGGCACACTGACAATTTAAGGTACATTTCCTGCCTGAATTGGCATACGTTATTATAGCTATTTTAAATAGAGTAAGAGAGAGAGATCACATATTTAACTATATGAATTTTAGGAAGGAAAACTCTCTGCAGCTCAAAGGTTCCACCTCAAATTCAGAATATTCAAAATTTACGATGAGCTTCTGACCAATTCTGTGTGCCAGAAGCCGACACGCAACAGAGCAGCCTTCCTCTCAGAGGCCTCCTGAAGATGGGGCATGTCCTGCAAGAACCACTGACCCAGCAAGACAAGTCCAGAAACAATTTTCAGCCCCACTGAAGATTTTGCCAATTCTGCTGGTCTTTAGTCAAGCTCAGAGGCAAGAGCTGAATTTAGAATAAGTACCATAACAAGAGCTCTTTTTGAGGGAATACTGAGGCTGCCAGAATTTTCCAAAAAGCCCTACAAATCTATGTTAGTGCATTTGCTGTCAGAGACAACAAAGATGAAAATGTCAGCATAAGGCTGTCTCTACACTGATTTAGTCTTACAATTTTTTTAAAAATACGATTTGAACTTAGAAGAAACAAATCTATTACATATATATCTGTATCATGGACTCACCTGCTCCCTTTCTACCCTCCTCTTTTCCTCCTCTGCTCTTCTTCTCTCTTCCTCTTCCTTACGTCTCCTCTCCATTTCTTCCAGACGTCTTTTTTCTTCCTGTTCCCTCCGCCTTTGCTCACGCTCCTGTTGCCTCCGAGCTTCCCGTTCTCTTCTTTGTTGCTACAAAAAGGAAAAAGAAACCACAAAGTTTTACTTTTGTTGTTATCAAAGAAAGAGGTGGGGTTATTTTCAACTGAGAAGAGAGGGATTCACCAGGACTGGCAAGCTCTGCAACTGAGTGACAAAACATTTTATGCAAGTGTTCCATCAGGAAACTAATTTGTACCTAGCACACAACTATCCCTAAAAACACCACTTACTCTCTTGGTTTTCTTCATACACTCACAAAATCGTGTACTATATTCCTGACAACCAAAGTGTGGAAGCTCATCTCTGCTCATCAAAACAAAGAGAGGCTTTGTGAAAATGAAACCTCGGTATTTGAGTAACTGTTGTATTCATGTATAAATCAGAGGGACAATTTTCTTGACTTCAACACCTTATCCACATGTCACCAGAAGGAAATTATTAGCCCCATTGAATCAGCTAAAACTCAAACGACAACCATCTGAGCTTTTGGTAAGCAGTTTCTCTGTTAAAGACCAGCCCATGGTCTGCAAAGAATTTGGTGGTGTTGGATCAACAATCAAGCTCAATTTAATGCACTGCCCAAAACTTTGCCCAACAGAGAATGGAAGGCTGACCAACAGCACCTCAGCCCCTCCCAGAACATCAAAAGCACTTACATGTAAAAGAGACAAATGAGCTGAGCTAAGCTTTTATGCTTACACAGATAAGCTTCCACACATAACCCAAATGCAAACTGGTGCTCCTGTGTCTGCTGAAGTCTGAAAAGAATATGGAAAACAGCTCTAAAAAGCGTGAACCAACTCATTTATGTCCAGATAGAACCATGTATAACGTTCAGAGAAGACATTTTAAATGCCTGTACAGTCGTGACCAACTCTTCCTGCACTTCTACAGAAGCATCCAGTTAGTCCACCTACCTTGAAATCCCAGGCAGCCTCCCACAACTGCCTAAGTGTCAAAAGACCCAGCTGTCTCCCATTCAACCATCCCTCTACTTTTGCTTTCATTATAGATTTCTACAATATGCTAAAAATCACAGAAGACATTTAAACAACAACAAAAAATCATACTCAGATTTAATTGCAAATGAAAGAACACAATGAAAACCTACATTTGTTATTCCTTTTTACATTTAGATTAATACAGTCACCAATTATTTTGTTGAAGCAAAGCTGCCATGGATTTGCAGATTTAAGGCACTCCAAATAGTCTTGCAAGAGCACTCAGATTAAGATTTTATTGGGGTTCATAAATCCATGGTTACTGGTGCGCATTTCAGAGGTGTGCTCACTGAATGAGCAAAGGCCAAACTTTGCTCCCTGTCATTGCATCACTTCATGGGATGAACTTGCTCTGCTCAGTACGACACCCCGCATGCCTATGAAGTAACTGAAAGTTCAACAGCTTTTTCTGTCTTCTGGAATCAACACTGATACAACTCACATAGGTTAGGAATTGGTAATACTTAAATAAAAAGGGCTGCTTTACGACTTTCTTTAACTTTCTTTATGACTTTCTTTAACTAGATGCTCTTTTGGATAGTACATACTCTGCTTGAAGACCACTGTTCAAATATACTCTCTCTGTAACTGTGACACCTTCCTTCCTTGCCCATGAAGTCATCCTGGGTTCACTATCACCTCCCTATGCCACTAGACACAAGTTTTCTTCTTCCCCATGTTTCCTCTATCTTCTCAGAGAAAAAAAAATAAAAAAGCTGCCTTGCTCTTACTTCTCTCCTAAGTAAACACATCTACCAGCCTTTTCTCTCTTGTTTAAGCAAGCTGTCTTCAATGAACGTTGATACAAAAATAGTAGAAGTGCTGCAAGGCAGCTAGGAACACAGAGCATTTCATGGGTTTCGCTGCTCCACCTCCTTCATTTCTGTAAGCTCTTTAAAAGGATTAAGTAGGCACTTTTATTTCTGAATATAAACAGCTGTGTCAAACAATTTCTATATTTAAGTCAATATATTCAGGTGCCTCTTGGCTAATCAAGTCTGACAGGCTCTTTGTTTAAGAAAACTAAGATGTGAAGTACAATAATTCTGTCGCCCTGAGGATGCAAGAGACAACACACTGCTGACTGGTTAATATGCACATTTATCAGCTCAAACACTTCTTAAACATATGAAACCTGTCTGTCTAACAACATTGTGTTGACATTGTCAAGTGGATGTACTGCAAATCTTGTGATGGCATCATTCTTGTTACAAGGAAGATGGGAAGAGTTTAGGTCTTTTGGATGAGACAAATTCATTGCTTTTTGAACCAAGGGAGAAGTAGTCAGCAATAAATATAAATAACTGAACTTAATAATATAAAAATAAATTACAAATTGACTAAGAGCCGATTTCCCATGGCATCATGAAAAAATACCAGTTGTTAAAAGTCGTTTATCAGTGTTAAAAAGTCTCGTCTCGTTAAAAGACGAGATCTTTAAACAAACCTTGAATAAGACTGCTAGCTCAGCACCTGTAGTAGATATTTATTATCCAGCAAATGATAAAAAAAGAAAGATTCTCTGCCACCAGTGTGTGGTTAAGTCAAACCTCCAAATCACAAGCGTGCTATTGTCCAAGTGCCAAAGTACACAGAGAGATTGGGTTTCTCTGCATCGCTTCCAGCTTCCCATCAGAAACCCCTTCAGCCCCTTGCCAAGGGAGTGGAAGGCAAGGCACCTGGCACTGCATGAGCCCATGCAAACACCCTGCATGATCTGCTTATTCCCAGCCCGAGCTGCAGGAGAACAGTTCCACTTCCTTTGGACACTGCCCTGAAACCTGAGCATTGAATGACTGGTTGTTAACAAAGTGGAATTTACATCTAACAAGCAAGGGAAAGGAAACCTAGGGTGACAAGCATCTCTCAGGTCCTATTCTACCTTTTGCAAAAGCGATGGCAAAGCTTGTTAGTTGCAAGCTGTCGTTGACCCAAGATGGCTTCAGGAGCAGCCCGTTAGGTGACTTCCTACAATGTTTCTGTCAGCACAAGGTCACCTTCCTGACTGCCTCTAGCAACTCTTCCACAAAGATACATCAAAAGCCCTGGCCACTGCCTTTCTTTGGCTTTCTCAAAGGAGGGGAGAGGGACAGGGAAAACCACTAAAATTTTTTAGGCTGAGTTAAAAACCAGTTTAAGTTCTGTTTATAGAGCCTGGACTTCCGACTTTAATACGTCCAGATGCTGTAATTCTTATGGCACAATACAAAAAAAGTCCTGGTGTAAAATACAAAAAAAGTCCTGCTGTAAAGCACTGTTCCTGTACATAACCAACAGACAGCAAATAGAGATCTGGATTCTCAGAAATTATGGATGCACATACAGATCTTCTTTAGTTGGATAGGGTATTACCAACTTACTTATACGTGTCACATGAAAAGCTTATTTTCAAAGAGGTAACTGTTACCCAGAAGGTGAGGGCAGGAACTCTTTGAAGAAATTTCAGAGATGCCAAAACAGAATTTTGACAGAAACCCACGCAAGCCTCAAATTTCTGCACTTCACAAAACATTACTATACCAACAAGGAAAAAAAAATTAGAAAATATAGTGTAAATACTCTGCCTCCTTATCTGGCTTCAGGGTGCATTAAAGATGATCTCATAATGGTACCCTACACCTCCAAACTGGAAGACCATGCAGTAGAGCACGATTTACCAGGAGGGGGCAATGCAAGTACACATGCAGTTGGTATATACCAACAAATCCAGGACCCGGTTCATACAGTGAATTGCCTAAGATGAATATAGACCACCCTATTTTTATATTCATAGAATATTATTACTCTTCCTTATACTCAGTTGAAGGCTGATAAATACATGCATTTATGATTTCTTTCACAAAGAACTAGGTAGGCTGCTATCAGCTTAGGAAGAGGATTATTAAGACTGATAACGAGACTTTTATTTTGCCCACAAAATAGTAGAGATAAGTCAGGAGTAGAACTTCTTACTCAGAACCAGTCCAAACTGCAGGCTATTTAAATGAAGTAGATATGAATAATCTGCCCTTATGTAAAAGAAACAAACCCCGACAGAAATCACCTGCGGGTACACGTACATTACCATCTTAGTTCAAATCAGGAATGCTCTTTTGAAGTGAATCATCCAATCATCTCCTCTTACCAGGTTTTGTTTCATATTTTAAAGAGGTTTCATAGTGCCAACCACTCCTTTTGGATGAAATTAAAAAGGCAGATGCACTCCAACCGCAAGCAGGCAGGCAGTCTAGACCTCGGCTAATCCAAAGCGACTCCTCCTGTCTTCAAACACACGTAGCGAAGTCTTTGGGTCCTCAGCACAACAATTACTGTGCTGTAAATCAAAATCTGTTTCTACTGGACTGTACTGCTTGCCAATGGAGCTATACCCTATCACCTCAAAAACATCCATCTTAGGTTCTCATAACCAGGGACAGAGACATCATTTAATCAGCTTACCCAAAACTGCAGAGGTCCACAAAGAATGGGATCCCACCACAGCTAATTCTGCATTTGTCAAACCAGACTCAGTTTTGCGAAGTAAAACTCAAATGTGTCTCCACATGCATCACACCGAGCAATGGTGTCTCCGTGTTGCTGAACAGAAACACAGACACCTGTTGGAACAGCCTAGCACAGCTCAGATCTCTTGTTTTAACCATCTAAGTACTCGTATGTCATGGAGCTGATAGTTATGCAACGAATCCTTATGCTCATTTTTAAAGGAGGGTGGGAAGGAGCAAGAGCAATCCCCGTTACAAAATGTTTCAAGTAATTTCCTGCACTTTGACCATGTATAATTTCCACCTCCTAAGTCATACACAAATCACAAGGTCCCTGCAACAACTTGTAAAAGTCACCTCTATGCCTTTTAAAAAGTAATCTTTTCTCTTACACTGCTGAGAATTATATTTGGCAGATGTCCTAAGCACCGTTCCTGTTGCAGTCTTAGTCAAAACTGTCTAGGCTCTGGGCCAGCATTGTAAGAACAAGTCCTCAATTTTAATTTAGGAATGAGGGGGGGGGACAAGCAACTTGTCCAAGGAGATTATCTAACACATAAAATTCTTCCCAAAGAACGTCAAATAGGTATACCAAAATACACAATTACTGTATACAGGCAAAAATTAAAAGAAAGCAATGCTTCGTAAAAATATCAACAAACCGATGTAAACCCAGAGATTCAATGCCTGATGCTAATCTTAACTCACATTACCAAGCTTCTCATTGTTTACTAGCCTCATCAAAACAGTGGGTGAGTTAAGGACAGAGTGACAACATTTCAATATTTTGGCCTTCAATTGTGTCACAACACTGATGTTTATCTAAATACGTGTCTACCACCCTTCCCCCATCTTAAAGAGCTTGTTTTGGCTGTTGCTTTGTTAGGAATCACCGGGGACCACACATTTTTCCAACAGAAGATCCAACAAATTGAGTTGTTTTTTTTTTTTTAAAAGCTTACTGTGAACCTTCATTTAATTCATTTTAAGGACAATATTCACCAGCACCACCTGCAAAAGGAAACCTTTACAGCTTGTCATTCATATTTATGTTTCTAAGTGAACCAGGCAGAGGTTATAGACTCAATAAAAGATAATAGCTTCTCTCTTTCAAACTCTACATGGCTTGCTGTGTAACCTTATTCAGTAATACATCAACCTACATTACATGCTGTCTTGTGGTTGCTAAAGTTGTTAGCTCTGCCTTGTATTTTAAGAAGCAGCAGAACTGTTTTAAACATAGCTTTCAGATACCTGACTTTTCTTTCAATTGCTCATTAAATTGTGATTTCTGCAACATCTCAAAAAAACTTTCAACCCTGTGCAGCAAAGAGGGATATTGCTTAATTCCCATTATTAGCAGCAATGTCTCCTTTATTTTAAAAGGAAACTACTAAAGTTAAATGACCTAGACAATTTAATTGTAATCCCCTTTCTCACTGGAGAAGTACCCCTGCAGAACCCTAGAGATTAAAGAGGCATTTAAAAGACCTTGTTGACTAAGCTAAAGTTTAGAGGATAAGTGATATCTCAACTTTTGCCCACCTTTGTTTGACATTATTAATTTAAAAAAAAATATTTTCACATTGGCTCCTTGTTCTCTCTTCATAGCATCTTTTTATGATCTGCTCCCCCTGCAACATCGCTACGGAGCCAGAGTCTAAAAACAGCTGGATGAGCAATGATGTTTATCTTGGCAATCTCAGAAGGGTGGGGAAGAAACAGAGGAGAAAATGGAGTTTATAAGCCTCCCCCGTGTCCCTCCTCCTCCTGGTTCTATGTGTGGCTGAGTGTTTGCTACCAGTCCCTTCTTACAACAGCACTAAATTCACTGGCACATTGAAAAGGAGGGATAAGGAGCATAGCGTGACCTGAAAAGCCATTTGGAATCTTCTATTATTTGTTACGTAAACACGTCACGTGAAATTTAAAGTCAGGATGCAAATCAACATTTGGTCCTGGTTGCCTCCTCGTTAAACATTACAAGGATTTGGAAAACCAAACTGGGTGTAGTTTTTCCACCATTGCTAAGTGAACAGTAGAAACAGCGACTCAAACAAGAGGTCATTTAAGGACGACTGGAATCTGACCCTGCACTTCCTGAGGAGCCAGATGATTGGTTTCACTGCAGCTTTCATACCCAGCTTTGGCTAAAGAACCGTTTTGAAAGTTCTGAAGCTCATAGTGAATATTCTACTATGTAGATATAAACATGCACAAGATCTTAGGAGGCAAAAAATAGGACAGAACAGTATTCTATATCTGCATTTTTCCTTTACTTTTCAGACTGTATACTGCACACCTGCCATACCACAAAAGTGTGATTTAGTTATTAACAATTTTTATACAATTATAATTTCAGCACCGATTTTAAATCATATTTATAATTCTGTGTGGCTTTTAGTCATCATGGTACTATGTGTGAGAGGAGTAATACACGAAAAAAAAGGTTTCTGCCTACCATGAATGAGTGCCAAACACAGATGTTTGAGAAAGCTTTCAAGTGAAATTCTAAGCATGTCATGTCCCCCCTCAAAATCATCTTAAGGCACTGCCCAATTAAAAAAAAAAATCCATAGGGGAATAATTAATGTCTCTCATTCTCTACAGCTACCTAAAGCCTAGACATGTTGTCTCTTCTTTGGAACAGAGACCAAGGCCCAGCCTTCCCCCAGATACCTTCAAACAACTAGGCTTTGGCTTCTGTTGCCTCCATAGGAGCTGCTGGATATTCAGTGCTTCGGGAGACTGCTCATATTCAAGTAGCCAAACATGGATTTAAGTGTTTTGCTCTACATTTGCCAGTGGATTTGCACGTGTTGTTTTCCTTCCTGAGATGTGCTGGAGCTACAGGGAACTCTTTCTAAATGGGCGTGGGAATGGGAAACACAAGTGGAAAAGGGGCTCTTGGCGCCGAGCACCAGCCTGCCGTCTCTACCTCTTCCAGCCGTCTCCTTTGCTCCTTTTGCTGTTCGATACGCTTCTGCCTCTCTGCCAGCAGCTGCCTCTTGTACTCCTCCTGCTCGCGGAGCTGCTGCTCCTGCAGCAGCTGCTGCCTCCGAAGGGCCTCGGACCGTTCCTTGTTTTCCTGCTGCAGCCTCAGGAAATCACGTCGGAGGGTTGATTCTCCAGGCACATTGACAATGGAACTGCAACAAAAGGAAGTTGAAGCCTCCCATACAATAAAGCCTGATGGGCCATTAAATACCTTTTCCAAAGCAGGGGAACATTAATAAAATATATCATGACGTTAAATTTTAATCTCATTTCTTTCAGAATGAAGACACTGGATGCACATCAAATACGCACTCGCAGTGGAAGGCGTGAAATGAGGCCAAGCAAAATAAGGACCAACTCTGACATTTCGGAGCCCCTGACCAGTCACATTTACCATAAATCTCCTTCCATTCAGAGCTCTCTGGCTCTAAGCCATATGAGAGGGAGCTTTAAAACCTTTAGCAGTCATACAAGAGGTATTCAAACCCTCCGGGTGGTTTGTGTGGCTTGTGCACACACTTAATAGAAGACAGAAATTTAGTGTGCTCCTGATTTATAGTCATGGGCTTTAGACTAACTTGGCATGAACTGCCCAGAGTCCTCCAAACAGCAGTTATTACCTTGGCTCTCCTTCTTGTTCAGGCACTTCCTCCTCTTCTTCCTCACTTCCACTATATTCATACTCCGTCTCATCTAACAGGAAAGAAACAATGGTCCAGGTAGTGCTTATCTTTAACTTGAGGACAGTGGGGACTTGCAGCAGCACCTTAATGAACCAGTTCCTGTCCCCTTCAGTGAGAAGATCCATCTCAGACCCTAGGATTCATTCTGCATATACAAAGCCCATCTTCCCACACATGTAAAGCGGCGCAGTGCTTTGCAGTGGATTTTCAGCACATTTCCTGAATGACACCAAGTTTTACATGTAAGACAAGACACCTGGAAAACCTTGGCAGCACCTGAACAAAGAGTACAGGCTGCCCAAGACGTTCGCTTCATAGGTCTTGTGATGTGTTATTTCCTGTGAGTCTGATTTATGGCGTCATTCCAGGAATTAACTTACTACAAAACAAAAAAGGGAAAGGCATATATGCCAGTATCCTCCTGACTACTGATTAACACTCACACAGAAGAGGCATAGCCTAGATGAGAGTAAATTTAAATTCTCTGAAAATATGACACTTGCAACCAATATTTTCTCTGTAGATGGAGAGAACAAAACCTAAAAGTCTGCTGATAGTCAACACGTGAATGAAAAAAGAACCTCTCAAGGGGATGGGTTGTTTGGAACTTTTCTAGGGGTGGGGTTTTAGAAGAAAAAGCAGGGCACAAATACCTATTTCTAATAAGCTGCAAGACTGGATTTTTAGAAGCTGCATACCTTTTTCTCCTCTCTTCTTCCTGGTCCTGTCTATATGGTCCTTAAGCTGGATTCGAACTTGCCTTTCATTTGGTTGGTCACGTATAAACGGATGTTTCAACAGTTGTTCCGTAGAAGGTCTCTGCATGTAATTCTTCACTAGACAGCCTTCTATAAAGCTGAAAAACTTTTTTGACCTGAGAAAACGTGAAGGGGGGAAAAAAAGCAAAACTTAAGATCACAGCTAGAACTCAGCTCAAACAATTTTTTTCTATTCTCCCCCAAAGCCTAATTCCTTTGAATTCCTTAATTCCTTCCACAGAACATCACGTCCCTGAGGATGGTACAAGCGCTGTCTGCAAGTGTGCATCCAAAACAGAGCTGAGCGTCCTCCAGCCGAACATCAGGCTAGATGGACACAGGGCGATGCTGACATACCTGCAGCACTTTGGCACAGCCCTGCAGTAATGTGCCCTCTTTCACAGACATAATTGCCCTGAAAGGCAGGATGTATTAGTGAAAGCAGATCATGCAAACCCAGCTCTGCTACTTCTGGGCCAGAGCTGGCCTGCATCCAGCTTGCTTGGAGCACAGGCAGGGCAGCTCTGGTGTGTCTCCACCTGCCCATGCTATCTAAGGGCATGTCTACTTCAGACGAGCCATGAGGAAAGCCGCAAGAGCTGCTGCCAACATTTTACCAATGCGAGAAGCACCACACTGCTTTTACGTGCACCTGGGCTCACTGAGATAGGTCTGCGAGAGCTTACAATTATTTTAATTTTCACCTTAAGAGCCACACAAATAAATCCTCTTAGAACAACACGCGGGTGTTGAACATTGTTGGCTGTTCAACACCAGCACGTGGGGTCAAATTCTCACTGACACAATTTGAAGGGCATAAACCCAACTGAACTCCTCCTGCACACCACATAAAGTGACAGGGTATGTAAGTTTGTCAAACTGGAGCACCATCTTTCTAAATTTGCAATTAATTTGAACTCTTGCAAGAGGACCTCTCCAGACAGAAGTCACCAAACAAGCTGCCTTGCAAAATGCCATTAATGAAAATATTCTCAACTGTATTTTTCATCATTTGGCCTATTTTCTCATAACTTGCCACTGACTACACTAAATAAAAACAGCTGAATCTCAGCAGTCCTTGCTTTGGCCAGATTCACTTTTTGCCTATTTGGTGTTCTCATACTGCTCCTGTGCCTGGGCAGCAAACGCTTCCATTAAATGGTTAAACGCAAAACCAACAATGGCTCCCACCCATCGCTTCACTTTCCTAGTGCCATCCAGGCGGCTCAACTGAAGGTAACCTCGCTGCTTTCTGTTATTCCTCACACCTAGACTGTTATGAATCCAAAAAAAAGGTTCATGAAATGGTCATGCAAATACTGTATATGCATCTCTATCCCTTTAACACATGCAGAAAGCACATATGAGAGAGGGAGAGGGATGCTCTGACAGTACAAGTTCATAAATAAGTCAATCCAGGCAAAGACCAAGCCCAGCAAGCAAGCCAAGTCTGTATTATGTTGATTTTGACGAGGCAGTCAAATCACTTCAGTATTTTGACAGGATCACAGCATCCTGCCATCACATTCAATCTATACAAAACCTCTTTCTAGGGAGTTTTTTTCATTTCATACGTGCCAGTCATAACCAGTAACTGTGAGGAAATCCTCCGATACTAATGGATTTTTCTCAGCTGGCAAGAAGCACACACTCAATTTCAATCGTTTACAATAATTATAGTAAAAGCCTTCATTAGTTTTAATAGCTCCTTTCAACTTAGCAACTAGAACGCTATAGTACTGCTCTGTTTCTGTGTTATGATACATCTGAGAAAACATACTGCATATTAAGAGTGCTGCGGGAGTTTATTTTTTAAAATATGGTTCCAGTTGTCACCTTAATACAGATGCTGTTCTGCCAAGAAAAAAAAAAGGTAGGTTTTTATTTTTGCAGAATTTGAGATACAATTTCTCTGGGACAAACAGAACTAAATAAAAAACACACACTTTTTATTTTATGCTTTGATTCAGTAGCACAGGAGATAACGACAAATTATTTTAGCTAACAAGTCGCTACAATTTTGTGGACGCGGTAACAGAACGGCATGCAGTGAGACACAAGAAAACATCGCGCCACAAGAGGAGTTACAAACCAGAGGCAATTAATACGTACCATTTCTTGGATTTTAACCGTGGGGGAGGGTTTCTGGGTATCAGAAAGAGCGCCCTCATGGGATGCATGTCACAAAGCGCTGCAGGAAAGAAAACAAAAGTGAACAGAAAGATGTAGACATTGGCTTAGCTGCTCTCAATACCATGGCTTCAGCTTCCACAAACATTCCTACCATCCCCACCACACACGCAGCAGACACGGTAGATGGAATTAGACAGAGCAGACACGGAGCAGGAAAGGAGGATGCCCAAGAAAGGACACTAGAAGCAAATCCTCCATTTTTATCGCTTTCCCATACTTGACCCCTTGCACCACCAATCTCAGCCTCAATAATCTCTGCAGGAAGAGGTAATGTTTTCCACACAGCAGAAATTCAGGAGAAACAGACTGAAGTGACAGGGATCCAGGATTCAAAGTTAAGGGGCCACGACGTTGGTGGAGAAGCTCCTTGGATGCCTGTGTATCCCACCAGACCACAAAGCTTAGAGATGGGCTTTTCAGCTGCCTCTGGAGGAAGAGGCAGACCCCAGACAAACTAAGGCAAGAGCTGTTTAGAATTTACATTGCATCTTTGCTTACTTCTCAAACACCCTTCTTGTGATTTTACGTGATGAGGGGCCAAGCTCTGCTTCAGTTTGGAAATGAAAGAAATATTTCTGTCCAATTCCAAGCTTACAAAACCCACTGAAACAGCTTTTAATTGACAGCCACCCATGCAACCTAGTGCTCTGAACAAAAAGGTAAAGCAAAAAGGAGGTCAAGTGGTAGCTCAAATGCTGTTAACACAAGGCTGGCTGAGGTGTCCTGGGAGCAGCTCTCCTACAGGCATTCATGCAAATGTGTAATTAGGAAGGAAAAAACAAAACAAAAAAAAATCAGACCTCCTACAACATGAACCAAAACAAGAATGTGTTGCTTCATTTTATAAATTTTGCATTAATAACAACAACAATCTGGCAGAGGCTATAATGAAATGACCATTTTTTTTAGTTAGTAAAATGTCAATATGTCATTTCACCATCATTTCAAAGACAGAGGTTTCAAGCTGGGCTGTGGTGTGGTGGTGGTGGTTTTTGTTTACATGTAAAAAAATATATATATATTTATATTGTAGTTCACTCTTGGGTACCTTAGGCTGCCAGTTTTAAATCCCAATCTCCATCTGGGAGTGGGAGCAAAAATATTTGCCAGTATACTGAGGACTTTCATAAAAGTTACCATTAAAAACAAAAACATCAGGCCTTCTTTCTTTTTAAATCCTTCTGTGCTCCTTGCAGATATCTGCTGTTTGCCTTGATATTCAGAAGGAATAAAGATATGAAGGGAAAATAAGCTACCAAAAGTTGTGCATGTTTCTCTCTCAAAAATATCCACGTCAACTCATGAGTGTTCTCAAGCAGAGAGCATTAAGTTCAATGCTCTGTGCTGAAGATGGATTTACACTTTAAGTCATGTCACTTTTAAGGAAGATCAACACCACCCACTGATGAGGTGAAACAAAAGGAGAAGCAATGCTAGCATTACCCATCCTGCTGGAAAGGCGACACAGAAAAGATTGCTACAGGCGCTTTTTTCATTAAGGTCGAATTTCTTGAGGCCCCACTGTACCTCTCCCCAGCTGAGGTTTCAACATCCCAGGCCAGCCCCTGCACAAACTGGGACACGCTTCCAAAAGACAATATGCTACCCATAGGAAGGAAGTCTGACGCTTGATTACCTTCCAAATATTCCTGCTATAGAAATTAAATTACTGCAGTCTGCACTGTAGTGCTTAAGCGCTATCCTATCTTTATCAAAAGTGTTGCTATTTAGGGAATTTTGTATTTATAGGGCAGGCAAAACCAAAGAGAACAGAAATAACATGAGGACACTTTCAGAAACCTCAACGCCAGGCTTAGATTACGACCACCATCTCCTAAGTATATGTTTCAGCCTTAATCAGCCCGCTGGAAAAGCACACATATCACTTACGGGGAGCTCCTTCTGCCATCTCGATGGCTGTAATGCCACAAGACCAAAGGTCGCTCTGCGCAAAAAGAGACAGAGACCATATGTTAGGAGGTAGATTTACCCGTTCAGACAGCAAGAGTACTATTTGCAGAGGGTGAAACTGTAATGAAATATCAAGGCTATTTAAATAATACAAGCTACTTTTTTCTTTAAGTGTTTCATAAAATGCTACTTGTCATATAATATATATATATATTCACAAATGTATGTGCATTTATATATATATATACACAAATGCACGTGCATCATACAGAATATGCAAATGACTCTAATAACACATGAATATATTTACATTAGGACAATAAGAAATACATTTGCCCCAAATCTAAGTCTATGAAACAACAGGTTTGTCAGTATTCCCTTGCTTACAAGGGACTGAACGTTTCCCTGTAACAGACTCACAGAAAACACTGTGTGTATTCCACCAAACAGAAGACAAAGAAAATGGAAGACGAAGTACTGTGGGGCAAAACCCCCAAACCTGTCAAGTCTTTTTGAGTGTCTAAATACAGATTAGTGGAATACATCCATTCCTGAACTTTTTCTAGGCAATAATAGCTAAATAATAATATAATCACATAACAGTTGTATATAGTGGAAGAGCCATCACTGCTAAAATTGTAAGAAGCCTCTCAATGGCACAGTGCTTGTGGCCAAAGCACATACTCCGTCCCTGCCACCTCATCTTTGCTTGAGGCCTCGAGAAAAACCAAGAGGCCTTCAGTGGGAGCCTTCCAAGGTGTTACCTCTGGATAATGTCCCTGACTAGCAGTTAACTGCACCTGCTACCGAATGAGAGCCAGGATCCTCAAGTGCAGGCAGCAGCTGGAAGAGTCCTGACAAGGGACAAAATCAAGAGACTCCTGCAACTTATTGGGCAAAACAGCGGAGGAGGCTGCAGAAAGGAGTACAGCCACTGTACAGATCTGTTCTTGAGGAAAGCAGTGTTCATTTTTGGTAATAATATTGATTTTTTTTTTTTTAAAGTGAAAATTAAAGAGCAAATAAGCTCTTCTGTACAACAGGCAGAGGAGAATTTCTAACAGTCCGGCAATTGCACTTTCAAACCCAGCAAGGCAATCATTTCCCTTGGTCCAACCTATCCATTTAAGCTGAACTGCACAGTCTCCTGGTCTTACAGAAGCTTCAACCATGAATTTTCTAAGAAGAAAAATAAATAAATAAAAATAAGATAGAAAGACAACTGCTTCAGCTCCCTACAGGCTCCACCAGGAGCAACATACACATGTTTTCAGAGAGAAGGAATCCCTTCTCACATCACTACTGCATTAACAAATAAAACAGACAGGTCTTCTCCTTTACTAAATCATAAGTCACCTTCCTAATAAATCTACCTGCAAAGATTTAAAGCATTATCTTTATTACAATGAGCTGTTGGATGTAGAAAGTGATTAAATCAACAGAAATAGGATCGATCTGATCGATTAGTCGAAATGCACAAAACCACCAATTCGAATCTCCTGTGTTATTTTTTTTCAATAAATTTGGACATACACAGCCATACTGATAGCTAACGCCATCATCAATCCTAGCAAATCGATATCCAGACCCAATAGTCACTGTAAGACCCTAATCACTGGTTTTCTGATAGCTTTATTGTCTTTCTTGGTTACAAGTTGGAATAGTTGCATGAGTCTAAGTGAAGATTTTCTTAAGAAGCTTATTTTCTCTTTTTTTTCTTCCTCTGTGCTTTTATAAAAGCAAGCTGAGAAGTACTCTTAAGGTTACAGGATGCTTTGACCAGAGAAATTTAACTTCAAATATGAATACATAATATTCTTAAGGGTAGTGCAAATGCCATCAGGCCAACTGTGGTTTTGCAGTAATTAAATCTTTTGTTTGTGGCAAACTATGTGAAAAATAATCTTTGTTGAGAAATGCCGAGATGGGTACATTTTTATCTACACGTATTAGTATCCTGAAATCAGGAACAGGCACAGTTTAAACACCTCCTTCTGCACTTCACTAGCTCTCCAGACGGTGGTTCTATTTAAGGCAACACCTAAAATGCATTGTTCTGGATTATTACAGTAACTGGGACATATTCAGACACAATTTAAAGTACAAACGTTACACAAATTGAGAACACGAGCATCTCTAGTTAAACTCTTTTTTGCCTTCTCTGGGTACCTACAGTACACTGAAGTCCTACTCCTTCTGCCTCGAAGCTAGGACACTACAAGTCACGGCAACTTTTAAAGGTCATAAAATTGGCAGTGATCCATACCTCGTACTCCCGTAGCAAAATGTACCTTCACAAAATGGAATTACTCTTACAAAGCATAAGAAATCTCACAAACTACCATCATTCATAGGTGTTCATGCTGCAAAGGTAAGGTTTTTGTGTGTTGATTTGTGTATTTTTTTTCCGTGAACAGGGCTCTCTTACTCTGTAATCATACGTAGCATCTGGATTTTCATCACAGGCAATAACTTCTGGAGCCATCCAGTACGGAGTTCCAATGAAAGTGTTTCTCCTGCCAACTGTCCTGTCCAGCTGAGCACTCACACCAAAATCCACTGCGGGTGGGAAAAGATTAAAATAAAATCAGAGGGGAAAATAATGCCGTGATTACTTCTGTAAGATGGTTTGGAAATAAGACCAGGTGGATGATCCACAAGGGAGGACCATGCTGAAGAGAAATATGATGATTAATATAGAGGCAGCCAAGTCACTGTGCTTCACTTGCAACGTGGCTCAGGCCACAAGCGTCTGGAGACACAGCAGCGGTATGAGCACCTCTCCTGCACCTCCGACCAACCTGTCTTGTGCAGCGTCACCTCCTCCCCAGGAGGGAGGGTATGGCTACAAAATACTGTCTTGGAGGCTGAGGAAGGACCATTCCCTTCCTAACTGGTGAAGCCAAGCACCTTTGTCTACACAGGCAGACTCTGCTTTCACGCCATGGGAAAACCACATGTGAACAAGTCTCCTTTTTTTGGCTGTCCACCTTTTTTGCTCTAAAATTGGACAGCAAAAATAATTTGTTGCTCAGTGAGCTGCTCTCTGCTCTGATGAATAGAGCAGATGTGTCAACAGGAACAAAAGATGAAGATTATTCAAGAGGTGCTAACTTTGAGCACATAAGCACATGGGCTGCAACAGAGATGCCCATTTCATTACATGAGATTTTTCCTCCTTTCCTCCTTTTCACTTTCTCCCCCTCCCAGTTCCACTGCTGTGATCACATTCACAAGTGTGATATACGCTTTTCTGTACCAGTAACTGTGTCTGCTCTAAGGGAGGGCTGTGGCAGCTTCACAGAATCCATCATTTAAGAGACACAGACAAACTGGTGGAGACAAGCTCTGTGGGAGCAATGGTTCGGGAGCTACTGTGCTCCACTTTGGACCAGAAGGAGGAAAGCTCTCCAGAGAGCTTCCTCCTCCAGCAGTCAGGACATCTTCCTATGCCTCGTGCTGCAGGAAGGTGTAATGCAAAACAGAAGGGATGTGGGCTGGGTGGGAGGCCTTCAGCATGGCTCTATATTTAACCAAAAAAAAAAAGGTGGTGAATGCAGTGTGATGCAAATACAGAAGGTTAAAGTGTTCAGAAACTGGAAGAGACAGATTAGAGAAAAAGAAAAAGGAGGATGTCCACTTGCAGAGGAAAGAAGAGGCATGGGATGAGCATGGCTTTCAGCAGGCATGCCAGAGCTGGACCTGCATTTTGAACTGCATGCCAGTGCTCCCTCAAGGGTGACACCCAGGCCACATTTTTGTGCCCAGAACCCGAACAGCAGGTGCCGTTGTCGTTCAAGCCAAAAGCAGGAGTGACTCTCATCACCTCCTGAGTCCAGAATAAAGGGAACCAGAACCAACCCACGTCATGCACAACTCAGGGGAGGACATGAAGCCATCCACTCACCAATTCTGGTAAGAAAGCCAACAACCTCAAATGAAATGCAGCTACTTGCATTCCAGTCTCCTGAAGCAGGAGAAAATACACATGGAGTCTCGACCCATATGAGAGCAGTGGCAGAGTGTACATGCTAAAGGACATGTTGCAGGGCTCTTAAAGAACAAAACTAATTTGGGAACATCAGAAAGAAGAGAAAACAAAGGTTGGATGAATTGGGAAGCGGACATGCTTGCCTACTTACCAAGTTTCACTTCTGCATTCTCTGTTAACAACACATTCTGCCCTTTGATATCCCTGTGAATCACGTGGTGGGCATGAAGATGTGCCAACCCCTGCAGTAGGGAAAAGAGAGGAAGGAGACGACATTCAGAGTGAGGCTTTTTGCTCAGCAGCGGGCGATCCATGCCTCCCAGCCCTGCAGCCCGTGCTCTGGTGCGTGGGCTTGTGCTCAGCAGACACATGCGCTGCGATCCACGGGAGCCTTGTAGCAGCACTCCACCCGCTCAGCTTTTGGTAAACCAGGCAGGGAACGAGGCCCCAACTTGTGCCCATGCTGCACACGCACTGTGCGAACACGTCTCAGCTGTCACTTGATGGAAGTGCAGTGACCAGAAAGTCTCGGCACAATGACACTGTAAATGACACCGGTGTCAGTGCACGTCGGTGGCATCTGACAGGCACAGAATCCCCCTTAAAGGAATTGGAATTTAGTCTAGTAAGGGGGCAGGAGGAAGAAAGGAGGAAGCACCAACATGCAGATACGTCCCCTGAGAAGGAGGTGGGATGGTCATGGGCTAGCATTTATGTTTGAGGGTGAGGGAATACCGACAGCACACAAAAGCTGTGTTGCAAAGCTGGAGTCCTCTTATCTAGCTTCCATAAATACGAAGCTAGATAATTGTTCCTCAGGAAAAAAAAAAAAAAAAGTGAGCATTATACTTTCCAAAGGAAACAAAACCTCCTGGCATACGGTGCTTTTTGTTGAGACAGCACCTGGATGCATGCCCCAAAGTGTTAGCCATGTGGAGGGAGGGCCGGGCAAGACATATGTTGCATTTTACTCCCTAATGCAATCGGTAGAACAATAGGCAACCCTCTTAGCAACTGCCTGTTTTGGTTTCTCCTCGGCACTCTGCTTGGAAAACTGTAGTCTCTGGTGGGATCGTCTTGCCTGTTCATGCTGCCCTCGTAGACTTTTAATGTTTTATGAAAAATAAAGCAATAGAACCTTTACAGCTGCAAAAGGTTAAGAGAGTAGTGCTTGCTGTAAAGAAATATTTTCTAACACATGTTCTTCATTAAGTGATCGTTTACCAGTTTGCCTACAGAACCATTGGGCTCTTTTCTTTTTTTGAAACAGCTAATGAGCATGACAAAAAATATAATCCACAGCTCCTCCCTGCATATGTCACAAACTAACAAAATGAAGGGGTAATGTCCTTGATACCGTTCACTGGCTGTTAACACGAAGTGTGGTCCTGTTTTTCACCAGAACGAAGGCTTTTCCAGGGCTTCGCACAGGATACTTTCTAAAGCCTCACGCTGCGCTGCCCCAGCCAGAGAGATAATCACATGAATCATACGTTCTCTCCAGGGTACGATCCAGTCTTACTGGAAAAACACATTCAGGTTCTCGAGAGGTTACGATGAGACTGAGGGGCAATGTCTCGAATCTCCTGCAGACCCCAGGTGAGTCCTCCGAGGTTCCTCCGACCCACACAGGAGACTCTCACTTGTGTCTCCACCTGCGCAAATCTTGGCACCTTAGCTCACTTAGCTCTTTGTTACACAACCTCTCTCTTCCATCACTGATGAGTTCAGTGTCAAATCAGGTTTTGCAATGCTTCGTTGCAATGTGAACTTAGCATTCCTTTTTTCTAGATATTCCAGTTCCTGCTAGTAAACAATTAAGGCTCCTTTTACAAATGTCTCACAAGAAAACAGCTTTCAGCTAACTCTTTTCTGAAGGAAAACCTTTTTCCGTCTTCTCAGCAAGCCAGACTCTACCGCCTTACCTAAGGAGAACTTAGGATGAATGCAAGATAACATGCAATACCTCCAGGGCTGCACAGTTGTTCTCAAGTCAAGCGTAAGATCAGCACTCAGTACTACAGCAGTTAGCTTTCCTCGCATTAAGGAATGCTACCCATTTGACTGGAAGTACAACCATCAGTAGGTATTCATGACAGTAACTCTTCTTCCTCCTAGTAAACAACAACTTAAAACGTGCCAGCCAAAACTTCAACAGCCAAACTCTCTCCTAGCAGATGGAGGTTGAGCAAGAGACCACAATCATATGTCTCCATCATCTTAAAAATCACCAAGACAGAGCCGATGTACAGCACAGACAACAGCAGCACTGATTTATGCGAGAGCCACTGGTGGTTTCCTTTAACATGAAGCCCTCAGAACTTCATTTGTGATGAGGCAATTGAACAGACACACTGTGTAATGGTACGGGTAGGAGGCAATTTGTTTTACAAAGAAGCATGAGGAAAATCATACCAGATTTACTTAGTGCTGCAAGCATGCCAATTCAAAAAGCACTTTAACTGTACCAACTGGAAATTAAATATGAGGCGTAATTAGTTAAAGCTTCAGTTTCAGGAAAACTGGTAAGTGGCATCCCTCTCCCTGAGAAACTTTTGCAGAGCCGTATGCTAGCACTCTACGGCGCACAGCCGCGTGTGTGACGTATCTGCCTGCTCGAGAGAGACTGCGGGAACATGCAGCGTGCGAGCACATCGCGGCACACAAGTCCCAACGGCTGGCCTGAGCCAACAGCTCCCTTCCTCCACAGGTTTGGTTGGGAGCAGAGAAAGATGACTGCAAGCACATTTGGAATAGCCCATTCTGTACCCTCTCGTGTTATGACACTGTTGCGACCTATATCTTTTCCAAAGTAAAAGCATCTTACAGGCACGCAGGGCACTGTTTCACTGCTTCTCCAATAGGTAAGGACTCTGGTTCATATGCTGGCTTCCCGTGACGAAAAATTGCTACTCTCTGCAAGGCTGCTGTTACAGTGCAGCACGACGCACACAGTCTGCGAGGATCTGCACCTCCTGTCCTTTCTGTCAGCGTAGGAGATGAAGTTAAATGACGCGGAGCAGACATCCATCCACTCCTACACGCTCTTCAGACAATGATTTGGCTAAGAGGATTGATCAGAAACAGCTTCTTGCAGAACCACGAGCTAGATTGTATCTGCAAGATTGCCTCTGTGTTTTCAAGTGCAGTGGACTACTTTCCTTACCCTGAGAATCTCCCTGGAGATGTACGCTATCCAGTCTTCTTTCAGAGTATTCCCTTTCGTGTTCTTCACGAGGTCTGTGATAGAGCCTGCTCCACAAAACTCCATAACAAGCTGCAAAACAAATACCAGCATGCAACCCACATTAAGCACAGCTCCCAGCCGCCTAGTGAAGCAAAATAATCAGGCTGCAGCACTGATTTGGGAAACCCTCACGAAGCACAAAGTATCATTTATTTTACCTCTCTGCCTGGAAAGCGGATCCAAAACAAATGTCTCCAATGTGTGTCAGACATATATGGAATATGTCTCACATTAGTTACCACATTTTCAAGGACTGATTTAATCACTGTAATTTAATACTGGGAATCTGGATTTGCTCAGCTATGCAAAATGCATTAGCAGTAACAGAAGTAAGAGCACATCCAATGCTGAAGGAATCAAGCTGACCACACCATTGCAACACATCGTATTCTATAATTCCCACTTATTTATGGGAGACAAGAACATGCACTGGTGTCTGTACACTGCCATTTCAAACCCAAACTTCAGTCCACTAGAGGGTATAGACAAGACGGGATAAGAAATGTAATGGGTAAAATTTTCAAGTGCAGCTTTATTTTTACAGCCACACATTCTAACTGTTCAGCTTGTCTGCCTTGTTCCCATGAAACATGTTACCATCCATCTGGGAAATGGGGAAAAAAGTTACTTAAAGAGCAAATCCATTGCTAATTGCAAATCTTGGTTCAGCCATCACGTTAGCCTATGTGATTCACCTCTCTATCTGTTCCAGCGAGCACCAAATTCTATTAGTTTGTCTTTGCATAATGATGTTTCTATCATCCTCAAATTATATCCGAAAGGGAAAGGCTAATGAACGTGCTTGAGATATATTTGCTTACCCACAGTTGGTCATCATGTCCTGGAGGACTTTTCTTAATGAAAGCACCATAATAAGTTGCAATATTTCTGTGATGAGAATACTTCTTTAGCATATTAATCTCCAGTTTGATTTCTTCTTCTTCATCCTTTGGAAAAAAGAAAAAAAAAAAAAACGTGTTTAATACACCATGTACATGACTTACTTCCTCTTTAACACAAGTAGTTTTAAAAAGTTTAATTTATAACAGCATCATGCTCAGTAAACACATCTCTGGTTCATGCCAACAAAATCCTGTTCATGGAGATGGTCTGAAACAGACCTGTACTTCCGCAAGTCTTCGGTAGTGCAAGAAGCAAACGAAGGATGCGCTGGACTTCGTCCAACGACAAAGCAGGATAGGAACTGTTTAAAAACCTGCTGCCTATAGTGCCTTAACCAAATACGTACGCAACGGGCTTTTCCTCTATGTAATCCAGAGAACAAGAAAACCAGAAAAATCTGTGAGCTTATGATAGAGGAGTATTATCTCCATCTTCCTCATTTTTTTCCTTTAACTTTGAAGATTTCAACTCGTCCTATTTCAATGCCACTAGTGGGGAAGGGCAGGAGCCCACCGCAGGAAAGCAGAGGTGGAGAGCAGGAGTCCCCCTCCCTGCACCAACAAGGCGTTTGCCTCGTGCACGGGTTTCCTCCTCCTCTTCCTCCCTCCGGCTCAGCGGAGGAAGAGCAAGTGCATCAGGAAAAGAGGGTCCGGAGCCCGAGTGGTAAACAGGATGCCGCAACACAAAGGCAGAGGAAGGATTTCCCCCCGCTCCTCCTCCTCTGCGAAGTGCCAAGCAGAGAGCAGCTCAGGTGAAGGGAGGTTGTCCTCGCCGCACACGAGATCAGCATTAAAAAAAAAAAAAACAACAAAGAGCTGTCTGGGACGGACACGTTAGATGGAAGGACCCACACGCTCTTTGGAGACAACACATTTGGAGACGAGGTCCAAGCAGCAAGCCAGCAGACAGGGGAGAGGCAGGAGCTGACACCACCCCGCTCCCGCCACCGGCGCACTCCCCGCTGCTCTCTTAGCTCACCTAAGGGCAGCGGGAGCCCTCACTCAGCACAACTTGGGACTGCACGTTAAAAGACAGCCGATTTGCCCATTTATGCAGCCTTGCAGCCCCAGGAGACAAGCGTCTGCCTGCAGCTGATTTCAGGAAGGAGCTGCGCCCCCTGTTCCCCAGGGTGGCAGGCGGCCGAGGCGGCAGCGAGTGTTTTGATTACCCCGTAATGTCAAAGCTGATTACACGGGAACATTTCAAGCCGCGAACTTCCTTGCAATTTGCAGCACGCTAGCAATCAAATACCCTACTGAGGACGTATGCAGATGTTAATACTAACTACGTGTTAACTACTTATAGGCGCTGGTGCGCATGGCCTCAGCGAAAGGCAACGTGGTGTATTTCAAGCACACCACGACCGGGATGCGCCGCTCACCCATAAATTACCACGAGAGAATTCCCCAAATGCACCAGGGATGAACTATTCTTAAACCTTCCCGTGAAGCTTCTCTAAAGTAAAATACCGAGCGTTGCTGGAACAGGGAACAAAACGGTAAAATAATCTTGTAAATCAAAGTTCCCAGCGAACAGCAGCCCTGGGAGAGAGCACTACAAGCACAGCTCCACGAGCCAAAAGCTAACTCGGGGCTTCCTCAGCTGCTTCTTGCTGTCGGTGCTGTTGTGTGATATTTTTATTTAGTCCATATGCAAACAAAAAGAAAAAAGACGAAGGAGTGGTAGTAGAAGTGCACGTGCTTGCATGAGAAACTACCAGGCTGAGCTCTGCATTTAGGCAAAAAACTGCAAAGGGAGCTCTGTTAAACTTAGAGCGTAAACAGAGATGTGTAAACTTAGTTTGGGACTTGATCCCTGGCAGATTACTATCTGTAATTGGATTAATCTGCTGTTTTGTACCGACTCTTCATACGAAAATTATTTCCTACCCTCAGCACATGAACACAATAGCTTTGACAATACAATGGGCAGGATGTCCTAAAGGTTGCTCGTGCTTATCTGTTATAGCAACAGCCAGAATGACAATGCTTAGACAGGATCTTTTTTGGCAGGGGAAAAAAAAAAAAAAAAAAAGAGCAAGCAAACCAAAAAATAAAAATAAAAAAAAAAAAAGGAAAACCAACCCCAAGTGCACAGACAGACCCAGCAGCCTGCAGGCTGTCGCTGCTCCTTCAGTCCTTCCTCGGGGCTGTGTCAAGGCACCCACGCCACGGCCTGCAGCAACCCCGAGCATCTCCCCTACCTGAGGCTGATGTACAAGGGTGCTAAACTGCTGCTTGAGCTGTCACAGAGCATTTGTCCACAGCTCAGGAGAGCGTCTCACCTCCGGTCTGAATGCCCCCTTGCAAAAAAAAAATGGATTAGGTAACCTTGCCAGGCTTTGGAGGAGCCCACTGACGGCGGGGATCGACAGCTCCCTGGCACCGAGTCCCGAGGACTTTGTGGCGACAGGAAGGGCCGCGAGGATTAATCAGCATGGAGAATGCTGCAGTACCACTGTGGTACAGGAACCGGTGTGCAAAATTAAAAGAAAAAAATTGAAAAAGAGCAAAAAATTGTTGCGCTGCAGATTCGGGAGTGTTTTTTTCCAGGGTACAACCGATGTCACCCCACCACGGACATCCGAGGGAGGCGGAACAACGCACGCCCTGCCGGCGTTTACTTCTCCCCCCTGGGCACAAAAGGAGGATGAGGTCATCAGCGAGGATCCAGACACCAGCCCCGCAGATGTCTTGCGTTAGGGCGAGATGCGTCCCGCCCCAAAATCGCACCGGATCAGAGCGTTTCCGCACAGCCCTCCTGGCGCACACGCGCGACGCGGGGTGAGCAGGCCGCAGCCTGGCGGCACCCTCAGCCCCCACGTTGGTTTGGGATTTATTTAGGGACACGGGGAAGGAAGCTCCCTCACCTCCTCCCTCCAAGGCACGCTGACATAGCTCCCTGGAGGAACCGGGATCACAAAGGGAAGAATTAAAACTGATTGGGGAGAGGGACGGGCGCTCTCCTGAAGGGATACAAAAGTGCAGCCTTTTTTTTTTTTTTCCTTTGGAGGAGAGAGGCAGCTGGTGAGCCCTTCCCAGTGATTTTATGCAGCTGGCATCAATTACCACTTTAAGCCATTATCTGCAGATACAAACTCCCATCGAAACCCTCTTTGTCTGGGCCTGTGATGGGGCTGGTGCGAGGGTTTTATACTTCTCCGCTCGCTGTCTGTTTGTGGCAGCACGTCCGATTGCTGGCAATTTCTGCAGCAAGCTGTACTTTTGCAGGAGGCACGTGAGCCAACGGGGCTTGGAGCGGATTTCCTCTCCCTTTCCACGCGTCTCCCTCTGGCGATTAAGCGGCCATGCCAGCACCTCCAGGAATTTCTAAATGCGATGCTGCTCCACCAAAAGGCCTTCACCTGTGGGAGCAGAAACCGCCCACATGTGCACCCACCGCTCAGTGCTGGGCTCCTCTCCACCCACCTGCATTAAAAAACAGCAAAGAGCAGGCTGGCCACCTCCTGGCGTAGTACCTCATGGCTCTGGCGCTGCTGCCCACTTGCTGCTGTAGTCCTGAGCCTCCTTTCCCTCAGGGCGCTGCTCGCTAGATACGTGGTTATTCCTTCTGTGCAGGTGAATCAACTGCTTGCTTTTATTACTTCTATCTGGTCTTCGTAAGTGGTGATGCATGTGAATGCAATACTAACCTGAGTAATTCCTCCTCAAATAAAAGCTACTGGGGCAGACCGAAGTGAGGAATATTGAACTGGAATGGCTCGGACGTGCAATTTCAGTATGTTTTCCAAAGGTAAGCCCCCACATCATTAGTGCAAGAAAATCCTGTGCGTTTATACTAATCTGTAGAAGGTGAGGAATTCATAAGCACTTTGCTGGACGCCATGCTGGGGAGGGAGGGGGAGGAACGGCACCTCTCAAAGAAAAAGGAAACACTCTATGCCTGCCCCAATTTTATATCAGTCCCTAAACATCATTGCCTGGGCACCTCATGAGACTGAGCAAGCAAGACCTGTCCCTGCCCTGCAATTGCTATGAGACCCCTTGAGGAATCTGTCGTAGAGAAACGGGCCCAGGGAAGGATGAGCAATAGTGTTGCTTTTCAAGCTCTAGAGCACAAAGAGATTATTTCAGGAGCTGAGAGGAAGGCAAAAACCTAAAGGTACAGCAAGGAAATATCCCACGGCACGTCTGTGGTGGCCTTCCATCCCCACTCCCCTCGATGGAAAAGCTGCCTGACCTCTTGAGCCGTCTTGAAAAGCAGCCCGTGCCGTTTGCCAGGCTTGGTGGCAGAGGAGAAACCCAGGACAATTTCAGAAAACGTTTCTTACACCCTACTGTAAGATGATGGGTAACGTGAATGGGGAAACACGGCCAAGCAAGGTTAAAGCAAACAACGTTTTATGACGAAGGTAAAAGCGAGATTATCTACCCTCCCAGGTAGTTTATGTGCTGCCCTATGCCGGTTTGCAGCGGCATACAAATTGGTTCCCTGGGTAACCTTCCTTTTTGATTTACGAAATGAGGCAGCCAAATAGCCCAGCTCTCCCATTACAGATGCCACACAATGATTTTAAGCTATTAGCAAGTGTTTTAATTAGCAATGCTCCCCAGTAGCGGAAACCCAAATACATAGGCAAAGGGGGAAACAGAGTCTCCAGGCCTCCTTTTCTTTGCTTTTTCCCATGCCGCCACGAAGCTCTGCCAGCTCCTATCCAGGGCTGCATTGCCTGGAGAACAGCAGCTGCTTACGCCATGCCCAGGACGTCAGAGCGAGCTCGTCTGGTTACAGATCACGAGCTCCAGCAGCAGCTTGTGGGATTTGGAAACCCTTCGATTATGGGAGAATTCAGATGCAGGCAGAGAGGTACAGAGCAGCGTCAGCCCAGCTCTTCTGTGAGAGGAGAATGGCAGGGAGCGCTAAACCACAGCCCCCAGGATGGCAGAGAGGAAATCGTTTTGCCTTCAGAGGCACCAGAGATCCTTTCTTTCACCATCTCCCCCATAACGTGCAAGCTCAAAAAATAAAAAACCGAAATAACAGGAGAGGCCCACAAGAAACCCAGTTTATTTTCCTTTCCCCTTCCTCTCCCTTCTCATTTCTGCTCTCCACCCTCCAAAAAAAGTCCTAAGAGGCACCAAACGCAAACAAAAATCTTCCCGGATAATTCATGACACCAACTTGTGCAAACCACCATTCTCCTTGTGTGTCACATCCTCTCCCCTCCCTCCTTCCCTGCACCCCAAGCCTGGCTTGCGTCCATCCGAAGCAGGATCCGTCCAGAACAGGGAGAGCCTGAATAGTGCCTAGCACAATAGGTGACCTTTTCTGGTCCTGGAATCCGTAATATATACAGCCGCTAATAAAGTTCTCACACACAGGGGGGAAGTTTTGGCAAGAGGAGCCGGGGCAGTACTGCACACAGCGCAGTATTTCACCCAGGAGCTCTGGTACTGCCTTCAAGACGGGAAGGAGATTGCAGTTTTGGGAGGAACCTAACCACAATAAAACTGAGATCCCAAACGCTGGGCAAGTCCCTGCCAGAGCCTGCCAAGGTAGGAAGCTGATACAAAGCAGGATGGCTTGCGGTGCTGAGAACGCAACGCGGAGAAACGTAATCCTTTCCAACACCGCAATGGTGTCAGAACGGGGAATGTGATATAAAATAGTTCCTCGAAAAACACCAAGTGCAGGCTTCTTGGGAGGGAAAGCCTAAGCTGTTTAAATGAAGACTTTAATCAAGACATGCAGTAAACATTTAACAAGTCCATATGCAGTGCCTCCTAAATCCTAACCTACAAGAGCCTCCAGCTTTGTTACTACAACCCGTCTGTCCTGGAGTGTTTTACAGAGCCTTTGAGCTTTGTTACCCTCATGCTAAAGACCTCATATGAGTTCATTTCCCTTCTGTCTCCTTCCTCCGTTACTTTCTCACCCCCAGCGCTCACTGTGCCTGTCCCACCACATGTGCAAGGTCCTTCTTTCACAGACCCCTCACTCTTCCCACCTCAGAATCGGCACCTTCATTTTCTTCACCACCATTCAAGTCCGTCCTAAACGTGCTTTTCCCCAGAAGCTTGCAGGCTGTTTGTGCTGAGGAAAAAGGCTTTGTCATGCCACGTGCCCACCAATCTCCCAGGAGCGGTAGGCATCCAGTAAGCAATAACGGGAGTGCTGAGCATCCCCCTGCCATCGCTGTGAGGGTTCCTCTCGACTTTGCCCTTAGTCGGCGTTGCAGCCCATGCAAAGAAAGCCCCCCGTGGTTTTTGGTGGTTACAAGCTTCCTGGAGCCCATCTTGTCACTGCAAGCTGCATGGAAGCCTCCAAGCTGCCAGCAGCAGCAGATCCACAGTGCCCTGCTTGAGCAGCACAGTGGCAAAAGACACCTAGGGATGCTTTCTCAAGGGTCAAAAAAATCTTACTTTTGTGAGGCCGGGCTGGGAGAACAGGCCTGTCCTTACGACCATGTTTGGTTACCTTCGGTCGCAAGATTTCATCAAGCAGGTTAAAAACACGCTTCCCAACCCATGGCAAACAGAGGGCGCTTTGTATCCCCTTGGCACAACACCCTCTCTACTGCATGCTTAGGGCACCCTCTGAAACAAGGGAGAAAATGAGCCAAATTGTTTGCGGTGGTGCCATTGCTGAGGCTGCAGCCATAAAGCAACAATAAAGTTATCCGGACAAAGAAGCACGAGGGACGGGGAGCTTTTCAGTAGGGTCCCAGTGCGGCCTGAAGGAGCCTGTGAAGCAGCATTGTGCAGGCACACAAGAGGGAATCACGTGTGCACAGGAAGGAGCCAAAAACCACGTGAAGACAATACTTGCCTGTTGTCTCTCCCGAGCCACCTCCCCTGCCAATCACGATGACAACAATATTTCCTTTCTTGCCCGACGTGCCCCTGGTGCTTTTGCTGGTCACCGAATAAAGGCACAGGGAAGGCACCGCTGCTGACCTCCCCCGGTAAAACCCCAGGACACCACAGGCAAGGGAGGAATCTCCTAAGGGCAAATCCCTGCAACCACTTCCAAGGCTGGCCCCTTGATCCTTGGTCACGATTCCTTAGAAGAGTTTCCTGCTCAGGCTGCGTGTTTATCTCACCTCTAAAATTCGATTATCCATTCTCATCAAGCCTGAACTGTTTACAAGTTATGCAACAAGCTAGCCTTGTACTGGCATCGCCAGAGCTCACATAAAACAGGGAAAGGTTAGTACCCTACTTCCACTACTATTATTTACGCTAAAAAGGCCTGTTGCCATACAATTCCACATCCAACCTCAGATTTAAACCCTTGCTAGGAGGTATCAAAAATAAATCTGCGTGTAAAGGAAATAAAGCAGTTTGCTTTGTGCAAAGGTCTGGGCTCAAGGAAAAAAGGAGACTTAGATGCCAAGAAGAAAACAGTTTCATACACAAAGCAAAAATGTTGCATGGCTTTTCTACCTCCAATTTCAGTAGGCTTTTGATGCCAAGGAAAGCAGCATCTCTGGTGGGGGGTGACAGAGCCAAGGGAGGTGTCTTCATACCACTTGGCTGCTGTCCCCCCAAGATCTGGATGGCAGATCTCCTTCCCAAAGGGGACCGACACACACATCCTTCCCTGGGTGTGCAGTCAAGACACTGCTGGGCCACAGCTTGGACCTGTTAAAGGTACCCAAGTCCCATGGATTTGATACAGCCGAAGAGACTCAACAAGAAATTAAAGTTCTGGTTAGGAACTAAGCCTAAAATTTGAGGAAAGTGGACAGAAGGCAAGCATCTGGGAGAAGAGAGAAAACGAGGCTGACACAACTGAAAGTATGCTTCCTATGTATAAAACACCAAACAGAAAATTTAAGATGAACAGAAATTTAAGATGGGAAGGTAAAATACATTAAAAATGGCAGTTCTGGCCTAACACAAATGTTCTTCTATTACACTGTGCCATGACAACCTGTAATTAAATGAACACACAATTTCCTTACAGAACAGTCCTTTTCTTCACACCCAACCGACCAACAAGTTCTAGAGATGAACAGGGAAGAGAGATTTTTACAACCCCTCTTTCATTTTGTCTAAAAACAAACAAAAAACAAACAATCAAACAAACAAAAAAAAAAAGCACCAGCCTTTTGCAATCATGAAACCAAAAGCTGTCACCATGCACACCCAAACAGGAGCAGAACAAAGGAGAACAAGGAAAAGTAATCCCACTTTGGCACTTCCTCGGGGCTGTTTCACATAGATCCTTTATTAAAAAGAGATTGGGCTGGAGAAGTAGTTGACAAGAGAAATTCAGAAGCTCCATCGCATGCCTGACAGCAACGAAGGGCTCTGCGCTGCTTAGTACGTAACATTTAGGCCAGAAGAAAACACACAGCTCTGTGAAACAGAGGGAGCAGATAGGTGATAGTACTCCAAAATCAATTATACTTTAAGAAAGGATTTTAAAAGGTGGGAGAGTGCAAACCAGCACCCCCACAACTGCCAGCAGTGAGCAGCTGGCAGCCACGAAGCAAGTAGCTCTGATCTCCAGGAGACAAAGTCCTGCCAGTAACATTAGGACAAGTCCCTGGTCAGGCACATGGACCCGTCCCCTAACACTACGTTGTGGGTACCCAGTGCACCAAGCGTCAGCACAGCAACCAAGTGCCTAAAATCAGACAAAATGAATCCAGGCTTTGGCCATTAGCAACATCACCCATTTTCTTAAATGCCAGCGAACAGGCACTGGAAGACTGCAAGGTTTATTATCAACTCTGGCTTTTGAAACCAAATCAACTGGTAGGTGGAAGAGCTTCATAGCACGTTGCTGATCCTTCAGCTGTCCGCATTCCCCAAGTCTTCCAGGCTTTAATTAAGCAAACCCTCCTCATTAAAATGTTGCAAGGGCTGCGTTTTTTCTTTCCAAATATTTAAAACTCTGCGTGCAGCACTAACAAAGCCCTGCATTTTGTCAGAAAATGAGCACTGAGGAAAGCCCTAAAAGCAGAATTACTGAGTTTTCTTTGCAGCCCACCAAGCCAGCTGTATAACGTGAAATACTTCACTGAGCCCATGCTATGAAGAAAAAGATTCAATGCTTCTTTCTTAAAGAAGTCTGTCTGAGATACACCTGCCAGATAAAACACCTTCTAATAGACAACCATCGCATCCCCAAACATCTAACGTAATACGCTGGATTTGGAGCTCGTACCCAAGTTTAAAGGCTGTCGTACGTGCCGCCGTTAACATAGGCTCTGGTTCACATCCACAAAAGGAAAACTTCATGTTTTGGGCTACGGTACAGCCTCCAAAAAACTCCTTGTAAGCAAGGACTGGTGTGAGATCATGATCCGACTTATTCAACACAAGGTTTCTTTTGTGAGCCAGCCAAAATATGTAAATTACACAGGAATAAAATGAATCGTCCGATCTGTACATGTGTCTTACAAACATGCTTGAATGACACGGTGAGAACGCGCAAGCCCTTGCAAGTCTTAATTTCAGGTAATCTTTGCCCGAAGGTTGAACACCTCAGCTCCCCTGGTCCAGCGTTAGTCACCGCTCAGCCTGCGCAGGTAACCCGCGGCCTCCTCCTCTGCCCTACGTGCCGACGGGGCCGGCCATGACGAGTGACAGCGGCGGGCCAAGGACCAGGCCCGGCCAAGCACCTTTTCCTCTCACAGGAGGAGAGGCAGAGACACCAGGAGAAAATGGAGCTGCGTGGGGGGGCCCCGAGAGGCTGTGAGGGGAGAGGGGAGGCCGGGAAACCCGCCTGAGGTGACACCGGTGAAAACGGCCCTGCGGCAAGGCGGGTCGGCACCGGGAGGGGAAGGCTCTGAGGAGATGAGGTGGCCAGTGTTTACATCTGGGACAAAACGTGACCACACACGGAACAATAAAATCATGGAGATGAGATGACTGGGCCTCAAGAGCCCAATGTGAGGCCACCAAAATGATCAAAGGCCTGGAGCCCCTCTCCTGCGAGGAGAGGCTGAGAGAGCCGGGGCTGCTCAGCCTGGAGAAGAGGAGGCTGAGGGAGATCTCATCGATGGGATGAGCGCATTAGATTGTACCTCTAAAACAAATTCGCCCTCAAAAACACAGTTTTTTTCAAAAAGGAAATCCATTACAGAACTATTTACATCTGACTGACAAGATGATGATGATGACTCTGTAATTATTAGCTCCAATCACTCAAATTACAATTCACCAGCAGACACACAAACGACTCGATTCACAGCTAACGTTTTCTTCAGCACACAGGAGGTCCTTCCTAAAACAAGAGAGGAGACAGACAACCTCTATCAGCGGCGAATAAAGGCGACTGCCGACAGGAGGAATTGAATTCGGGGACGTCTGCGAGGGGCACGTTTCCTTTCATGCTGGTGCCAAACCCTCCCGGAGGACAGGTGACAACTGGGGCTGTCACCAGAAGGCTTCTCCTCCGTAGTCGGAGGGGAGCAGCTGCTAGACAGGTACGGGGGTACGTCCACGGCTGTGCGCGCTCGATAAGCGAGCTCTTTATGAAAACGCTCGCTGAGGTTTGGATTTTCTTCGGTAGGTTCATGCTGACTTACGCACGGCATTTAAAATCACCCGGCGCTGCCAAGGCGCTGTAAAGGCTGTGCACTTTAGTGTACAAGTAAGTGCATTTGGCACCGCGCCACTATGTACAAAATCATTTTCATGCAGCTGCCAGCAGAAGGGAACTATATTCTTGGACCAGATGTTTTTGTTGTCGGGGCTGCCAAGCACGCCTGGAAACCTCACAGCTGAGCGGTGCTGCAGGAGTGAATTAACAATGAACAGAGCCACAAGATGCTCGTGTCCATCTATCAGACGGGGCGTCACGGCCCCTTCTCTCCCTTTGTCCCCCTCTCAAGCAAGGAGGCTGCTGATAGCTGGCTAATTATTTACCTGCCCGAGAAGAAAACTCCTTCTGCCTCCACTGGGATAAATAAAAACAATAAATGTTGGCAGAAAATATTACACCCCAGATGTTTACCCTTAGCTGGGCAGGTGACAAAGAGACCATGATTAACAGCCAAGAAAATAGGACTGGAGCAAACATAAATGGTTCTAACATTACAGTACAGGCTTGTTTCTGCTGCTGGGCTGTGAACACGCTTGCGGTTATTAAACAGTATTTCACCTCAGAAATCAGAGCCGCTATGGCATCTCTCTCCCCATTTAAAAACAAACATCCTCGATCCCAGCACAAGGCTCTCCCTTGAGCTGAGACCCTGGCAGCCCCAGCTTACAGAGGAAGGCTGCATGGCTGGAGTTGGAGGACAACAGCCCCATTCCCGGCCCTGCCACCAGCCCCTGGCATCACCCTGCTGCCAGCCCTTGCAAAACTGGGGCTCCCACCAGTCCCCACCTTGAAACCCCCTCCACAGGCCAGCTATACATCAATCACAAAGCCTCCAAAAGAAACCCAAGAGGCCAGGGGACCCCACCCAGAAACAAAAACCAGGCAGGGTGGAAGCCGGAGGCGCACACGGGGCCGTCCCCGGGGCGAGGGGGAGCACCACCAGCGGGGTGTTGTGGTGCGGGGGTGGCTGGGTTGGCCGGGTGCTTATTCCTCTTTCTGGGCACTGCACATGTTCAAAACAAAAGGCAGGCAGAGAGAGGATGTGTGCGAGGCGGGTCTGCTTGAACCAGCTTTGCTCCCTTCTTCTCCTCACCCCTTAGGCAGCTCAGCCTTGCAGCCCACTCCTGCACAGCATGCCCGGAGACAAACAGCATCCTCTCCCGCGAGCGCCACATCACGATGGCTTGCAGCCCGGCTGCCTGCTGGCCCTCACACCAGCAGAAAACACGCGCACATCTCTGCAGAGCTGCTTCCCGAGCGGGCTGCTTCACGCCCTCGTTTTCCAGCACTCGCAGCCTTCAAATGAAGTCACACCAGCTCGTTCCTCCTCCTCATCTCCACTGTTAAAAAGTGACACTCAGCAGCCTGACTGCAAACTAACGTGTTTCGCTGAAATCCTCCTGTGCAGGAATGATGTGACCTCCCTCGGAAAGGCTAGCATTTCAGCTTCCTCAGCCTCCAGCGGCCAGGACATCTCCTGTGCCAAGCCTGCCGGCATCTGCATGGGAACCACGCTCATGGCTAGCGTCTGGAGCAGCGCCTTGCTCCAGGATGAATTCAGAAGTTGCACATTTAAAAAAAAAAAAAAAAACACACAAAAACCAACAGACAGCCTCTCTTGTCTGAATAAATAAATAGCCTCCTTCTCAGGGACTTTTCCTTTAAAACAAAAGTAACGCTATCACCACAGGGTCTCTTGGGAAGATGATTCATAAGCAGGAAAAGGACTGTAATTCTATGCTCGGGGTACTCACCCTAACAGATATTACAACTTTTTACTATGCTGGTCCCGTAACATGACGAAGTGACAGTCTGAAAAATCTTTCTTTAATCACACTGATTTGAGACCGAACAAAGAGCAATTAGCCCAGCCAAAGAGCTGGGGGTGGGGAGGGGGGCCATTTACATCTGAACGAGGAAACCTGGCTTGTGTGCAGAGCTTCAAAATTCAGGAGGATATGCTTTAAGGCACCGGATTTGCTCAGAGCGGGGCTGCCTGACAATGAAGCCATGCACAAAGGGACAGACCACAGCAAACGTGCCAGCTCCAGCTCCGCCACCAAGGAACGGAGCCGCCGGTCGGTTTGGAAACATTACTAAGCATAGCGGAAGAAGAAGAAATCCCACACACAGCAGTCAGGCCTCTCCAACAGCCGGGGAAAGGCAGCTAAGTGAAAGACCATGTGTTGGGGAGGTCAGCTTCTGCCAGACTACTTACATCCAAACAAAGCCCGTCACGGCTGGAGGCTCCTCTCCTGCGGTTCCCCAAAGCGTTGTCCCTGCAACAGGCTCGAGCAGAAAGCCCAAAGCCCAGTCGAAATGGAAAGCCTCACAGAAAGCGCTGGTGAAATTGGTTAAGCTTGCCTTTGCCAGTTTACTAACAAATGGCACCCCGCTCAGAAAGTCCTTCAGCTGCGCTGCGGCTGGCGTGCATTACCAAAGTGAGGGGCAGGGGTGCAGAACAGGAAAAGGACGAACAGGGAGCCTGTTAGAAAGTTAGCCAAACGTAATTTAAAAAAAAAAAAAAGAGAAGTTCAAAGGTTGTGGGTGCTTTGGTTTTCGTTTTGTTTTTCTTTTTTGAAAAACGCTGTCCCCAGATCAGCTCCATCTGCAGTCTCCAAGCATCTGAAAGTTCCTGCCAGAGCGATCAGGAGCGCAGAGCCAGCAGTTGGCTTTCAGTTGCAGCCATTATGTGCTCCAAGGTTCACACGCCACGGAGAGACATCGAAGAAATTCGGAACTCTCTTTGGGCGAGCATTAAGCCTCTGATCCAAAGCACAAGAAATGACGACAGTGCACGTGTACTGCTTCAATAAAAGCAAGGCGCTGTGGAAAAAGGGACATTGCCTCTTTTCATGACCTATAAAACTTCCTCACTGAAAGCGGGCTTGGCTGAGGGCAACTCTCCAACTTATTGGCAAACATCTTCAAAGCAAGACACCCAGCTAAGGTTGTCTTTCGTACAGTACAGCCCTTATTCCCTCGTCCCTTTGGTTCGTTACCGGATGCTTTTCCCCAGGAGCTGTACCTGGCTGCAGCACGGATAGCAAGGCAACAGCGGCAACCCAGTTTTTACCACCTCTGTACAACACATTTCTGTGGTGCTGCCCTTTAGAGTAGGCACGTGCCACCCTGACAACCCCTGTGGCATGTCTTCTTCCCTTTGGGGAGGCGTGGGACATGGCAAAGCTGTTCCTCTGCTGTTACCCACCCAATAGGTAAGTCCCCACAGGGCCAAGTAAGGCCCTGTTTTACCATTCATGCTGCAAAGATGATAAAAAACAAGGATATAAAGGAAAAAAAAATGATGAAACAAGTTTCTCTGAATGGAAGATGCAAAAAATGCTCAACACTACTCAACGCCGGCAAGCCGCTACTAGCATTAGCTCAGAGGTCAGTGCCGTGCTGCTGCCTATGAGCCTTCAGAAGAAACTTCTGGCTCTGGACATCGCGCAGTAGGCAAATCAGTTTCTCTCTCTGAAGCCCTCTAGTGATGGCCCAGAGCACAGCAGTCCCACAAGCACACTGCAACAAGGAGAAAATTTAGACAAAGATTTAGACAAACCACCGCTGCACCCGAAATCACTGCTCATCAGCCAGTCCAGACCAGACAGCCACTGCTCAAGGAGGACACAACGGCTCTGAAGCCACGGGTGCTTGCAGCTCCTTGAACGTGGATATGTTCTGAGTAGCCACTTGCACTAGTGGTAGCTGGGTATTTTGTGAATGGTTATGCACTAGACCTCCCATACAAAAGAGGCAGCAATCCATCATGAGTGTTTGATAACTAAGACACGGAAAAAATGTAGAAAACTCACAGAATGTAGGCTTGATACTAACTGTTATTATTTTTTTTTTCAATCTCAAATGACTTTTTGATCTCCATTGTGCCTTAGCAATAGGCACGATCTCTGCTGTCTCCTATACAGCTCCTGAACACTCTTGAGTTTCGACAGCCACATTCATCCCACGTATTATTGAGTTACAGAGAGGACCTGCAGAAAAAATGCATCTTCAGTTTATTTTCTAAAAAAAACTATTAAATGCCAGCAAGTGTTAGCCCCCCTCCAGATCCAGCACAGCCCCGGGGATTGTGGCTGTGTCAGAAGGTCTTTCTGTGTAACCGTATAAAGCTCTGCCTAAACCCAGTGATTTATATTCTCCTGCTTTATCAACCAGCTGTACGACATTAAACTGTAACAGAACTGGCTGTGCTGTTTTTCACGTCTCAGAGCAGCAAATCGTTACATGCATCATATGCAACAATGAGCACCGTTTCCCACAGTACAGTCTGCTGCACCTCAGGACCACTTTGCCGTCAAAGAAACCAGTGATTTAAGTCATACCTAAGTAATATCTGGGGGAAGACAGAGCAATATCCAGTGAATTAGGAATGGTACTACACAAGGCAGGACAGACTGGGCTTTTGATTTTGTACTTCAAGCGAACGGATGTCTTTCAGAGGTAGATCTACTTCAGCTACCTGGGTTAAGCTGCTACGGGATTATTTTCTCCTGCCATTCGCCAGCCAAAACACCACGAAAACCAGGGTTAACAAGGTTCTTCCCCTGCGAATAGAGGGCACGGTCCCAAACGCGGGTCACTGAGGCCAAACTCCTGCAGGTCACCGCTCAGAGGCAGCTGGCACTCGTCCTCAGCACAGGTTTTTGGCTCCACCATCGAGCCGGACTCACCACCCAGCGACTCCCTGCTCTGACTTTATCCTGAACGCTGGAATTCAGAATCACAATGAATGTTATGGAAATGGTCCAACGCAAAAAGTGAAGTAATTTCTGAGGCAAGCAAGCCGACTAAAAATAGCCTGCTGCCCAGTGGAAAGAAACGGAGCAGGGGGGGATCCCTGCAGAAGAGCTTGGCTCTTCGTTCCTAAGCCCACAGGTGTGGGGCGCTACGAAAAAGCCCTCGGAGGCTATCCCGGGTAGCTGAGGTCCTTGAGAAGGCATCGTGGCCAGCTTTCCTCCTGCTCATCACAAAGCCACTGCTGTGCAGGAAGGGGCTCCCACGTGGCCCCGTGGCTGTAGCGGGGTCCTGGGCAGCCGGCTGTAGGTGGTTTGAGCAGGGGGTCGGACAGGGTGACCTCCAGGGGTCCCTGCCAGCCTCAGCCACCCTGGGATTGCGTGAAAGCCACGCCACCTGAATACTTAGACAATGAACTCTTCCTCCTGTCTTCCCTGCGAGTAGGAGAAATCCTTTCATTAACTTACAGGGGTGTTTGTTTACGTTCGTATGTGTGGGCAAGGGAATGAGTTTGCAATTTATATGCTGATTCCTCCATTTTTACAAGAACAGCGCGAAAGGCAACGTGCTACCAATTTGTGTTGCAAATCAAGGCTAGGTACCCCTCCCAGATGGTTTTAACCAGAACTGAGGAGCAGCAGCAGCAGCTCTGAAGGAGGAACCAACTTTACCCTCAGGGGCTTGAACTGGAGTGGAGACTTCTCCGACGATGTAGCCCTCTAAGATCTCCATAGACCAGCACAACTCGATTGTTTTGGAACGGACTCAAGGCTTCACAAAGCCTTTACACTTAAACAAATTGTTTCAACGTGTCAGAGAGGTTAAAAAAAAAAGAAGAAAAATTCAGTGAAAAATGGCTAACTGGCATGAAAACGGTTTTCTCTCGCAGACTAGAAGAGAGGAAACCCAAGTAAATGCTGGAGAAAAGGCTACGGAGGTAAAATATGCAAGAGGCAAATAAAACCCTCCTTAATGGTGCTGCCTTTGCATCACAGTTTCCAAAGCCGTGAATCACCGCAGCTGCGCCGCCTGCAGCCGCGGTCGGCCGGGAGGACAGGTTAGCGCAGGGGGAGCCAAGCAAGCAGCCAGCAGCCGGGATGCCTGCCCTCCCTTTTGCCTGTGGTCTGTTTTCCCAATTAAATTTCCATTTGGTAAAGTATTCCACAGGAGAAACCCATTTTCAGGAATCATGTGCATTCCCCTGCCTTGCTCTCACATGCACATCCAAGGCGCTTTGCCAGGCTAGGAACAGTTATCTGAAGGCACAGGGGCTGCTGCATTTACACGGGGATTTCCACTCAATTCTTACCAACTCGTGTAAAACTAGAATCAAACGCTAAAGCCCAGTTCAGGAAGAAAGAGCTACAGTGGAAAATATATGAGAAACACCTCATACATCCACCAACACGAGAAAAAAAAAAAAAAAAAAAAGAAAATTCTTTTCTGGAACTGACCTTGCCACTTGGCAGAGAGAAAGGCATTTTGAAGGCCCCCATCATCCTGCAAAACTAGGTGCAAGAGACCAGGCTGTAGAGCTCTCACCGTGCCTTTTGCATTAGTGGCGTGCTGGGTCAAGAAATTAGTGTTTTACCTTGTGGATGTGATGCTAAACAACAGTAATGTGCTCTCCACTCAGGAACGGCAGCTGCTTCTGTATCTAGCTGTCTGTTCTCACAGATAACCCTTGCAGATGAAAAAAAAATAACTGGGAATCAGCAGTACAAAAAGATACCCCCTTGGCCAGATTCCCATCAGCCTACTCCTGCGTGAAGCAAGGCTTTATGAAAAGAGAAGGCGAGGACAGGAGAGCAAACCTAAATCGCATGTGTTCATTGTGAAGCACCAATCTCTGCACTCAGTGACAACTCCTCTGCAGATCCGTTCAGCAGCAGAAAACGTTCCCTGCCAGAGAGGCTCCACAAAGCACGCTCAGTGGGCTTTAATCCCTTTAGGATTAAACCCATCTACAGGAATGTACACAAGCCCCTTGTTGGAAAAGGACTCGAGATGTTTCTAGGCTCTGCAGACAAAGAGCATCTTCTCCTAAAGCGATCAGCTAAACTGGTTCACACAGCATCCTCGTGGCCCTTTTAACAGCTCAGCCGCGCGCTTCCTATTGCATATTTAAGGGATTGGGCACCAGGGGAGAAAATGCCTTCCTCTCAGGCACAAGTGGGGTGTTAATCGTGCTTACAAGTCAGCTCGGAGCACAACGAATTCCCACGTCCTTGCACATTAACACTTTCTGCCATAATCTCCAGGTTTAGGAGCTGTTTTTTTTTTAAGACCGTGTTTTAGCCAACAGCTCCCCGCGCAATCACTCAAACTCTGTGTCTCAAAAAAGGAGCGCTGCCGGGGGACTCTGAGCAAACATTTCTCTCTCATTAAACATCAGAGCACAACATTGCTATTTTATATTTATATACACATAATGCACACGTTAAAAACGGAGCACAAGAGAAGGGGGGGGGATCGCACAGGATACCCATACTATTTGCAGACCCATAAACTAAAGACAGAAGCAGAGGGAGATTTTTAAATGCTTAAAAGTCTAGCTGCAGCGCTCACTTGAAAGCCAAGCATTGAAACTTTCTCTTTAAAGACGAAAAGAAAAGAAAGTTATCTACCTCCTCCTGATTTACTACAGAACAGTGGCCAGCCGACTGATAATGGACAGTGGCCACGGTCTGCCTGCCATTCCCAGCACCGAGGCTGTAAATTCCACCCTCTCTCCTCTCCGCACCGCCTGCCAATTTTCACATAACTTGTCAGGACTTCATATCTTTGGAATTTCTCCCTCATTAGGCTCGGCCAAAGCCGGCCAGCGGATTCAGACGGCGTTTGGTGGAGAAGAAGGCAGGACGCACACGCGCTATCGCTGAGAAGCTTCATTTCCTTAGGAAGTCGAGATAAAAATAGGGAATGTCACAGGAGAAACAGGAGGAGCCCCCGGGCAGGTGGGGTTTATGAAACTACAATTAAACACAGTCAAGAAAGATTACATTTCGAGCAGATATCTCCCCTTTAACATAAACACCAAATTAATTCTCGTCTCTTTGATCCTAAGCCAAAATTTGCAGCACGCCCCTGAAAGGCAGGAGCTCAGGCTGGACCTGTGCGCTCTCGCCCGCCTGTGCAGGAGGGAGGAACACGCCGCAGACCCCAGCTTCAGCCTAGATCCTTGCTAAAATTAAAGCAGAGCGCTCTGTCACAACCCTCATTGTGTGTTTTTTTTCCTGTCCAGACTGACAAGAGCACACATGTTCTCGCAGTGTATTGACAGCGTTGTCTTGTTTTCCTTGAGCAGACAATACGTCTGATTCACCGGGGGTAAATGGAGCTGCGCTGCGTGCCTGACAAATTATACAAAACGCAGCCCCCTGCTTTTTGCTGTTATCTGCACACCAAACATTTCTGTTTCCCATCACAAGCTGAATCTCCCCAGACAGCTCTCGCAAGCAGGCAGCGCCAAAATGCCGGCGTCGAGGCTGCCCCAGAGCCCCCCTCCGGCTCGGCAGACGCGCTCCACCACGGGGACTTGCGCGGGCTGCTGCTCACATTCGTGTCAGTGCAGGTTTGACCTGTAGGTTAAATATCACGGCTGGGAAATCATCCACGTGCCACCACAGCCAGCCTTCCCCACGGCCGGTATCAGGGTCCGGGTTTCCCTTGTACTGACACTAGCAGCCAGCCCCTTCCAGGGCACGTGGAAGTCACGTTTTAATTAGTGACTTCCTTGGCAATGCTAACAGCAGGTCTCCAGATGGCTTGCAGGTACCATGACCAAGGGCTGGGGGAAAAGATGCACTGCCTTACTGTTAAATGCATGAGTATTGGCTGCTCGGATCGATGAACAGTCCCCGAAAGCTGGAACTGAAGCACCTGTCCTGCTCACCAGCACGATGGCACGGCATCCATAGCCCATCCTGATGACTTACCCTTTGCTTCTGAGCTCGTCAGGGCAGCCGCACCGTCAGACCAAAGGAAAGAAGTTTTTAAGGAAGAAGTCCAGACTTGTCCAAAGAGCTCGAGACGTGCAGAGCAGCCTTAATACATATCTGCACTCCCACCCGTCTGCCAGTGGAAGTCAGCTGCATTGTGCTCCAGGTGTGTAACCACACGTTCTCACAAGCTGACCAGCAATAACAGACCTCAGTGGCACGCTTCAGCTCAGGAGAGTATCCTGACCACCGTCAGCTTGTGCTACAGCAGGGTGTTACCTGGTTCTCCTACAGGCAGGCAGGCAAAATTTTAAAGCTGCCTCCCTAAAACAAGGAGATTCTTCTCCAAACTACGACAAAGTCCCCTTCATAAGGCCATGAATTCAGTTAGGCCGTTTGTGCAATGTAAATTTATGGGGCAGGATGAAAACGTTTTCTGCTAGATAGGATGAAGCCTTTCAGACCCGGCATAAGCAGGAGGCGATGAGGAGAAGGCAGAGACTGCACAGCTTTCTTTGCACCTCCTTAACACAGCGATCCACGATCAGCCTTGAGTCTGAAGCCGGCTCCCAGCCTCCGATAAAACCACGCAATGGGAACAGCACTAAATGATCCGCGCTAAGCCCTCACGGTCAAAGCTCTTCTGCTGCTGACAGGTAATAGATGCCGGTGAGGCGGCAACGGTGCCCGCAAGGATCTTTATGGCAAAAGGAAAACATCTGTTCCTCCCGGCCTTGAAACAGTCAGGTTCCAAAACAAGCACGTTAAAATAGAGACACCCACGAGGACAGCTGCCGTGCAAACTGTGCAGGCACACAGTCATCCGCTCAGGTGGGGATCTTGCACTAGGAAGAAACCATGTGGTGGAAAAAGCAGGTAGAGGAACACGCATATATGAACATTTTATGACTTTTTTTTTTTTTAAGCTCCCCTCTGTTGCCAATCTTGCCCCCGACCCAGCAGTACCAGTGTGAACTTGCTCTTTGCTGGAGCCTTCGTGCAAGACGCGAGCTCCCTCCAGCCAACCCATGTCGTGTGTCGTTTCCCAAGCTGCTTAATGACAGCCAGGGCTTTCTGCCCCACCTCAAACAGCGTGTGGAGCTCCCGATTCAGCCTCCCTCTTGCAGCAGCACCAAGCCTGACGTCCTCCCCTTCCCGAGAAAGCTCCTCCAGCCTGACAGTCTCGCCAACCACCCCAGGACTTGGATGAACATGGTAAGAGTTTGCCCTTTATACAAACTGGTGCCAGCAATGCTCCAGGAAAGTTTCTTGGATCACGTCCAAAAATATTCTTTGCAGCTCCAAAAAGACTGCCCCACCGGCTGTAAGCCTCAGCTCTTTTCAACCCTCTCCCAGACCAGGTATTACAGCTCAAGGGATCGTTCCGTTTAGCTCTGTTTTCCTCTGACCTGTAATAGAAAGTTCCCAGCAGCTTTTTATTTTTGCTTTTTTTTTGTCCAACCTAATCCCTAGAAGAAATCAGAGTTTAATCAGCTTCAGGAGATATTGCACGGCAGGGCTGCGCCTCAGCTCTGGGGGACAAGCAAGCAGGGTGCAAGCACTCCCCATGTGAACGATCTGGGTTTTTTGGCTCCCTGATCCAATTCATACCAAGATGATGAGAAGCAGCAAAGGCTTTTGGCTACAGGTTTGCTTTGGCTAACCCAGCAGTAAGTACAGCCACGGACTGATCAACTGGTCTCTATCAGGAAGGTGCCCTAAGCCAGGTAAAACAGCGTGCTCTTGTCTCCATACTAAAAAGACTGCCCATATCCAGCTCCTCCAGGATGCCATGCCCCAGCTCTGCTGCACACTGCTGTGAAGATTTACGTTTCCTTGTCGTTTAGAGAGATGCACCAACTATTTCTTTTTTTCCTTCAGAAAGATCAAGATCCATGGACCATCTTTGATTTTTTTCACTCAAAAAAAAAAACTGTAAAAGGGTAAACTTTTGATGGTTATTATTTTTGTTTTCCCCTCATTTTGTCTGCCCGCATGTGCTGGAACACACACACGTCTTTACCTAGCTGTAGTCTTTCTGCAGACCGCTTTCGGGATGCTTTATGGGCAACGGGTAAGATCGTTTACGACGCCACGGTTTATAACACCATATGGACCATCAGATATATAGGCTGACAGGAATCCAAGCGACTTGCCTCCTCCAACAGCAAAAGGCAGCCAGCAGGGCTGGGAAGGCAGCAATGAATAATCCCGGTCACCTTCCCTGTCCGGGTGCAGGAGATGTGCCGTGTTTCTGTGCAGGCCCGGAGCTTTTGGTTTGGGGTTGTTCGTTTTTCTGCCTAGCACGTACGGAAAGGGCAAGACAGGCGAGCTGTAAAAGCGATGCAGCCTCCTTCATAAATCAGCGGGACACAGCACCCAGTTGTTTACTTAGCATAATTTTACCCAGACTAGACTGGACAAGCCATGAAACACTGGGCACAAGAGCTGAGAAATGCTGCTATTAAAAAGGCATGCGGAAAACTTTCCCAAAGGATGCCAAGAGCGTGTGTGGGAAGAGGTAGGAGGAAGAAGCAGCAGCGTCAGGGGTTACAACAAACAGAGAAGCAGCGGTTGTGTTTTTTCCCCTCAAAATTAGCTACCAGAGATTTCAAACAGAAAAGCGTCTCTGGAAGTGGAACACAGGACTGACAGGGGAAACAACGGCACAGCTGCACAGAAAGCCTCCCGAAGAGTTAAACAAAGTCGAGCCGCGTGTTCGGGGCGTAATGCGAGTTAACAAGCTCAGATGCACGCAAATCTGCCAAGTAAGCTTCGCGAAGGTTTTAAATGTTGGTGTTTTTGTGGGGTTTTTTTTGCTTCACGAGAAAATAGATTCTTCTAAGTGAAGAGCGACTGCCAAATCTCACAGCATACTTGTGTTGCATCTGATAACATCAGTCACGGCTCGCTTGGTATCCTACAGTGTGTACAGCAGCATGCAGCAAGCAGCTCGTGGAGATCTAGCAGCACGGTCACCGAGTGCCTTTTGGGAAGGGGTCAGCACTGACTCAACGCAGACTTTTCCAAAACAATGCCCCATAAGGAACAGAGACACTTACATATAAAGATTAAAGACAGACTGCAGGGATCTCTCAAATAATGCCTCCCCCACCGCACGCATGCAGCCCGAGAGGCAGCCTACATATGTACATTTGGGAAAATCGTTTTGAAAGCGTGTATATGCTGATAGTTCATATTGTTCCCCTTTTAAGGCCATTGAACTCGCTCCAGCGACAGAATAGCTCTTGATTGATGAACGCTGGTGTTTTGTTGTTATTTGCTCCATGCTCCAGTGAAATTTTTTCACCCTTACATGTGCTCCAGCTTCACCCTCGGAAAGCGAAAAGACAATCTCCGTGCATGATATTCTGGAAGAAGGCTTGTAGACATTTAGATCTTCCAGATCTTTTATTGCTTGACCTATAGATCTGTGGATCTTTAGAGATCTATACGATCTTACAGAGCTTTCCTTAATTTGTTTAGAGAGGAGAGAAGTGGAAGAGCCAGCGAAGTTGCACGTCGACACCCCGCATCGTTTCAGGCGGCAGTACTGACTAGTCATAATATATTCAAAGATCAAGCTGATATCTTCAGCCCACCTCCTCTTTTCTCATCCTTACCACCATTCTTCTCGAAATTAAAATCTGAAGAGAAAACCACAAGAAAAGCTGGGACGGATGAAGAGCACTTCCAAAGCACCACGTTCAGTTTGAGCTGTAATGTTTCTTCCAGCGTTGCTAGTTGGAGGTTACGCTACCTCATTTTCTTCGTGCCAACCAAAACTTTTTAAGGGAAGCCTTTGCTTTGACTTGGACATTCCTCCTGTTTGGAGGAATCAAAGCTTTGCAGCCCAGAGCTGATGTAACCCTGGTGATCCTGAGCAACGCAGGAATTGCAGAATTGAGCCTCGAAAACTGAAAATCTGGGGCGTGCCCCTGCAGCTTGCCAACACATTAGGCTTTCTAATTTTTTTAAGCGTTTGGCAAAGCAAGCACTGGATCAGAGGTAACTGAAAAGAAAGAAAGTCTTGTGCATTCTCCGCGCAGGTTAGACAAAACAATCAGATATCATCCACAGCACCGCTTGTATTTAAGCATTAAAGACGTAGCACTGCCAGCAAACCATGTAGCGAGGCGTGAATCACCTGGAGTTGCAGTAGCTGCTCATCATAAAAATCACAATTTCGGTTTTGTAGAAGAGTTTCCGTTGAAGCCTCTCTCCCCACAGGCACATACACAGCTAGTTACCGTTAGTCTACAAGAGCTGTTCATGCAAATGTAGCTCTTGAAGCAAGTGGAGGAGGTAAATTTGAGGCTGTGGTTCCTTCGGCATTTCTTTCGGAGCAGTGCTGGCGGTGGCAGTCACTTCACACCTCCGCTGCACCTCTGTCCCAAATTCTCTCCTCCTACCATCCCCATAAGTTGCCGTGAGCTACAGTGATGATGGAGCTGCTTTAAACATTGCCTGCCAGCCAAAGGAGATGCTCAGGGAGGCATCCCTTGAGGAAACCAAGCCACGGCTTGACCGTAAGGCCATCTTTGCAGCAACATCAATTTGAGCTACTCCTGAGCCTTCTCTCATCTGCCACCAAGAAAGCGGTACACGCAACTGTGCCGTCCATGCCTGGTGTTAAAAAGCAGGGCTGGCTTAGCACGACTTGGAAGAATTTACACCACGCTTTTGGCCTCGGCAGGCTCATTACTTTGAACCAAAAACACATGATCTCCGCTGGTAGGAGCGACGACACTTTTAAGCTGCGTGGGGCTAACATCTCCCGACTCCTCCCTCTGACTGCCCTCATCCCCTAAAAAAGCATGAGCTCGTGAGATAGAAGATGGACAGCGCCAACATACAACTTTCAAAACCGGCCAAAAAGCTGCAGAAAGTTTCAAACCATAAGCCACCTCCCACAACATGAGCTCAGCCACACCGTACGCAGCATTTTTCAATTGTTTTCCTTTTGCTGTGCAACCTCTCCATTACAACTGTTTGTGATTAATGCATGCTATTAAAAACAGAGGGAGCGTGCAACGCAGCCAGACTGAATGTTATGGAAGAAGCCTTCGTCGTGCTTCGGGACGCTGCCGTGCTTCAAACTGCTGCACGAATGGCAACGCCTGCTGTGCAAAGAGCATTCACTTCATGTCAACGCACCTTCCTTCTTCCCTGGCCTGTCTACACGTTAACTTCTGCAAGACAGCTCTGCCTCTTCACGAAGGCTGCCTTTGAAAACCTCCAGCTGAAAGTTGATTTTTATCAGGCCATCTAACAAAGCCAGAACGTCCAGCTCTTGGCAGACACAACGGCTTAAGTTAGGGATCGGCAGACGCAGTGCCCATCGATCACAGGGAGGGAGATTCAGAGATAGGACTCAAGTCCTACCGGTTAACCTATCCCCACCTCCTTGTTTTCCTCCCTCTCCTGCCTGGTCACCCGTTACACCTCGGCCACTCGCCCCTGCAGCTTGTGTCCAAGTCCATTTTCACTCGCTGAGGCCCCTGCACACGCCAGCAACACAGAAAACATTTTGCAGCAATATCCTCGTAGGAGTTTTTGCTTCACATGAGCAGCTTGCCAAAGACCCCCTGCTCTGTGCAATGCATGCACATTAACATAATTTTTCCCCTAAGGCCTATAGAAGACGGAGGAGTTTAGAAAAAGAAGACGCTGGGTTTGAAGACGTACAACCTCTCTGCAGAACCGCAATACCAGCCAGGAGTTACAGATATCACACAACGGGATCTCATTCGATTTTAAGTCTGAAGCTGTTATGTTAATTGGGGATGCAACCCTGTAAAACACAAATGGAACCAAGAGGGAAAACTCGAGCTTTTCTGATCTGTTTTGAAGACTTAATTTAAACTGTTTGCTTTCTGAGCAGCATAAACTACAAGGCAGCTAAGGATTCAAGTATGGGCATATATTTTTTATTTCTCTGGCTGGGTTAATTTCCCGTCTTTCTCATCTAAAGCTCCACAGTAAATCCCCCTGGGTCAGTTACAACTACTACTTTACACTGCTGAATTCTGCCAGCAATCTGCTCATCGTTCCTGCAGATGTTTCTGCTTTCAGGCTTCTGGGAACTTTATTGGACCCATTTCCTTTGAATAAATGCACACCCTTTTTAGGCTGCACATGTACCAGGGAAACTACTGTCCTCTCCCTCGAGCAGCCTCCTCACCTTCTTCCTCAGTAAAGCAGAAGCAAGACGTTATATTTGAAAGAAAAAAAAGTGGGAACGAGCCTTTTTTCTGAGAAGTTCTGGAGGAGGAGTGCTACATGTGCTCGCGTGTGCTGGGACCAGACAAGACCATTTGTGAAGGCCGGAGGCCCCAGCACACAAGCACACAGAAATCTCGCAAAGGGCAGATGGGCTCAAGAGGTCAGGTCCTGCAAACAGAGAGCAAGCATTCACATGCAAGGACCGTGCCCTTCAACATAAATCCGATGTAAGCCATATGTCATCCTCGCTGCTGAATTTCACCCGTATTAGTAATAAAGCAGAATGCTTCTCTACTCACCTCAGTAACGTCCATGACTTTGATGGCTGCCAACTGACCCGTTTTGACATGTCGACCCTGGAGAAGAGAGAGAAGCGTCAGCATCAGTGTTTCATCCATCCCTTCAACGCACACAGAGCAAAACATTCGGACCAGAGCTCCAGCTGCTGGGTTTTCCCCAGCTGTGACGGACCCTTCTCTTCTGATACGTCAACAACAAATACTCCACATGGCTAAAAAACAAATTTCTCTTTGAAATATTCTTACAGAAGTCTTAAAACCCATTCTTTTTTCCCACATTAAAAGGATGATCGTGGAGATCAAGCACAGACAGATTATATTTGCAGCTTCTCTTCTGTCTACTTTAGCAAAGCTCATAGTCGGTAATGATCATTTATTAACACACCAGCACAGTTAAACTCCACGTGCCACATACTTCATTTCTACGCACTAGTGTCTGATAACTGAGCGGTATACTACTGGGCAAGCACAAATATCATGGGTGGCTGAAAAAGGACATTTCTCTTGGATTTGGTCTTAACTATCAAAAAAAGGAAAAAAATGGTGGTGTTTCTTCAAGTGACGCATCAGACCTGCAACAGCTCTCTTTGTCTCTTCCCGATGAAGACAACCTCTCCCTTCAGCTACACCACCATAAGGGTAGGGTTTCTCAGTACAGCTTGAGCTGAATTAATAGATCCCAGCTACTGCAGCGGGGAGCTCTTACCCTTCCCCTGCCTCCCTCCATCCTCCTGTCGCATATTTCTCCCATGAGCACAGAACTCATTCTGGCACTCACCAGATCATATGATAAGCTGATTTAGATCACTAAAATGGCAGAAAGTTAACACAGAAAAAGCAAACTGCGGGGCGGGGAGGAGGGGGGATGCAGATCAGGAAATTAACTTGGTTTGCTCTGCAGTCAGAGCAGAGCCAGAGCTGGCACAGGGCGGACCACGTGGCTGGGAGAAGGGAGCACGACGGCCTCCTTCCAGCTCTGCTGAGCTGTAACTCAGCTCAGCTGACTTGCAACGAAAAACTTTTTTCCTCCAGTATATTTTTACAGGAGGTGGGGCCATATCAATTAGCCATTCCTTTTTTTTTTTTTTTTAATTCTAAGCAGGCACTGAGCAACGGTTCCAGTACCAGCGTTTTCCAGCTCTCCACGTAACACAGGGCAGTGACCTCCCGAAACCCCTCCCAAACCTCAGCTCCAAAGGCCCTTCCCCAAATCAGGCCGGCTCTCCAGCAAGAGGCATGCCCACCACACATCTGAATTCCTCGCCCACAGATCAGGAATGATACCTACAGCATCCTCTATAGCTGATGGACATTAACAGCATCTTTTTTCTTGGACCAACTTCTAAACCTCTTCACTTTATTCAAGACTGGCACCCCACAAGTGGAGCACCCCAAACCACGAGTCTCTTCGGAGAGATCCCGGCTCCTTCCCACGTTACGGTGCCCCCCGGGGAGGCGATGCCCAGCACTGCAGCTGCACCACCCAGAACTCGGACGAAATGCCGCAGAAATCACAGCCTCCAGCTTCTTTTACGACTTGCGTTGCGCTGCACTCTCCCCTCATTAACCAATCCACGTGCTTTCTATAAATAAATTACTGTACTCAGGCTTCTGCCTGCCCTGTAAAGTCTCTTTATTACACACATCTCTTTTTACAATTTGGTCTCAAGCTAGGTTGGATTTTGAAACAAAATTAGGGTCGTAACCATATGTGTGCAATGGCCAAGATCGACCTCAGCTCGACCCTACTAATTCTTGAGCCTTTCAGCGAGCCCTGGGGAGATGCAACTCCAACATCCCACCCTGGACCTCTGCCTAATGACAAAAGCCTGTGGTGGTCTCCTCGAGACTCACCGTCCTGCCAAAGGAGGAGGGGAAAATGCCTTCGCCCGAGGTGGAAAGATGCCTCCTCTCTCAGCTCTGCCCTTATTATCCACGGCTCTGGGGAGGGAATTAAAAGGTCCAAGGAGGCCGGGAAGCGCGGTTCGAGGAACAAGAAGAACATGCTAAAGATAAGAGAGGAACAAGGACATCTCAGAGGGAAAAAATAAAACAAAAGCTCAGGGAAAAAAAAAAATTGCTTTATTTATCACTTTAAACCCTCGAACTACTGCTGGGCCGGCTATTTCCAGCGATGAGCCTGAGATTTCCCAGGGCTCAGCCTCGCAGCTTTTCCTCGAGATGACGTTCCTCCCTGCAAAAGCGGCCCACTCCAATGAGTAATGCACAGCAGCCCAGCCGTCCTTCCCCACGACGAGCTTCTCCAGTACAGAAAAGCTTCTCGGGGTCCTGCCGATGCCTCTGCCGCCCGCTATCGAAGCGCGGGGCGCAGCCAGCGCTCGCGTTTCGCTTCGCCGCCTCTGCGGCGGGGAGGGGAAAAGCTCCTCCAGCAGCCTCCTGAGGGACTGGAAGGCAGGGGAATTGCAGACTGTGGGAAACGTGGGCTTCTCGGTATCTCAGGCCAAATTTAAACCCCGGTCAGTTCAGAATTATCGTTAAAAATTGCTCCAAATACCCTTTGTCGTAATGTATGGAGCGCTCATATAAGCATCTACAACATAACTCGGGGGTGCAGCGTGACAAACTGATTTATATGGGAGAAGTAAAAGGACATTTCGAAGTCACATTCTTTTTATTAAAACCATTTTTCGAAGGAGGGGAAAAAAGCAAACAGCACAGGCACAACATATAAGCAGGAGCAGAGCTTTTGTTTGTTTGTTTATCTGCTTCACCGCTCTGCTCAAGAACAGACTTGTCGAACTCTCAGCCCGCCGGTATAATTTCACTTGCAACACAAAACGGCCAGCTATTCCCGCTTTGGAAAGTGATATTCCGATATTCCTAGCTGGCTTTCACTTTGGAAAACTTTCTCCACCTTAAAAATAATAATCATCGTGTAAGTGGTTGAATACGTTGAAGGAACCGTGGAAATCACAGCTGGGAGAAACCCGCAGGACTCCATCTCTGTGGGTTAAAACGTATCCGAGCCCACCTCCCCGGGCACCTCATGAACACAGCAGGCAGCAAGGCCCCGGCCACATCCACGCACCATCTCAGCGGTGAGGGTGTCTGTCCCTCCAGCAGGACAGCATTTTGCATGCACAACGATGCCCCTGCCTTAGCGCTGTCTGGAGCCGTGTCCCCCTTAGGGCATCCCAGGGCACCCCGACGCCACGCACAGGGTGCCCACCAGCTGAGCCCGGCCACCACCCTCCCGGACAAGAGCGTCCCGATGCATCCCCTCCGGTTAGGCCATGCTAAGAAGTTCACCAACCAGAATTTCCAAAGCGCTTGCAGTTACTTACACACCCTCCCCTGTCCCTTCCCTCTTTCCATGCATCTATTCATACTAAAGCACTCGCTTATCCTCCCGAGGAAGGAATGTGAAGATATTTTTGTAACTGCTGCTCCCTGCTATTTTTAAGTGATCTGCTGGGCAAACGCAGAACTGGGATGAGCAAGTCAAGGGAGCCGAGCCTGCTGACCCAAAACCTTGTCCCGCTTCTTCTCATGCGGGATGACAGAGTTTTCATTTACATGCAGAGGATTTTGAAATACAGCTCTCCTCCTCAACCCTGCAACATTTAACTGGATGTTGCACTGGATCCATTACTTAAACATATTCCCAGCCATGTCTGATAGCAATATGCTGCTCATTTCTCATCTCAGTGGGCTTTCTGCATCTTGAATAGCAGAGGGGACAAGGGGAATCCTTGGTCGACTGCCAAGATCTGCAGAACATCATAAATTTCAAGCCTACCCACACTCTCCACGTCAGTTAGTACACCTAATTCTTGCCTCTTTCTTCCTCTGCACACGTTATTACTGTAGTTTTTTTGTTGTTTGGGAAAGGTTCAAAGGCATGTAGCGTTATGTGCTGGTTTAACTGTGTTTTTTTTTCCCCTAAGATGCCTTAATGTTATCAAAGAACTATGCAAATGAAATGCAAAAGGTATGCTATCCGCTCATTTACCTCCTCCCCCCTCTAATTATCCAAGATACGTACTGCACAGCAATGCAGTTCTCCTACTGACACAGTTTCCGGCCCGTGCATTAATGTGCCTTTTGGGGGACTGTTCCTGGAAGTCTGCTCCCCAGCTAAATGGCACGAAAGTAGACCATGGGGCAACATCACAAGTTAAGGAAGGAAGGCAGCAGGCATGACTCATGACTCGCAAGCTTGGATTATCCTGCGCACTGTATACCACACGGTCTTTGGAAAACCTCTCTAACCTCCCGTTATTCTATGCTGACAATTACGAAGAAAGGAGCAACCAAGTTGAAAAAACCCTACTAAGTCACATTTCGGTTGCTACGATGCATGCATAAGTAGCAGGCCAGATTTCAAACATGCTAGCAAGCGAAAACGTCCTACTGCAGCACCTCCAAGTACAATGCCCCCGCGCCAAAATTAACTTTTCAATTTGCTTCTCATTTGGTTGAGTCTGAGCTCCTACCAGCCCGAGGCAATAGGCCATGGAGCAATGCTCTGCTCTTAGGTTGCACACCCCAGTGCAGTAAATGATACCGTATTGTCCCAATGCATGTTTACAATCAGCTCTTTTTGTCACTTGCCAGCCCAGGGAGTTTCAGACCGACCAACTCTGAGCTGTGAATACCCAGACTCTGTGAGGCATTTCTTCCCACTCCCCCCAAAATCCTAGGTCTACCCTGTGAAATACAGCCAGGGTAATGCTTGCAGAGGACAGAGAGCATGCGTTCTAACAGGCAGAAACTCAGAACAGCACAAAGCAAAAGCAACCTCCTCAATAGAAAATAAAATAAGAATCAAATGTTCTTAAGCAAGTCTACCTCATTGCATTTGTAGCCAAAATAATGCCGTTCCTACTGATAAAGCTATCTGTAAGCTGAATAATTACAGGCTCCAGCCATGGAGATAAATTTGTACAAAAAAAGGGATAAAGTTTATCTGACATGGAAGCTCCTTCTAAAATAAAAATCAGCAAACAACCTCAGTACAAAAGCCTGGCAGAAATGCACGAGAAGGAAAAAAAAAGCCAAAACCAATGTTCCTTTTTCCTGTTAGCTGATTTCTAAACCCAAACCAACCAGAAGCTATTAAAGACTCCCACTGTTTAAGTCAAAAGACGGGACAGGGTTCTGTGTTTTCCCTCCGTCTAGCTCTTGACATCAAATGCCTGGAAAGCAAAATAGAAAACAACACCCTCTCTATCCGGCTTTCGCTATCCACGGGCTCCCTAGCAGTCTGTTGAAGAAATAATAATGACAATTTACTCATGCATAGCACCGCATTCTGTGAAGTATGAAAGACGCAGTTATTATCGGTTAGGCACTTCCAGGGACACAGGGAAAAGATGTTCCCTGCTAAAGCAGGGAAAAAAATAAAAAAGAGGGCCCTATGCACTTTTTATCTCGGTTACTAGTTCTGCGGTAGCTTTCCCACCCCGAAGACGCTGGATGTACATTACCACAGGCACTTCCTACTCCCAACAGCTCATTGCCTAAATAGGCAAAAAGGACAGGAAAGCAGAAAATGGATGGTGGGAACACCATGGCAGGGAGCCACCATCTGACTTTCCCAGGATCACGGCAGGTCAGCGGCAGAGCCCGGAGCCACGGCGAGGCCCAGGCCCCTGCCCCATGCCCACCTCGCCCCGCAGACCAGCAGGACGGCAGAGGGAAGGAAGAGCACCGCAGGGGCTGACGGCTCTCGGGAGGATCTCCCAGGGCTACACGTGTCCTGCCTCAAGTGGCACAAAGCATTCCTCAGCAAATGGGGCCTACAGGCCGCCCTCCTTTCCGCCTCCCTCCAGACTACCGAGCAGGAGAGGCCGATGAACTGGGGTCTTCTGGCAACATCCCCCGCTCAACCACCACACATTCTCCGCAGGGCCTCGACTTTAAGCCCACCGAGAAGGTTTTGAAAGATGAGTCTTGCCGGGTGCTGCCTCTCTGTCAGACACGCCGGCCATCAGCGGGTGGCTGGACCAAGCTTTGTTGCTCTGGAGGTGGCCACCCAGAGCTTCGTGCCCCAGAGGCCGCGCTTCTTCCACAGGGACACTCGAGTTGACCCACTTGAGGCCCTAGCCTGGAAAACACCCTCTTTGGGAATAATCCTCCATGCCTTCATCCCCTCCTTCCAGCCACCACCAGGATAGCCCAGATTCAGCGACCTTCACCAGACAACGCCATCGCCCATTTTCTCTTATAACAGAGCCTCCACCCTCTCCAAAAAGAGAAGAGCTGCCATCTGCTTCTCTGTCTCTAACCTTATTATCCCTTGTGTTTTATTCTGTTTTCAAACACACCTACCGAACTTAGCTGGGTCGTTATCGAAAGACACCAAAAAACACTCTCCCGACCCCAAAAACCGAACAGACGCCAAAACAAAAGACAGACTAAAGGAATACCTCCCACACAGCCACAGTTGGCTCAGAGCACGTTTGGCTTCCTCTGGAAACATCAGCTAAAACCTGCTGCTTCCACTTCTCGCTCAGATCAGTTCTTCACCATATCTTAAGGCTTTGGTATTCATTCAGCCCACCCTCCTAACATCGACTTGTCCCTTCTGACCCCCCACAACAGTCTCCCACATGCAGAGCAATTTATTTCAGGCAAGTACAGTTGAAAACAAGCCTATAAGCAGGACAGAGAACGCTGAGAGAAGAACTGGGATCAAAACCAAGCGTGTGCCTACACACTGACACGGGCCACAGATACATGCAACCGTTCATTTTACACCCAGGCAGTCACTTCCATCACCAAACACCCTACAGCTGGCCTGGAGCTGTCGGTGGTGATCCCACCTTGAAGGGCATCACCACAGGCCCAGATGCCACCTCATGTTCACAAGCGCCACGTGCCACCTCAGGAAGAGGTGGCTCCCCACCACAAGGGGCACACCCCTTGCTGCCTCCACCCAAAGTGACCCACCAGGGTCCCCATGTGGTCAGACGGGGGGGCTTCAAAACAAGGCGGGAGCCTTCAGAGCCGAGAGATGGGGCAGCCAAAAGGCAGAGCCTCCCGATCACTTCTGCAGAGTGACGGGGAAATAAGCTGAACGTGTAGAGCCCGAGGCCGCTCCGCTTTGTTTGTTTTTACAATGAATTCACATCGACGTTTAACTCATCACCGCTGGACGTGCACATCTGAGCTTTCTGACCCAAGGGAGCAATTTACACCTTGGGAGGCCCTCTGCAAAGCCAGACAAGCCTGGGCCCAATTCCCCCAGCTCGCTGGTGGGAAGCTGCTGAGATAGCACCTGTGGTGGGGCAGGGTGGGCACCACCTGAAGCTGGAGGTGACATCCCACAGCGAACACTGCCGCTTCCAAGTAGCACTGCTGAAGAGCTATGGCACTCAAACCTGCCTCTTCCAGGGCTTGCTGTTTGGTCCGATCACTGATCTTAGGATAAAAGCACAAAATTTAAGTAGTGGGTGCAAAACAAATGGCCCCAAAGATCTGCTTTTGTTTGGCTCTTCCATGGGATTATTCTGGAAGGTACAAAACCTCATGAAGGAAAAAAAATAAAAAATAAAAAAGAGGGAGGGAAAGGGAGAAAGATTAGCTCTACTTCTTTCATTTCACTTTTTAATATGGTTTTTGGTTCAGCCTGCCTGACGAGGAGCAGCCCACCATACAACTTCATTCAGCGTCCCCACCGAGAGGCCAGCCTTCGCCCAGCTGCAGAGTAAGATGCTACAAACACGTTTTATGGATAGGATTTGAAGCTATAATGGACAGCTTAACATTAAAGAGGGGCAAGGGAAAGGAGAACTATTTTCATTTATTACCAGCCCAGCGGAACAGTACAGGCGAACAGAGCAGGCAAGATTGCTTAATGAGGTTTGTTTTGACCTGGCTAAAACAAAAGACTTTACATTCGTGACCTTTAAAAAATTCCACAACATTAGCATTTACGGAGAAAAGTTAATGAATTCTTAACTTTATAAATATATATATATATATATAAAATGAAATTCCAGTCCAACTGTCAATACTCCTCCAGCTCCACAAGGCGCAATAAAGAAGTGCTGGACTCTGTGTTTTAGGGATTTTGCTTTTCCTACCTGGGGCAGACATGGGCAGGTACCTCCTTCATTTTTAACCAGTCATTACAAACACGATCAGTGCCACTTCTCGTCAGTCACACCTCCTAGTCGTTATGGAGGAGGGAGCCATAATTTATCAGGCAGCAAATGCTGAAGCTGAAATGCAGTTCGCAGGGCACAAGACACGCTGGGGAAGCACTACAAGAGGAGGCTTTCTTGCAAAGCATCAAACCAGCCAGTGTAGAAGCCACACAGACAGGGACTGTGCTTCATACTGTGACCCTGGATGTACGAGCAAATTAAGAAATATTTTCCTAACTTGTTTGCAAGATGCAAAACACACATTTAGCCTAAAGTTATATGTATTGTAATTAAACGAGGACTTGCATCGTAAGGCTCTTTCCAGATATTTTTTTTTTTAAATCTTCTGATATCCTGCCAAGTACATCTGTGATTCTAAAGCAAAAAAACACCTTGTCCTTGAGAAACTGGCAGGTAGCCAGAGCAATCTGTAAACAGCTTTGTGTCCACATGAACTATTTTCAAATCCTCACGCAGTATTTTCAGACCTCAAGCTATTTCTGCTTTGTCAGCACTAGAGCCTGACTCAGAAACCCCAGCCTGTACTAACAACCCTTTCTTTACCAGACTGGCAAACAATAAAACGCCAACCTCAGAAAGTCTCTGATCCTATTATTTATTTATCTAGGGAAAGAGGGAGAGTGGAAGAAGGGACCAAAAGGAAGACCATTTCCTCTCGGTTGCCGCCTGAGTACTATTTAAGTTGCGCTCCCAAAGCCTGTGGCCACCATGTTTATTATTTGAAAGGGCCACTCCACAGAACAGCCATTATGCAACACATTCAGCTTACAGGTTAATCCACGGATGAGAACAGTGTTCATTAAGCAAATGGAGCCTGCGCATTCTCCGATTATTACTTTTTACCAAGCGCTCAAGAACACACCAAGTGCCTCGCAAAAACCAGTCAAAACACGTTCGCTGCTCTGAAATAACACACCACGGGCCTTAGCAGACCAAGCTCTGGCAAACAAAAAGGAAGAGAAATTCCTAAGGAGGACGTGTAGAACAGGCACACTGAGCTTCTGCCGCTGCAACTGGTCCCCAGCCGCCCCACAGTGCACTCACGGCACAAATATAACACAGACTAAGCACAAGTTTTTTCACTGTAAAAGGATTTGTCAGATTTTAGTCCCAAATACAGTTGCCTCCTGTAACTGTAGGTAGGACGCACACTGCCAACTTTTTAGCATTTCCAATAACAATTGCACTTGGGGAAAAAAACAAAAGAAAGAAATCTTTCCTCATGACACTGCACAAAAGCAGTGTTTGTCTCATGACCCAAAACCATCTGTTCCTGCAGACCACAAGTCACTAATCCGGAGCAGAACTGTCATTAGATGTAATGTAAAAATTGTTAGTCAGAAAGGCCAAGATTTTGGTTGCAAACCGTTCAGTGAACTGCAACAAAGAAGACAACACAGCATTGCCCCGGACTGCAGAAGAGGAGCGAATACCAGAACCCAGCTGCGGAGGCTGATCAATCCGTCTTGTAGGTGGCTGCAATGGGTTACGGTCAGGCGGCTTATCCCAACATCGCCGTGAACGAAGCCTCTCTCACGCTTCACGGGCAGCAGAGGGGATGGAGAAAGGCAGCGGGGGGCGCCTGAACCCCAAAGCACCCCCGGAACAGGGCACGAGGCCCCGTAAGCATCCCGGCATCAATGCTCACATCGGGGCAAAGAGGCAGCAGGGACACAGCCCCATCTCAGAAGCACAACCTAAAGGAAACGGGCAGTGGGCCAGACCTCCTGAGGACCACAGCAGGCTGACCATCGCCTGGCCCATCAGCTCATCTCCCCTAAATACAGGTAGGGGAACAGAAGCCTGTAAACATTTCAGACCCAAGTCCCAGCCCCAGCGAAGTGATAAAATTGTTCCAGCCCCATCTCAGGAGTGCCCTACACACCCAAAGTTTCCGTACTCGGATGGGTGTTTTCCAAAGAGGTAATTGTGAAAGATGTTACGTATCTGCCCATACCCAGATGTCTCCAAGAGCAGATAGGACTGACTGCGAGGGACATACTGTGCCGTATCTGGCTCACAGCACAGCTGGGGCCAGCACGCTGCCTCCTGCTGCGTGGGTCTTTGCAAAATAACCAGTCACCTCTGCCACCACAGCTCGGAGATGGACCCGGACCAGGAACAACTGAGAAAACTCCAGCAAGAGGGAACAGTTTCTGGTTAGGGATTCACAGGTGAAAATACTGGTTAATCAGACTCAGATCTTAGCCTTTAAAGTCTGTACTCCTACAAACACAGATGCACAAAAAGACAGTGATGTAGCCACACTTACTTTCTTACCATTCCTTTCCACCACTTCCAATCTTACTAAAAGGAGTGGGGAGGGGACTAGAAATTAAAATAAAATAAAATATAGAAAAAAAAAAAGTAAGAGCCATCCACTTCTTTTGAGGTATTTTCCCCATTGCACTTTCCTAGGGTGTATGCAAACCTCCTGAGAGAGGAAACCCTGCGGACTGCTGCCATAAAAGCTACCTATCATTTACACAAATCACCACTTGAATCTGGAAAACAGTCACGTTAAACAACAATCAGGTAGTCTGCCCAAATGCTACAGCCATGACCTAAATACATTATGTGGTATGGTGGTGCAGAACAGCAGTTCCTAGAATTAAGCAATCTTCCAATTAAGTGCCATGTATTGAAAACAAAATTAAATCAGCTGTGATGCTACCCTACTCCTCCTCCTCCCTTCTCCCCACATCGGGGAAAGAAACCCAAACCCTTTCCATCCATCCGAGTGCTGGAGCTGAGAGCTGCAGCACCAGCAGGACTGGATTTCCAAGGTTTGGGAGGGGGTCAACGTGTGCCAGCTGTGCCTGTCCCAAATTACAGTACTCCGAGGACAGCTAAAACAAAGTAATTATTTTTTAAATCATCATAAAACAGGATTTCGGAAAGTTCCGATGCTTTTAAAGTTCGCCTTTTAAATTTACAGCCACTTGTCTAATTACTGAAAGAGCATTCCAGTTTATTATAATCATGTGTCTGCACTCCAAACATCAATATAGCGTGCTAGAATTGATTGCTCAATTACACAATGCACAGCTATTGCAACTGCTGTCAGAGGAGAACTCACAACACGTCTACGGGCTTGTCTTCCCAAACCCGAGCGAGACTAATACTTAACGCTGCAGTTTCACCCAACCAGCGGACCACTGGGAGAAGCACGTCGGAGATGAGATTCAGCACAACGTGCCGTCAAACACGGGCCGTGGCTGAAGACACGTGCACAGGTGAGTCCTTCTGCCACACGTGGGGCAGACCCACCAAACACACCGCTGAATGAAGAGGCAACGAATCACAAGCATCTTTTTTTATATTTTTTTTTTCCAGACTAGACTGTGGCACAATGCTCTAAGCCTGAGCACCAGCCCCCATCACCGACCCTGGGTGAGGAAGGAGACCCCGAGGAGAGAAAGCCAGTGGCACGTCCCCGCTGCTAGCCCAGGGTGCTCCACCACCCAGGGACGCTGCCCAAATCCAGAAACCACCCGGCACCAACGGAAGGAGGGTTGGGGAGAAGACACCAAGGTGCAGGCAGCCCTGTGTGATTCCCAGCAGTCCCAGCTCCAACAAAGCTGTGCCAAAAAGCTGCTCTACTTCCACTGAAAGTGAAAAACACACACACATACACCAAAGCTAACTTTTTCTTCCGTCTGCACTCACCTCTGCTTGACTCTTGCTACAGCAGGCTCCTCCAACCAGCTCTGCCCAAGGGAAGATCCCCCTGAAGGCACCACAGGGGCAGCCCTCTGCAGCCACACACAGCCTGACAGAGCACAACCGGGTCCCCATGGACACATGGGTCTGTCCCAAAGGTCTTACTCTGGACCAGGGCCCGGGAGGATGCTTTAGTCAAAAATGAGCAAAAAGAAGAGGGCTCTCGTGCTACTCTTACTCCTCGTCCAGCTGCAGCGCATCTCAAACAGAGATGCCTGGAAAGAAAACAAACAAACAAAACCAGGCCCAAAGCCTCCAATGAATTTCCATCCAGAAAACCCCAGAAGCTTAATTTGATATTGCACTGGGCTTGAGTTCAAATAAACACGAGAATTCAAAGCTAGAAGCACAAAAGATGCCCAGTACTGAAGGAACAAGGGAAGGAGCTCATACTTCCCACAGGTGGAAAGCTACAGGGGCTTCCTGCTCTCATTTTTTTTTTTGCCACAAAACCTAAATCCAGCCAAGAAAGAAGCAAGGCTGAGAGGATCAGAGGTAAAATCATCCAAGGCACATCAGAAAGATGAAAAGTGAGGTACTGCAACACCCAAGTTTCTGCAGGGAGCACAGAGCAGGGGCTCCCAAGTGCTCAACCAAACGGTTGGGGCAGAGAAAACAATCAAAAGCAAATTACTGGCAACTGCTAACACTCTGTTTTAGCAAAATAAGCAAGTGCTTAACTTTAATTAATTTTGATGGCTGTTTTTTTTTATGATTATTTTCATCTTTTACTAACGCTTCAGTATCTCACAAGCCATCTTATGTACATGTTTAAAAGCTGATAACGTACTGCTTCCAGTTAGTCTGCTCGTTAGTCTAGCAATTGCAGGAGAAACTTTTCCAAAGCAGAAAGAAAAAGAAGAAAAACAGCATTTCTCCATTACATGTATGAGCCAGTGCCTAAGACAGATTTAATCTACTTAACAATACCGTTTGCCACTTGCATTTGTAGTTAGCATTGAAATCACTGAGTGAAATTCAACAAGAAGTAGCAAGAGAGAAAAAGCCAACAGTCTATTTGCCTGCTACATGAAAACATCCAAGAACCGTCTTTAGGTAGAGGAGAAGTTATTGAAAATGATGAGGAAAACCTACTAGTGTGAATTCAAAGTAGATTATTCCAGCTTTCCATTCTTCATTTCTATGCTCATTGCAGGCAAAAGTTCACTTGTTGTACTCCTGTGACCCTCCATGAATGTATACACACACATTCAGCCCTAAGAACGCACTTACTAAGGACAGGTTTTGCCTCTGCCTCAAGACAGAAATCATTCAAAGCACAGGCAAGTCCGTGCCAAGATATTCCAGGAAAACAAACTAGAAGATACGTGATATGCTTAACTCAAGTCTGATTTCTTCAAGGAAATTAACTTGAAAAGGAGGCCTTCAGGCTGCATTTCTCCAGGCTGTGCTATGGGAGAGACCTGGCAGAGAAGATGGGTGATCCCCAGCAAGGAACCAGGACGGAGGTCCGCGTGTCCCAGTTAGCACAGCCTCTCTGGGGAAGCAAGAAGCGCTATGGCTTTGGAAGAGCCCTTGAACACAGGATGTAAAGACTGCAAAAAAAAACAAAAGTATTTTACTGGTGGATGGGTCAATAGCAACAGAGCTGGAGATAGGACATGCAGGAGCAAGTACAGCCTTATCTTTCATCTCCTCATCAGATCTTCAGCACTCCCAGAGAAGACTCCTCCATTCTCAGGAAACAGGATCTCAACTGAGGATACCTAATGACTTCAAGCAGTGGTAGGATTTCATTTCCTCTGGTTGGAATCTCCTCGCAGATGATGAGCAAAGCCTTTCTTTCTTCAATCGAGATTACCTGATACTGGATCGAATGTGCCACTCACATGGCTGCTGCCTTCAGGATTAGGCAATAGTGTCAAGCAACCAAAATCCAAGCAGAAACGAAACCAGAGCTTCCTTCTGATCTCTAAACTCCCACATGCAAATAAATCCGTCTAATGGATACACTGCGACACAAAAAGGCGGTATCCATTCCAAAAAGCTGGAAGGAACAGCTGAAGGAAAAGAGAAGAGAAGAGACTGCTTCCAGTGCCAGCAGACCTCACAGAGGGTCCTGCCTTGTGACTGCTGGAAAGCCAATACGCAAGAGCAGGCCATTGTATCGGACCAGCTCAGGAAACAAGTGTGAGTAACAAAGGATTAAAAATGCTAGATTTCAAGAGGGCTTGTCCATTTAATGATGCCATTTGTGACAGCAGCACTTCTTTCCACCACAGCTAGACACAGGTGTTTTCAGGACTGCACTCAGCTGGAACTTCCCATCGCTTCAGCCGTGACTGCAAGGCCAACGTTCAAATATGGGTACCTCAAACTCTCTATGTTAAAAAAAATAAAATAAAATGCCCTGATGTTCAAAGACAGAGAAAAAAAACAAGTTGCTGTATTGTTTGTCTGCTGCAATGCCCAAAGCATGCCAGGTGCTTCCCAAGTCTACAAACAAGAGATAGGTAAGGACCCTGAAAGGAAAAGGTACAATAAGAAAAAAAAATAAAACTTAAGAAATAAGTATCTATTTAATGTTTTTTGCAAAGCTCTATAACAGACCTGAGGCTTTCAGCCAAACTACTCTTGAAACTAGCAGCTGTGCCAGAGGACCTCTGCACATATAAACTTGTACACGCATTTAGAAGTCAGCATCGCTAGCATTTTTCCTCCAACTCGTGCATGCAGCGACAGTCTGACCCACTCTGCACCTATATCTCCACCCTCACAACCACTTCCCTGACTCTCCTCAGTTTGCAAATGTTTCTTTCTACTCTTTTCAAGTCACGTCTTGCAAAGTCTGCTACTACAAAAATTAAGCAATGGCTTTCTTCTACCACATTCCACTTCCTCAGGGGAAGCAGCCTTAGCGTCCAGGAGGTAAAGAGATGCACGTGCACCTTGTCTTTGCTCCAAAAGACAAAACGTGCCAACCCTCTCTTTTTCCTGTTAAAGCAGGCAGGAACCTCTAACCCTCTCCTTACAACAAAATCCACGAGTATCAGAAAAGTCCCCCCGTAGACAATGGGTTTGGAGTTGGAAGACAACACGTAGATGTGAACATTCCCAGGAGCAAGGAGCGAGCTGATTCCCACGACGAACTCCAAGTCGCCAATGCCCTCAACCCAACCCCTACTCAATTTTTCTAGCTTTCCCATGAAAATGACCAGAAGCTCCAGAACCAGCCAAGGAAGAAAAGTTCACGAGGAAGTTGCTATCCTGAGCAAGCTGAGGCACAATGAAGGAGACACAAGACTACAAACAAATGTTTGTCACCTCAAAATACTATGAGGTGGGGGAATGCATGCAAAGAAGAGAGGACGGAAAGGAGATGACACATTTCCACTCCAGCCATAGGCTTCCTGTGCAATTTTGAACAACTAAATCAATTTCCTCTGTTTTTTTTATCTATAAAAATACTAACCAACCTCATAGTTGTATTGTCAGGCATAGTTCATTACGATTTATTTTAAAAAGTGCTTACGTATTCCTGGGTAAGAGCTACTACAGACAGATCACATATTAAGGAACAGATAAGTATTACCAGGACTGGAGCCTTACACAAGTATTGCAGTTCCTCTGTACTGGGCAGCCGTTTTACACCAGGAAATAGCCGCCGATGTTTCCAGCAGAAGCATCAAGCACAGTCGGTGCCTCGCAAGATAAGGACAAGAGCAGCCAACGCCGCAGAAGCGAAGCAACAAGATCACGGGTGCTGAGGGAAAACCGAGGAAACGGAGTCAGACTTCCCTTTCCTCCAGCTATCGGCTGAGCCCGGACTGCCGGCATCCTGCGGTTCAGTTCACAAGGTCTAAATATGGGTGACTGATGCCGGGTGGGACATCCCAGGGCAGGCAGAAAGCGGCACAGGACCTGCTGCAAACCTGTGTGTCCTTTCGGAGCAGATGCTGGGGGCCAGGCAGGATGCACTGACATGCCTCGGAAGCGGCACCAATACACTCGTGCACTCAAAGCACCCCCTGTGACTCCAGCACACCACCTGCAGCCCCTTGAGAGGCAGCTGTAAGGCAGTCCTCCACTCAGTGAAGACACCCCAAGCCGCTCTGCAGGGGATCTCCACCACCAGGTGCAGGAGAGCTCCTTTTGGCCACGCTCCTGCTTGACCACACTTGGCCAAGGGGAGCAGAGGTGACGGGATCAGGACGCTGCCAGGTGCCAGGTCCTATCCCACCACCCCGAGGTGCAACGCCGCCACCAGCCAGCCCCACCTCTCCCCTGGCACAGCAGCTCGATGGCTGCCTCCCACACGTGTGTGCACCCAGGCTTTGAAGGGAGTGAGGAGGTGGGTGACACCTGGAAGTGGGAGGAATCCCTTTGGCTTTCAGGGAATGCCTCGACATGGCCAGAACAAAGCACACCCCAGTGGCTTAACAGCAAGCACCACTTCCCACCTTTCCTAAACAGACACAGAAGCACAGAATCATAAGGGTTGGAAAAGCCCTCCAAGATCATCTGGTCCAGCCATCCCCCTACCACCAATGTCACCACTAAGCCATGTCCCTAAGCACCACGTCCAACCTTTCCTCGAACACCCCCAGGGACGGTGACTCCACCACTTCCCTGGGCAACCCGTCCCAATGCCTGACTGCTCTTTCTGAGAAGAAATGTCTCCTCATTTCCAGCCTGAACCTCCCCTGGCACAACTTGAGGCCCTTCCCTCTAGTCCTATCACCAGTTATCTGTGAGAAGAGGCCGACCCCCAGCTCCCCACACCTTCCTTTCAGGTAGCTGTAGAGAGCAATGAGGTCTCCCCTGAGCCTTCTCTTCCCCAGACCAAACAACCCCAGCTCCCTCAGCCACTCCTCACAGGACTTGTGCTCCAGGCCCTTCACCAGCTTTGTAGCCCTTCTCTGGACACGCTCCAGGGCCTCAATGTCCTTCTTGTAGCAAGGGGCCCAAAGCTGAGCACAGCACTCGAGGTGGGGCCTCACCAGAGCTGAGTACAGGGGGACGATGCCACAAACAGCACTGCACATCAGCAGGCAGGCTGAAAATAAGAGGCGTGCCTATTCCAACAGGCTGCTGGTTACTACTTCAAGTCAGAGGAGATCCCTCCAGCTTTCTTAATTTTTCAGTCTTACTCCAACGCATGGAAAAAAAATCTCCTTCTCCTGAAGAGGTGGTGTGGTTTGTTCAAGAAGTATACGCATTATAACTTTCAGCTTCCAAATATTAAATGATTTCCATGTTAAATTTGGGAAGGCAGAAAGGGTTTACAGGAAGAATTATTGTTAATGCTTTCCCTGCCCTTCAGTACAGCAAAAGGGAATGAGCAGGTTAAGACAGCCTCTGAAACAAGTAGGTATTTTATTAAAGAAAGATCTGTTGAATAAACATTAACAACATCACTTGGAAGTCTTCAAGAGACTGTAAATCCAAGATTTGCTGATGTAGAGGAAATGCAGATCTCTATCTATAAGCCTGAAAGCAAGGCAAAAGAAAATAATTTTCTGAATTCCCTCTTTGCAGAGACACTTTGTCCTTCGGGACAAATTTCCACTACTTCAGCACCGTCGCCTCTGCACCTTGCCCCGCTCGGAGCGGGTGCTGCTGGTGTACTTTCAAACCTAAGGTGTTCTCGTTTCCAAATTTAAAAATCGCTAGCTCCTCCAAAGGCTCCGTGTTTCAGAGGTGGTGAGAAAAGACTGCCTTTAACACAGGCCAACTCCTCCCACACTCCTCAACTGATGGCTCACTCTATGCCAAGTCGTTTTAAAATCCTGCAAATCCAAGAAAGAAGGTTCCAGAAAGGAGCAGCAGCCCAGGGCCATGCGGCACGGCTCCTCAGCCCCCAGGGACCCCCTCCTGCACCCCGCAACCTGCCGCAGGTTTAAGACCTCCCCTGAAAGGCCAATTTCTGCAGGGCAGGGCGGGACCCCCGAAGACCTCCTCAGAAGTGAAGGATTCCCAGCTCCCTGGATCGTGATTTATCCAGCATCATCGCTGAGGCCCACCAAGCACGTTGGTGTGGACAACCACCCCCGTGGATCCTTCCACGGCCAGAATTCCTCATCCTCCTCCTCCGTTCAGCTGCATGAGTCGCGGTTATTCGAAGGAAAAGCCACACATCCAACACGCAGGACTTGTCACCCTCCTCCCTGCCTCCTCAAGCAGCGGCAGACATTGGGCACGGCGTTCCTTAGAGCCTCAGCTCACCCTCTGCTTGGTGCGCTGTGGGCCTCAGATTCATTAGGACATTACTAGGGTCTGGTTCAGGATAATCGTGCCCTTAGCAAGGCAGTCTGTAAGATTACATATAATGAGCACCAGTTAAAGGGAAGCGTGCAAGTGCATCACGAATTTAACCGAACGGTAAAAAAAAAAAAGGAGCAATGTTCCAATTATCTTCTCCCTACGCCAAGTTTCAAATAAAACCCTTTGCGAGGCCAGCACTATAGCACAGTAGGGAGCAGCACAGTGGGCTGAAATTCTGTTATTCTTCTCTTTGTTGGAAAAGGACGACTAACAACTTGGACTGGGGGGCATTTAACTATCTATTTGATTAGTCATTCAGCAGAACGGACGGGGTCACCACGACTCCAGCCAGCACGCCTGACCTCACGGCACAGGCACATGCCGAGTCCCAGCACAGTTCCTCCCCGCATTCCTCCCGGAGCTGGTTGTGATACCAATAACCTGCTTTAGCCCATTTCTCTTAAACAACTGCGTTTCCTGCCTTTTGAAAGAAGACGGGACCTTTCCAAGCTCACAGCGAGACATCGAGAATGCAGAAGTTACACGTGCAGTAAGTATAAATAACTGCTGTATGCCCCCCAGGTTATCTGTCTGATGTGAACATGTCCAAAAGCCAACGCCTGGAACAGAGCAAGGGGGAAACTCATCGTAAAAATAAAGCTAATTGGAAAAAAAAAGGCAGAGAAGTGTAGAGAAATGTTGGCTTTTTTGGGTTGTTTTGTTGGGGTTTTTTTTGGTTGGTTGGTTGTGTTGGTTTTTTTTAGCAGAACAACCACCTACCTTCAGGTTGACACAACTCAATCTTTCCTAGGTGAAGGAACAAAGAGGATCTTGAAGCACAAAAAAAAAAAAAAAAAGCTATGAAAAGGAGCAGAGGTTGAGTGAGAGCCTGCCCTGGCTATATGGGTGGAACTGACAGACTACCAGACCCGCAGATAAGACAGCTGCAGCGAGCCAGAAATTAAATCAAGCCATCTAGGGAGAGGCACAGATGGGAGACACTTCACAGCTGATACGGATGGTCTAAAGCCCGAGTAAATGCACCCCAGCATGTAGATGTTCTGCAGGTTATTTTCAAGGTACAAGCCATCTAGAGGAATGTCAGGTGGTGTTCCTGCATCGCCGAAGGTATGCGCTGTGTCACCAGCTCCGTTGAGAGCAAACACAATGGGATCTTACCCATTGGGAGCACGGGGTTTAGGAGGACTACGGCTGCGAAGAAAGCTTGTGGAGATACGGCTGCAGCTTCTCCGCCGGCCACCAACGAGGTCTGGTTCCTGGGGGATGCTCACGCGGCAGGCTAATTGCAGTTGGAACAACAGCCCCGTTGGGAGTGAATGGGTTTACAGAGGCTCGGCGTGGGAGTGCGGCTCAGCGACAATTTATTTCTTATTTATGCTGCAGTACCACTCGGAGGCCTCAAATCACGACCAAAGCGTCATTGTATCAGATACCGTTCAACCACCCCCACACACAAACCGCTCAGCCCAAACAGCTTACGCTCCAGCGTCCTGATTCAGGAGAGCACGTGCACCCCAGCTAAAAATTTTCTAAAGTGAAGGCAAAATGCAGTTACGGCATTCAAAAAGAGGACATGGTGTTTAAAAAATTAAAACCTGTGTTTAAAAAGCTAAAAACCTTCTTTGAAACGTACATTGAAACAATGCAGCTTGCATCTCGCTTCAGGTTTGCTCATCCTCTTTTTGGGCTCAAAGGACATTTTGTGTGCCCAAAATTCTGACCACCTTTAACAGCTCTGCCACGTCTCCCCACACATGGGATTTCATCCAGACTGCCACAGTCTGGGGGATCTGCAATACTATTTACACCCCTGGTTTTAACAAAGTACTGTGAGATTTTGGTGGAGGCAGTTTCTCAGTCCTTCTATTGAAGGACTGCTCTGAATACATGAAAATTTCCACATCTCAACAGTTAAAATCTTGCTAACGTCAGTTTCTCCTCCAGTTTAAAACCTTTGCTCCAGCCCACTATAAAAGAAAGGACAGAATTTAATCAGATGAGGGGAACCAATTCCTCCCATCACCTTCCCGATTTCAAAGGCCCAACCAAAACCACTTAGCACAAACACTCAAAGCAAACTCCTGGGAGAACGAGCCAGATGAAAACTTTTGGCCAAAACAGGGAAAAAAATCAATTATTTTGACGGTCTCCAGTCTGAGGCCCATAATAGAAACTGTTTTACAACTTGAATTACAACTTACACTAGAAGCTGAATTTATAGTATTTTCTTAGCCCTTGTATATATGCCTAAATCAAATCAATAATTAAGCTTTAGGCTTATAGGATTTACTTTGTTACAGCATCCTACTTGGCAGGGTATTTTACAGCAGCAAGTTTACACAGCAGTTCATCCATAACCATGATTTACTTCACTTTCATTAGCTGAAATCAGAAGACATTTAATTCTTCTAATTTAATATTTATAAATTAAGGAAGTAGGATCATGAGTACGGGGTTGCTAAAAGCCACTTCCATGCCAAGGAGTTCAACAAGAAAAACTTTCTGCTGCCAAGGACATCACTTCCAGCACAGCTTCACAATTAACTGCTGCTGCACTGTGTGACTGGAGCTGCAATGAATCCTGTCAGGAGGAGAAGAAAAATATCTACCTTTCTCCAGGCAAGTTTCATTATAGGGTATTCAGTAAAGTGCCAAGAAACTGAAAAGTGAATTGGAAGGGCTAAGGCAGTGTCCTGCTTCCACGACTTTTGCTTCTGTTATCCCATTTATGGACTTCAAGGATGGATGGCCAATCTCATAACTTCGTACAGAAGGACCAAATCCGTGTCACTAAGATAAGCAACCGGATTAGATCAGTGGCTGCTAATAAAGACCAGGAGCTCAACAACAAAGTGGAGCTTCTCCAGCTGTTGTCCTTTTCTTGGAGAACAGCAATTAGCACCTCGCCTCTTCCCTGTGCTTAAGCAATGACAATGCCTTGTACTAGCTATTGACTCGCAAAAAAAACCCCAGACAAGTAAATAAAATAAAATGTTATCTCAGCTGCAGACAATTTTATTACTACTCTACTCCCCGCATTTTTACTAAAAATACTGCCATTTAAAGAAAGCCATTTGTTCTGCTCTCAGCTATGAAAACAAATCCTTGCTGCTGAGGACAATATAAGAGTAACTTAAGCCTTTTGAAAACATGTCTCTATGAAAGCAGGCTCCTTCACCCTGGCCAGATCAACACAGGACTTCTTCTCCTAGCTCGACCTCATCCTTTCTGTTAAAACTGGGGAAATAAAAAGGTTGGTGCTGTTTATGAGGAGAGCAAGTCACACTTTTTTAATGCATAAGGAAACGAAAAGGTCTAGTTTGCCAGAAGTTACTTCTCTAAATGTACAGGAACACTTGCAAAAGTCGTGGTTGATTTCATCAGCTGCAGTAAAATCAAGGTACCCTCAGAGAGAAAGGAAAGAGTGGTGAAAATGCCCTTTCAAAGAGGTTTATCGCCTCGCCCTTAAAACAGAGGCGTGCTTAGGAAAAGGTTGTTCTGTTTGTAGCTCCAGCCAAGCTGCGTGAAGTTAGTTCCTGTCCTAAGGAACTAAAGGTGACTGGAGGTAAAGGAGGCAAAGCAAGGAAACCACTGACATGAGCGAGAGGGAACGGGGAAGAACAGGCTAAAGACAAGAGTGAGAAAGCATCTGAGAAAGTAAGTAAAAAGCAGGGTATGGAAACAGTGGGGACTGGAAGCCCAAGCCCCTGCAGCAACACCTAGCGAGCGCCCCGCTGTCCATATACATGGGTCAGCCTGCCTTGCACACAGCCCGTACCAGCATTTCGCCCCACCACAAGCACTAACACCTCGCTCAGAAGAGGCCTGGGCAGGTGTCCACAGGTGACACGGACTCAGGGACACGGCTGACACCAGCCCAAGGCAAGTGGCCACCATGAGGAGCAGGCGCCCGTCCAGCTGCCCCTCTCCAGCGCTAGGCCCGCACTCCCTCCCGCCTGCCACAAACTCCCGCTGGTTTTCATTTATCAGCTGGAAAATGTGTAATTTAATGGCTACAGCTTGCAGCTGGCAAACTGTACCTGGGAGGAAAAGCAAAAACGAAGTCAAAACCCTTTGGACAACATACACTTAAAAAGGAAACGGAAAAAGAAACGACAACGCACGTCAGTGCCACATGCCCTACGCCTAAGGCCTGCGGTCAGAAACTTCGGTCTCTTACGCAAGGCTCGAGCCCCCTTTTCAGGGAGAAAAGGCTTCCACCTCAAGCCAAAGGAAATTTCCCTGAGGTTCATCTGCCGGCCGATCAGTGACCACGGCCAGCCTTTCACAGGAGACAGCCATGCGCATTAGGTCAGGAGCGAGGCCGCGACCCGTGAGGCAGCGAATGCCATCTTGTCCCCGTCCCCACAGCAAGAAGCGCCACTTCACGCTCCCTTCTCGGCATCTGGGGCCGGCGTCACCAGCAGGGCCAGGGTGGTGACGGGGACTGGGGAGTCACCAACTTTCCTGAGGAAATGCCACCGAGATGGTATCATCGGATCCTTTGAGAACAGGGGACAGATAAGACCACACTCTAGGAGATAATTACCCGGCTGTGCTACAAACATATTTACTTTTACAATAGCCAGACTTGTAAGCCGCTGGGTGACTTTTCCCCCCCCCGTAAGGAAGGCCAGACGGCTATTATAAGAAACACTTACGGAAAGCGTCCACTGGAAGCATGGCAGCTTGCAGAAATGGCATGGATAAAGGCCGCTGCCTCCTGCCACACAGCTCGAGCACTGGACCGGGTCCTCCTCGCGACCCGTGAGCCCTCTGCCTCTTCCTACCCCTTTCCCCATCAACCCAGCTCCTCTCCAAAGCCTCCTTGCCCCAAGGAAAGCACCACAGCTATCAGGTGCACAGAGTAAAGCAGTGAGACACTGTGATGGGCAATGGTGACTAAAAAGGAGACCCACACAGGGGAGCAGGTCGCATCCCCCGGCAAGAGCACAAGGCTGGGGCTACAGAGAGAATAAACTGCTGCCCTCACCCCGAGCATCCCCCCAGACCTCGTTGCCTCCACACAGAGCAGGGGGAGGGCATCGCGCTGCAATGGCATTTGTCAGCATCAGCCCCGCAGTAACGTTCAACGTTACCTCCAAGTTAAAAAAGAAAACACCAGGAACAAGACGGAGCCAGCGGTTTTCAGAAGACAGGTACCGTGTGCACTCTAAAAAAGCCAAGTTTCAGTAAGCCCTCCCAAAAACTGAGGGCACGTGAAAAGTCACGTCTGGAAGTTCGAGCCCGGCGCTCGATGGGAATGAACTGAGAAACCTAAGAGAGAGACGAAAAGGTTTCAAAGCCAAGCACACACAAAACCACCCTTACTTCAGCTGGCCTCCTCCGCTCCCCTCCAAAACCAGTTATTTTCTCTGGCACAAATCCGCTCTTCCCATAACACGAAGAGAGCGGTGAAAAGAGCATGTTTAATAGAATTCACCCATAATGAAAGCCAAGGCCTCTTAAACACCGGCTTGGGCCAGCCAGAGGCTGAGAAAATGCAGTTTGCTCTTACCTCCCCGGGCTCAGCCCTGAACACTCACGCCTCCCAGAGCCTCCTCTGGACACAGACGACCGCACATGCCAAAATGTGCTGACCTCGGCAGTGCTGTGTGATGTGGTAATAGCCGGAGACGGGGGGGAAAAAAGGACCACCGGGAGCTATTTCAAGCCCCACCACAGAGTCCCTGACACTTGCAGTTTCGGTAACAATTACAGAGCACCAAAAAAATAATCCTGTGTAATATTACATTTGTAACAACTGCCTCCCGGCCATATATAAAATTACATATAGGTAAAAATTACAGGATTTTCTCTTGTGACGGCACTTTTATACAACATCCAGGGGCAGTAGACTGCTTCCCCCCAAAACCATAAAGCTTCATCTAAGAACTGAAAACTTTGAAAGCTTAATCTACAACAAGTTTTGACTGAACTTCATAAAAAGTATAAAAACTTCCAAAAGAGGCCTCTTTTCTTCAAAAACTGTGGAGCTTTCTATAATATCTGTTTACATATACCTACTTACACAACACAGGAAAGGCTCACCGCTGATGTCTACCCATTCTTTCCTTCCAACAAGGCAAAGACGTTTCTTAGAAAAAGGATTTAACAAATCATATGCATAACCTAGAACGTGTATTTTGTCAGCTTGTTTAAGATGCTGTAAGCTCTGCTGATTGCCAGCAAAAGACTGAGAAAGACGCCAGGAAAAGAAAGATGAAAGGAAAGATGCCAGGAGTTCACACTTCCTTCACATGCCTATTGTTCCCAGCCTCCCAAAAGTTAGAAAGTTCCAGTGCCACCCTCTGCTTTTTTCTCAAAGCACACACAAAGCAAAGAAAAAAGAAAAAAACACCTGGGTTTGCATAGGCCCAGGCACCTAGTTTCTGCATCTGTCAACCAGGAGCTAAGGCTGAGCCTGAAAAGCAGGAGGAGGACAGGAGGGACGGACACGGCGGGGCAGCTGCAGAGCCTTGGCCCCAGTTTGCCACCTTCGCCGCAGCCAGTCCAAGGTGGTCAGCAAAGCGGGCCATAAAATTAGAAGCCAGCTGAGAGGATTTGTAACATGAAACTGTCAGGCACAAGGCTGAAAATTTTCCTGTCTGCTGAGAGGGGAAAAAAAAAAAAAAGAAAAAGAAAATCAGGCTGGAGAGGTCATTAAAGACAGATGGCTTCATGTGGTAAGAGCGTGCTCTGCTCCCCCTCGACACCTCCTCCGAAACAGGGTGAGCATCACCAGCGGGTGGGCAGCTGCTTGCCAGGTGGCTCGCTGACGGCCAGGAGTGGCACGCAGCATGCATCCAGGAGGAAAAACCTGGCTGTCGGCACCTCTGAGCGGCTGAGCGCAGCTAGGCCAGCAGAGGAGGAGGAGGAGAGGAGGAGGAGGAGGAGGAGGAGGAGGAGGAGGAGGAGAGCGGTGTGGCCACAAATCGAGTTTTGCGCTGAGGTTTTCCTGGACGCGTATCAGCAGTCTGTCAGGAAAGGAAAGAAAAGCCCTAACCAAAGCATCAGCTGGGCTCATTAAAATGCTAAAGATGGCTGGAGAACAGCGCTTTCTGAGGCATTAAGTCCCAGGGAACTTCACCTTGGCTCTGACGGAGGCTTTGCCGTCCTCCTGCCCCCAGCCCATGCCGCCCGGAGCCGCAGAGGAGAGTGCTGGATCCCGCTCAGTCACAAAACGAGCCAAGGGCCCGCAGCGGGCTGAGGGTAGAGGAGATGGGGAGGGGGGCAGGCAGATAAGTAAATCCTTTGCTTCACACATGTCCTGGCGTTATTTATCCCCTCGCTGCGGTCACGTGAAGTGAAACAGAGCCCACAGGCAGAACAAAAGGCCTTTGCTGGGAAGTCCACAAGGAGCCCTTTAAGGGCTCCTGCGCAGCGCACAAGCATCTTCCCAATTAGTCTTTAAACTGTGACACCAAAATAAAAAAACCTTTCATGCAACAATGTTACCCCTTCATCACCCAACAAGAAGTAAGGTGGCTGCAGGAGCATACACCCCCACCCACCGGGAGAGAAAGTTCCTAAATTTAGGCATAGATTTCCCTTATCCATCAAAAAATCAAGCTCCTCATTATTTTTTTTTCAGCTATTTTGCTAATTTAAGGGACAAAATCTCTCCTCCACATCACTTTGAGCAGACCGGTCCATTATTTCAGATCCCCATTACAGAGAAAGCAACAGCAGTAAAAAGAAAACAAAACCAAAAAAAAACTTACTTTCCTTAGCCCCAGTGCTACCTAGAAGCAACGCTCAAAAAAGCAAATATAACATCAGCCTGGGGTTGTGAGCTGAAAGGGGCACGGAGGATTCTTCCTCAAGGATCAATACGGAGCCCATACCCTTCTTGCTCAAAATGCACAACCCCAATGTCGAGTTTGCATGCGTGCGTGCACGCGTGTGCACACGTGTGCTAGCAAGCACAGGAGGGTCTGCAGGCCAGCAGACCTGGTCCTCAGGAGCTTGATCCTGCAAGACGCCCGAGCATCTCACTTGAGCAAGTCACCTGGTCTCAAAAGTACAAAATGAGTCAAAATTTGCACAATCAGGCTCTGAAATAGAAAATCAGCTCCTCTGCTTAGCCACAGCAATCGTCTCCTGCCAGTTCTTTTTAATTGCTAGACTGACAGCCATGTGGTAAATCTGACATAGCCAAGTACTTGTCATTTCATCGGTGCTGCCAATTCCTGTCTTGCTGAGACAATGACACATCAAAAATAACTTTCATCTGTTTATATTCTGCATGCTCCGTAAACTATGTCACCAACTGCTGGTGAGGAAAAAAAGGCTTTTTTAATATCCCCATCCTGAAAAAAAAATAAAATTACGCACTCCCTGAGAAATATCAAAAATGCATTCCATACTTTGGGAAACCTTCAATGCATCCCATATTTCATTTCAGATTACTATATTCTGAAAATATTTGTTACATGAAGTTGCAATAATTCTTGCTCTTTACTAAAAAAAGAGCAAAGTAATATAGCCAAAGCTTCTTTATCAGTAAGATACCAGTTTCCAAAGTTGCTGCAAGTATTTAGAGGTCAGAAGCAGATATCCGAAGGCATTTTTCTTTTTCTTTTATTCTGTAGGTCCAAACAGATGCCAAAACCAACATACACGAAATTTCACATTCTTCCTTCACAATTTCAGTTGGCCTCCCTGGAAGACAAACTGCATGAGTCACATCCTTTTGTTCCTGTCTTCCTCGGTTATTCAAATTTGCTGAGCTATTTCTTGGTGGACAACATAATTAGAACAAGTCCTGCTCCCTACTGATCTGATGCACATCTGAGTTTGCGTATGTAAGAATACACTGTGAAATGTTTATTTGTGCAACTTCGGCTTTGTTCTTCCCTCCCTCTATATATAGCACAGAGGAGAGAAATGGTTTGAAGCACCAAACTCCGCACATGAAATCTTGAAAGCAGATCTACAAGGAAATCCATAACTCGGAATAAAGTTGGGAAGGCCAAATTAGAAAACTATAGCAGATCAGCTCACATGGGTTAAACCCATGAGCTGGGACTGCCCAGCCTGACAAAGAGGAGGCTCAGGGGGATCTCACTGATGCCCGTAAATGCCTGAGGGGAGGCTGCAGAGAGGACGGAGTCAGGCTCTTGTCAGTGGTGCCCAGTGCCAGGACCAGGGGCACGGGGCACAAACTGGCCCCCAGGAGGCTCCCTCTGAGCCCCAGGAGCACTTCTGTGCTGTGTGGGTGACGGAGCCTGGCACAGGCTGCCCAGAGAGGCTGTGGGGTCTCCTCCTTGGAGGCCTTCCAAAGCCGCCTGGAGATGGGCCTGGGCAGCCTGCGCTGGGTGGCCCTGCTGGGGCAGGGCTTGGGCCTGGTGGCCTCCAGAGGGCCCTGACAGCCTCAGTACCTCTGTGGTGCTGTGATCACCCTTACAGCTGAGAAGCTATCTCCTACAGGAGCTGTCAGCCACTATGTGGCAAGCAAAAAAAAACGCTTGATTTGATTCTTAATAAAACTCCTAGTTGGTTCAGAAATGTTAAATTAACTGCAGAAAATCAAGAGCAAGACCCCTTTCATGGCTATATATGTATATACATGTTTAAAGCCAGAATAACATTTGAGCCCCAAATCTCCTGCTAGCAGACGAATTCTCATCAGAAGGATTCTCTCCTAACTACAGAAGACACAGAAATGTTTCACCAAAACTGGACTCTTGGCAGTTTCAGAAGGGAGTCCCAGCAGAGACTGCAGAAGGCAGCGGGCTCCAGGCCTTACTTAGAGAGACCTCTGACAGCCCAACAAACCAGAGAAATGTATTTGTCCAACTCACAGATTAAAATAAATACCAGTTTGGTGATAACATGCTTTTAAACAGCCCAGTTTCCGAAGGGAAAGCAACTGTTTACCCTACATTCAGCTTCTACCGCTCTTCCACCAGTACAGTTTCCCGCAGCCAGGCTCATGGCCGCAGGATGCCACCACCGAAGCCAAAGGCAGACCCACCATGGATCCCGTAACGGCTGTGAGGCACAATGAACGGGGTGCAACCTCAGCCAGAAAAAAAGAAAGCACCCACCCAACACACGCACACACTGTCGGCTGCCAAAGGTTGGGATACACCATGGGGGAGGTCTCCTTTTCTCTCTGTAGCGTGTACATACCGCTTCCCGTCCTTTTCTCCATCACTGCCAATTACCCGAGACTGCAGCCCAGACTCTCCGGACCTGTAGTCTGACCCCACACAGAAGCTCTTTGGCTAGTCTTTGTGTAGAAAAAAGACCTTTGTGTAGAAAAAGCTCAAGTTTGCACTTGGAAAGACACTTATACAACAAGAAGAGCAGCTCACCGGTGTCTTAAAAAGTCAGACCTGGCGCTAAGAGCGGATGAAAGGATGCACTACTGACATACAGCAACTAAGTGAAGGGGAAAGTTCTGCTGCTTTCTCTTTACCAGGACTTAGGTTGGCTACGTGGAGCTGCACAGCTCAACGTGAAAAGCAGACTTTTTTCCCTGCTCCCGTTCCCTTTTTAAGAGATCTCATTACAAGTGCCCCGGGCAGCCAGCCTCCAGGCTCTCGGAGCTGAGCTCAGCAGGGCACTGACACCGGTGTCCCCTCAAGCATCCCTCCAAGAGCAGAAGCACAACCCACGGCTGCTGGTCTCCTCCGGCAGTCTGAATCAAGCAAGTAGAAATAAGAGAGAATTACGCATGCATTAAGATTAAATTCGTATTTTAAAATGCTATTAGCAGCAGATTGGTACAAAATCAAATGCAACACACCCGGTGAAATTGCTGGATTAGTTTGGGGTTTGTTTTCTTTTTTTTTTTTTTTCTCTAAGTAAACTTATTCCATAAGAGTAAAGATAATCCCACACAGTTAAATTTTAATTCGGTTAGTTACATAAACTACATGCCACTATAAAAATTCTCACCAGCAGTTTCATCTCCATCATCACAAGCTGTTATTCACTTTCCATGATTACACGTTCTGCCCCTCTAAAAAGCTCCTCCTTCCACTTCAAACACGGGCTAAGCATCTCAGAGATGCATTTAAATCAGCCTGTAAAAGAACTTGGTGAACTTTCTGAGTATAAAATACACTAAATATAAGCCTGACTTTGTCGTCATACTTCAGCGACCTGTCATCAACTTCACCGTTTACCAAAAGGCAGCATTGTTCAAAACTGAGATAGGGTATAAGAATGCTGCAAAAAAAAAAAAAAGGCAAGACACATTATCACTTGGCTTGGTTTTTCTTAGGTTAGTCTGCTAGTAAAAGACTTTTAAATTTTTTTATAAAACTATACACTGAAGCTTTTATAGAAAAAAAATCCTAAAATGTCATGCAGCATACACCCAAAGTGCAGTCTTACTACAGAAACATAAAACATGCTCTTAGCATAAAAATAAAGGTCATCATAAAGTGGTTTGGTTTTTGTTGTCTTTTTTTTTCCAAATTTAAAAGTAATTAAAATGTATTATATGCAAATGCTAGATGGGGGCTAAGTCTATGACTCAATTCACATGTCACCTCTGATCAAAGTGACAAATAAGCTCAAGAAAAAGTCTGAAATCTATGGGTAAAAAGATTTACTACTGCTATCCGCAATTAATCCAAACCCAACTGTTTCCAGCTCTTTGGTATATAAAATAAACTGCATATAGGTTTCTCCCATTTGTGATGCATCTAATTCAAACAGGAAACTCTTCAAATCTAGGATTACAAAAACCTAACGAATAAATTGGAATAATTTGTCCCTTTAGGCACCCAGTCAATGAAATGATTTGTGAATATAAACTTGAGAGCATGCCTATAATTTCCTCAGTATCAATGCCCTGGCGTATCCATCAAAACACAAAGAATAACCCTTCAGACCGTAGCCCTCTACGTACACCAGCCCAAAGGCATGCTACAGAGCAATTAAGCTGAACAAATGCCGTGAAGAGAAATATAAGGGAGGAGAAATAAGAGACTAAAATTGCCACTTTTAACAGGGTTTATAACATTTACTTAGAGGTGCCTGCCACAAGAAGGTGTTTCCAAGGATGGTTCGTGTGCACGTGCAGTTCCGAAGGCTCCAGAACAGGATAAAAATGTTTATCTTTTATTTTGAAGCTGCAAAGACACCCCAAATAAAACACTTGACCGACAGCTTCAACCTGTGGCAACCGGCATAGCTTAAACCACTGTAAATAATCTCCAAGGGGAGAGGGATAACGTACAGTCATCCCCGAAACAGCGAACAGGGGTCGGGGGGCAAAGAGCTTACGAGCGCTAAGCGCAGCCCTCTCAAAAGAGCAGCTCCGGCTCCCTCCAGCACGCGGCACGCTTGCACGTGACCCTTCACCCGCCTCCGAGTCCCAGGGCTGCCGCTCTGATCTCACTAAATCTGGGAATTATTTTGGATTTGGCCAATGCGGTCAAGAGCAGAGTTGGATAGTAACCGCGTACTTACCCTTCAGAGCTAGACCGGCCCGAAGAATTATTATTTCTGAAAGGCCAGAAGAAAACACAAGCGTACGACAGCGATGCTGCGGGAGAGCAGTATGTCTTGAGGAGTGCCAAAGCCAGACAGATTTACGGTCGCCAAAAAATGGGGAAAAAAACCAACACTCCTGGCAGGAATCTTTGTCTTTGTGCTGGATCTATCCAATACACAGAGCCAAGTTTGGGCTCCACTCAGACTGTTTTTTTTTTTTAATCCACGCAAGCTCTCATCCATTCTCCCTGCAAGTCTGCACGATGATAAAGTATCGTCACACTCCACTTCCCCGTGTGCTTCAGAACTCCTGAGCAAACAAAACCAACGTGCTAACTTGGTGTTTATGTATTTTTGTGGGGTGGAGGATATTCCCTCATTTCCGTCAACATTACCCAAACACTCAGTAACCCGGCCAAGATGGATGAGCTCTGGCCGGTCGCACTGTGGTGGCTGGAGGTCTCATTGGTCCTGGCTGCCTGACATCCACCCCTGCCTCTGCAGCAAAATTCACCCCCCGAAACCCACCTGCACGCCTGCTTTGACTGCTCTGTGTCAGAGTGGCACCTGGTGAAGGCTCTCCTTCCCTCCTGCCAGCTGCCACCAGCAAAGTGCTTCCAGCAGCACCTCAGCGTCTCTCGGGGCTCAGCTGCCGGCACTCTGGGAGGTGCTCGGCTCTCTCCTCCTATTTCACGTTGCATCATGAGCAAGTTCGGAAGGCAAACACAGCTGCTGGCTGGGATGGCAGCTTTGCCAACCAGGTGAGTGCAGGAATTCGGCCCAAAGGTCTTCATCCTGCAGCCCTCAACCACCCATTGCAGCCAAGTACCAACAGCTCAACACACCAGCAACTTCTCCTTGCAACAGCGTGATGCTCCAGGGGAAAATGCTAGAGCGCTGCAGGAGCTGAATATGGGAAGCACACCAATTTTCCTACCAAAACAGAGGATACTGGCCACAGGATTCATCTTCATTCAATGAATCAGAAGGTGCTTTGAATTTAAATGAAACAATGGCAGAAACTCCATTGTGTGATTCAATTCTCAGCAGAAAAGCAAATTCTGGTTCGCTGCAGGCAGGGGATGCAAATATCCTTGTAGAACCATAACAAGCCAGCAAAGAAAAGCCTGGTCAGGAAGGCGGTCAATGCCACCTGCTCTGCTTTACAGACATAGAGAAGAGAAATCTTCATTTGCTCTCGGCTTTACAACCCCATTCCCCTGTCACACCCGAGGTCCCTCAAACACGAGCACATTGTTTTTTGGAGTCTTTTATTCCAGCTCTTTTTTTTCCAGCTTCAAGGAAGTCTAGATATGCGAGCACCGAACAGGCCATCAGAGACCCCCAAAGGTCTGTGATATTTTCGTAGCGCTTTGTGTTTGCCTGAACAGCTGTCCGATCGGCCCTAAAGCTTCTGGAGAAGGGCAGCAGTCACAGCTCCGGCCTACGAGGAGGAGGGGAAGCCCAGGCCATGCACACGCAGCCTGTGAGCCTGCAAAACACCACAGCCCCATGTTTGCTTCATGCAGGCAGGGCAAGGAAGCGGCTGGTGGAGGCCTCTCTGGCGGCCATAGCTGGCCTTACCACGTCCTGAGGGAAGCCGAAGCCACCTCACGTATTGCAGCTCACTTGAGGGAAAACATGAGGGATGAAGTACATCAGACAGAGCGCAGAGGTGTTTTAAACACCAACACTTGAGCATTAGCACGAAAACCCGAAGTGAAGGCAGCTCCACGCCCTCCCGCTGCCTGGCCTAGGCCCCCGCCCGAAGCCGGCCTGCCGCCTCCCCGGCATCGGCGCTAATCCCGCTCCTTCAGGGCCCGGGGAATGGGGGTCACGGCTACCAGAGTAATCCTCCACGAGAGGCGGTATTTGCAGAGCACTTAAAGAAAAATGAAGTGCTGAGTAGAAATAAAATAAATATTTGGCCAAGACCGTTTCGGTTTATAGCTCAGTGCGCTTATAAACCCCGTGAAATCAACTTTTGCTGTTTTCTTTTTGTTCCATTAAAACACCCACTCACATATTCAAGGAACAATTCACGAACATCGTTCTTCCCTTTCCATCTGCCCCCACCCCTTCTCCACCAGCCGTCAAGCCAATAAATTAAATATATGATGAAAGTTTCCGCTGCAAGTTTTGGGTTTCTGACTTCACTTAAAGTTTCATCATGCTCAGGCTACTGCAAACACCCCCGGCCGGTCCAGCGCTGTGAAGGGCACCCATCCATAACTGGAAAATAAAGTGCTTAAACTTTAGCACCTCTCGCTCAGGTCAATACAAATAAAACGTCCGAACACATGAAGTTTGGCATGTTCTTTCCTCCCCCTGTGCTTCTGCAGTTTCATGCTTTCACCAAGCCTTAGGAGAGGTGGTGCTTATGAGCATGCCCTGTCCTAACGGCAGCTATTCTTCAAACCACCTCCTGCTCCAGTCCGAGTACCTCTGGTCTCCTTTGCTGTCTGTCTTGCTATCAGGGAGCAGCAGGACAGACGGACAGTCCCCGCTTTGATCTCCCCCACCATCTAGACTCCTTCAGGAAGGTGGCTGCTCATGAGCTGCGGGCAAAATATTCCTGTTTGGGAAATCATTTACAGCTGCACCTTCAGGACACATGGTTTCGGTGCTGTATCAAAATAAAAGTTTCCACTTCAGCCATGTAAAACTCATATGAAAATATGGAGTTTATAAACACAGGCACATGTGTTCACCATACACTGTGTGAGAAAGGCAGCAGAAAGGTACATTGCCCCAGCGCTGCACAGGTTTGCATCGCCAGCATTTTACCAACCTCCCCAAAGAATATTAACGCATCAATACAAAGACTAAAAGCGCTAATGAGTACGAAAGCCGTGTAATCATTTCTCCAGATTACATCCATCTGTCCAACAGAATCCATCTGTCCAAGGAGCTTATTAAGGCCGAAATAAGTCCTTTATTAGTCGGGTTGCTTGCACCCAAGCCACCTCCCAGCCCGCCAGCGGGGATGCTGAGATGCTGCAGGCATCATGGCAGGGCTGCCCCTTGCTCCTTTTTGTCATTCTGCTTAATTGTGTTCAGACCTTTCAGGCTGAAAGAGAAAAATCACGCTCTGAGTATTTCTCCTAGCCCAGGAAAAACAGGAAGGACCCCGCCGCAGCCGCCCGCAACCTCCACAGAGCCCAAGCTTTCAGCAGCGGCACAATCCCGCGCCTGTGCCCTGGGAGCTATGAAGGGAACCACTCAAACCCAAACCCAGGGCAGAAGAAGGCGACTAATGTCTTCATCAGCCTGCAAGGGCACAATCCCTGCGGCCCGTCTCGCCTTGCCAAAGAGCAAGAAAGTGGAAAGCGAACAGTGCCCCATCAGTCTCCGCGACCGCTATTCAGAGCCTGGCAAGCGGCTGGCAAGGCAGAAGACTGTTAAAGTTCAGCTTTGTTTGCTGCTTGGCACGGCCAGGAGCCAGCACTGGGAGCATTTATAGGAGAAGGGTCCCCCAAACATGGAAACGAAGGGAGGAGTGTCTGGACAGAGACATATTCCCACCACGGATGCCAGAAAAGAAAGGAAATTACCAGCCAGGGCATAAAAAAAAATGCTCAAAAGAATGTAAGTGAGGTTACATCAGGCAAGGAAAAAAAAAGAGGGCATGAGATCACTTAGTTCAGAAGGGAAATCATAAGAAGAGACTGCAATTTTTTTAGCTTAAACAAAAGACATCCCTCAACAATACGCTGCAATTACATATAAAGCACAGCTTTTGCCCCTTTGCATAGATATGTTGGGGCTTTACTTACTCCTTCCAAATCCTACAGGAACTTTTTCCCGTGTTTTATAAACTCTCTGTAAGATAAAGAAATATATGCCTGCAGGCTGACAAACGGCTAGCTGATGCACCACAGCAGACGAGAAGCAGCAATAGGAAGAATTAAGTCAAAACACCACAAAGAGGTGGCATATCCATGTTCACTGCTCACAATCTCTGCTGCGGGAACCCAAAGCTTGCTTTAGAAACTCATTGCCACATCAGGCAGGACAGCAAACAGAAGCCACCGCCGTAACTGCTGTGCTTTAATGACAAGCTGCATCAAGGACAACACAGGCGCTGAGGAACGGAAGAGGATGATATAATTGCTTTGATTTTAAGCGCCGCACAAACAGGGATTGGGAAGAGCAACATAAATCCCCCCATCCCCTCTGGCGGTGCCTCTAAGCCGTTAGGACAGGGGACCATTAAGACAGCACAGAGGGCCTACGGGGATGATCTGTAACATACAAAGAAGCCCTGGACTCAGCCTGTGGTTTCTGCAGTTCAGTGAGTGTTTGTGCATGTCCATGAAACAAGATCTTTACATCGAGACGGCCCTGGAGTTATTCTTTTACCCCTCAAATTACTCACCCTCTTTCACATTTGGAAGTGCTGGATGAAGGGGACTGCATCCAACACAACCACATGCAGGTGAATTGTATGCGAGTGCACACACAATGGAGAGAAAAAAGAGGGAAGAGGTGGCTCTCTCCATCAGGGCTGGGGCAGGCAAGCTGAAAAAAGCTTTCTCTGAAACTCCACCGAACCAGGATATGCATCCGATGAGCCAGTATGGCATAACACTGCACCTGGCCCGTTTCACCCCTTCAACTGGGCTTATTTTAGCAGTGAGATGAACTGAAAAGGGGTCATTCATTTTAAGACATGTACATTATCCTGCTTCCTCACTTACTGAAGAGGAAGAAACTCAAAGTTATGTTCCAGCATTTAAGTCATCAGAACCCCCAACGTCTCCAAAAGCTAGTAGGACACAGCCAAAAAATCAGTAGGACAGAGCCAAAATTTCCCATGCTAGGCCATAGATAAAAACAAAACAACTGAAGACTCCACATTTTGTACCAGATTGTACAATTTTCCTTCTCACATTTTCTGCCTCCCAAGAGGAAATAAACAGATACCAGACAATGAAATGCGATGTGGGAAATAACCACAAGTACATCCTATAACAAATTTAATTTGTTTCAGTAATTTCCATGACGCTTATCTACCCTGATCTCCGAAATCAAGAACAGAATTACTGCCTCTACCTGTACCAGATTTTTTTTGGGGGGGGGATTCACTAATAGTTGAAGATTAAACACATTCGATACTCTCTACGACTCCGTGAGAGGAGGAGATTGCAGCAAGAAGGGTGTCCTTCTCTTTTCTCGGGTGACAGGATGTGAGGAATTGTTCTCACGTTGTGCAAGGGGAGGTTTAGATTGGATATTAGCAAGGGTTTCTTCATGGAAAGGGTGGTTAGGCATTGCAACGGGCTGCCCAGGGAAGTGGTGGAGTCCCCTTCCCTGCAGGTATTTAAGAAACATTTGGATGTGGTGCTTAGGGACATGGTCTAGTGATGGGACTTGACAGGTCAGGTTGATGGGTGGACTAGATGATCCTGAAGGTCTTTTCCAACCTAGATGATTCTACCATTCTACAAAACTACACTTTCATGAAGAAATAGCTCCTCATCACCTATGCAAGGGGAAGAACATTCCTCCAAATCACGATGCTCCTTCCAGCTTTTGGTTACTCCATTTAGGCTGAGTCAAACCTGCCTTCTGCTCTGGAGGACGTGCACCTTGCTGCACCTGGTCCAGCAGCATTTCACACTCGCATGTGATGGACTTTTGGGTCTCCATCAGAAGTCACTCCTTCCTTCCCCACAGAGTTAAATGTACAGAGACTCTTCACCAGCCGCCAGGCCAACAAAGCCCCATTAAAATCTAATCTGCACTGAATCTGGTAGAAAAATTAAATGGATTTAGAAAAAGAAAGAATCTAAGCCAGAACTCTGAACAAGGACTTTTTATCCTCAGCTGACTACGGGCTTGTCTACATGGGAAAGTCAGGGTGAAGGGAGCCACAGTGTGAATTTTCAGCACACTTTCTTTCAGCGGACTGAATTAACTTGCACAACGGGCGCTCTTAGTGCACACTCAGCATCCACAGGGGGAGTTAGTGCAGAGCAGCTAGCGTGCTGTCAATTCACACCCTAGCTTACTGCGCACTAACTTCCCCATGTAGACAAGCACCAGGCTGCTGGAGGCTTCCTTCGAGTAAACGCATCCATGTTTTTTTTTTCCTCTCAGTTCTGGAAAACTCGGGCCTCCACTACACTAAAGGAAAAAAGTTAGCAGGCGAAACAGGATGAATACTTACTCTTCCGGGAAAGCAAATCACAACCACACACAGAAGTACTTTAAACGGTATGCGGGCATGCCAAAGTGTTCTCCACTCAGTTTGTTTTCCTCGGGCCTCAGCACAGCCCCAAAACCCACACGCACAAAAGCCACTAGCACAAGTGGCTCCAATAAGACCTTGCAGCCCAAAAACGGCTTCTTGAGTTCTCCCAGGTTTTGCACATCATGCCAATAAATAATAATTTAAAAAAAGTTAAAGCAGCTGAAAACCAGCTTGTGTCTCATCACTGCTGAAGTGAGAGGAGACGCCCCAGCAGCAGCCGAGTGGGGATGCTGACCTGCCTGTGCCTGGGAAAAGGTCTGTGCCACAGAGGCAGCCCACAACCAGTTTCTTCTCTATCTGCTAATTAACGAGGGCTCTTTCCCCCCTGGCTGACTAAAGGCAAATTTGTCAGCCTTTCCTTCTTAATGCCTGCCTCTAGCACTGTATCACATAAACTTCCCCTCGCCCCTCTACAAAGCGTATTCCTCATTAGCAAGCTAATGATTCAGCTTTGACCAGACACTGACATCCTGTTGGAATTGTTTGAGGAGCTGTCTGTACCGAGCAGGGATTTTCCCGTTTCAGACTCATCCCGCCCGGTGATCCCCGTAAACCCACTGCAGCTCCTCCACAACCTCGGTGAGGAACACCTCAGCGGGCACCTCGCGGCGGTAACAGATTAACCAGGCGCCCTTCGCGGGGAAGACAAAGCAGCTTAGCGAACACCGTCTCCATCCTCTTGTCTCTCATTGTTTCTGACCACGGATTTGGCTAAAGCGATCAGACTTCAGACTTCTGAACCGATCCCAGCAGTTGTTTACCCTAAAGGCCATTACAAGGTTAATATTGCACCAGAGGGAACAGAGAACCTTTCCTGAATCACCACTCTAACGTTACCCATGTCGTACTTCTCGTGCCCTACTTCTACGTGGACAGAGAAGAGAATGAACAAAAATGATAAGGTGTGGGTTTAAGGAGCTGCCATTCACGGAGTTGTACACCTCAGGAGTTAGATGATCTGAACTCGGAACGGCAAAGACCTGGTGGTACCCCTTGTCTTTAGTACCTATATCTTGGGCATCCTGCACCATCAAGAATCATGTTTATAATTTAGTACTGCCAGAGCAAAGCTATAGCTGAGGCTGTAATTGGACAGATGGGACACTACATGGAGTTTTCTTCACCTTAGGGACCCCTGATGAGGCCTCAGTCCCATCAGGGTTATCACCTGCAGGTAGGACACCACCAGGGAAAGGGTGCTGCTGAGGAGGAGCTGGAAGTACCATTGGTGAGCAGGGGTTACACTGCCTCCTCGTAAACCTTTAAAAAACCTAAAACTTCCTTTCAAACAATCAAACAAGAAAACATAAACAAGAAAGCTGGTCTGCCAACTTCAGTTTTACCTCTTCATTGAACGATGGGTGACTTTCAGGACATGAGCTGTCAAGGCAGGGCCTGAGCTAAAGACAGAAACCCCGTCACGACTGACTGTCGGCCTGCTGGTGCCTACATTCAAACAATGCTTCACAGGAGACAGCTTTCTACTGAGCACAGCCTCCTTCTTTTAAGGCAAGTCAAACATTCCTGTATAATTACCTACAATAAAGATTTACCCTTATCCGCAGACAAGGTTTTTTCTGAGGCGGCAGAAACTCGCAGGCCCTCAGCAACATCTTCCCCCACATACTAAAGCCACAGGGCTCCCGGCATTCCTGCTGACAACGAGGTCAGACTCGAGAGTGAAAATTTCCATCAAAACCAAGAATTTGAGCTTTCATACTTCAGCCTTTTTCCATCTTCAGGAAGATAAAACCCTCTTAAACCACACAGACCAGCACTACTCACCAACTCATGCTGAATCTGACAAAAGTAGGCTTTAACAAAACATTACAGGTTTTTCTGTTGCTGTTGTAAACTGACATTTCTCCTTTTGTCTGAAATTTGTAAGAGAAATTCCCCAAACTAATTCCTCTGGGTAAGATTAAAAAAAGAGAAGCAAGTGATAAAACCCATGTTTTTCACACAGCTCTGCTGCCTTTTCCCTGCAATACCCTTCGCTCTAAATGACCTACAAATTAACCAAAACATGAAATCTGACCCCACACATCTGCTCTGTAGCACAGTCAGCCTGCCAGAAAGCCCAAAGATGACAAAGAGGTTTCAAAGAAAGCTGTTTAAATATATTACGGCTTGTCACCATTACATTTTCCACAAAAGCTGCAATCTCACCTAAATGGGGAACATGCTGTTCAAGCAGGGAGGTGACCAAGAAGGAGAAACACTCCCAGAATAAGCAACAGGATCTTGAAGCAGCCAGGGCAAACAAAGGATGGCTAAAGTGGCTTCCAGGCAGTTTGCAGCTCCTCGACCTCAAGCTATAATCAAGCTAATCAGATCAAAAATGGATCTGGTCACTGCATGCATCACGGACTTTCAGAGAATTCTCAGCGCAGAAACTGATAAGGACAATTGCTCTTCTCTGGTCTCTGGAGCAAAACAAAATCCTAAAGGTCTGCAATAGCACCAGCAGGCACAGTGCTGTTGGAAGTACCTTGAAAACAAGCAAAAACATACTGCGGATCACTACCAACCTCACGCCTTGGCTTTAGAAATGAAGAAGAGAAAGCAGAAGAACAACAATCCTGGCATTCTGACCCAATGTCAATGGCTTCTGGTCCCCTTTTGTCTCTAAAGCAAAACTCCAGAAGAAATTCTGCACTATTAAGCTGGAGAGCTTTTCTTCGGGGAGGTAGTGCTGCCTTCTCCACAATTTCAAGCCCCGTCCTGCCAGCACAGTGTCCTCTGTCAGGACACCCGAACACACAGCTCAGCGCTGAGGACGGGCTCGCCACATGCGACCTGCACCAGCCACCCTTCGAGGAAGCATCTTCTCTCCGCAAGAAGTTATTCCTGTAGAGCTCATTGCATGATTCCCTGTTTGGCCTCAGGCAAACGAAACTGGTCCCAATTCACCACACCACTCTTTCCATTCTTACGTGGTCCTAATGCAAGGGGGAATGGTCTAAGACCAGGGCTTATACTGCTTTGACAGCACAGAGAAACAAAGGGGCATGCAAACACAAACCCATGAACCAGGAATCCTTGAATCTTCAATTTGTTCCACCTCACAGTCTGTAGGAGCAGATGCACACATACGGAATTAAAAGCAGGTATCTGGGCCTTTACTCCTTTACCTCTGCTACAAGTCCTGCTCTGGGAAGTAGGGTTCCCTTGGCTCACCACTACACTTCTTTGAGCCTGTCCTTCCACTCACGAATGAAAAAGGAAGGCTTTCAGGCAAACACACAAGGTCACCAAAACAAGTCTTCCACTCATTTCCACAGCTACAGAGGAAGGTGGGAGCTCCACCACAAAGAAACCCTTCCAAGTTTTCTTCAGCAGCCTACAGAAATGCTCAAATTCAATTTTAAATTAAAGCCTCCTCAGAAAGCAAGGTATGGGGCATGGGGTTGAGATAGTGAGTGGGTAGCAAGCATCCCATTTGCTGTGGGAATATGAAAATATATGTATATATATACATATATAACTGGAATATAAGAGGAAGAAATGATTGTAAGCAGCAACAGGAGTGCGTGAGTTTCACTCCAGCTTGTTTTCCGCTGTAACTTTTAATTTACAAACACCTCCTATGAAAGGTTTTCAAATCATACAGGCTAGTATTGTAAAGGCTACAATAAGGACCCTTAAAATGCAAACAAGAGAGGGATTTTGTTTATGCTGACAGAGCAGACTGAGCAGACCAAAACCTATCTTCAAATATTTATTTTCACATTGTGAATGTCAACATTCTTCGCAGTCTTTGGGACAAGTGGGTTACGTACAGTAACTGCACAAACCAAGGTCAAACACATCCCTTCAAGGTTTAATTTGGCTAGATACCACTGGAGGACTTATTTGTGCAAGCTTGGAGATATGTAATCGAGCAGGAGGCTGCAGAGATTTCTGAGAATTTTGGGGAGGAGAGCGGTGTATTTATTAGTGTTTTCAATTACAAACGGGTGAAAGATTAATTGTTAAAACAATAAGGGGGGCAGAGCCGAAAGGAGGCCCACAAGTGCCAGTGCAGCGGGGTTCCTTCCCCCGAGAGCACAGCCCCACACACACACACCCTGACCCCCCAGCCTAAGGAGGGAAGGGAGGCCTGTGTAATGGAAGGGCAAAATAAATAGCTGAGGCATTTAAGCTGTATTTTTCCTACAGTTAGATTTCCTTCGGGACAGAGGGGTCAACGAACCAAGACCCCTACGGCTTGAGCCTACCATTCTTCAGGAGGCTTGCAGAAAATGGGTGTTGAGGAGAATAACTTCAGAAAGGGTTTTGTAGTTGACCCTCTGCAAGGCAAGCAGTCGCCTGAAGTACAGGCACGTACTGTATTTTTCCACAGGGCGGGGTCAATAAAGCAGTTTTTCAGCAAATAGCCGAGTTGTGTGCCTGCATGCCATGGGGACAGAACTTCTGCACGGGCAAAGATCCCAACATCTACACTGCGACGGCTGGGTACACAGGGGCAACCTCCAGAGCCTTGACGGGTACAATTAACTCACCTTAGCACTGATTTTTTTTCTGAAATGTCCCCTAAAAAAACAGACACAGAGATGCACAGCACTTGTCCTTGCTTAAAATGTTTCCACCATAAAATGAAATAAACTGGCTTCTGGAAGAGTTCAGCCTTAAAAGCTGCATTCAATACCAGGGTTTTCTAGCAATTAGACGCTGGCGTTGATAACTTGAGCTTAAGCAGAAGTACAAGCAGGCACATGTGTAAAACGCAGAGACATAAAATTGCACATTGTGGTGTTTTTTTTTCCTCATTTCTGTTTCTGACACACAGATCCTATATATCACAACTGCCCCCCACATACATGCACCAATTACACTTTGAGGCATACCATTTTGAGATACCTCTAATTAGAGATTAGGTCAGGACTCAACAACCCTAAACATTTTTTTCAAAACGTTATCCCTTCCAGTGTTGCACCTGGGGGAGTTATTAGCAAACTGCCAGAGAGTAATTTTAGCCAACACTTGCTTCAACCAACTCCAGGTTATCCTGTTTTGCCTTTAGCTGATCCTACAGTGAAACCTTCCTTCTCCTACCTTTGTGAGAGCCTTCAAACCCTTTTACAAAACACTTTGTCATTCACCAAAGTTCAGCTGAAGAGTACTCTGGAAAACAAACACTATGCTTGCATTTACACTCTTTGCCCAGCACCAAATTCATTTTGGGGGCAACCTCGGAGCACTTGGTTAGTGCACCTATATGCAAACGTCACAGCACTTCCAGCTGAGCGTGCTGCTAAACAGATGAAGTACAGGTGAAGAGCAGTGAGGATGATGGTGTGGCAAGCAGAAACTCCTTGCAGCTGCTCTGTCTCCTCCTCTTTAGGAGTCTCTCGTCTGAGACTTGTAGCACAAGGTCATTGCCCTAAGCAAGCCGTGTGATGCGTAAAAGGGAACATTTCCAGACTTCTTCTGGGATTTTGGGGGGATTTTTTTGATTTTTTTTCTGGTGCGTGTGTGTCTGCCTGCATGGGTGTTAGTCACCTTATTTACGAGGGGTAGTCATTCCTCCTACAGACAAGATCAGCGCGGGCTTTTCTCCCGCTATTACTCTCAAGCCTATCTTTCAGCAGTATTCACTGATCTGTCCTATGAAACGGCAATTAGTAAGTCAGGTAGGGGAGGGTAGCGCTTAACCAAATCCAGATTTGCGAAATTTTGAGCAGAAACTACACAAAGGTCAGGTATCAGAGAGGCACATCACGACACGCAGGTGCAAATCAGATACACTGAGACAGAAACCCGTGTGCAAAATCACACACACGCTCGCTAATGACATACTGCAGGAGAAACCTCACTCAGGTACTTTTTTGATTGCTTTCGTTTTGGTAGTATCGCAGCTACGTCACCGTCTACGGTTACTGCATTGTGAAACAATCCACTCCAGAAGATACTTCTGAGAGAGGCAAGCCAAAAGTGATGCCAAGGATGCCTTAAGCTAAGTCAGTACAACAGATCAGAAACCTTGACTTTAAAGAAAACACGAAGGCTGTGTTTCTAGGAATGTAAATGAGACACCTGCACATCCAGCAAAATGGGAACATCTCAAAAATATGAAGAAAGAGTGAAGCTCACCCACTTGAATATCCAATGTAATATTCAACAAAATAGCAACCGCTCGGTGAAAACCAAGTCGTGGTCAGGGTCAGGAGCCTGAAGCCCTCGTGCTCCTCTCCCTGAGCTTTGCGAGACCTTCCAGGCATCACCCCGGGGGGCTACCAGTCCTTGCATGCTGCTGTGGAGAATCAGGCTGCAAATGGGCATGTTTTCATGTACTGATGGGATTTGGGCTGTAAGGTTGTTGTGTGTTTTTTTTCACCGGGTGAGCCATCTGACGCGGGTGAGAAGCCTCACCATTCAACCTGTGTGCGAGGTTAAAAGCTGAGTTAAACTGCACAGTATTTATGAAACACTGCGGGGAAGAAAATCGATAGCATCGCGTTTAGAGCCATTGTTCATGGTCTCGTACACAAAGCTTTTGCCACTGCCAGGCTGTGCAATCATGCTAGCAGTCTCCATTTATGCCCTGTGTTCCCCAAAACACTACATAGTCAAATTTAATCCTAGAAAAACAAACTAGGAATTTTATATCCTCGCACCCAGGTGGTACACAAACTCCTTTACCTCTTGTTTAATGAATACTATACTATCCTTCTTGTACATAATCCAGTATCGGGCACTTGGCTATGTAATACGTTTTCAAAGCCGATGATGGTAAAAACAGAAAAATACTTTGATAATTTGTAAAGTTTTTCCCACACCGTCAAAAACCACAACCCACATCTTTTCCGGCAACTCTGAGGCTCACCTGCTTAGAACTTAACAAAAAGGTACGGAGGTCTCGGGTGGGGAAAAGGGGGTGTCAGAAAAAGCCAAAACGGTATCTGCAGCTTTCCTGTTTTGCTTTAACCTACAACGATTACTCATCTCCACAGCAGGAATCCAGAATATGCCCTTTCCTGCATACGCTTGTCCTCCTCTTGCCTTCAGTCCCACCCACCTGCCACTTGCTCAGCTGCGCACCTGAGGGATGTTTGGCTCACACGGGGAAAAAACAGTAAACAGAAAGAGGGAGCATCCCCAGTTCAAACAAATAACAGAGCTCCGTGGCCAAAATACAATCTCGGTGAAAAACCTATAAAGAACGTCGCACGCCCTCACTACAGCCTCGGGGTAAAGCGAAATTATATACCAGTTTTCTGATGTGGGTTTTGCATGTTGATTTAATCTCCATCAAGAAACAACAACAATAACAACAACAACAAAAAAGTGAATTTGGTATTGAGCTGGCTGGGACATCCGCTACCCCACAGACACGGGGCAGGAGGGGGAAGAGGGAGCAGATCTTCCTACTGCTCTTGGAAGGGGGCAAAGAAGGTGTCACCTAGATAGATCTGGGGTTGGCCTTGCTCTGGCACAGCCTACATGGCGTTTGCTCTGAAGCATTAGGGTGCCATGGAACAGTAACACTCCATTTCAACACGAAACTCAAAGCGTGAACTGATCTGGGGGAGATGAGATGAGAGAACGAAGCCAGTGAGGGGTCTGGAGAACAAGTCTTACGAGGAGCGGCTGGGGAGCTGGGGTTGTTCAGCCTGGAGAAGAGGAGGCTCAGGGGAGACCTCATCGCTCTCTATAGGTACCTTAAAGGAGGCTGTAGAGAGGTGGGGGTTGGTCTGTTCTCCTACGTGCCTGGTGACAGGACGAGGGGGAGTGGGCTAAAGTTGCGCCAGGGGAGGTTTAGGTTGGATGTTAGGAAGAACTTCTTTACTGAAAGGGTTGTTAGGCATTGGAATGGGCTGCCCAGGGAAGTGGCTGAGTCACCATCCCTGGAGGTCTTTAAAAGACGTTTAGATGTAGCCCTTAGTGATATGGCTTAGTAGAGGACTTGTTAGTGTTAGGTCAGAGGTTGGACTCGGTGATCTTGGAGGTCTCTTCCAACCTAGATGATTCTGTGATTCTGAGATCGCTGCAGGGTGCTCCCGACTGCAACCCCAAGAACCATTTCTTTGGGCTGAGCAGTCCTCTGTGGAACGAGGCCTAGACGTTTATCTTCTCGGCGCAGGTGGAACTGCAGGGGCTTCCCTGCCACGCTTCGGCCTGACGTTTTTAACAAAGTTTTGTGTATTTTCTAGCTCGAAAGCTGGCAGCAGGCCCCAGCAGAAGGTGCTCAGGGCCACGTCCACACGCGGAGCACCCCGCCAAGGCAGCTGGGCCCACGACGTGCTCTCAGAGGCGGGTGAGCTGCACGGGCAGAGCCCCGTTTCTGCTGGGCGCGTGCCATCGGGGCTGGCCCCGGGCGAGATATGAGCCCTGCACGGCTCTGCCAGCACACCCGTGCCAGCTGGGCGCCATCCCCTTTCCCTCACACCCTTCAACACCCGCAGCACAGCCAAGGCCCCGCGCTCTTCCCACCACAGACCGGGCACCAGCGTGCGGCCGCGTGTCCCCACGTTGGCCGGAGCTGCAGGAGGAGGCAGATACCCGAACGGGCACCGAGCCCCGTCAGTGGGAAGATAACCTGTTTTTAAGTAATAAATAAATACATAAAGAAAGCGCAGATTTGAACCAGCAGAGTGAGTTCGCGTTGCGAGGACTCAGCACTTCTAATGAGGTATTAAAAGGCCCTAAAACCAGCTTTCGCAAATTGTCAATCTCCAGCCCCAGTTTCCCAAGCGTTTGTTTCGACAGCGGGGCCGAGCCCAGCATCCCTCCTCCCTCCGGCCTGGGCTGCTGCTTGCGGCTCAAACCCCGTAAGGGTAAAACCCTAGAAGAAAAACTAAACGTGAGCCCAAGAGCAGGCAACCTCATTTTGCAATGAATATCTCACAAACTGAATTTTCCCCGCCCTCTTCTAAGCCTGTTTAGATCGCCCTGATTTGCAAGGCAAGTACCAGCTTTCTTCCCCAGTCACACCTCCTAGGTGCTATGTAACTCACGGCTCCAAGCTTGCACGGAAATAAGGTAACAGTGTGCTGCTTCTTGGTGAACGCATTAATAATTCGATCCTTACTGGATCACGTTCGTAGCGTTCCTCTAGGGTTTTTTCACGTTTGAAAACTTCAGCTGTTTTCAAGGAAGAGAAAGCTGGAACAACCGGAATGTAAAGACGGCGAGAGGACAGGAAGCTGTGGACAGGCACGTAGGCTCTGAGTGCAGTAGCTGATCACAGCAGCGGGCACACTGTTTGTGAAATAACCACGCAATCTATTATTATAATCATACTCGGAGTTTATAATGCTGAAAACCCCGTAGAGATAAACAAACAAACAATCTCATCAGCCCGAGACCCAGACGCCCGGCTCTCCCAGCCAAATCAGACGGGAGAGGATTTGCATATCTAAGAAATAGCTGAATACTTGAGTCGGTATCATACTGGATCTCCAAGAGCCAGTTGGTCTGAACCAGCACGTACCCAGCACAGTGCCCTTTCGCACCTCACCTACCAGCTGTGAAATCCTCCTCCTCCTCGTCTGCACAAAGAGCTGGCGAAATTACGGGGGGAGAGGGAGGGAGCACATCTGTCCTAATACGGGGCATCTAACTTCAGCCAGTCACCTCCTGATCAGGGTCTAAGACGGGTCAGATGAATCATCCTGAAGTGTTTATCCCTCTCTCAGCTCTAGGTGGAACAATGTCTGAGTAAATAGGTGAGCCTTAGACATTAATTGCAGATGTCTGACATTCAGAAGTGAGAAGGATCTGCACCTAAGGTGCCGAAATTACACCATCGTGCTTAGCAAAATAAGACTCAAAGAAAGAAAGGACGGGGGAAATAAACCACTGGCTCTTCATAGGATGAAAAGGCATACAAATACACCAGGCGGGTGTGATTTTTTTTCTGTATTCCTTACATTTCCACCTTTTCTCTGCACTAAGTGCAAACACTCTGGGAAACTATCAGATTTCACTGGAACTTCACAAGCATCGCACCTCTGTGTTCAGCTCCGTTTCAGTGGGTCAAAAATCTGTATCCATGACTCCTATTAAGGTACAGCGCACGTCACAAAAATAGCCACATTTAAATAAGCACAGTTGTGTAACATCATGCAGCAGAGCTCCAATATAACCTGGTTTATTCTTGCTAGCCTGGATAGAAGAGGCAGGTTATAATTACATTAGGAAACCTCTCCTTTAACCCTGAGAGAGACCTAGAGAAGATAAGCCCTCTCAACGTCTCGGCTTTCTGTTCCGTTTTTCTGTTTTGCCTCCACTGTCAATAAAGGCAGAATTGTGTATCGCAGCACTTAAGCCAACCCATAATTCACGGCAGCATCCCGAGCTGATTAGTTCTGTTGTATAATCAGGTCTCCTTGATGCAGCAGGGGACTGCTGTTCAGGCACCGGGAACTTACTGTGCCACTTTCACCATAAGCTGTGTTAGACAGGATCCTTCTTCACCTTTTATCAACCTGATTGAGCCTTGCATAAACCTAGTGATTGAGGCAGGGACTAACGATGAATACATGCACATACGTGTCCAAGCGAGAGGGAGGGCAAAAATGTAGAAGTCCTGATCTTAAAGCAGCTAGCAGCCTGCCAGAGCAGTTAGCATTCTCTCTTTAATATGTTAACATGCATGATTTATATTATTCTGATATGCAAAACACACACGGTTCTCTCGTACCCTGAAAAATTCATGTTAACTACACAGAGGAGTCCAAGCAGCAATGCAGCAGTGAGAGCTCTTAGTCAGGAGTTGCATGAAACGCCTGAACAGGGATATTCCACACGTGGCTTTAGTTCCACACAGTAATCCCACCTCTTTGCATGACATCCACCTTCCTACCCTTTTTGGCTTCCTTTTGTTGTCTTACCTGTTGTGGAGAGGCAAACTTTTAGTCAAAATTAGCACCTCACAGGATTTCACCATTCAAACCCTTGGTAAGATGTTGCTCAGTATTTCCAGCAAAGAGGAGAAGAATAGCTAAAAGCACAGAACAAGACCATTCCAGCAAACTCTGAATTTCTTTTTTGCTATTTTCTAGCCTGCATGAATATCTAACCCCCCCGATTTAGAAAGAAGCAGTTTGGGGCCCAATTTGCTGTAATTTTGTAAAAGGGAAGTTTAACACAGAAAACTATTTTCTGAAAACACCGTGTGGAACTGATGTATACAACAACTAAGCATTGTCCTGCTAAAAAACCCTGCCATAGTACTTCAGTACTGTTGTGTGAATGACTTTGGGCCCACACACCAGCCATCCTGGTGCAAACATCTCCTCTACCAACCACCGACCTTCCTGAACCAAATTTTAAAGCACAAAGCCAAAACTCAGAGCTCGGCTCCTAACTGAGGTTCAGCAGCCACTGAAGGTCGCTCTGGTGTGGTCCTGGGCTCAGCCCAGCAAAACTTGAGAATAGCTGAAATAGAAGGAGTGACAATAACCTGAAACCACTGTTGGTCCTCAATCCCTGACTTAGTGATTTCGGGCAAACAACAACTCAGCATTTTCTGGTCCCGGCACATCACCAACAAAGGCTGAGCCAGAGCGAGCAATAGCCTCGTTAGGAAAACAGTTACAAAGCCTTCTCCCAGTTTAGCATTTTTAATTTCTGTTTAAGGTGATTAGATCCGTGATTTGGAAGTTGGGCAGAACGTGAGATGAAAAGGCAAGCGCGAGGCTCCAGGTCAGGATTAACCCCAATGGCAGCACGTCAAGGTAAAGGAGTTCATTTTCAAAGCAGCAAGCTCCCTTGGAGCAGGCAGTTTAAAGTCAGTGCCTGGCATTTCTGTTTTCTCATTATCGCTTCCTCTGAGGTACAACAGTTTAGAAGGAAAAAGGAAACAAAGCAACACTTCATCACCATATACACATAATACGGCACACCCAGTTCTTGCCCAACAAAAAACACCTCTGAAGCTATTCCCGATAAGCCAAGTAAAGCAAGCAACAGAAACATCATGGGGATGTGCTTCTGAGGATGGGGAAGTAGAGAAACATTACTAACAGTTACCACAGTGTTCCTTGATTTTCCTTCTGTCCTGTGAAAGGAAATGATTTTGTTCTTAGCTGATATACAAGAGACGGTTTGGACTTGTAATCTACTGGCAAGCCTGATAAAGGAGGCAAACAAGCTTTGTGTTCTCATTGAGCATGGTATTTACAGAAGAATTTGGCTCCTTCTGTCCTTCAGTCCTTCGCTGGGGGTAAACTGGCACCTACCAGCAGGAATTTCTCCGTTCAGCCAGGCCTGCCCTCCCCTGTCAGTGCTGAGGCACTTTTTTCCTGCAAATGCAGTCAAGGAAGGGGCTGAAATGGGTGCCAGCTTCCTGGTCTCCCCTCTCTATTCATGCAAAGTATTAAAGTCTCAGGAAGAGAGCAGGGTCGGTTCCACCACGACTTTCCTACAGCACAGCAGATGATGGAGCAGCTCTCAGGGGGCAGGAGGTAAGGGATCACGTCTCAGGGGAAGAGCTCAGACCCCAGTTTCCAGCTAGCCAAATGCTCTAGCTAATCCACTACAGAAGCACCACCAGCATCCCCATACGCTTCCTGAGTGCTCATGTGGCTGTGGAGTCCTCAAAGGAAGAGCCATTTTCTGCAGCCCAAAGGTAAGCCTTCAGCTCCAGTCACAGCCCCGTTGCACACAATTCTCGCCAGCGTTTCACTTGACCCATACGTGGCTGTTGAGACACACACGATTTGTGCTGATGGTCCCAGAAGATAGCAAGGCACTACCTGCAACACTGCCCGGAGCGAAAACGGAGCGGGCAGCACGTAACGTTATCAAAAAGGGAAGGGAAATTATGGGGGCTCACCCTGCCTAACCACCCTTCCCTCCAAATCATACCGTATTTTCTATGATATAATTAGTAGCAAACTGCCGTCTCCCCCATCATTAGAGGGACTTTTCTGCTACCACCAGCCCAGGCTGGCCTGCGGTCGAGCAGGGACCCCGTTCCTGGGTTGCCAGACCACATTTCTCTCTGCTTGCCCCGTAACTGGAAGCTCTCCCTGGACTTCCCGATTTATCACGCCATGTGCTGTCCATGCCCACAGCAGAAGGCAGCGCACACAGACAGAGGTGGACCCTGATGAGCAAGAACCCCCAGCAGCCTAGCTTCCCGTTCCCCTTTTTTCAAACCCTGTATTTTCCAGCAGCATTCCCAGAAGCCCACTTCAGAGTAAAAGATCCCCACAGGACAAGCAGAAGACGACGCGGCCGTTTTGCAGCCCAGGCCCAGGCAGCCCGCGGGGCTTTGACAGAAGGGCACGTCGGGCAGGAAGCCCCAGAAACCTGGGATCAGAGAGTCCACAGAGACTTAAAAACTTAAGCGACCTTAAAAACGGATTTCATGAGTAATTCACCCTTGACTGGTTGCACACCCATACGTGGGCTTGGCACAGTGTGGTCAAAGCGGTTGCTGGATGACTCTTATCAAGATAAAATTGGCACTGCTGAACTCTGCCTAAAAGCAAGGGCAACAATCGGCTGGTACGGGCATAATTTATCACAGCTCTTGCAGACGGAAGTTAAATGTGCCAATCACAGCACCTCCGGGCACCAGACCACAAACAAATACAAGATTTGCAAAGACCACCTGCAAAAGGAGGTCACGTCGATGCATACATCTGCATTAAAATAAAGAAAAAGTCAACCATTATGCAAACCGCTGGACACTGCATTTTAAAAGCTTATCGGGCGAGCGTAGCCGAGCTGACAGGGCCTCCGCAGGAGGAGGATGTGCTTGTTAGGGGTATCCCTGTGAGGTTGGGTTGACATTGCCTTCTCAGAGGAAAGGAGAGCTTGCTTGAGCAATTTGCTTAATGCTGCATCTATTTTAAGAGCAGTGACCCAGATCTTTGTTTTGTCAGCAGATGACTTGGGTAACAGAGATGAATTGACAAGGAGTTAAACCGGCATTGGGCAACGCCAAGGTGCTGACAAGCACCGGCAGGTGACGGAGGAAGGTGGCACCACCAGGCTCTTCCACCTGAGCTTAAGCTTCCCAAAATGCCGTCAGCCCGAGGGTCACCTGTGGCCAGATTAAAATCTGCCGCGGATATCGCCTTACCAGCTGTGTGACCGTACCACTGTGACCATACCCACGGGGTAAGCACCGCTCCGGCCACCACGGCCACCAGAAGAGCTGCAGAGACCACGGAGACGTTCAGACTGGGCCAGGATCGTGAGGCACTTGCCTGATCTCGAGCACACATTTTTATTACGGTTGATGAATACGCAGCTGAGCTGTTGGCAAACAGAGAGGAGACACTTCGCCCAGGCCCGAAGACACGGGGAAATGAGGGCTGTTAGCAGACAGCTAGGAAAGACAGAGCCAGTCAGGTGGCTGGTATTACATTTTCTGTCTGGTAAGGTCTTTTGTTTCAGCTGTCTCCAGCATTTCTTAAATACCTATAACCTTATGGAAAACAGACTGGGGAAAGATTAATTTCCCGTGTATCGGATATTCTGAAGGACGGGGCATTCGAAGCTCAGATATCATTGTGGGGAATAAAATGACAGAAAACATCTCCGGAGGGGGTCTTAACAGGGTATCAGGAAGGTCTCTCAGGAGACAAACAACCGCAGATCTGGTTAAAACAGGGGAGAGACTGCAAGCTAGCCCCCGGGCTGCACCCCTAGCTGGGTGAAAGTATTTTTAGCAACCCTGCTCCGCACAGGGACATGCTGATTCCTCGCAACAAAACTTTCGGCCCGGCACACCAATGCTTACAAAACATTTTTATTTACCCTCCACAGTCCAGAGTCTGCTGGACCAAAGCACATGAGCACTAAAGCAGCAGCAAGAACAGACTGTCTAAAACAGCAACAACCAACTGCTTATGCAGTTTGGTTTTTTCCCCTTGACCTCCCTCTCCATTCGGCATATTGCGAACACCACCACGTTGCCTGGCGTAAATTACGAAGTGGGGACAACATGGGTGCATCTGCTCAGCAGAAATCACCTGAGTGCAGAGCTCCCTGGGAAGATGAGCTGATGCAAAGGCTGGAAACGCGACCGGGCTGCTCAGCGCCGAGCAGGTGAAAGCTGCGACCTTTGCTCCGCCGGCAGCCGAGGAGAAAGCAAACAGGCACGGCAGCTACATGCAAACACCCTCCAACTACGCCTCTGTGGGAGAGGAGCAGCCAGAACCCTGCTGAAAAGGGCATCAAACTCTAAGCTGAAGAAAAAAAAAATGAAACAACAACCAAATATTTTCTGACTAGCAATTTAAGAATTAACTATCAAAGAAAAAGGGATTTTAAGGGAGAGCAAACGCCCCCCCTGCATTCACTCCTCCCCTCCTACCATCCTCGATGCACTGGCTGCTGCCACCACCATGGCAAATTGCTGCCAACAGCAGAGCAAGACACGGTTCTTTAGAAGCAAATACGCACGCCCGCCCTTTTAATAAGGGATTTTTAATAACATATAAGAAGTAGCAATAAAACCTGTGCTAATACAATACAGCTAATCAAATCTTTCTGATGCAATAAATTTCAGGCGCGGACCTCCCCGCGACACCAGACCTCCCTGCGTCAGAAATGGAGCCTTATCGCCGGCTCCGCGGGGACTGCTCTGCCCATCACCAGGACGTGGCCGTGCCCCGTTACACCCAAGGGCTCCTTCCCAGACGAAACAGGATCACCATGGGGGCGGGGGGCAGAAAAAAAGGCAAGATGAAGAAAAACGTCAGGATCCTGGAAGGCTTGAAAAATCAAAAGTAATTGAAAGCGAACGGAATTCGACTCTACTACAGATTTATCAAATATTTAATGCAGAAAACCCCCTAAGCATGCCACTGTCACCCGAGCTGGAGAGAAATGTGCTTCTTTCCTAGCATATGGCTTAATCTGCTCCCAGGATGCATCTCTTTGCTCGGTAATTTCAGTTTAAACAGAAATGAACTGTAGATGTATATTTTAGCTAAATGACTGGCTTCTTTAAACAGACCCTGGGTAAGAGGGGCATTAACCTCCTCTCCCCCGGCCTGCTCAGCACCACTTATCGGTGACATGAAGCGCCTCTTTTCAGGGCGCGCCCTTTAATCCTTCTGCTGCCTCCACGTGAACCTCCGGCAGTGCAATGCCCCCCAGCGCCCGGTGCCCCCGCTCTGATCCTCAACCAGTCCCCTCACCGAGAGCATCAAACACAGCGGGTTAAATTCAGCGGAGCAGGACAAACAGGATCCCTGTCCAAGGGCACAAGCGTCTCCCTTTCGAGTTTGCTCTGGCAATCCAAACACAGGGGTCGAGCTGGAAACGTGCTTTTTCATTTCAAATGTAAACTCTTCCCAAGAACGTAACCCGTTTGCAGCAAATGCTGCACAAGCGGGATCCAGATCAGCGGGGGACGTGAACCCCAAGTACCTAAGCACCTATATTACTGCTGAATTTGTTATATAGGAGAAAATTGGTTAGAATTATTAGCAATGATTAGAACCCTTTGTGTAGCTCGTGCCTTAAAGAGGTCAGCACCAGACCCTTCAAGAAACAGATGTGCCCACTTGCCTGGACTTCCTACTGTTTTTCAGCCAGTTATTTCTCCAAGAACCACAAAGTCCCACAGTAGCCCCCTAACAGCCTACACCTTCCACGAATGCCTTTTCAGCCTACAGTAGCGTACATACATACACCACACCCGAATCATTTTCCTCTGGGATCAGCGCAGCTCCTCAACAAATGAATCTCTGTGTCCAGATGGTGCTCTCCACAGAAACTCCTCTAAGTACCTCCTAATACCTAAAAAACAGACTTGGCTCAATCCGCCCACAACTGTCACCTCCTTGCAGAGCAAGGGCTGGGGGGAAGGAGGTAATCTTAAAAAAACAGCTTGAGCAATATGTGCAATTGCATTTTTCCTGAGAAAAGGCTATGTGAATACGCTCAAAGTTGCAGACAACGGAGTAGGAGAGCTGTGATCTTCATAATTTGTTGCTGGCCACTACCAGGGGAATCTCTGCAATATTATCCAGCACTGGAAGGACTGAATGAAGATGCAATAGCAATTAGCACACATAGTGTTGGAGAGGGGATGGACATCAGCTTATGTCATCAGCTTCATCCCCCACTACTCGCAATGTGGCACAAGCTCATTCACGCCCCTGCCTAAATTCATCCACAATGCGAGGAAAACCTGGATAACTAATTTTACTTCACCTGGCAATCCCAGCAGGCCGGTGCACTGCCAGTACCGAAGCCCAGCATCGCCTGCAGCTCTGCCAGCCGCTCACCTCGGGATGCCCTGCCCGCGTTTGTGGGGCCAAGCGTAACCAACAGCGACAACAGTGGCAAAGCTGCAGGCTCAGCGGGCGATCACACCACACGTAAAGCTCCCACACCACACGTTATCATCATCCCAATGAATTACATGGACCGTTTCTCCAGGCCATAATCCCCAAGCTGTCTCATGGGGACAATGGCACAGGCTAGCTCACAGTGACAGTCTGCAGGGAAGCTGCCCACCACCAAGCTGGCATCAGCCCCATAAGGGCAACCTGCCCCCCCCCACTCCCTCTCTACCATTTGTGTGCCAGTTACAGCCTTACACACCGCAATTCAGGGCTTACAGAGCCGCCAGGCGCTTCCTTATACCTAAAGGAGCCGAGCATTCAGAAGTTGCATCAGATATTGGAAAGCTAGAAGCACTGAAATGGTTTAAAACAGAGCAGTTGAGGCGGGGCAGGGGGTGCCGGTAAAATGCACATGTTGCACTTTAGTACACTTTAGAGAAGGTTACTTTAGTACACTTTAGAGAAGGTTATTCAAAATTAGTTGTATTAAAATTTAAAGCAGTCCTCCCTGGTTTTATCCCCCTGACAGAATGTCTTTTTCACCTGCCACACCCAGCCTGAGAACAAGAATCAGCTGAGCTACAGAGGATCCAGCTCAGCAATGCAAACGTTTTCCTCTCCTGAATAAAATTAACAGCCACCTCCAGCTTCGAAAGAGATGCCTTAAACAAACAGCTGCATCAGAATCAGCAGTGAAATGCCTTGAGAGCTTCTGCTTCAGCCCACACTTTGAAAAGTCATGACTGAGTTCATTTTCATTAGTCTGCAGACACAAGAAAGTGAAATGTTTTGCTAAAATTTGTTCTGCATATGTGTAAGAAAGCTCCCCTCTAGAAATGCTTTTTTGCAGAAGCACGCAGAGAAGTAGCACGAAGCCATTCTCTCTGTAGAAGAGCAGCCTGATTGCAGTGGTAGGGGTGGAGGCTGAAAGGGGCAGTTCAGAGCTCACTACGGCCTGGGTTTTGGGTTTGTTTTCACATCTAGAGTTTCCCAGAACTCTGTAAGACACCTGCCCTAAGCACCCATCCACAAAATGGTTCAAAAAACAACAAAATCCTTTGTTCCCGCTCTGCACTAGCACTACTATCAGACAGCTTTGTTTAAATAAATAAATAAATAAGTATCCCCCAAAGTCTACTTGGTGATTCAGAAGAAGCTTGTATTTCAGCAATGGATGCAAACGGTGCCGAATGGAGTCTGCAGGTCTGCCTGTCCCTGCCTACAGCTGGGCTGCACCTGGCTTAAAATCGTTCAGAAGATGACAGCAAGCCTCGCAGCCGAGGCGAGGTGCGTGCTGTGCTCGGGAGGATCAGCGGAGACCGCCGTACCACGCCGCGACCGCCGACCGGTGCTTCGCCTGGCACCAGCCCCGACGAGCTGCGATTCCTTTTCGCAATCCATCGATGGTTTGCATCGTGGGTGCAGAGCAAAGGTGAGGTTTTGATGGTGAGCTTGTTTTTGGGCAGGGAAGGACGGTGGTGCCTGTAGCAGGCGAGCCGCTTGCAAGCCTTTTGTCCTGCTGCTGTGCCGCCTTTCCTCCCCTCCTCCCCCAAAATCGCGAAACAAAGGACAGCTCGAGACCGAGGGATCTGGGGTTTGGTTTATTACATGCTTAACGGAGCACTGAATTGCTGGTGGTTATTGCCTGGTTTAACTGCTTTCCTTAAAAGAGAAACATGAGTAAACAAGCATGTGTCATGAAAAAGCCCCTATTCAAACAGGAGCTGACAAGAGAAAGAGCATCCACGTTTTACAGCTGCTCCTTAACAGTTTTGCAGGCAGGCACCAGCCGAGATGGCAGCAGAGACTAATGCAAAGAAATCCCCAGCTCGTCCCCCCCCAGCTCAGGGGGCTCGTCGCGCCCTGGATTCAAGGCCCGAGGTTAGCCCACACTCAGGGCTCGAGGCTTTAACTGCACGGACTTGGTGTGCGCCAGGGGCAAACTGACTCGTCTAGACAAAGACTTTCGATGCCCTTCAGTCAGCACCTACAAACCTTCAGCCTCGAGACCTGGCCGAGAGCTTCCCCATCCCTGGCCCGCCACCCCTTGCCTGTGGAGCCCAAGGCCTGTGTCCTCCAGCAGCGAGGACAAAGGCCACAGTGACCCCCCCCAGCCCAAATTCAGTGACAGCCACTGCCATCCAACCCACGTGGAGCAGAAGTCCGTGCTCCTTCATTTTTTGGCTCAGCTGACAGGCAAAAACCGCGGCCCCGTTGTCCCTCCACACAGGCTGACAGTGCTGCGAGCGGGGTGGGCCTGAAGCCTGGCGCAGGTTTTCCCAGTCCCCATTAAAGAAGGGGTTTGTTTAATGGGCTTTCTCCCTGGGGAAGCACGGGTAAGAGAAGAGCAGCCAGGCTCTCTCACTTCTTTCTACCCAGTCACCTATTTTTGTGAAACTTGTAAGGGTTTTAGGCCTCCGTCCCATACCAAGTCACCAGCTCAAGTCAGCCCGGAGGTTGAAAAATTGTCGAGGACAGGCTAAAAGTGACCGAGCCTCATTTCTTGGGAAAGCCAGGGTAAAAAGAAACCGCAAAAGAAAAGATCTAAAGGAGGTGCAGAATGCTTGGGGAGAAACACATTAATGAAAAAACAAACAAACCTCATATTGGCACAACTGCAGCCACTACCAGAGGTCACACGGATTCAACTACACCCCTGCTATTTGTTACTTACTTTTGTACCAAAAAAATAAAAAATAAAAAAAAAAGAGAAGAAAGCCACAGACAAGCCTAGAGGAAGAAATGAAATGCAAAGGATGAGTGTGGAGTTTACAGGAAGGGAGCACTGCAGGAGGAACTCACCCACATCAGATGAGTATGAGGGAAGGGTGAGAAGAACAAAACAAGCCACACGAAGAGAGACAAACCTCTTGAAAAGAGACAAACAGAGAACAGAAAATTCATCCTAGAAGGAAAGATTAAATGTTTAAGACATGAGGCACTACTGAAAAGTGATATTACTAGGAAGAACACTTTTAGCACACCTAAACACTGCGATAAGAAGGATTACCTCTACTATACCCTTATTCTATCGCACTTGTTTTTCTCCCAAATGACATTTACGCCTCTTAAATTATGAATTTAGAGGCAGCCTGCATAATCGGTTAAGAATATTATTCCTGAAGGCCTAAGGCAGCAAAAACATTCAAAACATTTCCCTCAAAACATCCAAATCATGAAATCGAGTATTTGTGGAAGAGAAGGCTGGCTCAGGCCCTCACAAGACTTTTTCTGACGTCGTGCAGAAAGGTTCCCGAAACTAGGTGGTTTTGCTGATGGCTGTGATTCAGACCCAAGTCCCTAGTCATTTCAGCGTGCTGTTTTTATCATCTTTCAAAACGGTCCGTAGGCACTATTAAAAGAAACCCACAGACTCCGGCACAGCAGAGGCGAACCCAGTCTGTGCTTTGCAAAGAAACCCAGGACCGAGCACCCCTGCACAGCCCCAGCCCTCTCCCACAGGAGCAGCACGGCAAGGTCAGGTTATGAGCTGGATACCCGGAGCACAATCTGCACAGGAAAAAAAAAAAAAAAGAAAAAGGAACAGCCTTTGAAGGTAGACGAGCTATTAAATTTTTACTAGGTGAAATGTTTACCAAAATAAATCTAGTCTTTTCCACTCTTCGTTATTATCATAACACATATGGTAACTGACATACAATTAATGGAGCTTTAAACCAAGAGTTCTTGGAAGGAAAACGCACTCTCAACTTCTCAGCTAGCCTTGATAAAAAGCCAGTTCCTGACAAAGTTCAGCAGTGCAAGTGGCTTTATGAGACTCCCTGATTACTGGGTACCCCCCACTCTTACGAGGTGCACCGGCCACAAGCAGAGGAGGTGAGGAAGGCTCTTCCAGCACCGGCACGGGCTCCGCAAAGCAGACTGCTGCCCAACAAGCCCCGCGTGCCGTTTCAGACCAGCCAACAGCCCAGGCGGCGGCACCCACAACGAGAGTTTCGGCTCCTCCTCTCTTACGTGTATCCACCCAGCAGAGTGAGCTGATATTAACAGTATTGTGACATCTCAATACCCAAGGCTACTCGCTTCATTTCTGAACTCCCGAGGAGCTTTGAACTGAGATGATGCTGTTTTTACAGACCTGACGCGCAGTTCACATTTCCTTTTCCCATCTTCTCCTACCTGAGTTACAGAGACGGGGTGCTTTCAGCACAGCTCTGTGCAACGCAAGCATGTCTCTGTAACCTGGGAAGTAACCAGATACTTCCCAAGGTGTTTCACGTATCTGCCTAACCTTCTCTTCTCCTTTCTGCAATGGGAAATCCTACCGCTGGGGAGCACAAAATTAAACTCCTCTCTTAAGCTTCCCCTTTCCCACACAGCCCAATGCAACACCACCATAGGTACACAAAATCTGTTTCCTTACAGCCTGAGTACACACTGACACACTCAGGTTATCAAAATGCTAGGAGATAGCAGCAGCAAAAGAAGAAGACACTGCAAAGTCACATCCTGGATGCTGCCTTGAAGGCAGCCAGGCCTTCGATCTGCAGATGGTTCCCTTGCCCACTTCTCTTTTCCTTTCCCAAATCCCCATAGAAAGTGCTACCGCCACACCCAGCGCATGAGGAAGCATCCCCAAACTCAGCATCTCAACCAGAAAGAAGTCTAGTCGATAACTAATATATTTTTATTCCTGAGGAGGAAACCAGAGCACTCTTCCATTACCTCAGAGGAAACCTAAGGAAAGGTAGCATTACTCAGGACTGATTTACTGCCTCCAGCCATTCATAAAACCATAAAGCCAGTGACATATAAAACAAGCAACTCATTCACAAGAGCTCTTTGATCTTAAATACAAATAAAATTAGGTCAATATTAAAGATTTTCATTCCTTGCCATATAAGACTTCCACAGAGGCTCAGGAAAGCTTTTCCCATCCACCTCTTTTAACACTCAGGTTATTTAGAAACTCACATTTCTTTCACATGACTTCAAACATGTCCTCGATATCCACTTGTCATCGCTCCAGAATTTAACCCTTAGAAGGCACAGGACACCGCACAAAGACTTCTCCAGGACCCCCAAGGTTAAGATCAGAGAGTTTTATTTTGTTTCACATGGAAGAAAGGAGGGAGCTAAGCGCTTAATCTGCTAAAATAACGAGTGCAGGATAGGCTTAGGGTGTAGCATCACCTTGCATTTTCAGTTTAGCATGCGTGATTGTGTTAGGGTGGCTTTCAAATTATATTTATTTGCTTTCTAAATCAACCAAGAGCTCTCATAAACAGCAGAAGGCCCCCGAAGCTATCACTGTAATGCGGTATCTGCTCATAAACGTCAATATACCAATTTTAAAGGTATTAGCGCTGATGTTTAGTCATGGTAAAATATCCTAATACCTGCCCCGCCTCCTTTACAGACAGCAGCACACTTAAATGGGAGCAATTCAGCTCAGGGCTTCCTGCAAAAAATCTTTTAAACCTATAAACCCACCGTCTGTAAGGCAGCACATAGCAATCCTACTGCAAAACACGGGTAAAACACACAGAGGGACCAGGAGGCTCCCAGCATGACGTCCTCCTGCTCAATGCCCAAGAACACGTAGCCCCACACATGGTGGGGTATTAAGAGACCAGGATGCCAACACCCAGAGTCCTCCCTCTCTTTGGCCAGGGCAAGCATCAAAGCTGACCTCAGCTATCCTTAAGGCAAAGAAGGGATCGTTTCTGATTAAAGTGAGGACCTTCACATCCAGAGATTTGGATCCTACCTCTGCCACAGATTTCCTGGGAGCAAACGGCATCAGTTCCCCATGGTGCTTCCCTCCCACACCCTCATTCAGAAGCAAGGCGCAGTGGATGATTTGAGTATCAGGGAAGAAGCACAGGAGAGCTCCGCTTCCTTCTGTGTTTGTAACGGAGATTTCCATGCCATTGACGGCTCGATTTAACAAACGGTACGGAATATGAAATTTCAAACAGTTTGGGAATGTCTGCTGCAGCTGCTGCAGGAACACGACAAATACTGCCTCCAAAAGAAAGTGTTAATTAGAGAAAAGATACTCAGATTTACAACAGATTGGGATTTAAAAATAAGATTCACAACCAGATTGAATTCTACTAGGCAAGCTTACAGCTACCGAGAAGCAATACAACAACGAGGCTGGAAAAAAAAAACAGGTTTGATGGGAAAGGATACCTTAGAGAAGAAGCACACCTTTGAAAAACACTGCTTGGATGTCAGGCACTTAATTACAACCCTTATCAACATCATCAAAAGAGTTCGAGTATTTCTGTAATTCTGTCCTGTAAAACAGTAACCCGGAATAAATGCACTCTCTGAAACAATGTAATTTATCCACACAGAAAAGATCCTGATGCTTAGGGTTGAGGGCACAGAGAGGAAACACCAGGCATGGCCTGCTTTTTCCGTTGACTCTTCCTCTGAACCTGCCTATATTGGAGTTCCTAGTCTTCATATAAGAGCGTGGAGATACCCAGGGAAAGCACATCCACATCTCAGCAAATGCATGTAAAAATAGGTCACTTATTTACCAGTCCTTTGGGAAAAGGGACGCTTCCCTTCCAGTGATGGGAAAGACGGGGGTTACACTTCATTCACTTTCCCGCATCCACTTACAAAGGCAACTTCACTCCTGCTGTACACACCCCACAAAGAAGGCAGACAGCGGGAGCCACCACGTGCATGCCATGGAGCCGGGTCAATCTGCCCAGCCTCAGACACCGACAAGATCTACAGCTGAGACGCCCACCCTCGGTTCCCATTGCGATGAACGGGCACAGGCAGAGTCACGTAAACAGCAATTTACCTCATCCTGACGTCGGGGATCTCCAGAGACCGTCCACCTGACCTATTTCTCTCCACTACGAGTCCTAGAGCCCACTGCTCGGATTTAGACACGACACTCATCGAAGAGCCGGTAGGCAGCCCACCTACGTAAGCACCTTTTAAAATCCAAGTCCAGAGCACAGGAACAAGTTGTAAACGAACAACAGGACACGTGCCTCTGCAGCTCGCGCTACTGAATGCGTTTTATGCCTATCCGTAACATAACTGGAGAGACACGGCACTATCTGCTCGTGGGGAAGCACAAAAGAAATTCAATTAGAGCCTCCACTCAGGAAATACCTCGTCATTACATTCAGACACCACTGTGCCAATTCCCCCGAGAACTGGTTTGATTATCGCAGTGGCAAAGGCTAGTGGCACTACAGCGAAGGCTCTGTCAGCTTTTTGATTTTCCTTTTGTGCCCCTACCTGTAAGGGTCTATAACTCAGCTACAAGTATTTCCTCTCGACGACAGCCTCGCGAGATGGGCACAGCTGTGCTTCCTTTTAGGCATTCAAAAGAGTTTGCCTTGGGAAGCACAAAAAAAAATAAAGAAGAAGAAAAATAATGAGTTACCATCGTGTTCGTGGGGCCCCAGACTTTTTAAGATACACAAAAACAAGCACGGCGTAGAACACTTTACTGTAACACGTTGAGGTCAAAGGACCTTGAGCTTTTCTTTCCTGGTTTTGAAAACAAAACAACCCCGAACCATTAGACGGCTGCAAGTGCAGGGGGCAGGTTTTAAAAAGGTTTATTTGGTTTTGAGCTTACTGTTTAAATTGGAACGGTGAACTTTTTATCCACTGTCGTCCCCCACAGCTCCTCTCACAAAATCCTAGGAAGAAGCTATCGAAACTACCGAAGCTTAACTAAAATCGGCTGTTGTGTTTTTAGGATTTCAAGTAATCTTTAACAGTTCCAAATGCAAAAATCCCAAAAAAAAACACGTCGACTTTGAGGTCAACCAGCAGGAGCGGGACTATCATGGTGGTAGTAGCCGAATTATTAACAATAATCAGATTTGTCGCAAGAATGTCAAGCTGCTGCCATTCTTTTACCTATGTGGTAATGTGGTAACAGGACCTCGCCAGCAGCCCCCCGGGATTAAGGGGGCACTCGAGGCACATGGGCGCAGAGGAGGAAGGCGACAAGCAGCCAGGGCTCACCACCACCGGCCCAGCAGTCACGCTGCTGACCCAGCCCTGTGTGGACCCTCTCGAGCAGCAGCAGCAGCAGCAGCACCTGCCTCCAGGATGCGTGCGTCTCCGGCCCGTGCAGCTCCGCCAGGCACCAGCACGAACCCCTGAGTCCCCACGGTCCCCGCGCGGAGAGCAGCTCTTATCAGCAGGCGATGGGGCAGCTCCAAAGGGAGGTGACCGAGGCACACCAGACAAGCGCTACAATACCAGTAGGGCTGCATCCACGTTCGGAGCTTTACCACGTTAGCTGGTTTTGTTACGAGACAGGCTGCTCGGGGCTTGCTGGCGCTTGCAGTGTCCTGTCGGAATGCCTACGATGATGACAGCAGCTACGGCGGCAGAGCAACCCAGGGAGGTGCAGCGTGCATGGGAAAGAACCACTTCGCCAGGAGCATTGAACCATCGCCCCCGAAAGACATCCCTCGTTCTGGCACATGGACACAGCGCAGCTAGGTGGGGTGAGGCGGGTCTCGTCAGCACAAAAACGTTGTGTAAATAAACCTTCCCCTGGCGTGCAGAAGTCCAAAGCTTGGCTGGCTAGTGAAAGCAGAAGGCTCCTCGATCGCCATGGGTAAGACTGATCTCTTTCATAATATATATGTATATTTATAACGTCCTTCTACTGGCAATGAAGCTGTCTTTTTCTTATATTAAGCACTTTCCTCCATGCTGCACGTGTTTCCCACAACCATGAATTGTCTACTAATCCTCAGCGTTTAAGCCAGCATCTCCTTCATCACCATCCGATTCCCGCTGTACGTTCACCTTCAACCAGGCTGCTTTTCTCTGAGCTGTGTCACCGTCTCCTCCCAGCTCCAGATTTTCCCATGCGTTTGGTCTTCTCCTTGTCAGAGCGATGCAAGATCAAGCAGGAGGAGGACATGGGAAAACCCTCAGGAGAAGTCAACGCCCCTCAGAAAACAGAGAGAAGCCCACTCCATCCGTACGTCCATCTGACCCTTACGCGTGGGCATCTCCATTCCTTGGTCACTGGGGTTTCAGGCTTCTTCGGTGGTGCTTTTCCCAGCCTTCCCCATCAGCAGCAAATTAAATCCAACACCCCCAAGGTCAAATGGCAGCTCTTCGTTGCATTCAGAACCGCAGCTCTCACTTGGCCGCGGGACAGCAAAGCCCAGGAGGGCAAAGGGCCCGCTCTGTCTGCAGGGCTATCGTGTCTCCAGTCTGCAATCGCTCCTCTTCCAGAAAGCAGCTCTGTCCTTGCTCTCGCGCTGAAAACTGATAGCCGCAGAGGTTCTGGCTGTCGAGCAGCCTCCTGCCACCCGCAGGAGATACACCAAGCCTTGCTCGGGGCAGGACAGAGACCAGGACCAAGGGTTTTGGAGGAGATGTCATGAGCTTCACGACAGCACGCTGACAGCGCTCTGCACTGTGATCGCTGCCGTATTTCGTGCCTCTGTGCGAGTGTTTCACGCTGCATCCACGGTAGGAAATATACTTTGACAGCAATATTGAGATGCAATGTTAAAATCTCCACATTTCCTACGTTCAAAGTTACCTCAAGACTCCCAAACAGTTTGCACGGCTGATTTTTTTTTCCTCCCCCTTCCTGTAGCTGATTACTTTTAGAACCAACAGCATCTTTTTTTTTTGAGCCTGTGCCGATCTGAGAAACAATCAGGGACCCATAATGCTACAAACCTAAGGTATTTGATAAGAAAACCCCCGTGCAAAGCTTTGAGATCCCCTCCCAAGTCCACGTCTCGTTCAAGTGAGTTGAATTCTTTCCACCAACTCCAGTGGGAGTTGGACGGGGACCTAAAATAACGCCGTAGATAAGGATCTCACTGTAACTTTTGACTACAGTCAGGCTCACATTGTGCAAGTCGATGCTATTGAGCTTAAATACCAGCGTCAGCCAACGGCAAGGAGAAACACTTCTGGAGGAGCCAGAGCATGCAGTCAGAAATGTGAAAGGGGGAAAACAAAAATGCCACTTTCCTCCACGGAAAACGTATCCCGAGAGAGTAGGTACACGAACTACCAGGCTAAAACCACGCTTGCAACAGAAAGCAGCATTTGAAAGGAAAACGACTGGAACATGATGTGCATACACAGACATACACTAGACCACAAGAGAGAAGTCAGCTAGCCTTCTGGCCCAAGGATTTTATACTAAAAAACGTACACAACGAAGGCAGGGAAATGAACACCTCTTCTAATACGGGATCCCCTTTGGGGACACTCCTCCACAACCCCCCCTTGGGACAGAAGGCGCAAACCTGCCGTTATCTCAGAGGCAAAAAAAGCATTTCTGCACGCTGCCATGGAGGCCCTGGGGCCTGCAAGTTGGTGACAAGTCACCAAAATTTCCATTGGCTGCATTTAGCAGGAGCCCCACCGATGCCAGCGGGGGGAAGTGGCTCAGCTAAGGAGAGCTGGGCAGAGGATGCATGAACACAAACAGCCAGGAGAGAGTGTCATATAATTTCAGCTGTGATTTTCTCCAGGTCAGTTGAAAATCTTCCTGCAGGAAATTAATAATAATAATAAATTCCTAGGAGTCAGCATAAGTCTCTGGACTGTATTTTGTTACATCCATCGCCTCGAAGCGCTGCGCACATCCAGGTCCCGAGTGCCAGGCCCCCTTCTAACGACATTAACAGAGGGTCTCTGCCCCAAGAGCCTGCCACTGGATTTGGCACAAGGTGCAGAAAAAGACATTTTGACAAACAGACAGACGGACCGGGGGAGGAAGAATGAGAGGGACATGTGGTTACCCACAATCGGCAGGTTGCTTTCTTTTCCCTTTTTCTTTTCAATAAAAATAAATATCAGTAATCCCCCCTGGCCACCTGCCTAGCTTCTGTATATTTAATTAAGAAGGATTTGAGCGATGGAGGACCGATCAAAAGTTCAGCAAATTTGGGATAAGGTGGGGGGGGGGGGGTGCTGAGGGCCGCAGCTAGCCACAAGACCCAGAGAAATGCCACTCTCCATTCTCATTCCAGGCACCCTCTGCCCCTTCCTGGTTTCTCCACCAGTAAATTCCCACTTTGTGAGAGAATCCACGAAAAATAAGAGGAGGAAGGGAAGGAGAGCAGTTGGTAGTTCGGTGAGCTGGCCTGGACCCGCTCCTGAAAGCCAGTGACCTCAGCGATCCTCAGCACAGCTTGCCCTCACAGCGGTAAGACTGGAACTGTTTTCGTGTTTAACAAAATCATTTCAATCCACAACGACGGCCGTTTAGTAGCCAGAGAAAGAAAGGGGAGAAGGGAGCAGGAAAAAAAAATAAATCTGCTGACTTGGTGCGGAATACCAAGCACGGGCCTCTCCTCCTGCCCCCCAGCACAGCCACCCTACAGGACAGAAAGCCCAGCAAGGCAAAAACAGAGCATCCTCAGCGTGGGAAAACATTTATCCGAGTTTTAATTTATTTTCAAATCAGCATTTAAACGATCGCATCTTACATCATTTCCTTTTATGAGCCAGCAGCTAGACAATATGCATCATTTACATGCACTTTTGGAAGGCTGCTACATAAATCAACAAAAGGAGCCTTCAGTGCGAATTAACTATTACGAGGCTCCTAGGGAGCCACCCCGGCCAGCGTTAAGGACAACTGGGGGGTATCATCCCTAATTCTGAGCTTTCTGGTAGGCTCCTGGTATGCCTCAGATCTCCCACAAAGGCATCATTCCCCCCCCCCCCCCCCCCAGGTCACTTCTGGATTACGGAGTCTATCTGGGAGCCCTACCAGCGCACCCGGAGCAGCTACCCGAAAGCGTCGGCCGCCTTAAAAACACACGCACGCACTAAGAAAAATAAAGAGAGAAAGTGACTGAGCGAGCAAACACAGCTCGGTCTCAACAGCAAAATTAATAAGCTCTGCACCTCTGGGAACGATCAGATGGTCCGGGCTTTAAGGTCTGCAAAATATCAGTCAATGCCTTTAACTCACAGGTCGTTTTTGCACGCGGAAAAAGTGAAGCAAACACCCAGCTTGAACCTTATCTCAAGGCAAAATTCAGACCCGGTTTCGTTTTGTGGGAGCAAACCTTCAAACGAAGCTTACTGCTGCATGAGAAAAAAAATACAATTTAACCACAGCAATGCTAAAAATGCTCCTTCGCTCTTCGCAAAAGATGGAAAAAAAAAAAGGGGCTCGTGAGAGAGCCCGTCGTTTGGCAAGCTGCAAGCTGCAGTCACGCTGAAGCGCCCTGATAAAGCGGGACTGACTTCAGGGCGAAAGGACGCTGCCTGCGCTCACTGCCTTTGTTCCCCACGGCAGCAACAGGCACCAAGAGCCCAGCTGCACGGCACTGATGTTTTTCTGCAGAATCCCACCGGTTTGCACCTCACCAGCTCAGCGCCGTACCCATACGGGGAGCTGCACCCAGCAGCCACAGCACGGCAGCCCCCGAGCACCCAGCCACGCTCAGACCAGCCAGGAGGGGAAGATTCCCCAAACCCCAGCCGATGTCGGAGCCTGGCCCTTTACAACAGGCTCTGCTTGAAACCACAGAGGTAGCGGGGGTCTGTGGCCGGTCCCTGCCGCAGCAGCTCCAAGGTAAGTCCGCTGGCTGCAGCCCACCACGTTTAACCACTCGCTGTCTAACTTAAAGCAAATGCTGCTTGGGCAAGCTTGCCTCTCCCTTTTGTGCTGTCATTCCTGGGTGTTGGGCCGGCTCCAAAAGGGCAAACCACTTCCAGGCTGGGCTTTCGTTGCCGAGGACTTGAAATGATCGGCTGCAGAGCGCTGCTTTGCCCGGGGACACGCTGAGCATCCCCCTGCCCCGTGCTACACGAGGACTGCTCCTGTCCTGTGGGCGCACGGAGCTCATTTTTGCTCTGCTTCGCCTCCGTGTAACACGTTCTTTGTGACACAGTACTGACAAGGCTCCTTTACACACGAGCAGGGTTATGAAGATGAAAATTATGTCAGCTCTGTGGACTTCAAGCAGAGCAGCCCAAAACTTAGTAGTTTTGAACATGCCACCCCAGGCCACGGGGTGGAAGCCAGCCCACTGAATGGCTAAAACCCCAGGGGCACCCACGCCGCCCCGTGTCAGGGAGCAGCTCTGCCTGCAACCAGGCGCCGAGCAGCCACCGAGGACTGCCCTCCTACCTGGTGTGGGCGTACGGGCACGTACATACAGCTAGACATACACATAGTTAATAAATAGCTGTTAACTACACAGAAACACGCAGCTAGACACGTCTGAGCCACCTGCAGCGAGCACAACCGGGGCAACGAAAGGCAAACCCACCCCACGCGCGGCTTCCCAGCAGCTCGGGGCAGGCAGCCCCACTGCCTGCCGCGGGGAAGGAGACCCCCGGCAGGGCCGGGGCACTGCTGGTGCCACCCCCCCCGGGGTGCCGAGCGGCGAGACAAAGAGATAAGCACAGAGATAACGTCATGCCCTCTCCCCGCGGTGGCAGGTAGCCAGCCAATCCTGCTGCCAGCGCCCGGGTGACATCAGCGGCGATGCCGGCGGTGCCGACACCGATGCCGATGCCCGCCGGTGGCAGCGCATCGCGCCGGGAGGGCTCGGAGAGGGGCTGAGAGCTGCCGGGGAAAGGGGCTTGAGGGAGAGGGAGGAAGGCAGCGAGTACAGGCAGGTTAAGCGTTGCTTCCCCTTTTCCCTCAGCTCCTCCAAAGCCCCCCGAGTGCACACATGCAGCTTTTGGTGGCTCTGGAGTTATTTTTCCTAGCAGCACGGTGGCTGCAAATAGTCAAACGCTACTGCAGGGCCTACCGGCATTTTCGTTTTGTAGATATATATATAAATTTTTTTTTAAAGAATTAAACCGAGTTTGAGTCACGAGAAGAAAGTTATGTCCACACCTCACGTACAAACAGATACAAAGCAAACACAGACAGGCGTGCACCAAGCGGCTGCGCGCGTCCTGACTTTTGCACCTGCCCCCCTAGGAAGGTCTGCCAGGTTCCACCGCAGAGCAGCACTCAGCCATTTCCTTCACCCCCGCCTTCAGTTACAAAGCGAGAGGAAACAGTTCTGCCACTTTCGAAACCGGGAGGAAGGCGGGGAAGCCTGGTGGCACAGGCCAGACAGAAGCTGCCCGCCGCTGCCCCCCAAAACCTCCTGGCCCTTCCGCATCGACAAGCACGTGTGCTGAGGTTTGCTCCTCCAGCAACGTCGCCGTGAGAGCTGCCCCACGCGTTAAGGAAACGCAAATTCACAGTTTCCAGGCTCAAGACAGTTAAACCAACCAGGACTTTGCTACTTAAGCCAAAGCATTAGCAAGTAAGCCGTGAAACAATGCGCCAAATTGCAATAATTAACAGGAGAGGATAAAGTCACACATTCACGCCCTGCGATTTTTCCTATGAAGGGTTCGGGTGACGCAAGCTCTGGAGCAGAAGGATTGCAGGAAAAAAAAAAAAAAAAAGATTAAACGGCCGAGCGCGGGCGGTGTCAAAGTGCAGCTCCCAACCCACTTTCGGAGCCGTGCAGGGTTTTGCAGCCCTTTGCCAAGCGGGGCAGCCTGGCCATTGCCCTCCCAGCCCCGAGACGCACGCTGCGGGGACGGGCTGCTGCATCTCCCGAAGGCTGAGGTTCACGCCCTCAAAACAAACTGACATGTGTTTCATTCGCAGAAGACGCACCGAAGCGCTTCGGCTAGTTGCCCCAGCAGCATCTCGCCGTCGGGGAAGCCTTAAAAATTACACCGCCTTGTTTATCAGCACAAAAAACCCCAAGCAGCTAGGGATATTGAGCTACTTTCAGTTATCTTGCCTTCCGTCTGCAAATTCTCCTCGCGTTTCTACAGTTTAAGGCAAGATCCTTCCGTCCGTAAGTATTAAGGCTGTGTGAATAATTAGTCATCCTGGGAGCTACCACTCGCTGCAAAGTCATGCAATCTCGAGATTTGTTTGTTCCACTGACTGAACATTGGAAAGGGGAAAAAAAAAAAAAGAAAAAAAGGGCAGCAGCCCAGTTTCACACCCACATGGGCACTCTCCCGTTTCTATTTTTTAAAGTCATCCACTTGCCGAACAGGTTATTCTGGGGATTCTCATTTTCACAAAACAATCTTCCCCGCTTATCTGATCACCACCCTGCGTGCCCCCCGCCGGACCCAGCAGCGGGCCCCGACGCAGCACCGCTCGCCCCGGACCCCGCGGCTTCGGTGCTCCGAGGGTTTTCCAGCGAGGGAGCCGGGTGACAACCTCAGGGAAGGCCGGTGCCTTTGTTTCGAGCCGCAGCAGCAGCAGCAACTTCCCGTGAGGGCTCCCCGAGCGATTTCGGATAAGCCCGAGGAGCTGTTTCTAGGGCTCGGCCACGCTCTGACAGCGGCCGCCTGGCTCGGCCCTTTCTCTGGGGGCAACCAGGGCTGCTCCATCGCTTCAGGGGCGTGCCCGGCGAGGCGTTCAAGCCCCTTTTTGAGAAGCAGGAGCCGAAGGGCCGACAAACTCGTCACGGGCAGCGACAGCGCCAAGGCCAAGGCTTCTGTCAGAGACCCCCGGGCAGCGCCTGGAAGCCCGGCCCCGGCAAGCGAGGAGCGAAATTCCGCCACAAACCTTGTAGACTTGCCCGTACGTGCCATTGCCAACCACTTCCACCAGCTCGAAAATCCCAGCGGGGTCCTAGAAAGGAGGGGGGGGGGGGGGCAGAGAGAAGGAAAAACAGAAGCAGGGGTTACGTTTCGGCCGGCCGATGGCTGCTGCCACAGCCCCAGCCCCAGCGAGGCGTGCTGCTGGCGGCGTGCAGCTGTTGCGCCCTGCTTTTCCCCGCACATGCCAACGCATGCAAACAAAGGAAAGCAGCCCAGGGCCGAGCTCACCCCCCCACAAACCCTTCCACCACCCCCCCGGGGGGCTCCCCACACGCCGGCCCGGCCCCGCTACGCAGCCCGACCCCGGCCCCGCTCCCCTCAGCGCCGACCCCAAGCCCCGCCGGCCCCCGGGGGGACCCCCCGGCCGCTGCCCGCCCCCAGCCCCGGAGCTCACCCGCAGGGAGGAAAGGTCGATATCCACCAGACTTTTCGCAGGAGAATCGTTCGCCATTTTCCCGTCTCTTCCTTCTTTTCTTTTATTTTTTTCCTTCTGGCGTTAAATAACAGCGACGCCCCCCCCCCCCCCCTTCCTCCTCTCCTCCACGAAAAAATAAAAATAAAAAATAAAAAGCCGTGAATGGCGCGGGGCTCCTCTCCTTTTTTTTTTTTTTTTTTTTTTTTTTTTAATCTCCTGCCCTTCCTTTCTTCTTCACCCCAGCCCCGCCGGGTTGAAACTCTTCAGCATTGGGAGGGGTTGGCGGGGGGGATGATGGATAGATAGATGGATGGTGGGAGGAGGAGGAGGGGGAGAGGGAGGTGAAGGCAGGCGGGGAGGGAAGGAGGGAGGAAGGGAGGGAAGGAAGGAGCGAAGGAGGGGGGGAAGGGGGTGCCTCCCGGTGGGGCTCCTCGGTCGCTGGGTGCCCGGCTGGGGGTCCCGCTGGGTCCCCGGGGCTCACACCATGTCGCGGCGGCGGCGGCAGGAGGAGCGGCGCCGGGGCCGGCAGCCTCTGGTGGCAGCCTCGCGGTGCTCCCAGCGCCCGGGCATGGCACGGCACGGCCCGGCTCGGCACGGCACGGCCCGGCACGGCTCGGCACGGCCCGGCTCGGCTCGGCACGGCCCGGCTCGGCTCGGCTCGGCACGGCCCGGTCACGCCGGCAGGCGGTGGCAGCCCCGGCCCCGCTGTCGCATGTGGGGCTGACGCCCAGCGCCGCGGCGGGGCTGGAGAGGGGTTTGCTGCGAGGCAGACAAAGATAGCCGGGGCGGAGGAGGAGGAGGAGGAGGAGAAGGAGGAGGAGGAGAAGGAGGAGGAGAAAAGGGCTACAAAACACACCGCGAGCTTGAGGGAGGGAGAGAGAGAAAACAGCTCCCCCTTCCCTTCTCCAACAGGAAAAACCGGCGGAAACGCGCCCGCACCAAAGCACTTCTGGGTAAATTCGCCCAGAGAGGCGGCGAGGGACGGCCCCGGGCCGGCCCCGCTGCACCCCGGCCAGCGCTAGCCACGGGCGACCCACGGGTGTCCGCGGCGGGGCCGTGGGGTGCCGCGGCGGGACGGGGCTGCCCGTCCCCGGGGCTGCCCGGCGCCCTCCGGGCCGAGGGAGGCGGCCTCTGGGCCCCCGGACCCCCCTGGGAAACCTTCCTGCCTCCTGGGGGGCTCTGGGGGGACAGAGGGGACCGCCAGCCCCGGGTGGCAGAGCCAGCGAGCCCTCCAAAGGGCGTCGTGTCCCCTGTTCCCTGCCGCCAAGGCCTAGGATCCTCCGGCAGAAGCCGCGTCACGTGGAGAAATCTCATTAACCTCGCTCTCTGCTGCCAGCCCCATCGGGCAGTCGCACGCAGGTGTAAACCTTGGCAGGACCCGGCTCTCCTTGAAGTGCTTTATCGCACCGATACGGCAAAAGTGTTACCTGCCTGCGAGAGGTCGGGTTGTGTTTCCTGTGGGAACCAAGGTTTTCCTGTCTCTTCTGCTCTAACCACAAAATTACATATACATGGCTGTAAGTATCACAGAAACACGCTTTTCAAACAAAGCAAACCTGTTGAGCAGAAAGTGTGAGGAGAAATTACCATAACAGTTTAATGGTGTGCTTCGTTCTTCACTTGGAGTTGCAAAGAAAGCAAACTTAGGCCCAGACCGTGCAACTGTTTTTTTCTCGGTAGGGGAAATCAAAGGGAGGCAGATGGTTTCGGATGGGCTGCGTCCATCCGAGTGCGTGCACGCAGCGATGGGATCGGGTTGAGATGCACGGTAAGTTTTAAAATTAGATCTGCACGGAGATTGATTGTCAACGGCTTGCTCTGCGTTACGTGGCTTCTTTAACTCAGCCTCTCTACGCATGAGAGCAGCCTTGGCAGGTCGAACCCACTGTCCGTCTGGCCCAACATCTTGTCTCCAAATGTAGCCGGTGGTGAATGCCGAGGGAAGATCACAGGAATAGTTTAACCGTCCAGCGATACTTCCCTGGGGCGTCCTCCCAGCTGCCAGCCCGCTGCTGCTCAGGGACTTCAGCAGCCTTTGATGCCCCCGCACTCGGTAGTCCGTGATGATTTTCTTCTTCCATTCAATTGCCCGTTTACTTGGTGAATTCATGCATGCTTTTGGCTATGACAGTGTCCTCTGGCAGTGAGTTCCACAGATTAACTGCTTGGTATGTTGAAGACCATCTTTGTTTATAGGCTTTGAACCGTTCTCTACTAGTTTGCGAGAAATCCCTGCTGGTTCTTGTGTTGGAAAAAAAAAATGGTGATTGTTTCCTATTTATTTTCTCCTTTGCATTCATTTTTTACAGGCTTCCGGTGTGGTCCCCCTCAGTTTTTGCCCTATAGCAAATTCTGATCTTTTTAGTGATGCCATTAACAACATCCATTTCAAACTTGTCCTTCATTGAACCACTTCTGCTTCTTAAAGCCATCTTTTTTAAGGCAGAGGAATGGACCTCCACACCCTGTTCTTGATGTTGGGTGCCCCATGCAGTGCCATGGCAATGTCCTAGTTTCCAGTCCTTCCCTACTAATTCCCAATACTCCCCTTTTTCACTGTTGTTGAGTGTGGAAATGACATTTCCATGGAATTGTCTATTGTAACTCCGTAGTCTCTTCCCTTACAGCTAATCCCATCCCAGTTACCGTCTCTGTGTGCTCCTGGATTCCAAACCCTATATGTAGCACCTTTCTCATGCCCATGAAAAATACAGCCAGAGTTCTGCAGAGCTGAGCCAAAATACACATTTTCAGTAATACAGCTCTGATGTGGCTCCACCATAGTGGCTCCTTGCTGCTTTGAGTTTATATTTTAATATAGTGACTTTTGTTTGCTAGTTTGTTTTAGTATTCTGCCAGAACACTGGTAAAGAAGCAGAACTGCTAATGAAAAGTTTGTGAATTCTTGTCACAGCCCCTAAGTTTAGTGAAAAAATAGTTTCCATAAATCAGTAAATGCCACGGGACTTCTTCCTGCTAGTTCCCAGAGAGAAGCACCACACAGCCTCACCTTCCTTTTCCTTCCTACACAAGCCGAGGGATTAAAGAGTTGCTTTCTTGAGGAAGAAGTCTCTTTGGCTGAGGCCAAAACCACTCTGTTCACATGTTCGTCATGTTCATCATGCTCTTCACCAGCACAGCAGACTTGCCCAGCATAGAAAGCCTGAAGGTTAAAAGAGCAGACATAAAACCACTGGAAAGAAGATGAGCAGTCTTAGCTTTTCCTCACAAAGTTAAACCAGCATCACTGAAGCAGGCAAGTGACACGACCATCAAAAATCATAATGGGGGTGAAATCCTGCGGATAGTCACCCCACACAGCAGTACATGTCTGCGTCTTCTAATGACAAACTAAGTACAAGCATCAAAAGCTCTGAGTCAGCTCCATCTGTTCAGCAGCAAAGCTGCAGGGCCAGCGTGCTGTTTTCTGTGACCCTCAGAGAGTTGCACCAGTTCCTGCTCTCTGTGCTCACAGCAGCAGAGGGAACAGAGGAGCTATAGTTCCCTGAGCACTTTCAGCATCCCTGAAGGAGGGAGTGTGAGCCTCCTGTTGCCTCAGCCATTTGTTCCTCCCCTCTGGCACCTCGTGCCTTGTGTCAGCGTAAGCATTGATACAGCTGTGCGGTGACCCAGGGCTTCTTACTCATAGTCAAGCTGGCCCAAGAAAGGAGAAGAATTTTTAATTTTAGTATTGAGCGGTTCCCCAGGCTGGGGGTTCATTGCATGCTTCTTTGAATGGTTGTTGACAGGAGGGAGGGCAGCACAGGGACAGAAAATATGTGCAGGGGAGGAAGTGTGACCATCACGTTGCCTCTTGGTGGTAGCTGTGGCTTAGGCCAATTTAAACTCTCAGTGGACCCGTCGGGGTAGAGCTAGAGAAACTTCCTTCCTTTCTGGAAGAGGCACTGTGGGGTAATGGAAGCCCAACAGTTATGTTCTGGCCACAAAGCAAATTCCTTGCCATCTATTTTTTCCAATTCTTTGAAGTTGCCTTTGTTTCATTCTTTTCCGCATTTAATACACTGGGGTCCTGATCGCTGACCAGAGATCCAGAGGTCACCAACTACATTAACGTTTTAAGAGCTTAATCATCAACAGTATTCAAGGAGATGAGTAAAGAGACAGGAAGTTCTGAATTTTCATTTTGTTTCTGCTACTGATTCACCCCGTAGCCCTGGGGCATCTCATTTCCTGCCTCCCCTCCCTTTCACTATTTGGGAAGCGGGAATGATTTTGACCTGCTTGATAGCACGAAGTGTGAGACGTGTCCCCCCCTTGCACTGCTTAGAGAAATGGCTCTCGCCTCGGCCAGGAACATCCGTGCTGGATGAGCCAGCATGAGGAACAGCAGGGCACAGGGCAGCGAGTGACACCGAGCGAGGCTTTGCACGGCCCAGCCCTCCCGCTGCAGCCGGGCTCCCAAAACCAGAGGCCGGCTGGCAGGCTTCAGAGCCTGCCTCTTCTCCTGCTGCGAGCAGGTCACGTACAGAAGGATGCCAGGCAGTCAGCCTTCCTCCAGCTCGCCCTCCCCTCCTCCTCTGCTGCTTCCACTGCCACTATCTCGCAGGCCCACGCGAAGGCCGCTCCGTGTGAGCACCGCCGACACGCCCAGGCTGCGGTGTGCTGCCTCCCAACGCCGTGTGGGCGGACATGTTGCCGCAGCTCCGCCACCCGGTTGTGCTGCTCCCCACCTCCCCGGGCTGCCATACCGCCTCCCGGACTGGTGGCAAGGGGGTCATGGCTGCGTTACCCTCAGCCTGACGTGCAGGCAAGGCTGAGGCCGGCAGCTGCACCAAGAAGCATGTGTAGACACTGTTGTCGGTGACGCTGAGTTGTGCAGGCCCCAAAAGGAGCAGATTTCCGCTGGCTGTGTGCGTCGAGACAGCCACTGTCCCACCCGGTTCCCGAGGTGTGTTAGCAGCTGGGGCAGCGGATTGAATGAACACCTGAGGCACGGGGGCTGCTGCCGCTATAGCACAGGAAAGGTGGCAGTGGGGGGCAGAGCGCTTTCCACGGCCTCTCTGTGTGGGTGGGAAGGCCCGCTGCTCTCAGCACTATTATCAGCGCTTTGTACGTGCCCACCTTTCCCCAGCCCCTGCCAGCATCTACCTCTCGTTCAGCTGTGCCGGTGCTGCTCCCCTCTGTTGTGGTCGGATAGCTGGACCGATGCTAGCTAAAAAGGAAAACACTCTCTTTATTTTTACGGGTTTTGCTTCACCTCTTGTAAACTCCCTGCTTTGAAGGGGTGGTGGGCAGCACGGCGAAAGCAGGAATTCCTAGAGTTGTTACTGCCAGAGATCTAGGTATCATGAAACTATGCCCTAAAAGTTATTTTCAGGTGAAAATGTTACCTCAAATTGCATTGCAGTATAGCCTAGGGAAACAAGGTAACCTTGGTCCTGTTATAATTAATATCACATCAGTGCAGCACTGGGACACGCAGCAGCTCTGACTTGATCCAGATCACGAATGAGCATATAACAGTGTTCTTATGAAAACAACCAGGGCTCATAACACAGTGTTTATATCACTTTTATGCTGGCTGTGAAGAAGAAAGATGGTATCTGGTCCATCTACAGCTATAGGACATCTATAGCTATAGATCCATCCAAGCTACGGGACGCCAGGAGCTGGGAGTTGAAGTGGTATGGAGTTTGTCAGGACGGCTGTGCTCCCAGAGAAATCAGTGAGCAGATCTGAACCAGCAGAGCAAAGTTCAGCAATTTGCATCACATAGCTGGGGCATTTTGAATCTGGTTCTGAACATGCCCACACAGGATTTACACCCCGTGGAGCCGCAGCCTCCGCGGGAAGGCTGCTCCCATCCCTCAGACAGAACAGGACAAGGAGGGGCGATTTCGTGCCGCCGCCGTCTTTCGCTGACTCCACATCCCTCACTGATCTACCCAGGCTGACTTCGCAGCACAGCCCGGGATCTCACGCTTCACCTCAGACCAGGAATTGTCAGTCCTGCAGCCAGGCTTACAGCGGGCAAAATCGCGTAAACCTGGCATAAAAATACCGTTGCATGCCTGGGCTAATTGAGACGATCCCGGGTGTATTTTAGGACACTGCCTGTGCTCTGGGTTTTAACCAGCTAGCTGTTTCTGGTCCTGCTATCTATCACACAAAGCATGCAATTACCCCGCGCGGCTGCCGTCTCAGGCTATCTGTGCTCACAGCTAAGCTGGCTTGTAGTTATCTTCCCATGACCCAACTGTGGCACTTATTTCACCTCTTACACAGGGCCCTGAGCCAGATCTGTAGCGGCTTTGACCAAACTTCTCTCTGTCTGAGTCAGAACCCTTCAGGGAGCATTGTCCCTCCTCACGTTCGTCTTGATGTCCCTTATCTCACCGAGGGGCACCTGGGGATACTCACTCGCAGTTTATGTGGTCCATGCTTTGGGACGACGAGCACGGAGACAACCTGCTCACCCCACATCTGTGCCTCGGAATAGGAAAAGCTGCTCTACCAACATGACGGTGGCTGTGGCTCTGCAGGCATTTCTCTATGGGCAGAGCCTGTGTAAGGGTCTCCCAAGCCCTCTCCAAGCACGCATGCACTTTTTCTCCTGGTCTTTGATTCCTGCCATTGCACGGTTTTTGTGGTGGCGCTGGTACCGTTATGTGCTGAGCCACATGAACAGACAGATCAGAGCTGGAAATAGCCCATTTTTTCCAATTTTGTTTTGTTTCACCCAGCTCAGTTGTGCTCACAGTGTGGCGAAAGACCAGAAAAAAAGCAAAGCAGAGAGCATGCAGGTAGTAGGGTTGCTCTTTCATAAGCCTCCAGCTTATGCAAACGTAGTTCAAGTCAAGTTTGCAAGTCTACCGGGCTCTTGAGGAGATAGGTGGAGATTAATCCTCATAAACTTAGGCCTTGTTTTGACATGGCCCTGAACGTAGTCTATAGGTGCCATGTGCTGAGTCAGAGATGCCACAATGGCGTGATGCAAAGCGCTGAACCTGTATGAGCTGACTGTGTTCAAATGTCTTCACAAAGTTCTGATGGAGCCGTGTGGTCCCGCAACAGAAGTTGGAGCAGGTACTAAACTCAGTAAAAATGCATAAAGCTGGCACAGAAATATTTCTGTACACTGGGCTAACCAAAGAGAAAGAAGATTGTTGTATGCTTACAGCTGCTCCAGAGCAAGTCGGCCTGATAAAGCCCACAGATCTGGTAATGACCGTCCTGTCACCGTGGCCTCAGTTGGTGCAGAAGCCATCACGGTACCAGATGAAGCCAATGCTCTTCTGCCAGCAGCAGGCTTCAGCCCTGTGAGGACATAAATTCCCTCAGTGCCCCTCGTCTGAGTACAGTTACCTTCAATCCTACAAATTTATCCCTGCGTTTAACTTTGTGCATTGTGCAGACTGCCTGTGAATTCATAAATCTTTGAGGACTGTGGCTTAAGTGAGGTAAATTATAGAAATTGGAATTAAAGTACAAAGCATATATTCTAAACAAATACTAAGGCTACTGAAAGCTGCCCTTTGAAAGCTTTCTTCTTCAGTTTCCAGGTAACTTTTATTTAAGTGCTGAAGGGGTTTTATTTAGAGTTATATTTCACAATGAGTGGGGAGTTACATTTTGAAAGTAACTCTAAAACTGAAGAGTGAATTATCACCAAAATACAAAAGAGAAAAGAAAAAAGAGCATAGGTGAGCATTGGCTGTCCTTTCAAATGAAAAATTAAAAACCCCAGTGCTGTTGAAGGAAACTTAGAACAAAAATGATAACATAAGGATTTCCACAATTAATACACAGGCTTAATTGGTTTAGCTTCCCTTTCATTTTATGCAGCATGAGGTCCACAGAGGCCATATTTTCATGAAACTCTGGCTTTGTCAGTGGAACTAGCTTAAAATGTTCCCTCCTCCCTTCCCTGGTGCCTCACAGCTGGCCTCCCACTGCAGAGCACTGCCTTCCCTGTGGGCATCTCCTCTTGCCAGAACAAGGTACGTGGCTCAGCCCTGCAAACCCAGTGTTTTTAGCCAGGTTAGAAATAACACTCCCCAAAATAAGTGTTTTCTACCATCAACCAGATCTGATTTCTGGTGTGGTCCCCCAGACGACTGCAGTGGTGTCACCGAGGAGGCTGTGGTGGCGAAGAGGAGCACGTGGGTGCTGCGAGGCTGAGATGGTGAAATGGCACTGGAAACTTTGTGAGTTAGCTCTGACACCAAAGCCAAGCTCTCACGAAGCTGCTGCTGACATGTCAATAGAAATGCCAGCGAAAGGTCTGTGGGAAGAGAAAAAGCCTTCGGGCCCCACAGTGCAGCATATAATTTAACAAAAGACACCCACTGGTCATAATAGATGGTTGAAATGAAAAGTATTAGTCACCCTTGGGACGGTGATTGACACAGAGTAATCCTCCAGGTATAATTTTTTTTTAAACAAAATGTTGTCATCAAAATATAGCAAAAGGCTGGATGTTATGGGGCATTGCTAGGTTTTGATGTGAGGCTAAGTATTTTAGCTAGAGCTTAACCTGAAAGGGCATTTTCTGTTCATTTTCTTTTCTTCTGGATCTTGTTGATTAACCAGGTGGCTCTTTTGTAAAATACATTTACTCTTTGTGATCTCTTTTTAAGAAAGCCAACTATCAAGGATGCTGCGACACAGCAGTTTGGTAAAGCTCCTCAGTGAAACTGTTAGTAAAGGACTTCGTAACCAACGCAATCAATTTATCTCCTGAAATGTGGAGGGGTTTAGGGGTCTTCTAATCGTGAAAGAACCACTTTGAATAAAGAGGGTCTACAGAGAGCTATCATCTCAAGACAAAACTTGCGGGCTTCACCTATCACATGTGGTAGGCATTTTTGGATGTCTATCAGAGCTGATTGCCTAAGCTTCCTTTGACAGCTGACAGAAATAAACAGAGCACTGACTACAAAGAGGGGGAGTTTGGATGCTGGAGTCTGCACTGAAAACATCTCAGGCTAGTGAGACGAATCCCATGCAGCTGGTCAGTGCTCTTTCATGCAAGGCCAGTTTTTAAGATTTTCAGCTGCACAGTCCTGCGTAATTGGGAAGTAGTTTACCCATTTAAGTAGCAAAGTGAAGCCAAGGGGACAGATACTTAACTGCTGCAAATGAGCGTAGCTCTTCTTGTGAAATTGCATGGAAGCTCTGTTGACCAACTTCTCCCATTTAAGACTGGTGTATTTACTACAAGCATTCATCATCAGAAGCAAGTATGTTGTTAGGCAATGGTGAGCAGGCAATTTGCCCTCTGCTCAATTAGCTCTGAAATGGAAAAAGCAGGAGAATTTATAGGATGACTAGAAAAATAGCACATGATTTCCCAACAGCACTTGAAAAGTTTTCATGCTGCTTTGGTTGTGATTGTTCCCTACTCTTACAAGCCCAGACTGGAGCCGTTACTTGGGCTAGGTGTAAGTGCAGGGGGACAGATGATGAGAGGAAGGTGTACACCACAGGAGAAAGTCCCGGTGCAGAAGACAGCTTCAGAACAGAGGGCAGGGGAGGTTAACGGCATGGAAATATGCGCTTCTGAACAGGGTGTTTCCCCAGATCAGTTCCCAAGTGCTTGGGAAGAATGTTTTGCAGAGTCCCCCAGGACACTGCCACAAGCAGTCAGACACTACCTGCAGTTCCCTTTGCTTGTCAAGTCCTCAATTTCCTCCAGGAGACTAAGGACATCTTTGCACTGCTGTCATGATCTGAAATTCTACTCAGTGAGGATGACCGTGAGCTCACCAAACTAGTTTTCCCTTGCACTTGAATCTTGACAAGACTGGGGGTAAAAATCTCTGTGGCTGGATTGCTCTTGACCTCCGTGGAATGATGCCAGCACCAGAAGTGGCCCTTTGCTTCATCTGCATCTCCGCCATGGTGGACACTTGTGCAGAAGAGAAAAGAAAAAAAAAAAAAAGGCCCAGCCTTGCTGTTTGTTCATCCAGCTCTGCTGGGAAATAACATGTAGATATGTTTTCATACCATTAAAAATACAATACTAAGTAGGTGGAATTACAGAGTTTTAAATAAGGGCCAAGTACCTTACAGCCAGGCATTCCAAGCATTTTTTCCAAGCCGCTTTCCTCTCACCGCCAAAATAATGTTGGATGGAAATACTTCATAATTTTTTCATGATGAAATTTTTTCATGATGAAACTTTTTCATGATGAAATTTTACACTGGCAAGGTAATACCATAATAATTAAATATCAAACCTTCTCCTGCATCACACAGCAGTTTCCAACTTGTTTACACACTCCATTTTACAGGGCAACAGATAATATCTACACTTAATATCACTTAGATCTTATAACTTAGTTATCTGACATCTCAGAGCACTTTAGGGAGAAAAGATTGTTGTCTTTATCCAAATCCTGAGAAATCACAGGTCACAAGTTTTTCTTAAACCAGGAGCTAGTCTTAGGTACCTAACTTGAGACAGACTGATGTTGTTTTTGTTGACTCTGTATGTCTTTTTTCTTGGCAGTTGACTTTATGTACTCCTTCTCAATCTACAATCTTAACATCCGAAAATACATACAGATATCTCAAAGTTAAGACTTCCCTTGAAAACTCCTGGGGCTAAGTGTCCTGCTCAAAGAGGACTTGCCTAATGAAATCTGCAGCTACGCTGTCTTACAGAAGAACCCTTGCAGCAACTTCAAGGTCAAACTCTGACTGTCGAAGGCACCCAGGATCACACCGCACACGCACACAGGACACCGCCACCTCGGCTTACAGATAGTGTGCTTATGCTATTTGCCTTTTTATAGTGTGGGCAGCCATCATGCTGCATAGACAAACCACCTCTGCCAAGCTTGATCAATCTTCTGATCCCCAGATGTGTGCTAGCCCGTGCACAAGGGGACAACAGTTGTGTGCTGTGTTGCCTCAACACACGTCAAAAACTGAGACAAGACAAGCTGTGTGATCTAGCAGTGCCCTTCAGTTATTTGGCATGCCAGCATGGGGCCTATCACTGCCAAGGGCACACATTATCTTCCTGCTGCTTGTCCTTGTAAGAAGTTCAATCAACAACATGATGGGGTGAAGATCTGTCCCAGTAAGATCCTATCCTGCTGATGGAAGTATGCAAAAAAAAAAAAAAAAAAAAATTAAGGCTAACAATTGCAAAGGACAATCTAAGATGTCTCCTCACTGAGACACCTTGTCCTGAGTGCAGTTTGCCACAACTCTCTTCTGTTCACCCCTGAGACAACAACATGGACTGAGCAACTAACCAGTTCCCTAGGCTCCCATGGGCTAAGGATCCCAGCCACACAAGGAATCTCTAGAGTTGGCTTTGGGGCCCTTGGCTTTGGCCCAATGTAGTAGATGAGGTCCCGTTACTCAAAGTGCCCTTGAGTTGCACCCCTGAAGTGCTCACTGTTGGAATAAGAAAGGGTTCCTTTCTGCCTCTAAGTTGCTTGTATGAATTTTTAATCTCCAGCACTCTGTGGCTTGCCTGTCCTGTTTAGTTGTCTGTTTGTTTAGTCCTATTTTGAAGCAAAGATATATTCATCAAATTTGACTGCATTTTACAGTATGTAAAAATTTACTCTAGGCAATAACAGATAGACTTCTGCACAAATATCAGAGGTAGGAATCATCCTAAATGCCATAAAATATCCACAGCATAAAAGTCCAAATCTAACCTTCTTCATATAATCTCTGCTGATAGCAGAGAAAGAAAGACACTTCTTGTGCATGATCGCATGATTCATCTCATTTAAAACGGGTCACACAAATAACTTTCTAGAAATGCTATTTCTCTTATTGAGTCAAAACGAAGTTGAGATACGTAACTCAAACATAAGCGGTTATACTGTAAATGTCCAGAGTTAGATGAGATGAATCCCACATGCATTGTCTGTACTTATGCCCTATGCAAAGACTTTTTTCCTCCCCTACTCCTAAATCAAGTGTGCTTTTGTCAGCTGCTCAGGTGTCTCTGAGTACCTGCTGCAGAGGAGCTAATTTTTCATTTCCCCTAGGAGTGCCAAACAGCACGCCATCAAGATGGTTGAGGGATGATACAAGTAAGGGTAGAGAGACTTGACCGCAGGGCATGAGGATCAGCAAGCAGGATCACAGAACAGCTGAGGCTGAAAGGAGCCTCTGGGAATTGTCTAGGCTGACCCCTACTCGGAGCAGGGTCAGCTAATGCAAGTTGCTCAGGACCGTGTACAGTCAGGTTCTGAGTATCTCCAAGGGTGGAGACTCCACAACCTGTCTGTGTGATCACCGTTCCAGTAAAGAAGGTGGCTTTTTTTGTTTGTTTGTTTTGGTTGGTTGGTTGGTTTTTAATGTTGAAATGGTTTTTCTTGTATTTCCATCTGCACCATTTGCCTCTTGTTTGAAAGGATACCTCAGTAGTACCCTTTTCCTGGGTACCACTGAAAGTCTGATTCCATTTTCTTTAGTCTCTCCATCAGGTATCTATACACATGGATAAGATCCTCCCTGAGTATTCTTTTCTCCAGGCTGAACAGTGCCAGTTCTCTCAGACTTTGTTCGTATGTCAGATGCTCCCATCTCTTCATCATCTTTATGGCTTGCTGTCCCTGTCTCTGTTGCACTGGGTGAGGAGCCCAGAACTGGACCCAGAACTCCAGATGTTCACCGGGGCTGAACAGATGGGAATAGTCACCTCTCTCGACCTGCGGGCAACCCTCTTCGTAATGCAGCCCAGGGGGCTGCTGGCATCATCTTGAGATATTGCAGTAGACAAGGGCAGAGGGCAGCTGCCAGCACAACTTTAATTCAGTTCCCAGGGATGCCAGAAGCATGTCTTCTAGTTAAAGACCTGCAGCCTTCAGGCAAGCCAAGTGCAGCATGCTAGCAAGGACACTTCATAGGAAACTGTAAGTGGAAAGGCAGGTAGGAAGGTCACAAGGAGGGCCGCTATTTTGGTACTAGCCATTAGCTGCTACTGAAGGGAGAGATATATATGTCATTGTCATTAGCTGATGGGGTGTGGGGCAAAGAGATGCCAGCTGGCTCTCCGTACAAAAGGAGATTTGTCCTGTTGCTGGTGGATAGGGGAAAAAAGAAGAGAGGTGAAGTATGAAAGGGGGCGATGGGGAAAAAAAATGGTGGCCAGGCACAAGCAGGTGTGTCCACAGGTGTAAGGTCCCCAAGGGAATGAAGCCTCTGACAGTGATGCGGATGGCATTACATGAGGTCTTTCTTGCCACAGAGCCACATTTATCAAGGCCACTGCCGTGGTTGATCTCAGGTATCTGTTGAAGGGGCCCCACCAACCTCGCCTGGACTGTGAAGAGCACAGCTTAACCAGGCTGATCTGAAGGGCACTCTCCAGCCTGGCTTTGAGGTGGTATTGTGCACAGGGCTAGCAAGCCTTCAGCCTCTCTAAATGATCTTCAGGACAGATAAAGATGCAACACTTATTTCTGGCAGACTGAAGAATGCCAAGGATCGATGGCTGTGACAGAAAGCAATTTCTGCTCTCTGAAACTCACTGCTTTGCCCTGTGAATGGGCACGGTGTGTATGGATCACGCTGTGTGCTACCTACACAAAGGATTATCTAAACAAGTGCAACATACATGTCATTTCTTTGATGTTTTGGTAGAAAATTGAAGCAAGACTGGTGAGAGAAGCTAGGCTTGCTTATTATGACCTTCAGCAGGTCATGTTGCCTCCCCTTGGGCCTTTATCTTTCATCTCTCTCAGAGAGGTGTTGTGGAAAGGAACAAACAGCCAGCGAGCGGCACTGGCAGACGAAGCGAGGCTGCTGCTCCACGGCAGCCCATAGCGAATTATTTAACCTCTTCCCAGCCTGGTGGGCCTGTCTCCTCCCTTGCGGCCTGGTAGCCGTTCAGCCAAAGCACTAGCAGCAACCAGCTCCATGTTTCCGACAGGCGAGGGTGACAAAATGGCCGCAGGGAGGCACGGCGGCGGAGCAGGAGGCGGGGAAGGCTGGCTGGTGGCAGTTCCCAAGTAGCGAGGCCAAGGCCCTGGTGGGATGGCAGCCAGCAAAACCCAGCCTTAATGCTTCTGCACACAACCGAGTCGCCGGTGTCCCGTAGGCTGTGGGGGAGCGGGGTGCGTTTGTAAAGGCTTTGTACACCTGAATGAGTCACTGAAGAATGTTGCCGGGAATTTTTATTTCTAGTTTGCCCAGTCCGCCGAAATGAATCAGTTACGAGTGGAGATAACAGAAAGTATTCACTGAAATACTAAATGCCAGCATTCAGCAGGGTGGCAGCCCAGCTCGGTGCCTGCTGTAAAATTCCAGCAGGCGAGGAAGGCCGCTTGGCTGGCGCTCAGAAACCGGCAGGAAACACCCCCACGAAGCTGCGATTCAACACCGAGGGAAAAAGAAATCCCTTCCTCTGTAACAGGGAGTGTGGGTGAGCACGGCTGGGTTAATAAAGCAATGCTGCCCTATCACATCTGGAAACACGGCTCGGAAAAAAAAAAAAAATCCAATTAGCTCCAACTCTCCGTACTATAGTGGTCCTAAATCAGTCCCTAGAGAGCCATCGCATCAGATAACTGCATCCCGCGGTGACTGGCTACATGCTCTACAGCGTGTGCCACAGATGGCAGCCACCAGCCAGGACGGAGAGGTGCCCATTAGCAGAGAGGCAGAACTTGGCTACAAGCGCCTCCCCAGCCCCAGGAAGGTGGTGATGGCAAGGCACGGAGCTGCCTGCTAGCAGATGCCCCCCTCCCATGCGGAAGAGGTTGCTGATCTAAATTAAAAGGATAATGATAATAATAATCCTTTTTTTTTTTTTTTTTTTTTCATTATAAAAGCATCCGGGCAAAGCCAGAGCTTGTAACCCTCCCTTATCCCAGGTGCTAAAGCTGGTTGTGTGCAGAAAAGCACCGTGAGAGACTGGCTGGATTCTCTCAGTTAGCAGGTGTTGGGAGCCTGCAGGGATCTGCAGGTTAATTAATCCTGACTTACCAGGGCTGGGGAGGCTCATTAGCCTCCACCCTAAAAACGAGGAAGACAGGAGGAGCCCTCTGGGGGGAAGGCGGGCAGTGTTTGTGGGGATAGGAGCTGAGGGAGAGCCAACTCTGGGGAAGAGGCTTTAGGTGGGGCTTATGAATTAATTTTTCATCCCTTTTCTCTGAATAAAAGCAAAGTTCAGGAGAAGTACATTTTTACACTTTGAGACAAGCACCTAATTTGTCAATGGTTAGCAGAAGCTCCATCTGCAGAAACCAGACGAAGCCTCCCCACGCTGCACCGCAGACCCAGGCAAGCGCTCGCCCTGGTGAGCTTTGGTGCTGCTTGGGTTTGCCGTCTCTGGCCCTAAATAGGGAGATTTTCAGGCCTCTAAAAGGGGGAGGGGAGGAAGGAGGATATTTGACTTGTTGTCAGGGCTTGTGAGACCACACGCTTGACTTCATAGCATTTCTGTGCTCGCCTGCCCAGCGTGTCACAGGATATACATTGCTTTCTAATCAAATCCAAAATGTCAGGGAAGGTATCGCTGGCCAAAACCCTGTTGACTGCAGGGGAAGGAAAGGGGAACAGGAATGCCAGAGGAGGGGGATGGGCCAGCTGTTTAGCATAGCTACAGCTTCCAGCACCTCTGCAATTGTTTATAGTTCAAACAACTGCCTGATGGCACCCACTCGCACCTTCTTGCTCAACCATGCCTCCACCTCGCCTTTCCCCCTCCTCCTCCTCGTTGCCTTTGAGGTGCTGACACCCTGACAAACTCAGCCTCCCCTGCTCTTGCCCTGAGCAGCCTCCGGCACCATGCTGGCCAGCTGGAGCAGCTCGGGAAGAAGGCAGGAGGGAGTGGTGGCAGATGCCCAGGCTGTCACCACCACCTTGCACCAAGACACGGGTCTGGTGTATGGTCAAGGGACGGGGAGAGGGACACAGTCGTGCCAGGATGTGGAATTGCCCTGTCTGGGACACGAGGAAAAGAGATAGGTGCAGGGCTCCTGGTTCAGGAAAATATGTAAAGCCCTGCACGTAAAGGGAAGGGCAACCCAAGGAGCACCATGGAGGAAGGGGAAATGGGGATGAGAGGAGAACACAGAGATTTGGGGTGGAAGGAAGTGAGAAAACAGAGAGTTGGCAATTCCTTCAGGGCATCCATGGAAAAGAGGTCAGGAGGGCGGCAGTCATAAAAGCTTGTGGGGATCAGCCTTGTCATGTGCTGGGCTGGTGAAAGCTCTCTCCCCAGCATGTTGGGCAGACCTCTCATCAATGATATGTTCTCAAGGCAAACTCAGGTCAAAATAAGCCCTTAATGATGGTAACAATTGCCTTTGATAGAGCTTAAAAGAAAAAAAATACACGTCTTTCTTTTATCAGAAAAAAAAAGTGTGACTGGTATCCCAGGGAAGACTACCAGGCTTCAGGCTACCACTTGTCCCAATTCTCAAGGAATAAATCAAGAGAAAACTCCCCGTGTTTCATTTCACGTGAGAAATGAGAACAAGCTTGTTCCCATTTCATTCTTTTGCTGGGATGCCCCTTTCCCTCCTCCTGCATCTGCAACCGAGATCTGAAAATTACAGAAGCGATGAGGGTGGTGCTCACCGCCCAAGGATAATTCCCAAATTCCTCCTCCCCCCACCATACATCCCACTGAAAGTCGTTGCCTGTCGAGGGTTCGGTATTGAGCCACCTAGTGGCATTGGATAGAAATCGGTCTAACACACAGACAACATCAGGCTCCAAGCCCCCACAAAGGCAGGAGGTGGAGAAAGAGGTTTATTGGCAGCGTTGTGGCCCATCCATGCCTCGCCCGAATTGCATGGAAAACCCTTTTCGTTTTGCTGGATTCCTGTTCCTAAAGCATCCACTGGGACGTGGACCAAACGCTGAGCGTTGATGCAAGAGCAGCTATCATGGGATACAAACCCATCAAACCCACGCAGCCCCCCTCTCCCAAAAGCCAGCTGCTGTTGGTTTCCTTTGGTCAGAGCTGAAGATGCTCGTGTGTTGCAAATGCCTTAACGAACAGAAAGTCCTCTCTCCTGTATAACGGAGACATGGGGACTGTGTAGGGGCCTTTATGGGGCCCTGAGCAAAGGAATTAAAAGAAAAAAAAGGCTTATTGTCCAGCATCAGGGGAAGGGAAGGGAAGGTCTGTCTGGTGCCGTATCCCCTCAGGCTCTGCTGTGGGGGAAGGGGAAGTTGTGCAGAAATTGAGCAAAGGCAGCCCTAGGGTACTTCATCGGGTGATAAACTGCTGTGGAATGGACATCTGAGTCTGGAAGCAGCCAGCCTATATTACTAAATTTTGAAACATGGGAAGCAAAATTAAATTGGCCAATCTGACCACTACTCATTGCATCGTGTCAAGGAATAGTTTGTGTAGTTATTTTTCTCTCCTGCTTTCTCAAGAGAGAAACTCAAATCTGCAAAAAAATGTAATTTATTCCCTCTAAAATCAGTACACACCCAAAATGGCAGTTCTTTAAATTTGCTTTTGCCTTTTCAAGTTCCATGGCTATGAAGCTTTAAACAATAGAAACATTTGTTTTGCATGAAAAGATGCTAAGATTCTCCCAAAGTCATTGCTTGCTGGAGTCAGGGGTTAATAAAAGCACCAAATATCACAAGACTTACAGGAAAATCATGCAGATTTACACTATTAATATATGTAACTTTGTAGTTCGGATTAGGTACAGCCTTCTGAATGCCAAAGTTTCCCTTTATTTATTTATTTATTTATTTTTCCTGCAAAGCACAACCGAAATATTAGAAAGCCAAGTGAGAGTCTGGTTTAAAGAGCAAGATACACAATATGTAGAGGCAAGGGTATGGCAAGAATGCTGTGATTGGACATATCAATCATTTCTATGGCAACAGACAAGGATATAACAATACTGTAGAACTGAGCAGAGGAGACTGTGAAAAAAAAATCATTATTATACACTATTGATACTTTCATTTACTCGTTGTAGAAATGGATTCAAAAAATACAGAAAACCATAGGCAAATATTCAGAATTATTGTTTATATTTTCACATTTATAGTTCACGGTAGCAAAAATATTGTTTGTACAATGAGTATATCCTTGATCTTCCAGAGAGTGTTTGAAGGTCCACATGACTATAAAGAAAGCATATGTTTTGTGAGAATGTATATAATGTAGCGTAATACAATACGATACAGAGGAGTGTGTGTTTGCAAGTAAAGAGACAGAGATTGAATCTTACAAATCTACAAGGCTTTTGCCTTTCTACACTTTTCAGATGAAAATCATAATGTTTAGCACAAAGACTGATCATTTTCATATTCTTCTCATAATTTTTTTTTTTTTTTTGTTCATCACGGGTGGGATTTAGCTTGTCTGAGTTTTATTACCTGGATGTGAGATACTGCCTAAACTGCTACAGCAGCCACGGGAGACTGAGCCCTCGGGTCAGTGGAGCCGAGCAAGGTCCTTTGTTCTTCATGAAGCAGACTTCTACACCTCATCAGCCAAATTCCTCTCCAGACTCCACTGACCGTGTGGTCTAGATCCCTACTGACTGTTAACAGGAGCTTAGACACCTTGCTCCCGTACAGACGCTTATGCTTTAGACACCTGGGGCACCACCCAGCTGCCTGCCCCTGGGTGTCTGACACCTTTCAGACCCCTGTGAGTAGCTGTGACATCCCCAGTGCGCTGGCGGAGGACATGTGGGAGACTTCTGGAGCAGCTCAAGGTCAAATGGTGCCTGAATCAAGCCCTTCAGCAGGGAGCAGCGGGCAAGGAGTGGGTAAGGGAGCAAGTCAGGGTCAGTAGGGACAGGGTGGGGGGCACAGGAACACCTACAACATAGCTGGGTGCCAGGGTTGGAGACAACATGCAGCCCCTGGAGCAAGGGGTATGGGAGGTGTGTCTGGGGGTGCTGTGGGAGGCAGATCAGGGCAGTTAAAACCTGTGAGTACAGGACCATAACACCCAAAAATCAGGGGGAGGTGAATCTTCACCCTTGATGTTTACAGTGCAGAGATCTGCATTTGAGCCTGACACCCTTTCTTTTATACTCTCCCTTTCTGGTAGCTGGAAAGAACAGGCACCGCGAGGAAGTTGTATTATCTGTTCTGAAGGTATGGTATCAAAGGAGAGAAATTATGCCCTGGGAATACATATCTCTCTTACCACAAAGGGAATCTCGGTGTAGATGGGTGTGCTGTAAAATGGGCCAGAGGAACCCTGCCTGACGTATCTTTAAGAAGAGCCAGGGTGGGCACAGATGGCAAGAAGCACACAGGGGTGTAGCCCTGTAAAGTGGAGTCTTCCTATCCACTCACATCTCTGTTGTGATGTTGAGGACAATATTAACATACATTTCTTAGATTGGACACTGGTGATGTCATGACAATATTTAATGTCTGCCTGAGTCCTTAAGGGTTTTGTTTCCTATTCCAAGGACAGAGAAGGTATTTGCTGCCGCTCACCGTTGTTCCCCGTGGGTCTGTCCTTGCTGCTATTTCTCTTTAGCTGCCTCTACGTGGCAAGGCCATGTTGAAATATTTTTCATAGTTTCCTAATGTCTTTCAGAGTCACGGTGGGAGGAACAACAACAAACACACACAAAATGGTGATGTGTATTGGGGGTGATGAGCAGCAGACTGATGGCTCTGTGCTGGAGACCTTCCTCTGTCAGATAGCTCAGGCACCCTGCCACTGCCCAGACAGCTTCCACACCTGACCTCGAAGGAGGGTCATACAGCCTTATGCATATTCCTTTTCTCAAATAGGTGGTAATTAGCCCTGCATGCAGTGGTAGCTTTGGTGACACCTACTTAACAGAATGGGGAATGAAAACATCAGTTCTCAGAGGGCTGTCTCTTCTCTGGGAGAAAGCTAGGCAGGGCTGTTTTGAATTAAGGTACAAACTAGCCTCCCACACGAGGCCAGACACGGTTCTGAAAGCCTCCTGTACACCTACATGTAAACACATACACCACAAAATAGATCACAAAATAGTTTGATCGGAGATGGCCTGTTTAGGTGCCTCTCACCCATCTGGTCCATCCCTTCCCTAAAACAGGGCCGTCTCAGATCAGGTTGCTCAGGGCCTTGTTTAGCTGTGTTGTGGGCATCTCCAAGGACGGGCATTCCAGAGTCTCTCTAGGCAACCTGCTCCAGCACTTACCACCCTCCCTGTGAGACTTGTTTTTTCTTTTATCTGATCGGGATTTCCTTTGTTGCGAGCTGTGCCAGTTTCTCCTTGACTTGAGCTGGGCTTTCACTGTAGTCTCTCATAGGATCCTTAAAGCCAAACTGCTGAAATGTGTACTGGATGAGTGGACTATAAGGTGGGCGGAAAGCTGGCTGGAGCACTGGGCTTAAAGCTTTGCGGTCAGAATTACAAAGTCCAACCAGCAGCTGGTTGCTAGTGGCCTCCCTCAGGGGTCAGTACCGGGGTCTGTAATGTTTAACTTCTTTGTTAAAAGTGCATCGCTCTTCCCTTGTTCACAGACCCAGTCATCTCACAGAAGGAAATCAGGCTGGTCAGGCATGATTTATCCTCGCTGAACCCATACTGACTGTTCCCAGTTACCTTCCTGTCCTTCGTGTGGCTAGTCATGGGTCCGGAAGATTTGCTCATAGTCCTGAAATTAGGCTAACCAACCTGCAGTTGCCTGGATTATTTCTTGTCCTTCAAGTGTGACGTTTTCCTTTTTCCAGTCATTGGAGACCTTCCCCAGTGACCACAGCCTTTCAAAGATAGCAGAAAGCAACCTTGCAATGATTCCCTCAGCACCCTCAGATGCATCCCAACAAGTCCTTTAGACTTCTGTCCTGCCTATCTTCAGGCCAGATGTCGTATCATGCACATTTTACAATGCCAAAAGACCACATCCACTTACAATTTGATATTAAAAAGCCAGTGCCAAGAAATGCAACCTTCTAGCTGTGTTTTTCTAGAGAATATTTGGTATCTTTGTAGTACCATCTTGGGAGGTGAAACAGAAAACCTTTCTGATCTCCGTACTGCTGCTTTGCAACCAAAAGTAGCAGTGTTTGCAGAGAGACAGAAGCTGGCCTCTTCTTTCCTAAAAAGGCTTGTAACCACCATCCACCCTGCTCTTAGAAACTTCTCAGTCCTTAAAGGAAAAATTAAATCCTCCTCCCTAATAAACGTCTCCAAAAACAACATAACACTCCCTGCAGAATCAGGAACTGGAAAACAGGTCTCGAAGGTCTGCTTGTTTTTCTTCCTTCACGCATTCTGCTACTGTAAATAAGCTACTTCTTCTATCAGACCCTGCTTCTCGCTCAGCCACAAAGGGTGGGATTCCCCGTGGCCAAACTGGCTGTAACCTTCTACATCTGAGCACGTTTCTTGGATCCCTTCACAGCTGATGGAGGAGCACAGGCTTTCCTAGCTTGCGATTCTTTTCCTTGTAAAGTAGCTATCTAAAATGGGTCAGATGATTCTCACACTTACTAGGATGTGACGTAGAGGACCAGCTCAGATGTAGATGTCTATGCCGAAGGTACTTAGGGTTAGTTGAGATGGATGCTGTCTGAAATGCATATAAAAAGGCAGCACGGATCTCTAAAAGTATGTTCCTTGCTCCTATGCTGGCCTTCCAACTATATCTGAGTCACCAGAGAAGTCCTGTTAGGACAAATAATCTCCCGACATATTGCAACAAATCCAGGAGGAAGCAAATTTCAATAGTTCCCTGAAAGCATGTGTCCTTTAATAGCAAAGCCAAGATGTTAACTTGATTATCTGAGGTGATTTCAATGATAACACAGGAAGACACAGATGACTTCTCAGGAATTGTCAATTTGTCATTTCCGTTCTTATGTCAATTCTCAGGACATGTCCACTGTACACCAGAACTTATCTCCTTTATTGCCTCATGCATGGTGTAGTGATTTACAGTTAGAAAAGAAACATAAAACTCTTTTCATGGGGTGGACATAGCTCTATTTTGCACAGGCTTACAGACAGCATAAGATAGAAGAGAGTAAGGAATCCAAGCCCTTGCTCACAACAAACATGTTCAGAAGTTGAATGCACGGGATTAGCCTAGATACTCCCTACAATATTGCATCAACATCGTGTTTGCATAGTTACTCCCAGTCTCAGAACAAACAGTAAGGAAATAGTGAATCAGACCATGGAGATTTCCAGAAACCTGAGCAGACAGACTGACTGAGGAGCTTGTGCAACGAAGAGAAGTACTGTCACTTCTCCCCAGCCAAACTCATTCTGTAGTAATTTACTCACTGTTGCATGAAGCACCTGTAAATGTTTCAACATTAGGACGTTTATCACTCAGCTGGAGTCCTGAAGTCGAAAAAATATTCTATCTGAATGCACAGCATGTTCAGGGAGGATTTTTGCTTCAAGACAATTCCATGCTTAACTGAAACCTGTTTTTTTCATTAACGAGCTGAGCCATGTCTGCATCCCTAATGCCCTGCACGTCAAACTCTGTTATCCTGATTTGGGTCTTCTACTAGAAATAAGGAGCTTTTCACTAGAGAAGGTCTTGGCCAAAGGTGCAGGTCTAGAACCAGCTACACTAAACACTGAAGAGTTTTCATGACTTTAACAAGTATTTTGAGGCAAATCAAAATTCCTTCAAATAATAATATGAAAAATAAAAAAGATTGGTAAAAATATTCAAAAGAAAAACATAAGTGCATTTTATTACATTAAATTAATTACAATATCCCTGGTTTCATGACTTTTAATGGATTATTTTCAGATATGCTGCCCCAAGTTTTTATTACATATTTATTCTCTAATGGATCAAATGCAACAGATTCAACTGTTCACATCCTGCCAGCAGGGTTAAGGTCGGAGAGAGTAAAGGTAGCTGTAATCTGTACCTTTCAGATATGAAGCATTTCCTCTAAAATTAAAGAGAAAACAGAAAACAAACAAAAAGAACCCCTTTTATCTCTATTCTGAGATAAATTTATCTGTGAAGGTAACACACGTAATGAGAGAGGAAAAGATGCCAGGAGACAGGTGTGACCTAGCTTTCATTAGCTATACCTTTATCTAACTGGGTGGAGACACAAAAGAAACAAAATCTTTCCATTTAGCTGTGTCATTATGGGGTGAGGCACGCTGGCTTTGGTGCACTGAAACTCTGACAGCGGATACAGTCACACTCTCCCACTAGCCTCAGTTGCTACATCTCTTTCCCAGCTTCTCTCTCAATGTCCTCACTTTCCCCAGCTTTCCTCATCGCTGGAAAGTGGATTTGTGTCCGTAAAGGCACATTCCAGCGCGTTTATGGCACTGCAGTTTATCCCTAACATCTTTCCCCTCACCCTCATTGGTCATCTGACAGTCTGGGCAGTTTGAAGCAAGAGACAAAACTCAGCTCTCAGATGTGCACTCCACGGACTCCAGCAGAATTTGCACACGTGGTACCAAACGAGAACGTTCTCAAAGGAATTCGACCATACAGCTTATGTAACACGCACACAGCTCTGGCTGTGACAGAAGATGTGCACATCAAGAGTTTCAGGAGGAGGAATTTAGCTTTTAGCTTTTCACTTTCAAAGAGTGAATAAAAGATGCACAGTAAATAAAACTGTAAAATTTAATTTACTGTAACTTCCAATATAACACAATGGTTTATCTGTCAGTAATTAGAAGCCATTCTGCAAATACTTCAGGAACTTACCATGAATAACCTGTAGAAAGGTCAAAAAAGAAGCACGGAGGTACACGACTCACCCTTTGCCATCAGGGAAGTTTCAGTCCTGCCATCATGGAGCATGTTACTTAACACTCCACATGACATGGGAGTTAAATTCAATAGCTTGCAGATATCAGAAAGTTTACAGACATCAAATAAAATATTTCACAAATAAGCTATGGCTTGAACACTGTTCCAAAGTATTTAGGCAATACTTTGAAACATATCTATTCAAAGAAAACTGGGAATTTTCAACATTTCACCAACTCGAATGGGCCAGCTTCATAAGAAATATTATTTTTATCTGTTTCTACCAAGAGAGTACAAAAATTCTAGCACTTAATATGTTTAGCAAAGCAATGCTGTGCCTGGAAGCAGCACAAAGGAAATAAGGGCTTGCTGCACTATCCGGGGATTAAAATTGGCAAACGTATTCCACTAGTTTGGTTTTCCAACAGTCACAGAGCACAAACAAGAGAGACACTTACTGTGCTGAGCCATATCCCCCTGTAGATTGGGGTTTGTTCCTTACAGGGCACCTGGGGATGCAAGACCCCATGGGTGGGACACCCACCACTTCCCTGGGCGACCGTGTCGGCACACATCTCCCCATCATGGTGCAGAGGAGGCTCTGCAGTCCAAAGAATCATTGAATGGTTTGGGTTGGAAGGGACTTTAAATATCATCTAGTTCCAACCCCCTGCCATGGGCAGGGACACCTCCCACAGACCAGGTTGCCCAAGGCCCCATCCAGCCTGGCCTTGAGCACCTCCAGGGATGGGGCATCCGCAGTTTCTCTGGGCACCCTGTTCCAGGGCTTCACAACCCTCATAGGGAAGAATTTCTTCATTGTACCTGATCTAAATCTACCATTTTTTAGTTTAAAGCCATTACCCCTTGTCCTACCCCTGTCCTCCCTGACAAAGAGTCCCTCCCCTTTCCTGTAGGCCCCCTTTAGGCCCTGGCAGGCCGCTGTAAGGTCTCCCTTGGGCCTTCTCTTCTCCAGGCTGAACAACCACAAATCCCTCAGCCTCTCTTCGCAGGAGAGGTGCTCCAGCCCTCTGATCATCATCTGGCCCTCCTCTGGACTTGCTCTAGGTCCATGGATAGGTCCATGTCCTTCTTGTGCTGGGGGCCCCTGAGCTGAACGCAGCACTCCAGGTGGGGTCTCATGAGAGCAGAGGGGGAGAATCACCTCCCTCGACCTGCTGTCCATGCTTATTTTGATACAGGTGAGGGTACAACCTACCAGTGCAGACCTACCTCTGAAATAAACATCTGACTTGATTAGTTCCAGTGGTTCCAGACAACTTAATGTGGCACGCAGCCAGGCTGAGCCAGCACCTCAAATATTTCTCATTCCCTCTTCCTGCAGCCCCACTAGCACAACCAGTGCCTTGTAAATGCATGGTTTCTGAGATCTCAGAAGTCAGGTACACACAGCCCTGCACGAGATGTGGCCTGAGTCCAATCCCAAGATTAAAACCCTACAGCACGGTCTCATTTGCCCCTTTTTGAGATTCTTTCCCAGCAGCTGACAGGTAGGAATCACTACTAGCAACGGGATATGGGCAGCTGCAGTCAAAAACTCGCCCTCCGCTGGCACTGAGGAATGATTTTCAATAATCCAGAAAACATGCTGAATTTTCTATGCACAAATATTGGAGGCAGTAATGTGATTAGTGACAATGATGTATGAGGAAATATTTACCATGGGCTTCAGCCAGAAAAGTCTGTGAAAGAGCATACGTATTGTTAGCTAAGCTAAATTTCAACCTGGTGGGAGAAACACCTTAGGAATGGACGCAAGCTAAAACAGAGTGGGCCTGGCCACAACGAGAGGTAAGGCCTCTTTCCTGAAGGATTTCTATCTCCTGTGGTGAAACAGGAAAATCTGGCCCCGAGCCACCACAGGGATGTGCGGGGAGCTGTGGCTTGGGGAGGAAGAAGAGCGATTTCAGCTCCTGAGCTTGCAGTCCTCGCCATGAGCCAGTCAGGTCTTATCGCCGTTTTTAGGCTCTCCTGGTCAGCTTTAAGCCAAATCTCTGTTAGTCCAGCCCAGGGCTAGTGTTTGGAGGTGGTGGTACAAGGGATGCTACACAGAGAAATCCTCAGGAAAAACCCAACTCTGAATTGCCTGCTGGTGGGAAACTGTTGAAACAAAACAGAAAAATCCCCGAATTTTCCAGCCCTCCTAGGTTCATCAGCCCACTGCCAGCTTCACTGGTCTTCTTCCCCCTTTAGAAGAACGCTGAAAGCCAGCTTCCACCTAGAGGGAGACAAGTGCTCCAGCTGAGCTGGCTCGCACACCAGGGTGGCATTTGGCTATTTCATCCCCTCTGGGCGCTCCCTCCCTGGGGCTTGGTGTCCTCCTTTCTCACCCATCTTTACCGTGGTACCTGCTGAACCACAGGATTTTCTTCTCCCCCTGTCCCAAAAACGGCCTGGCGTGGCCCAAAGCTTCTTCCTTCCCCGCACTGCTCGTCCAGTGGCACGGGGGAAGCTGGAGCGTGGCAGGATAAGACCTGTTTGCAAGAGTTGCCCAAGGTGAGTGTGTTTTGCTTCCTTGTTGGCGGCGCCTTGACAAGGTCAGGTTGAAGCATCTGGCACTGTGTGACTAACTCAAGGCCGCCGCGTGAGTCAGCAGCCGCGGTCCGACAGGATTCAGGAATGCTGATTGCCGGGTCTTGCCGTCACCACCAGATAATGCTTTCCCCATGGCTGCCCCAGCAAGGCTCTCATGGGTGAGCACAGCACGGAAATACCTCCCGCAATGAGGATTTCCCACCGCAGTTCTTGGCAAAGTGGAACTGCTGCAAATTTACGAGCCTCCGTTCAGATCTTCTCTAATTCCTCTTTTGAAACCCCATTACCTCCATCTGTGTTTCCTTTTGCATCAGTCAGCCATTTTTACTGGATGGGACGTTTTTTGTTTGTTTTGTTTCTCGCAAGCTCTGATAGAATTTCACCAACTGCATTTTGTAGGCTCCTTCATTACTGGCATCTTGTGTGCAAACAAATGCAGCCTGGATGAGGAAAAAATACAAATCAGCACAATTTTGTTTTTTCTCTAAGAAAGCAGAGAAATTCTGAAATCTACTTAAAGAAAAACAGTTTCATTGAAAAAAAATAAATTGAAAAAAAAAAAAGCAGTATTAACCAACAAAGATGGCAGTACTACACCAAAATAATTCAGAAACATTGCTCGGGGAAGTATTTTTCCAGACCCAAAACTGATTATTTTGCAGCTTGCACTTCGATTGCGTTCAATGACTGAGGGTCAGATTCAGCCTGATCCTGAAGAATGACCAAACTTAAACCTATCAGGGCTGCTGCAAGCCTCCATGTCCCCTCCAGAGGTGACTAACTCCAATGGCAGTTCTCAGAACAGCAGACAATAATTTTGCCTTTATAAATCATACGGTATGGGCAGAAGCAGGCAGACATCTAGTAAATGAGCAACACCTACCTAAGACCATTCTCTGTCAGTAAGGCCAGCTGGGATGGAGCAGCTGTCTTTCTTCTCAGAAAGAGCAGTCAGGCATTGGGACGGGTTGCCCAGGGAGGTGGTGGAGTCACCGCCCCTGGGGGTGTTCAAGGAGAGGTTGGGAGTGGTGCTTAGGGACATGGTTTAGTGGGTGACATTGGTGGTAGGGGGGTGGCTGGACCAGGTGATCTTGGAGGGCTTTTCCAACAGCAGTGCTTCTATGGTTCATGCTGGGAAGGGATAGGGAACAGAGCATGTCACTCGAGAGATTGCTTGAAGGTTGAACGATTATTTTGCTCGGCCAAGTAGGTCCTCTCATCTCCCATCTGCTGTAAGTAAATGAGCGGCAGCCCTGTCCACGTGGAAAGCTCAAGTTATTTGGTACCAGTATTGTCCCAGTCAGGGCTCAGGTGGGCAGAGGTCAGCAGACGTTCAGCATCCAGCCGCCTCTCCGTGGACTAAAAGCAGGTAAGAACCTGGCGTCGGCTGCGTTTGCTCACAGGTGGCAGCAACCTTTCTGACTTAGACCCCAGATACTCTGATCCATACTTGTAATGTTAAAGTATGGTAACAAAGCTTTTCTCACCTGCCCTCCTGCATTCAGTTATCACCAAAAGGCATGCCCAAAGGTAACCGCTTAAAATCTGAAGAAAACTGTTTGCTGCAGGAAGGAGAATAGGGGTGTTAAGACAGTTTTCATATGTACATAAATACAATACAATACAATACAATACAATACAATAAAATAAAATAAAATAAAATAGTTTGTACTTCTTGACAAAGGTTCCCTGAAGCCTGGGTGTAGCTGAAGACACTATTCTTAGGACAAGGATTCCTCCATAATAGTAACTTTCATCAGCCAACTTGATATATATATATATATATGTATGTATGCGTGAGAATATATTTATGTGTGAGAGAGACAAACAGAACAAAACCAAACCTTTGCATTTCAAGAGCTCTGAAGGCTTGAGCAAACAAAATGGCACAACCAAGTGTCATTCCCTTCAAATAATCTTTGAACACTGATCACCATGCAGAAAGATATACTTCATAATGTAAAAGATAAACCCAGATATAAAAGGCAGATAGGGACTTGCACTTGAGCAGAAATGGCTTTTCAAGGGGTAGCTCTGTAGCTCTGTCCACCGATTGTTGCAGTCTCAGCTGTACAACTTGTGCTTCATAACAAAATATAGTATTACATGACCAAGATGGATGTTATTTAGATCCCTCATATATCCCCTGAAAATTAGTCTTTTCCCAACAAAATTAACATTATCCCAACACCAAAGCTTTTCAGTAAAGCTTGGGCTCTGTTTACGAAGAAAGAATGGCAGGATGCATTGCCACACGTTGGGCTCAGATGCACCAGTCTCACACCATCGCCACTGGTTGGGGACAATCTCCTCCAGCACAACAGGGGTTACCAGGCTTCTTCCCTGCTTCAGCTCAGCTTAGGAAAACAACAGAAGGCTAAAGAAACCAATTCATGAATAAATGCCCTAGTGGTAACAGACTGAAGGTCAAAATCTGAGCCTGGTCTATAGCTCTATTGTATTTGGATATCAAAGCAGATATCTGAAGTATGCATGAGTATGCATTCATTCATTAATAAGGGTTACTATAGTACATTTTGTCCTGATTCTTTTTTCCCCTCAGCTCAGTGCTCTCTCCAATGGAGAGGTCCCGAGGAAGGTTACGCTGATGCAGAAAGATCAAGTCGCGCCAAGACAATGATGATCAGGCTTGCAAAAGAGCTCAGTTTCCATGGAGGCTCCTACGTGAAGCAATCCAAATTTTGCAGAGACTTCATCCAGTAAGACTGGCTCAAATCTGTCTCTGAGAGCTGCCGAGTCCTACATACCAACAAAAGGACAAATGCAAGGGCCTGATTAAAAAAAACACAGCAAGTCCGTTCTGTTTCAGAGTATCAGAAGTTGGTGCAAACAGCGGGGATCAAAAGCCACAGTGACTTTGCAGTATGACTAGCAGCAGCTCTGGTGAGGCAAGCATTGAAGCTGGCCACAGATTAGGCATTTTGGCCTTTCTGCTTCAGAGGCACATGAACCATCGCTTTTGGGGAAATGCACAAATAGGTTGTTCTTCTCTAAGCCTGTGCTTAGACCACACTGAGCTGGAAATGTAAATTCTCGCAAGCCTGCAAAATGCTTTTCATTGTCACACGTAGAATTAACGGCAGTATTTATGAGGACCAAACAGACAAAATATGAAGCTGTGTATGCTATCTCTGCCCCTGAACAAAACTTCCCATGTCCTTATAATTCAGGCGTATCTGCTAGAGCTGACATCATGTCCTTTCCACTCGCACTGAACTGCAGGAAAGTCTTTCTGCTCTAGGAGTTCGAGCAGACTTTCCTGTTTTCAACCAAACCCGGATATTGCACCTAATAGACAACACCACCTCTCTATTTATCCAGATATTTTTAATTTATTAGGAGCAGTCACCCACGGTATTAGCTGTTTTATAATTAAAATGCACAGAAGAACAGGATTAACTGGCAGAACACGAGCAACTACCTACCCAACAAAGACAGGGCAAAATACCGCATTTAATACTATTAAATGCTATAAATAAAAAAATACTAATAATGAAAAATTACTTCAGGATTAACCATGCATGGCTTCTCTCCCACCCTTTTATCAAAGGGCTAAGGTTTTCTAGCATGCACTAATAGCTAACAAATTGGGCTTGGGAGACCGAAAAAGCTTTGTCACACACAGGATCTTTCTTTCTTTCAAACTAGCAGACAGTGAACACTAACCCCTCTGTCATAAATGTGTTCGTCCATCCTTTATTTGAAGTTCTTCCTAATTCCTTTGATTTCTCCCCAAAGATGATAACCCACTCTTTAATTTAAGTCATCTCTTATTCCATTCATTTTCTGCATAAGAAAAAAATGAATGAATCAATAAAACCTCTGCAGAGTAATACTAAACAAAGTAACTCTTGATTAAATTTTGTTTTCAAAGTAGAATTTGGCCCAAAGAAATTTAGAATTTCAATAATAATTAATCACAAGACTAAAAAACAAACAAATGAAACAAAACAAAACAACAACAACAACAAACCATATTTTTATGTAGATCTAAGCATTAAATTGCTCACTTAAAACGAAATCCATAGATAGGCCTTCATTTTTTTACCTGTTAAAATATGGTGTTACTCAGACCATTGATGGCACACGTTTAACCCAGTGAAGGAGCTGACGTACAAGGCAGAACACTACGAAGTTTTGCCAATGGCTGCTGGTATGGTTTACCTTGATGTTTCAGTGCCTTGATTGGGCAGGACAGCCCGTTCGTGGGAGTTTCTTGGCAGAACTGGAAGCTCCTGGACATTTCCAGCCAGGCTTCAGCAATCTTCAGGAAAGGAAGCTTCACCTTCCAAGATGGAATGGGGAAGAGGAAAAAGAAATGGCAATGACCCATTCAAACCATTGGCAAGGATCCGTTCCATCCATGTGGTTCCATTCAAGGCTCCAAACCCCCATCCACCCGATGGTTGAGGGTTTCAGAGGTGGGAGATTACTTCAGAGAAAGTGGGGTGGAGATCCCCCTTCACCATGACCTCCAATTAAAATTAAAATGAAAGAACCCATCAGAGTGAGCCAAGGGTCAGGGGAGAAAATGTTGTGAACATTCACTTGTCCAGAGCAGCTGAGGCACACCTGCAAGGGACATTGTGGTCCCTTAGCTGTTCAGCTGCTGGGGTGCACCACTCCTGCCCGTCTTCTGCCTGCTCGTCCTCCCCACACAGAGAGGAAGAAAATAAGGGGATGCTGATACATCTCCCCAGATCTTGTTCCAGTGTGGAGTCAGATTACAGCTGGAGATCCTTCCCACATAACATGGATAAATATGAACTGCATGGAAAACAGCATCTAGGGCTTAGGTATGCAACAGGTGTTGCATAGACAAGTAATACTGAAGTGAGATCTACTGTACGTATTTTTTATTTATCATTTTCACTTGGTCTGTTTTCATTTTTACACCGACTGTGGCCATAATTGTAATGGTAACCTCCCATTAAGATGCAACCACTAAAAAGAAGATGCTCTGCAATTTCTAAAGTCTGTTAAGAAGTGACCATGCATAGATCAGTAAAGTATTTACCATGAGACTCACTGCAGTTCATGAAGAAGTTTCTTAACTACTTGTATCCTTAAGTGCACTACTGCATATAAATGGAGTGGATGATAAAATAATTCCAGCATCTTAAATCTGTTCTGCAGCTAAGAAATATGATAATTAGAAGAAGAAAAGATGCCTACTTCAGAAGCATAAAAAAGTGTGCCATAAGATTAGCTGAAGCCATTCGTATATATCACCTGACTGTGACCACAAAGTAAGTCATGACATTTTCTGAGTCACTCGTAGCTAAAATTGTGCATCTTCTCAAACAAAAGCTTTCTCCATTTCGAACAATACATTAGCATTTCTTTCAATTAAGAAAACAATTAAAGATTTGATTAAAAAATATTTTTATCTGTAGCCCCTGAGGCATCAAATGATGGAAAATACTTCTGATACTAATTTATGGTTGCATGGTTGAAAGGAGAATAATCCGTTTTCTACCTGTTTGGATTCAACACAGCAGTGAAAACACATTATAAATATTTGAAACTTTAAAGATATACTAAAATTGAACTTTTGAATTTTGGAAATATATCATAGTTTGTGAAATTCAATTTGGAGGTTATGCTACCCAATAGTAGGAAACTAATGGATGAGGACTTTTAGGTAACTGCCCAACTTACCATGAAATGCAGCAATGAACTTCACAGAGACATCATCATTTCATCTCAAAAGTTTTATAGGTGAGGTTTTTCGATGCATTTTCCATGTCCATCAATTACATTTCAGAATTATAAGATTTTATTGTACCATATTTCAAACCACTGAAATGGTGAGGCTTGTCCACAAGATCCTGGCCTCAGTACCCTAGAAGTGAAAAAATCTTAAAATGTTGACTAGGTTTTCTTTTATATACAGCAGGTTTGGAAAAATAAGCATCTTTTGTACAGCGCATTAGGATTCCTCATTGCCAATTTTAAAGTTGCTAAAATTGCCAAATATGTGAAGAGGCATGACTTGCCTTGCACTATATCCAAAAAGTTTGGTACCATGTTTTTAAATTTTCAAAGCTTAAGAAGTTTTAAAATCAGAGAATCTCAGCAACACAGGATGGTTGGGGCTGGCAGGGCCCTCTGGAGGCCACCAGGCCCAAGCCCTGCCCCAGCAGGGCCACCCAGCGCAGGCTGCCCAGGCCCATCTCCAGGCGGCTTTGGAAGGCCTCCAAGGAGGGAGAATCCACGAATCAGGACTAAATGATTTTGTATGGATTGAATTCCTTTATTCATTAAAAAGTAAATTACAAGTGACTTGAGATAAAGTGTATTTCTGTAAAAACACACTTTGGCAAGACTAAAAAAATCGAATCTGTGGCATGCATTTGCTCTTCAATACTTATCTCCACATTTTTATTTCAGCAGATGTGAGTCAGTTATTTTCTCAAAAGAAAAAGTTGCAGGTTTGTTAAACAGTAAGCATTACTGTGGGTTTGAAACATGCTTCGAGACTGGAGCTATAGTGCCTGTATGAGGAATACAGCAGACTGAGAAATTCAGAGGAGTCATCTCACATTCCCCGAGAGGTTTTTTTATTAAGAGTAGTCTTAACTTCTATCTTCATTTTCACCTTTTTCTCATTTTCATGGCTGACTTTTTAAGAAGTCTGGTCTGAACTCAAAGGTGGCAGTAGAAAATATATTTTATTTTATAAACACATTTTGGCAAACTGAAGAAACTTGTTACGTGCTGTTTCTGTCAAGACTGAGCTTCAAATGAGAGTAAATTTCAACTTCTACCAGCAGATTATTTTATTTTAAAAGTGCATTAAAAATGTATTTAAAATATATATATATATAAATTTAAAAATCCAAGTATATATTGAAAATATTTGAAAAGATACTAAAGCACTGTGAATTGTCTGTTTGAGGGTGGTGGAGCACATATGAGAGAATAACGTATGAGGTAGCTTCTCTTAAATGCTTTTAAAAATAATTTTGTGTCTGTTATTTTTTCCGTAGCTCTACCTTCTGTGCAGGAAGGAAGGGCACCCTACGTACCACCGGCTGCAGATGCGAGACCGATGACTGTTCGTTAAGGTTGCCCAGATCCACATTTCAGATGTTAACGTTCAGCAGTGATGCTATTCAAAATAAAAGCGCAAAGACCATCTCCACAGCATGAAGCGCAAAAGCATTGTGCTCTCCAGGTGGACTCCTACTTAGTAACCAAGCAACCATATCCTGCATCTCTAGCTCACGCACACTGATCTCACCAGAGGATTTTCTTTGTCAAATTTTGCCTTGAATCATTTGAAGAGCTGCAGTTTATGTCTGAAATATGCTGGTTACGAAGTTGTGAATGAATTATTTCAGTGAATAAACAGGTCTGCAAATCATGTAATTTATTAATTTTGTAATACACTTTGAAATTTTCAGCTGGGAATGTATCTTCTGCAATAAATCAAGTAACTTTAATTTATAGCCTATACACTTTTTGATCTACATTGATACGGTTCTTTAAAGTAACAAGGAGAGTATTAATGTTAATTGTCCCATGGACTGTAATATTGCCAAACTGTGCTTTGCTTTATCTGCAAGGATCATAACATTTTATTTGAATAACTAATCAAGCCAAAGTCAACAGAAAATTTTGAATTGCCTTTTAGTGACCGAACATTTGAATTAAATGTTTGCTTCTCATGAGTAAGTCACAAGGGAATTCTCACAAACAAGTATTACGCTTGTAAAGCTCAAATGATCACATATTCATAGAAAATAAATAGGAAAGTCTTACAACCACAGCTAAATAAAAAGTCCCTTTTGAATGCAAATGGACATTTAGGGTATGTATTCACTCAGCCCTAGTCCTTGCTCATGCACAACTCCAATAGTGCTAACCGGAGGGCCAGTCACATGTTACAAATGGCACACAGTTGAAATAAGAAGTTTGCAGTGGTTGAAATGTTTTATGTAAGCCATCTGAGGAATGCTTAGCAATAAGGAATGTATTTGTGAGTGTCAGGAACAGCTAGAGTATAGTTCAAGTTCAGGATCACAAATCAGGACTGTAAATCAAGGATGTCAACTGGCCCAGAGTCCCAACACATCTGTTCATTCTGCAAAGCCCCTCAGAGCTCCTTCATGTCAGTGCAGAACTGCAGAAAAAGCTGGAGAGTATAAACACTCAGGCTGGTCAAAGGGGGATTTTGCACCAAATGTTTCACAAAGCTTGATTTTGTAATTTATTCCAATGGAAATATGTAGTATAAATTTATGTAAAAGGCCTTTTCTCATCCTAATCTGTACCAGTGTAACCTAATGAACTGTACTGGGAAAAGAAGTATACCCTCATCTACCAGAGCAATCTCCCTGTCTTGTATTCAGCTTTATTTTTGCTGCTTATTTAGGATCTGAAACAATGCGTGGGGCCTCCCAATAGCTATATTTGTTCTAGCAGCATCAGATGGCCTATGAAAAAGATACTAATTCTCTTTATAAAGCTTGTTGGGGTTATATCTTTACAGTGCTCTGTAGCATTATAAAGGAGCGTTCTACTTATTTGTCTTATGATACCTGTTTGAGTGTAAAGGAGTGTTCTACTTACTTGAACAAAAGCCAGGTAGACAAATCACAAATGCTTAGGGCGATAAAGAAAGAGCCCGTGCAGCAGTCACAGAGGACTGGAACTCTCTAGGCTGCAAGGGATGTCTGGAGGAGCTAAATCCACCACCTCCTCAAAACAGGGTCCTGGTAGATCTGATCATGTCAGATCCTGGAGCTTTCAGGTTTCGTTATTCCTGCAGTGGTTAAGTGGTAATGCTTGCCAAGTCTCATACGGTATTTTCTGTCTCTCTGGAATGTACTGTGGGTCTTAGGTACAAGTATTAAATGAAAATGTCATAAATCATGCCATCTCCAGTTTTATTTTGTAGTCTTAAGGATGAAGCAAGATTCGTTAAAGAATAATAGGAATATAAGGCTTAAAAATCTGGAGAACAGTTATACAACTGTATGCAGTTCTAGCTGTAATCATATCACTTCTGACACTAAATGTGTAAAACATTTCTTTGATGTGCCACTTTGGTCTAAGAAATTCAAATGGTGGGAAGATGAAGCTACATCAGTCATGTAATACATGCTTTACATTCAAAGAACAATTGAGGCAGGGTTTTTATTTGTTGTAATAAAAGTCATTCTCAGAGATTAACTGTTAACTTCATCGTCATTTAATTATGTCAAACTTACTATATTGAAGCTTTCAACAAACGCTTTCAAGAAAATTATTGCTCAATCTAGCTATTTAAATGAAATATTTTTATCTGTCATTTTTAATTTAATTTTCCCCACTGTTGTACAAAACAAACACACACACACAAAACCCTACCAAAGATGGTAATCCAAAATGATTCCTCCAGTATCAGAATGACACTAGAGCTTTCCAGCGTGCAATATTCCCAAATAACAGAAGCTATGTATGTTTCTTCAAAACAAAAAATGTGCCACATAAACAAAAATGAGTATTTACTGTGATGTTCAGATGCTTCAGATCAGAAGCCCACATGGTAAGTAAGGATTTTTACTCTAGTTTGTACAATTTACCCAACGTCCTTGTTATGAGTTTTTAGGTGGCTTCTAATTCAAGGGATATACTTGACTTTGGAGCGCCTCTCTTCACAGTAAAGTTGTGCGTTTACTCTGGTGTGGGAGGGAGATGTTTTCTCTCTTACCTTGAGCATGCCCCCGATCCCATTCCTTCCTCTGAAACTAATTGATTCTCTGTGTAAACATTTCTGGTGCACAAACACAGCCAAAGATCGCTTGCAGGTCATCTGAGAATCAGGCACAGAAACTAATGTCAGAGCTGCTGGTACATCCACCAGCTTCTGAGATAGACCGAACTTCACTGAATGACTTAACGCTGCTTTTACTGTAAAGAAAAAAAAAAAACATTTTGTTTCTGTTCAAATTATTGTAACATGCCAAACCAGCACAATAATTTAACGGCTTATACCACAGCCATCAAAATAGATTGTTAACAGAAAGTTAACTACAGATACATCCAAGATCTAGAGCACACATGACAAAAAATCACAAAAAGAATGAAGGAGGGAAGCACAATAAAATACTACTAGGCTTGGAGGAGCAAATGCTGCATCTTCTGCCAAGCAGAAATGAACCAGTTGCTTTCGCCGGCAAGCATTACCTCAGCCACTTCTGGACAGACAGGCAGTTAGCTTTTATCCCTATCTCCATCTTCATGAGTCACTGTGTAAATGGTTTGGCTGCCCCGAGTGGATCTAGAAAGAGAGAAATATGAAGAATGGGTGTCAGGAGCACATGGTGGAAGCCAGAGCCCGTAGCTCCATGGACACCCTCGCAGAGGCACTGGGTGCACAGGTAGCATGGAGGACGACTGGAAGAGCCCTGGGAGTGGCATTCACACCAGAGCCTCACAGGATGAGGGGAAGAGAGATGCTCAGGTAGACCCTACTACCACTGGCGGCGGTACCAAAAGCAGCTAGGAGTCAGTGATGTCGAGGAATGTGGAGGCACCTGGAAGCACTGTCACGGTACCCTGCTTCTTCACCCTACTCACGAGGAGATCCGTAACCAACAGTGCAGGGCTGCCCTGGGCAACACCTAGGATCAAAGTTGTACCAACAGATTTAACTGTTTCAGCTACTGTGTGGAAGAGATTCCCTTCTGGTCTCCCCAGCAGACACTCTAAAAACAGGTGAGTTGAGACCATGCGAGGAGTGGAGTGACTGAGACGGTTGTCACCCATCTCAAGTCAGCAGACCCTAAGCCTTTCTGATGGCTTCACATCTTTTAAGAGATCTTAATCATATAATGATTGCATTATTTGAATCAGTTTGTTCTAGTCCCGACAAATCCCCATTTACATACTGTGCTGCGTTCCCAGCTCTGTCATTAATGTTTAATGCCTTAATTCAGCCATCAATCCCCACTCAGCAAAACAATTCAGCTAAGTACATATTTAAAGTTAAGCATATTCTTAAATGCTTTGCCGAAATGAAGCGGTCTTATGCACATGGTGACATGCTTTGCTGAACTGGGTTTTCATGCCCAAAGAGTTCCCTTGCTGTGGGCAGCTGGGAGAGAAGCCTTCTTCTTCCTCCTTGCATTCGTGTTTTAAGTGGGTGGCTTGTGAAGGACACAGGATCTTCTGTAATGTCAAAGCGTAATATTCAAGGAGAAGGTGATTGCAATTCTGTTTTGGTTTTGCTGCTGCTTCGTGCCATGACACAACCAGACATAACCCTTTGTATTTTCTAAATGCTGTCTTGTTGATTTATTTTAAATTAAAGTTTGAAATGTAGCTACTGCTCCGAAGATCCCTGTTCACAGTAAACTGATAGGATTGAGCTAATACCAGATCACTGGGATTACTCAGATCTCAAAGGAAGGAAAAATCAGTAAGTCTTTACACAGATGCCATTTTGTCCCTGGTGGGTCACCTAATAGAGATACAAAACGAAAAAAAAAAATAGTGATTGATTTCTCAAAGCACAATATTTACCTTTTCCCACCAAGACTCATACTCCAACACTGACTAAATTGTTTTAGGTTTTCATATCAAGAATTTAATAGTACATCGCTCCAGGGCCTTGATTTTGTGGGTGGTGTGAAGGAATTTGTTTTTGTTTTAATTTTCAACTTCAGTTGACAATTTCTTTCTAGAGACGAATGAATGAAATAAATCTCATAATGAACTTTTCAGCTGTAAGGGAACATACAATTCATTATAGTTACATATTTCCATTGCTGTTTGTAATGGTGGAAGCAATAGTGGATTTACTTTCTTTTATGACCATGTTTTATACATACTTTAGGTTAAGTGCTTAAAAATCTTATAAAGTGCTTTTTAAAAATATTTTAAGTATTTGAGAGATTTTAGCATTTTGGTGTTCCTTTACAGAACAGCTGTCTCCAACAACAGCTCTTCTATGTGCCATATATCTCTACAGCAAAAAATAACTGAAAAGGTATCCAAATCCCCTCTTGAATACGGGAGGCAAGGGAGGGGAGTAATCTGCGGAGCCAACTTTGTGCTAATGATACACATCACAACATTTTGGAGATTTCTGATTTACCTCAAGGTTTGATTCAAATATATCCTAGTTACAGGTGAAGGTCAGAGGAAAGGAGCTTCTTTAGCATGCCTTTTAATCAATCCAACCACGGTCTTAATTTTAGGTCAAAATTTTATTCAGTCAAAGTGCACATTCATTAATTTCTCTTTCATTTTACACAAGAAGGACATCCATGACAGCAATAAACAGCCGTGCAGCTTTCAGCTTATGCAAGAATAAAGGCTTGCCACAGTTTGACCTAGTGTACATCCACCCAGTCCTATCTGACTGGATTAAACTGAAGAAACAGATTTCAGGTTTTCAAACAAATTTTACTAGCAGCTTGGTATTCAAAATCAAGTTTGTTTTTTTTTTTTTTTCTCCTCTGAAAAGTATTAGATTTAATTGAAAGGTTAAAGAGACATTTTCTGAAAAACTGGAAATACTTCAATCAAATAATGATGGAGTGTAGAGATCTGAACAGGACATGTCCATTTATCTCGTTAATGTGATCTGGAAATTGGGCAGGGAAAAATCCGTGACCTACTTCTTTGTACATCTTAAGCCATGGGCAGTAATTGGACAATTTCTTTGTGCAGCATTTGCTTTGTCTCCTCAAAACTTAGTTCTGAGTAATAGATGTAGTCCAGGGATTTTATGATCTGTGTGGCTGCCCTTGCTTTCAGTCTGTTGCCATGGAAAGTTTCCGTTTATCATTTTTTGGGTTTAGATAAGCTGTAAATGTTTCAGCTGTTAAGGCATCTTGGGGCCTATGGAGCATCACAAATGCTGTGGAGTTTTGGGTGGGTGCAGAAAGTCACTTGTTGGCTGCGGACCTTGAGAAACACGGCTGGGACTGAGGCAGAAGTGCAACCAAGTCAGCTGTTGGCAGCTGGAGATGAGAGCATCTTCCTCAGGCACGTAGCCTGGAAGTCAGGGCAGCGTGGAGTGGCGCACCTGAATCAGCAGGGAGACATCTCGCAGCGGCAGCACTGCGCTCCCCAGCCACCAAAGTGCGCTGCAGATACAGACTCAACAACCAAGAAGTGAGCAAAGCTCCCACAATAGGTGATGGCGCGGGTTTGTTGATGACAGATTGTCCTGGCTGCAGCGTGCATACCCGTAGTGTGTGCAGGCAGAGCTTCCAAGGCTTTGGTTCGGGGCCTGATGAGCACGCAGCATCTTCCCATGGGGTTCTCAGCACAGTGCAAGGCTTTACAGATTAAAACCAACATGTATTATACATGACATCTGTGTGCACTGCTCCTTCAATGCGAGCTACGTAGAGGGACCGGACAACCAGCAGCCTTCCACTGTAAATTTGCTTTTTCTGGTTCCCTGTCCCCTCCACTTTTAATATAGCTGTCTACCAGTGTGTTTGCTTTGGTTGTCTTGTCATAACAAAGCAAGCAAACCTGTCTGTGTCATACCTAGGCTTCAGCAGCTAATTAACATGAGGCAGCCACGGGAGTTTCTGAGAAGCTAAACTCTGATGTAACACAACTCCATCCACTGAGGAAGCTTTTAGATGCTCCAGCCATACATAATTTATTTTTGTCAGCCACATGGTAGTAAAGCTCATTTTGCATAATGGATGCTTGCAATGGAAAAGTGCTTACAGGGTTTCAGTAGAGCAGACAGCCTTTTCATCTATCTATATCAAAGAGAAATTAAACAATGATGGGATCAGCCTTGTGTAAAACTCTGAAAATAATGTTTTAAATGCGTGCAAAACCTATTAAAGCAGTGCTTGTGTTATTCAAATGCGCTGCAGTGTAATTGTTCATTTATACCTCTCTCCAGCATGCTTGTACCTCCTGGCTTACATACAATACATTTTCCTACCTGTAATTCCTATAAAATCCCTACATGGCCACGCATGACTCAGTGCCAGGACCGGCTGCTCTGTGGCAGCGTTTGCACCCAGGCTGCAGGTCACACCGAGCAACCCCAACACAAACCTGGGTTTGCGTCCTGGTGTAACCTGGGTGTGGGAGTGAGGCCACGGCGAGCCCCTGCTCTAGAGAGATGATACCTGGTGCCCCGTTGTTGACTGTGGTAAGGTGGTGGGTATTGTTCTGTTGTTGGTGGGCACATAAAACAAAAAGAGAGAGAGAAAAAGAGATAAATAAAAAGAGGAAACATAAGAAAAGGAAGGGAAGGGAAGGGAAGGGAAGGGAAGGGAAGGGAAGGGAAGGGAAGGGAAGGGAAGGGAAGGGAAGGGAAGGGAAGGGAAGGGAAGGGAAGGGAAGGGAAGGGAAGGGAAGGGAAGGGAAGGGAAGGGAAGGGAAGGGAAGGGAAGGGAAGGGAAGGGAAGGGAAGGGAAAAAATGAAAAAGGATATAAGGATAAAAGGAAAAAGAAAAAAGAAAAAATGTAAAAGAAAACAAAAGAGGAAAAAAAAAGACAAAAGACAAAAGAAAAGAGAAGAGAGGGGGGGGAAAGGGAAAGGGAAAGGGAAAGGGAAAGGGAAAGGGAAAGGGAAAGGGAAAGGGAAAGGGAAAGGGAAAGGGAAAGGGAAAGGGAAAGGGAAAGGGAAAGGGAAAGGGAAAGGGAAAGGGAAAGGGCAGGGAAACACCCCCCGCACCCCGGGGTCCCGCCCCCCCCTCCCGGGACGATGCCTTTCTCCCCGCCCGCCCCCGGCGCCCCCCGCCCGGTACCGGGGCGCCGCCGCCCCGCGCTTGGAAGGCCCCCGCGGCGCGCGGCCACCGCCGGCCGGTACCGAACGGCCCGGCACGGCCCGGCACGGCTCTGCACGGCCCGGCACGGCTCTGCACAGCCCGGCACGGCCCGGCACGGCTCGGCCGGGATGTCCGAGGGCAGCCCCACCTCCCTCCTGCACCTCTCCATCACCCGCTGGTGCGTGCCCCCTGCCCGGGCCGTGGGGAGGGCAGCGATGGGGCCGGGGAGCGCTGGGACGGAGGGGGGCCGGCGATAACGCCCGCCGAGGTTTTGTAAGGCCAAAGGTGCCCCGACGGCAGGGAACTCGCCCTGAGAGCCTGTGTCCTGCCACGGTCCGCCTGGAGGTGGCTTGATGCGGGGGAATAGGGTCACTTGTCCCGGGCTTTCTGCCCTTGCCGCCCCTTGGCGTGAGCATCCTCGGCAGGGCGATGCGGAGCCACCGCTGTGCCCTGCGGTGTGATCCCTGGGGCGGGGGCAACGGCTGCACCCCGACACAGCGAGAGGCTTTCCGTAGAGGAGTAAGGTTGTCACCTTGGTTTTTCTCGAGTTTTGCGAAAAGTGCCATCAGCCGTGGGGCAGCGAAAGAGCAAAAAGGGGTTCCCGCCCTTCTTTCCCCACACACGGCTGAATCCAGGTAACGAACAGTATTGAAACCGTGTGTGAAGCAACGGCAACACCTGTAAGAGAACCTGAACTTGACAGCACCTCATCCTCAGCCTTTCTATCCCCCCTCGCTCAGCAAAATCTGAACATCAGGGTCATTCTGCCCATTCGCTGTGGTAGACGCACCCCTACAAGGGGCATCCCACAAGGGCATGCCACAGCCACATTGCATAAAACTGAATCATAAATAACCCTTTAAAAGATAAGTTGTTGTTTTTTTTTTTTTAAATCAACCTGAATCACCTTTCCAGGTTTTGAAATTTAAAAAAGTTTAGCCCTGTTTTGTCGTTGGTGCACTGAAAATAGCAGAACACGCTTTGCTGGAGAAGTGGTTTAACAGCTGACTTGCAACCCCATGCGATGGCCCGGCTACCAAAGCTGCATGTATAACAGGTGGCAGACCCCAGAAAACCTGGAGAACTGAACACGTAATGATCCCCATGGAAAATGTGGATAGAAAGCAGTGGATAAATGGAGGAGGTTTTTCCCCCAGGTGTTTCTTTAACCCTCCATCATCCTGCCTTACCACTCCCTTCCCTTTTGCTCTTGCTGATTTTCTTACCAGTTCTGTTTTGATGCGTGCCACAGACACCCAGGTTTTGAGAACCTTGGGGCTAGTGGGTAAGAAGACAAGCACAGTGCTCTTTTCTGTATACACTTTTTTTTTCTGATATGCAGTGCCTTTGTATTATGTATTAACGCTAAGAATGTTTCATTTGTTGTTTGAAAAAGGCTGACAGTTTAATAGACGAAAAATTCATGAAACAAAGTTCCCCAATATTTTGTCAGTAAATGGTTAAGTGCTTAAGCAAACCTATTGGCAGAAATCAGTAACTGAAGCATGAGTTAATTTCTGCTGCACATCCAGTGACTCTTGCAGTGTTATATTAAGGATGAATTTGGACTTAGGTTTAATCTCCTCTGGGACTGCTCAATTATGAAGGGTTTTGAGATGGATGTCCTAGACGAAACAAGTATTTCTGTCTGCTGGGAGGCAGCGCTCGGTCAGGACTCTTACCTGGAATAAGTTTCGTTCACCATTTGGCCCCATGGAGGGAAATGCCCCATTGGCGGGCTGCACGGTGATCATGTCCCTGCTCCCCGGCATCGAGAGGCCTCTGTTCTAGCAAGCCCGCTCACTGAAGGCCTCGTCCATTATCTACCACCCATAAAGCTAATAGAGAAAGACAAACACGGCGTAGCCTGAAATTGGGCTGTTAATGCTGTGGGGAACACCAAATTAAAGCCTGAACTGCTTATCTCGCCGGGCGACTGGGAGAAGTCCATGCTCTGAGCCAACCCGATCGTCGGTAAAGACACAGTGAGCAACTGGCACTGCGCTGCACCAGCGTTCATCTGATAAAACAATTAAATATGCGTAAATTGTCAGCCATAACGGAAGTGGAGTCACGGTGAGAAAACACTGTTATACGATTGGCGTGTCGTGCTTTGAAAATTAATCCCCTCTCTGCTTCTCTGCTCCAGCTTTGCTTCTGTATTTGTACTGCGGGAAGCTATTATCGTCTGACATCGAAACCATTGCCACTATCTCATAATTAAAGGTCTTTATTCTGGTGAAAGTAATAACTTAGGCTCAGAAGCAACTAAGTTCACATCTTCTTTATCTCACTCATGCAAATAGTTGCGTTGACTTGACTATGACCAATCTGACAGGTAGGATGAGCAAGGGATTTCACCAAAGGGTAAGTGTTTAAACACAGAAAACAGTTTAGGCACTGTCGGTCCTAATACACAATAAATGTAAATTTAAAATCTGTTCTTTTGCTAAACTTGTGCTAAAATCAGTGAGGTTGTGTGAGAAAAGAATTTGGTCCTTCATCATTTGTGCACTCTCTGTCCCGAAACACCATCCTGGACATTTCAGAAGAAAAAAAAAAGCTCATATTATTGTCTTTGGTAAAGCAGAGACCTTTGTAATTAGGAGATAAAAATTGTGTCCTATTAGAGAGATGTTAATGTCTTGCATATTGGTTTTAATGTTAGATTGGTACCACTACATTGTATTTCTTTATTAAAAACCATGAGATCCAGTTAATTTCTTAACAGAGTCTCACATGACTGCTCTTACATTTTTGGGGAAAAAAAAACATTTAAAGTAGAACTTAAAAAGTTAAAAGCAAACTTAGAATATATACATCTGAGAAGATGTATCTTTTTTTTTTCTTTTCCAGAATACAGATTAGCATAAATGTAGTAAGTAGTTCTTACTTTGAATTTATGCTCCTATAAAATAGGAGTAACTACTATGGAGTTCACTCTAAACCTGATTAGCTATTAAAATTTCACTTTAAAAATTCTGTTTTCTAATTCTGACATAAACTGATTATTTTTTGTTTGTTTGTTTTAAAGGATAGCTGACAATTTCTATTTGTGTGAAGGATGCACTGTACCCCGTTGGCTACTATATGAAATGTATATAGAAAACTGCAGCCCAGATGCCAAGGATCAAGTAAATTCAGCCACCTTTGGAAAGGTACAGAGTAGACAGGATATATAAGATAAGAAGCTGAGATACCCAAACAGAAAATTGGATAAGTTTGTATCAAACATACTCATTGTGTACCAAGAAAGATTAAATAATAGAGAAGGGTGCAGATGTACTGTATTTTGCTGTAAGAGGATAATTCAGCCTAAGAGCTTGGAAAAGGTTGTATTTGAAAGCTTCTATATGGCCCTTCATACCTCTTTGGTTTATTTGGAGAATTGCATCATTCTTTTATTTTCTGTGGCAGTTGCACAGAGATTTGTGTTGAGCTAGGAATTACAGCTATGCTTGTGTCTTTGCTAATATATTTCTGGTAAGCTCTCCCAATATATTCTAGAAGGCTTTACCAGAGTAAACTGTGCAAGGTTAATAAACTAGTCCTGAGGAGCTGATTCTTCTGTCCTTAAAAGACCCCTTTGTTTGTTATGCTTTAGTTTTTAATTATACTTAGGGAGATTTTGCTCCAAACACACACACAAAGGTCTTTACAGAATCATCCAAGCAAACCAAATGCAGATGCAAAACCCAATCTCCTTTAAACAGTTATACTCTCCTAATAAGTGGAAACTGATACAACCCACGGGGCAATCACCACTTAGAAACCCCAATTGCAGCAAACACTTACAGCTATTCAACTTTATTTAGCCAATTAAGGAAAACAGAATGGATTGTAATTGTTTGCTGCTCAGAATTTTTGTTCAGAGTTTGTTATTTTTACTGCTAATATTCTCCCATTAGTGCCCATAGTAAGAGCTACTAAGCATTGTTCTAGAAGAGAATGAAAATAATACAAGTAAAGGAGGTAGCAATCAATTTTGGAATCAGCTGAAATCAATTTTGTGTGTGTGGATAACCTCATTTTAGGAATCATTTATCTCAATTCAGTTGAATATACATATATATATATATATTTTTTTTTTTTTCTACTGGGTAAAAGTTAAGTCACTCGTACTTAAGATTTGAGTGGATGATCCAGCATGATTGACTTAGCACAGCTTAATGGATCACCACCCATCAGCCAAACCCATGGTAGAATCTGTCCGTTTTGGTGGAGATGTTTGCCATGCAACCCATCACCATCTCTTAGTAGTCAATGGAGAGAAATAAATAGTTACATATGATTCCTCTCACCCTAAATGAGTCAGCCCAGGTGAATTGCACCTTGGAACTGCCTGTTTTTTTTCATTGACTATGGAGTCTGCAGTGACGAGCTTACACATCTCTACCTTGTAGCCCAACAGATGAGACGAATCCCATCCTGTCTGTGCACTTTCAGGTGCGCCAGCGTGATTGACTTACCACCAGTAAGCTAAGCCTTCTTGTGGTTTAGGCTAATGCACTTTTCAGTTGGGACAGGCAAGGGTGAAGCATGAGTCTGGTCACGCAGAAGGGCTTAGCTGATGAGCCATAGCTGCCATAGGTTGGTGCTCACAACTGTTTGCTCTCAGCCTTGGCCTACCCAACTCCCTGCAGTGCAAGTGAGCAAGCTGGGGGGCAGCTCCCCAATGTCTTGAAATGGTGTGTCGTGCTATAGCGAGATGTAGGGCCGTGCAGCGAGAGACTGAGGAGGGCAGGAACTGCAGCCACGCGGGTTTCAGCCGAAGGTGCACGTGTAACCAGTTACCAGAGGCTAGCTAGTGGGCTGAGCTATTAATAATTCACCAACCTGTAGTAACCTGACCACACTACGTGACTGTGAGGATTTGAGCAATCGAGCCCCGCGTGAATCAAACTGTGGTCATTTAAGACAGCACTAGTTCAATCTGCCTGATCACTCTGCCCAAATATATCCGTGTCTGCAGAAGAGCACTGCTAACACTGAAGCTGCAGGTGGGTGTCTGTTGGGGAAATCTGTCCTTGAGTGGGCCTCCAGGCCAACAGTGTGCTTTGCAAAAAGTCCAAACGTTGTGCTGTTGAGTGGAGGCTCCTCTTGCTCAACACCAGCATTGCACACTCGATCCTCTCTTCCCGCTGTATAGGGGATGTTAGCTCCAGCCACCCCTGGCTACACTCTGTCTTCACAGGATAGCTCATGCAGAATAATCATGGTGAAGTGGGTTATTGCCCTGACAGTATCTTATTATTCTGTAGGGCTTAACCTTGGCAGATGCTGTGTGACCTCAGCTCACATTTACCACGGGGGTGGTCAAAAGGTCGCTCTGCAGCTTGGTGGTGCAGCCTCTCAAAACCAGATAAGTCAGACCCCAGCCTGCAAATGCTCCTTGCACGAGTGAGTGGGCTGCGTGAGTAAACCCTGCTGGGATGAGCAAGGTTCGCAGGGCTGGCCAAGGACTGGAGAGTCACGGCACTTTCACAGGCCCCCAGCCAGACGTGCTCTTGCAGATCGAGTTCCCCCGGTTGCTGCACCCACCCGCCTGTGGGTGGTCTCCCGGTGTGTGCACTGGGTGTGCTTCAGTGCGAGCGAGGCAAAACAAGCTAGTCTAAAAAAAAAAATTCCTACCCGAGGGAGGTAATCCCTTAAATTACTTAGATTTCGATCCGCAAAAGCCTGATTGAGTTCAGTTCAGCAGTTACCATTTGAGAGGTATGTAAGGACAGGTATTAGCCTGCAAGTAATGGAAAGCAAAAGAAATGATTAAGGAGAAAAAAATGTAGTAGATACACTTTTGTGCTTTAGAATGATTTTGCCAAGTAACTGTAATTTTCTCTTTGCTTTTTAGCTTATTCGGTTAGTTTTCCCGGGTCTGGGGACAAGAAGGCTGGGCACAAGAGGCAGTGCCAGGTATTGGTTTAGCTTCCTTTGTTTAAAAAATGTTATGTGTAACTGTTCTAATATATATTTTTAATGGCTGAATTTTCAGCTCCAGCACTAATACAGCAGCTGAATATTTGATTTCAAGGCCATCCCAAATTGCAAAAACAGATCCAGAGAGATTCATGATGTCACCACATACATTAAGATAGAGTTAATTCCACAAAATCCACCACATCAGAGCAGCTCCACTAGCATATGAATTCCAGATCAGACTAGCTCTTAAAAAATCGGTGCTCAGAGTTGTCCTTGCTCTAACAGCTGGGCTCGTGTGAGGCAGCTGCTGGACCTCACAGCCTTCCTCAATGCCCCTGGGACACGGTGTCCGGGATGCTTGGGGCTGGGAGATGTGGAGCAGGCAGCAGAGTGGTGTATGTGCTTGCAGGCACAGAGTGCTCACCTTTGCACGTATCTGTGCTGTGATCCTGTGGGTACTGGTGGTCAAAAGAACTGCTGTACACAGTTTAAAACCAAATAAATCAGATCAGCTCAGATCTGATCTCCTCCTCCATCTCCCTTCCCTATCTTCCTCTAGAGCACAGGCAGGAGGACTGAGATCGATACACTTCCATCGATTCACTGTCCAAATATATAATCACACTCTGAACATCCAGACTGGAAAAGGCGATGTTTTAAGGGCACTGAGAAGCAGTAATTTCACAAGCCTTTGGAGTAGCTGTAACGCACTGGCTTTGCGAGTGACATGCCCTTACTTGATCTGTGATTTTTCTCCACTAGTCTGGGCTTGCTATCAGCTCGATCCGGTGAGACCCAGCGTTTTGGGAGTGCCTCGCCACAGATGCTCCCGGGCTTCGCCTGGTGCGCGGTGGCCCTGGGCCTCCCACCGGCAGAAGGTCACCATCTGGTGGCTGCTGGGGGCCAGACACCTCCCTGGCCACCCTGCACCGGGCGGTGATGCTGTCTGAAAAGGTTCCTGCAGAACCCACTGGTGGTACCTGGCTCCCACTGCTCACCAGGATGGGCATAAAACCATAGCAGGTCTTGGAGATTTCTTGCTTTTAGGTTCCACCAATGGGCCACTCAGTCCCTAAGCTGGTGTAAACCGCTGCGATGCAGCTGCACGCAAGCCTTCGGCTTCAGGGGGGACGTGGAAGCTATCAGCTGAGACTCTGGACCCCAGCTTCTCTACGTGGCCCATGCAAACCTGTTGCATCATGTGTGCTGGCTTATGGTTGTTCATTTAAAAGAAGGTTAAAAAAAAAAAAAAGTTAAAAAGAGCTTTTAAAGTCATTCTAGAAACGTTTGTGCAAACATCTTGCATCAGGGAAATAAATTTTCAACAGAATTTTAAAAATGCAGAATTTAAAAAATAAATGTACCTTTTAAACTTGCTCTTTTCTTGATTAAATGTGCTTTCAGTGGAGGAATATGAATTCTTTGCTGACTATCTTGAAAATCGCACGCTTGTCAGTTCATCAGTTTTTTTTTATCTTCTAGGTATCATTATGATGGAATAGCTATCAAGAAGAACTCTTCCTTTTATGCACGGTATTGCTTTCTTCTGTCTGAAAAAAAATATCTCAGGTTTGTTTTCTTAATGTTTTAATCATAAAATATCACCTGACAGTCTATATATCGTCTGCATTTAGAACTCTGTAAACCATCTGCTGAACATTGTCAACAGTATTATTATTTTTTCTTTCTCTTATACACACTATAGAAGTGCTGTTCCAGTAAGTAATGTCCCTTCTAAGGAAAATCCATCTTGAAAACGTGTCCTGGCTTATTGGATTTCCTCAAATTGGATATTTTAGACATGTAGGTCTTAAAAGCAGGAACACTTGACAAAACTAAAGGAGCATTATACATAGAGACTCTAAATGGGAGCTCAAATAAATGTACTGACAATTGCTTCTTGACATTGTAGCAACCTCCTTGGTAAACAGTAGGGTGAAGAGATAGTGTATTAAGGTATAAATGACTGCACTATTTTGAAGAGCCCTACATGCAATCATGTTATCTGGATTTTGCTACTTGAAAAAATGAGGCATATTACTTTGAAAATACTTCCCTCGTTTTGTTTTAAAATTTCAGATTTTAAAATCACCTCTTGTAAGGGAACAGCAATGAGAAAATGTATAAGGCAGGAGTGGAAATTGGTTGCAAAAATGGAAAATCTAGAAATAATTGATGAATGTAGGATACTGAGGCAAGCTAACTGTAGACTTGATCACATCCCAGTTGTAGGCAGGGCGAGGAAGGTCATGGTCGAGATAAACAAGCTACAGACTTGCATTTCTGCTGGAGAGAAAATAAAAAGAGGAGATGTGTGTATGAATGGATTCTGTACTTCGATTTCCATTCTTTTAAATGGGGTTATAGTAGCCGTGCATAGCATGAGTGTTCTAGGGATACAAGAGAGGCTATTAAGCACCCAGATATTCCGGCTATTATGAAAGCTGTTTCACTGTCTGTGGTATTTTATAGTATAGTTACTTAATTGAATACACATTCTGCAAGAGAATGAAAAAATTATACCTGCGGGTTTGCTGCCTGTCTTTGCTGGCTTTATAGTGGAGCCATGTTGCAGCAGTCCATAGAATGACAACAGAGCAAGGATAAAGAAAGGGCAGGGCAAGGGATCAGGTTCTGTACATGATCAAGTGGCAATCAGTTATTGTGAGTCCAAAGAAATTATTCATAGGCAACTCCAGGCTCATTTCAAATGAGAACCTTGCTGAAGCGACATCCCTATCTATCAATGCACTCAATATTAAAAATAAAATAAATTTTATTCAGACAAAAATAATCTTGCTAGTTGCAATTCTCTTGAGAGTTGTAAGTCTCTTAACTATGAAAGTATTTTGTCTGATGCTTCCTTCATTTCAGCTGTTGTGTGAAGCCAGACAGCTGTAATTAGAGCAGCTTCCACTCTAAATACAGCCGGTGCCCCTGTCCAGAGCCAGCGTGAGCACCAGCAGCCACTGGGCAGGCGGGTGCCACTACTACTTCTTAGTGTCTATTAAAGGACAGCAGAAGAAAATAGAGAAAAATCAGTAAAAACAAACAATCAAACAAAACAACAACAACAATAAAAGTCAACAACAACAAATAAAATGCAGCTGGAGAGGCATGAGCATCACTAATCCACACCCCATACCCCCAAATAAAATAGGCCACATACAAAATAAGCAGCGGTCTTGGCCATCTAAGTCGGTTTATTTCCATCAGGTTTCTGCAAATAAGCAGGAATGCATAAGAAAATACCTCATTTTTACTGTCTTCTTTATAGGGTTCAGTACTTTTAGAAATGAATTAATTTTATGTGATCCAATAAGGTTGGTAAAAACACCACCACCAAAATATATATATATATATAAATATTTAAATAGAGAAGTGAAAATAATAACATATACCTGCAAGGACAAATTTTCTTCTTGCAGGAGTAAACTTCTAGTTACAGCTGGGGATATTTAACCCATAAAGCTTCAAACTGTAAGAGTGTTTTGGTATGGAAATTTCCAGGTAATAGTGAAGAAGATTTTGAATATGCCACTGCAGTGCAGCCCAAATTCTGGTTTGCGGACCAGACCCAACAAGTGGGATAGACCTTACTGGCTTGTCGCCATCCCCCTCTGGCAGAGATGGGGGTGTTTCTTTGAATAGTGAACATGTCCCCAATGACTGCTGTCTCCTCCCATGCCTGAATCGAGGCCCACATGCAGGTGCTTCTCCTGTAGCATCTACCTGAGGGGAAGGTGGAGCCGAAAGCCCAGCTGAGAGACCCACACATCCACCCAAGCTCCAGGCTGTTGAAGAAAGAGCTGGTTTCTGAACTGTGCTGAAAACAGTGTTTCTTGACCCTATTGAGATTGTCACTTGCCATGTTGCTGGTAGTAAGGACCTGGGCCTGTGAAGGGTCTGGCAGGTTGGGAGCTTTGCTTGTTGGTGTCACAGAAATGGCCGTAAGATTAAAATAGCTTGCCTTTGACTACAAAGAGGCATTTGCCTTTTGATAGTCAGCAGGGCCTTGGATGTGTCATGTTGCTGGGCTGGAACAAGCTCACAGGAGGAGTGAAGAGGATACTCCTACAAAGCACCTGTGAGCTGCTCTGCTTTGAAATCTTGAGGTTTTTTGAAGATATGTATACTGTAACTCTGATGATGATGTGGAAGTAGTGTAAACAAGCAAAGCTGTAACCAAAGGGGTCTCCAAATGCATTATAGGAATTTAACAATTTACGTTACACTAGGGAACTTTGAGAATGAGGTCTCCCTAAAATGGCAGCTGCTGTGGCAGATCAAGGAGGCTTGGAGTATGGCAATGGCATATGAATGCCAGTGAACTTTAGTTTCATGAGAGTTACTTTATGATCTAGTAATAGGGAAGGCTTAGGCCTCTGACTTTCTAGTGAAGCAAACTTGTAATTGTTGTATAAAAAAAAATCAGATGTGACTCTAGGAAATTATCCTTTCTAATCTCAGAGTAATCCAACAGTCACATTCACCATATTCCTTCCTTTCTTTTTTCCTTGGTCCTTCCTGCTCTCCTGCTCTCCTGTCAGTCTTCCTGTCATCCCTACCTCCGCATTTCCCTCTTCAGCTCTAGTTCCCCCTTCCCAGCACCATCTCAGCCCCACGGGGAGACATGGTTGAACCCCCGTGGCTTCGCTGTATCCTATTGCCCTCTCCCTTCACCCACCCCCCATGCTGTGTGCCCTGTCTCTGCCCAGGCACCGCTCTCCAGGGGAGATGACGGCCGCTTCTGCGTGGCAGCTGAGCACCCCGACGGGCACCGGGTGAGTCCGAAGCCCCTCTGCTAGCAGCAGGAGCACGGCCGTGCTCGCCTTAGCTAGCAAGGGCGGGACGGGGGCTGGCAGATGGGGCTCCCAAGGGGTCTGTGGGGTGCAGGAGGGAGAAGGCTACCGCCCGCCATCCTCCCCACACAGGGGGAGAAGGGAGCCGGGCAGCCCGCCGAGGGAGAGCGGCGCTGAGGTGTTGCCATAGCAGCAGCGGCAGTAGGGAGAGCGGGCCGCCTGCTCGGGGAGAGCAGGAACTGGAAAACGCTCGTTAATTTTGTTCCACGGGCTTTAGCAACCTGCAAGGACAAGCCATTTGGTGGAAGTACTACGAAACATACACATTTAACCATTCTTCTGTTTGTGGGGACCGAACACATGCAATATTGATGTCGTGCCTGGCCTTTGGCGGGCGGAGGCAGAGGGCAAGGTAGCTTTTCAGATGGCAAGGGTCAGTCCGTGGACGGCAGAACATGAGGGGGCACATTCAGTGCCTTGAGTTCCCACATAGATAAGCTGGCATTTCCGTCTTCTGTCCCTTCAGGACGTACAGCGGTGCCCCGGTTTATCAGGCCTCACAGCAGCCCGCGGTCAGCAGCACGCAGTGTCCTGTCAGAGGGCCTGGGTGCTGGCAGTCACCGAGGGCAGCACGCTTCCCGCAAAGCCCCGACTGCCACCCCTCAAAAGAGGTGTCTGCCAAAAGACTGCCACGAGGGCCCTGGTGCTCAAAATGTCTTCAGGGGCTGTGAGCAGGTGTCAGCAGATAGGGGTAGCTGGGGGAATCCAGTTCTCGCAGCTCGTCCCTTTTCCTAGCAGCCTTGCCGCTCTCTCCTGCAGGACCAGCCTCGGCAAAGCAGGCATGGGGAGAGGGAGGGAGGGGATGATAAAGCAGGAAAGCAGCCCACTGCTCCCCCAGCCTGGGTTTTTCAGCCAAAAGCCAGTTGCCAGGCCTTTGCAGGGCCATGGGAGTGCTGATGGTGTGGAGCACCACGGAAGACTTGCAAAGTACATGGGGGACAGTCGGAAAAAAACTGCCATCTAAACTGATAAAAGGAGCAGAAAATGGGGCCATTGTGCAATCAAAGCACACCAATGATTATGCTTCATTGTTTGCATGTCTGTAATTTTTATTATTATTCCAAATGAACTGCAAATACAACTACAAAATCATGTATTATGTACAGGAAATTGGAAGATATTGCTCTGTTAAATGGCTAATACCTTGCTGTCTGTGGAACGAATAGCTCAGTTTTATCTTAAAATGAAGAAATTAATCTTCAGACTCATTAGAAAATCCTGGGACTGCTGAATGACAGGAAAGAGAGGGTTTTTTGTTTCACAAACCCACTGCTGTCTACTTCAGCCTAGCGCTCTCTATCCACTTGGAGATCATTTTCTAGCTAAATGCATAATAAATTGGTGTGCTTTTTAAAAGGGTTTCATGTTGTATATTTCACCACAGTGGAGATGCCTGCAGTTCGGCAGATGCAGCTGGTTACAAGAGCAATGGCCAAGAAATAGGAACAGTGAGTTTTAGATAAATTAGACTTAGAATAAAATGGTTTTCTGTCTATTTAGTTAGAACTGCTATATAACATGTTCTAATGAAATACAATTAACCCATCATAATCCCTGAAATAATTTTTGTTTGTGTAACCTCACTAAATGCACGGCCTTCCTTTTCTGAAACCCACTGTTACAGCCCCTCATGCTGCTGAGACAGTGTCCTTTCAATCACTGTGAGTTTACTGGCACAAGGGGTCTTTAAAATACTGTGATTAAGAGAAAGGAACAGCATCCCTGCTCACCAAAAGGGGCTGATGCTAGGCTAACCCCTGGCAGTTCTCAAATATGTGTGGGGTAATGAACTGGCGTGACACTGGGGTTGTTGGAAGTCAGCCTGCAGAGCATGAGCAGCAGAATTATGGGGACCAAAGTGAGGAAAATGAGAGACTGGATGTCTTTCTTATTTTTGCAGAGCACTCAAATACAGTAATGAGTGCACTGAAGTGCATGTAACGACAGCTGATAAAAACCATGCTGCCACCCCTAGAGCAAAGCCAACTAACTTTAGCCTTATTTAGGAGGTTTCTACTGTGAAATGAGTGCTATAGAAAATATATGTGTGTAAGATATGTATAGTATTAAATATTCACTTGCTTTGGAAAGAAATTCATGAACTATTTGGAATTTGAACATTTAGTCAACCTTCCTATTTCTTTCACCCACCCATACTTTCTAAACAAACAAACAAACAAAAAAAAAAAACCACAAGCATTTATGTGAAGCAATACATCTTATTAAAAATAATGTTATACAACTTCAAGGAAGTACCTTTAACAGGAGTGGCAGGATAATTGTGATTCTTTTTAATTGTTTAAAATAAATTCTGATGCATTGAGGGCCAGGTTTTGCACTATTTTCCACTGGTCACTTATTTGAAGACTGAAGAAGACAGATATGAATACCTTTTGCCTGAATTCAGGACAGTCTATCCTTGGGAGCAAGAGTTAGCGAAGAAATACCCCTATGAAATGGTACGTTTAAGTATTCAGTAATCAAGCAAATTAGCTCATTGTCTGTGTGATCTTTTTGCACACTCTTTTTGTTCACCTTCTCCAGGTTGTACTGCTTGCAAATGAGTACAATAACTACTGCCAAGTCCTTTTACAGGTTGTGAGAATGGAGGAGCTTGACAAGGTATGCTTTTGCTTCAATAACACTCGAGGTGTCAGCAAACATCTATAAAAATGAAATTGTTTCTTTGTAGCTCATTTAGCTGATGGTTTTATCTAAGGTAGATGAACATTTATAAACAACAGGAGTATTCAGTCAAATTATTCTGGAATTCTTAAGGACCTGCTCTAACTATTTGATGTTGTGGGCACAAAACAAAAGGCTATAGACACATATTTCTCATTGTATCCACGTATCCGTGCTACGCTTCGTTTCTCTCCTCTTTCTCATGCTGCCTTGCCAGGTTCAGCATGCTGCCCCAGGATGCTCCCTGCCTAAAGCCAGCCTGGCTCCAGGACTATTCTTTTGCTTCTGTGCTAACGTGTGTCATTTCACAGAGTCACACTTCATATTTCAGTAGCATAAATTTGGTGAAAATTCATAAAGAATTTTGTGCAATAGGTGGAAGACTGTATCGTGTCATTCTGGAAGTCTCTGCAGCCTGAAAAAATAGCATTTATGTCCTTGCCAGATGTGTGCGAGCTATTCAAGTGCTATGATAGGCAGCTATTCCAGGTACTGTAGACATGTTTCTTGTAATTATTTTGTGTTTGTGTTTTTTTGCTAGCTCTACCTGAGAAAGACCAGCTGTTTATTGTGTGATGTACAATGGCATTTTATTATTATTATACTTTTTTTTTTTTTTGAGACAACGCAGTTTGGATTTTGGATCTAGTGGAATTTGAGACAACTGCCACTTTGCTGCCATATCTTCCCTTGAAAGTCCCTAACATCAATGGAGTATGCTGTTATAAATGTGGTCTGTGGTTCTGGATTGAGGATATGTGACTGAAATTCTGACCGATAGCTGTTTTCTAAACTTCAAGGAGTTATTTTTCCTTTGATAACACTACTGAATTTCTCAGTGACATACCACATTGACATACAGAGCTTTCTGCTCAAAATGATTTGCTTCTTATTCACAGCAGGTCAAAGCAGTGTCCAGTAATTAATTCAGGAAACAATGCTTTCTGCTAGATCTCGTTCCTTCTGCTAATAAATGTAGCTTAGTTACTGCCTTAAGCGGAGGAAAAGGATAGTCTTTTTTCATGATTTACATTTAAGCTGTCAATGCAGCTTTATTTCATGCTGCTGTAAACACATGTAGTACACCAATCGTGCAGCTCCATACATTTGTATTGTAGGAAATGGAGAACATTCTCCTTCGTGACTTCCTGGAGGAGGTGTCCGTGCAGTACCTGAAGTCAATCAGACTGTTCAGTAAAAATGTTAAACTCTGGCTGCTTAATGCTTTGGAAGAGTTGCCAGTGCTGCTCCAAACAACCAAATGTAAAGGTATGTAAGTAACAGAGAGATTTCATAAAGTAATCTTTGCTTAAACTGCAGAGAAGATTGGGTTACAAGACTCTTACAGAAATTATTTTAAAAACTCTTTTAGCTGAAGTAACCTTGAGAGTAGTGAGGACTAGAGTTGGCATACAGTTAAAAATAAATGGTCTCAGATGACATGAGAGAACAAATTTAAGCCCAAATTATTCCAAGATCATGGTAAATTAAAGTGTACTTGAATCTTTTTAAAGATATGTCTTTTGCTATGATCACTTTGACTGTGTTGATGACTATGAATAATAAGCACCCTGCCCTCGAAATTTAGGTATTCTTCTGTCTCTTTACCTTGCAAGTGGTTTTATGTAGATAAATTAATTAATGACTATAGGGCAGTTCAATTTAAAGTGAAGAAAAAAAAAAAAGGCCCACAGGGAAACTCTGACTCTGTCATTAGAGTAGGATTTGAAAAACTTGTAATATACAAAGGTGTGTATTTGTAAATATGTACGTACATGCATACATTTATGTATGCAAATATGTTCATGCATACATAATGTTCAAGGACAGGTTGGATAGGGCTTTGGGCAATCCGATGTAGTGAGAAGTCCCTGCCATGGCAGGAAGTTGGAACTAGATGATCTTTAAGGTCCCTTCCAACCCAAACCATTCTGTGGTTCTATGATTTATATATTATGCTGAAGAATCTGGCTAAACCAAAATGCTGCTCAGTTGCTCACTGAGTGAGAACCATCGCTGCAGTGACAAAGCAGGGTTCCTGCGTAGACATAGGACTGTGCTCGTATTCATATGCTTAATAATGACATGCAGTCAGTCTTAACTCTGGCAGTTCTTACATTTAAATGCTTGGCAGAGCAAATTTAGTAATCTGCTTTTAACACATTTGTGTGCATGGAAGTGCATGTAATTAACCAGCCAGAACCCTTTCTCTGCACATCCAGGACTGGGTTTATAAAAACATCAGAGATACAGAAATTTTCACTTGAAAACCATTGCCTGTCTGCAAAAGATTTTAAGTTGTTTTATTCTTGATTTTCCTGCAACTAAGAATCAGTTATTTTAGATTTTATTCTTAAAAAGGGTATTCTTGAACCACGCTTTTCATAATTCCAACACATTATAGACAGGAGCAAATACAGCAACAGAAATCAGCTTTTATTAACAATTCTGAAGAATTATAGATGCATAAAAGTGAAAAATGTGAACTCTCTAATCAAAAAATAGAAGGTTTAGAATTAATGTTGCCATTAGTCATCTGAAACCATACACATAAAAGAATATTTCTCTTGCTTTCTTGCTTGAGAAGTATTTCATGGAGAAAAAAAAAAAAAAAAAAAAAAAAGAAGTATTTTTCCTGTGCATCAGGGGCTAACAGGTTTGTAGTGAAGGAAAAGTAGTAACTTGGGCAGCTGCTGCTTGCAAGCTTTAAATTGGCAGGGTCCCCAGCACAGAACGCAGCTCAGTTACCTCCATGTGCCCTGAGCTAGCCTGCTGCTCCCTGAGGGGTCTGCTTTCTCACTTAAGAGATCTGTCTTTATTAATGTCTTTAAGAATGTAAAATATTAATGATATGAAACATCTGCCTCTTCTTCTTTGACAGAAGTTACACTGTTTATAAAAAGACTCAGGAGAAAGACAGATCTTTCTAATATGGCCAAGGTATGTTCTAGAATCCATGAAATAGAAAAGCTGGGCATCTCACTCGCTCAAGAAGCCCACCTGCAGTCGGGATTATTTATGAGATGCTCCACTGTAGTAGAACAACAGCAGCACAGGTGTTCTTGTCTGTATACCGACTGGTCCAAATCATGCTCACCCTCCTACCCACCTCTGCCCCATAGTACGTACCCCTCTGGATTTTGTGAAAGCCTCTGAGGTATGGTTAGCAGTCCTCCACAGACAGGAGAGCATCACTGTAGTTAGAAGGGTCAGGTGACACATGGGAAACCACTAATATATTGCTTGCAGTGAAACTGCATGGTCTCAAAGTCTGTAAGGGCACAAGGCCTTGAGCTTTTTCATGGATCTCAGGGATCAGCTGGCAAAATCTTCTCCATCCTCTGAGCAGACAGCGTTGGAAGAAGTGCTGCAGGGAACTGTCCTCTGAACTGTACTCCTCAGGGCATCGCTTTATTTCTGCGGAAGAGAGAGCCAAAATATATCTAATATCTCTGTCTACTTTTTGCTCTCCAGTATCATTGTCAGCTACAGTGACAGATGAGATGCATCAAGGAGCTGTGCCCTTTGAACACCATGAAGTAAATTGCTTCGTTAACCTGTACTTACTCACTGCTGCGCTATTTTGATTGGCTGTGCCCTCCCTGCAGCATTCCTTCCATTGCTGTCCTTGGATGCTTCCTAAACCTTGTTTTTTGAAGTAGCCCAGGCCATAACACAACAGATAGGTCACAGTCAACATTTAATTTACACCCTCAAGATTTAGGGCAAGAGAGTTTTACCCTAACTGGGGGGGGGGGATTTTACCCTAATGCCAGCGGCAACTTCTAGCTGCTGCATGTTCACTTTGCACTGTTTAACCAACACAAATTGAACCTTGTGAACCTGAGAAACTGTGTCAGATCTGTACTTACAGCTTGAGCACACTCTCAGCCTGGTTCTTCTTCATGATTATGAGCTGCTCACACTATTTGCACAAGGAAATGGTATTTGCACCTTCTCTAGGGCCTCTTTAAAATGTGAGGAGGTCAAAGGAGCTTCAGTGTAATTGATGATTAGTCCCATTGGCAATTTAAAAACAATAGTTTCAACAAGTGACAATATGTAAGTCCTGTAAATCAACATCCCCATGATCTTTCAGCAGTCACACAGCCTCAATTTTACCTTCTGTTAGGGATCTTACCATTTCGCTATTTATACTGGGCTCCAGTGAAACAAATACCAGATAAAGATTATCCTGCAAAATTACTTCCCTGTCTAATGCATACCAGAAGATGGTTAGCTGGACACCATGGGTGTTTAACATTTTCGGCATGTGAGAAACACGCGGATGCTTCACAGGGAGGTGGATGTCACTCAGAGAAAAGCACGAAGTGTTTCAGTCGGTCAGACCAGACCCTAGGTCTGCGTGGACCTGTATCCTGTTCTCAGATGCTCAGGTAGAGCAGGTATGCATAGAGCAAATGATACCCTACTTTTTTGCCATTGTACTCTCCAGGCTTACCACCAATCTGAAATGAAGGTTGTATCCACATTCTTTCATTTAATAGCCCGGTTTGGGCATTCACAAAGTCTTGGGGTTGTGAGTTCCAGGATTTGATTATTTCTTGTGTGAAAAAGCACTTTCTTTTATTAGTTTTAAAATTTGTGCAATTCTTCCTGCAGACCTCTATCACATCCTTTCTCGGCTATTTCTATCTTAACCTGACATTTATTTAATTTTCTTGTATGGGAGCCTAATCAGCCTTCTTGGTTTTCTCTGTCTGAAAAGCACGTTGAATTTCAACCAGAGACAGGTGGTCAAAGCAGGTGACAGTGCTCCTAATGAGAAGTATTATTGAGGAACTGTGCAGCTGCAGCTTCAGAATGGTGTAAACACACTGTCCCTTGTAGAGTACTTTGCAATAATTTAGCCACCTGGTGAGAAAATCTGAACAATTTTGGCAGGGTCAGCATTCAGAAGAGAAAAAAGTAACTTTCCCATCATGTGGAGATAAAGCAGGCTGACATCTGCTACTACCTGGATATACAGAAGTAATTAGGGTATAAAAAGGAGCGAATTCCCTGTGAGAAAGGAATTTGAGTATAACACGTGTCATTTCCTGGGGCTGATTCCTGCCTCTGGTAAGCTGTATTTAAGTGTTGTCAGGGCTGGCTCTCAGTCAGTTGGAGTATTACACTTAGTACACTGAAGTGCAATGGGTAAAAAATGCTAAATACATTTCTAAAACACTTAAACATGGAGCTGGGTGCTAGCATCCTGCTGAAGGTGCTGCACCTGGTAGTTCCCAATGTTCACATTGTGTGCTCTTTGACACTGGAAACTCCATGTAAAACAAGGAAAGACACTTTGTCTTTAACTAAGCTGAAAAAAACTACCAAGTAAATATGAGGCTGCTTGTGATATTTCAGTAACGCTAGCACAATAATGAAGAACAAAAGTTCTAGATTGGGAGTTATGCTTGAAAATAAATGTTTGTGGGGTCACAGTAAGTAGTATTCTCTGCCATGCACCTGATGAATGGGATTTGTTAAAATGTTCATGAATCCTGAAGTTTTTTCTGAACTTTACAAAAAATATTTTTCCTCTAGAAGGCAAAACTGGACACAAATTATTGATATAAATGCCCAAATTCAACAATCTTTGATCTCATAGGTTTCAGTATGAAAGTGAGAGACTAAATCTATGGATGAATGAATTTTAATAGATTCAGGTTTAATTTCCTTCATTGTTTTCCACTTAAAACATTGTAATCAGGAATCTGAAGCAATACTGTGTGATATTAGCAATTAATTAAATAAAAAAGGAAGAGATGAGGATCAAAAGTTATGCTGAAAATTGCCTGCAATATCTGTGTAAGTAATACTTCTGGGAACAAATATAAAACCAGATTCTTCATTGACAAATGACTTAAAAGCAGAGAAATGGGACACAATCCCTACTATTATTTTAATTAATGCCCTATTTCTAATCTTATTTATACCTTCTCAAAGGTTTGAGCAACTCAAGAAAACTTGCCTTTTAATTTAATTGGGACATATTAAGGATCGATGTCATTGAGGGAAAGTTGATCCTAATATACCACTTCATTTTTTAGACAAAGTAGTGTTATTTGGCATAACTAAAATAACTATAGACAAAAAGAATTGTGCAGATACTTCAAGCATCTGTTAGTCTTGTCTGCTCCATCACAGACACCACCACAAAGTGTCACTGAACATGGTATCACCCAGAACAAAAACACTTGAAGACAACATAAGATTCATCTCCTTTGATTCCTTTTTTTTTGGATTTTTTTCCATTTGGAGACTGGTGATTTATTTAAAATTCCAATTCTAACTTAACATTGAATAAGAGAAGCTTTTTTGACTGAGTTAAGGGCTTGAAAAAAATGAAAGATATTAACTGTTTTCTTATTATCTGTAGACAATGCGAATAGTCTTGAACAACAACAGCAAAGTCACTGGTCTGAGATCAGACTTGCATGCTGTCATCAACCAGGGATTTGTGGATACGCCTGGAAACCTCTTTCAAAAGATGTTTAGGAATCCGGATGAACTGCAGAACGACACAGAAATCAAATGTAATATTTTTTTTCTATATTTTTCTATCCATTTAAGCCCCTGCTTGACATTGTTAAAGCTCTAGCATTTCCTTTTGTTTATTCATGGCATCTGCCCTAATGGGAATTATAGTCTTGCAATAACCCTGTGTACTGGAAAGGAGCCAATAAAATTGAGAATGGAGCACGTAATATTATCCTTTTAACTTTAAAGGTTAAGAATGAAAGGCTTTCGGTACTGATTCTCTCTTAAAGCTCTCTACGGCAGCAGGAGCATGGTTTGTGTTTCTAAAACGATTTATCTTCCAGAAGAAGGTTGACAAACAGGGACATTCACTTTTAATGCTTGTCTTTGATAAACAGAAGTTTCCAAGAATTGCATTTTCCCTGTTATTAATCAAAGTACACAACATTACTTCCCGTGGCCGGATTTTACCTGTTGTATGCTGAGCTGGACAAGGGCTATCGACCTCCCAGCTTTCTTGCCCTTTTGCTCTACTGCGGCCTGTAGAATTGGTGCTGAGCTGTAAACACTGAAATACACAGTTTGCATGCAGCCACGACATAATGCATTTGCCGGTTTAATGAAAAGCGATGGGAACATAATGGCAAGTTAATTCTTAGATTAATGGACTGCCATTTAAATTATTAGCAAGAGGCAGGCATCTCGGACCAGGCTGTGCTCAGAACTGATGGAAGAAGCCTGAGCTCTTTGTTCCTGGCCTGCTGCCGGCACGCTCTCTGACAAGGGATGCACCACCGCCTTTCTGTGACTGCTTTCAGCAGGAATAATAATTCGCTTTGTTCGCAGAACCACCAGGAGATCCCTGCAAATAATATTTATATACATCTTGAAATCAAAAACACCATGCAGAAAGTTTTTATTTCATTTACTCTTTATATTAATGATTATCTTTTCCAAGATGGATTTGCTGCATTTCTCTGTTCCCATTGCTTTTCCAAATTGTTATTTTTAATAAATAATGCTTCAAAGCTCCTATGCGTATGCCTTCTGGCAGGAAGGCCTCTTAGCCAGAAGGGTATAGACTCTGAGGGGTACAGTTGTGATGTACCTCGTGGCACTGAGTAGTAGGTTCTAATCCTCTGGGGGGACACCTGCACTGGTTTTTGGCAATATTATCTACATTTCCGCTGAGCTACAGAATATTCTATAATTTCTGTTATTGTTTTAAAACAGTTTCCACCCCCTCAACAGATAAAATATTTTTTTTTCTCAACCCTATAAAAGCTTAGTTAAGCAAGCTAGTATTGCATATAGCCATATGCCAGCTTGGACTTATGAAATGTTTACTCTTTCCACTTTTGCCATGATGACTAGGTTGGTGCAGATATGGACATAAACTTGAATTCTGACTGATTTCAAATCAGGGTGCTAATCACCATTCAAGGAATGACACAGTTATATTAATCAAGATGCTATAAGCAGATGTCTTAATATATTTTAAGCCAAAGACGAAAGAAAAAAAAAAAAAAGCTAGAAACTGCAGAAACAAACCAAAAAGTAAGCCAATCACTTCAAGTAATGATCTCCTTTCTATATTTCATAGGTTTGAATGACTTAATATCTTTGCTGGCACCTTCTACAGATATTCGGGTTCTCCTGAACTGTATGTCTTCAAATCTTCAGGCTTTTGTCATTGAGGTATAAAATTAATTTAATACTTTCAGAAAAGGAAGAGTGATCACACCATCTATCCCCCTACAAGCTGACTGTCAATAGTTTGCAGGAGCTACATTGTATACCAGCAACCTGACCAGACTGCAGATTTGCATAGACACAATTTATGCATGCTGCAGAAAAAGGGGGAATTAATTGGCATACAAAATTCCATCTGTGCAAACAACTACAAGCCTATTTCTGTGGATATATCCACTTCGGTGATTTCAGAATCTGGTCTCATTTTGTAGAAACATGCTATAATAATGCTCCCTTATACACCAAGATCCATAAGAAAAATGTTAGTATAAACAAAGAGAATACTTCATGATTCTTGCAACTGTTGATTCGTGAAACTGTTGTTTTTAAGCAGGTGGCAGGAGAGTGATAAATTCTAGCACAATGGCTCTACCTCTTGTGAAAGATTTAAGTTAGATCATCCTTGCATATAGATCTTTCCCCAGGTTGCCAACTCTAGCACCCCTCTTCCATCACCGATACAGAATTAGTGATAGCTTGGTGGTACGACTGCACTCTGTCAGTTGGACAGACCAATGAATTTAGGGCTGGGGGTGGTTTAAGTCTTTCATTTTATTTTTTTTTTCTTTTCTGAAGAAGCAAGATAAACTGTACTTCTTCAGCTTAATTATTTCCTGATAATTCATGTGGGTTTTGTAATTAAGATTAGCGCTTTGTAGTTCTGTGGTGCCTTCATCTCACAGACCCATCAGTTACCTCATGGGATAGTACAGAGAAGATGGATTGGGACTTCTCCTGGGGGTTCACAATTATAAGGCAATAGACACAAGCTGCAGCAAAGGAAATCTGAACAGATAAAAAGAAAACAAACAACCAAAACCCCAAGTAACAAAAGCAAACAAACAAAGCCCAACAACAACAACAACAAACCCACAAGAATAGTTCACCACAGGAAAAGGTTACCCTGAAAGGCAGTGAATACCTTGGAGATATTCAGAACTTGTCCGGACAAGACCTGAACTAAAATGACGTTCAAAGATCCCTTTCAACCTAAGCTATTTTAGGTTTCTAACCAAAAAGCTGAATTTTCCTCCTTCATATGCAGTTTGTAGAGGGGAATTATCCGCAACACAATATGGGATCCTTTTAACCAGCTTTATCATAAAGCAACTTTTTTTTTTTTTTCCCTCTATTTGCAGCCAAGCAGGAATAAAGAGGAACTTAGGAAACTGGCAGCCGATTTCCAGTTGAGATGGAACTTCCTATTAACTGCCGTGAGCAAGGCTATGACACTCAACTACGCAGACAGCTTTGGTAAGTAAGGGATTTGTGACTGCCACCTGATGCACCCCTCTGGGACCTGGGGTGGCAGAGGCACCGGGCCACTTCGACGGACAGAAACCCAAGCTACAGCCGAAAGGGGCATCGCTTCTCTAAGGTGAGCAAAAGGGAGGGAGGCAGGGAGATGCAGCTGGAGATGGTGGGAAGAGCAGGACTCCCTCTTTCGGCAGAAGCTGTCGTTTGTCTGAGGGGGAACGGCAGACTCAGGTGTGAGCATTGCAAGGGCTTCAGCAGGAGGGGTGGTGGGGAGCTGGGGCACTAATACGGCAAACCACCAAAATTCTGCATCTCCCCGTGATAGCTTCCAGACTTCCAGATTCTGTCTGTATAATACAGGAATAGCAGATCCAAATACTTGTCAATAAGGCAGTTAGTTCCTCTGACACCAGATACAGGCTCCTTCCCTTTCCTTATGCTTACACCGATGTAAGTGCTTGCCTAGCCAGCAGCAAGCTGTTTAAGATATTAAACTGATTGAAAACTAGTCACCCCTCCAGTTGGGTTAGTTTTCTCTCTGTTTTAGTGCTCGGAGCTGCCAAGCATCAAATCCATCACGCACCAGTGCAAGGCAAGAGAAGTGAGGGGACTATGAAGTCAGATTTACTCAAAGTGGCTTGAAGTGGCACAACCATGTCTTGAATCGGCTCTGTCTGTTTCACTTCTATATGGCTTCAAACCTAACTACCTTTCTCTTTATTTGTAAAACCTTTCAGAAGCTATCTGTCTATTATTCATTCTGGAGAAATGCACCATCTCCTCTGAGTAACATCTGATCCCAGACTGCATGAATCACTTTTTAGATTTTCAAAGACGTACCTTCATATTTTTTCCTGTTCTGTTGGATGGAGCTTCACACAAATAGCCAAAAAACCCTCATTATCTTCTTAGAAATCCCCCTTCAAAGCTCTACTTCCCTGTGTTTTCTACAAAGACATAACAAAGGGGTATGCTAAGGTTACTGCCTTTTATATTCTTCAGTAATCTTTCCCTCTTACTGTCTATGTTTGTGCATGTATGTGCGCACCCCTTTTCTGCATCTAGCTGTTACCTTTTCCCTCATAATTACATCGCAAACTCCCAGGAGCAGGATTAGAGTTTTGTTCTGTGACTACATGGAACACAGCACAGTTCAGTCCCTTGCCCATGGGCTGCTTCATTAGAGTAGTAATAAAATAATCATTCCTCTCTATCTCTGCAGAAGAGTTCTGCACAAAACTCTCCCACATTGGATGCAATGTTTTGACCACTGAGTGGAAATCGTGAATGAATTCCAAGAACGGCACTGGAAGCATAATGTTTACTGAAATTCCCCATGGTGATGAAATCCTCTCCCTTCTTCCCACTATGAGAAGAGCTTAATGAATTGCCTCCCTGTTCTACAGTTGCCAGTGGCTGGGAACACAATTAATGCCATCTGATGTAGAACATCTCTTCCTCTGCTAAGCCTTCCTTAAACTAGTTACAAACAATGTTTTCATCCCACTTATGATAGCCTTATTACTATACTTCATTAGCATTAAGATTTAATTTATTCTCACATATGACAGAGTTTACAAAAATGCCTTTATATCTTTCTCTGTGATGCTTCAGTTAAACTGGTCATTACTACCTTCTTTCTTAATACCATTGGTTCCTTAAGACATTGGGTTATACGATCTAACGATGTTTGTCCTTTCCCTTTTTTCTATTCCGGTAGGGTTTTGAGCCATAGTGGACAAGGCTTAGGCAGTTACCTTAACAAGCCACCTGGTGTAAAACTCTGTACTCAGGGTCATTGCTTTTCAGAAATTTCTTAGATCTCAGCATTTCTTGCAGGAATGGTGGGCTTCCTGCAAGTCAAAATACGCAGCATGCACCGAGGAAACAAAATTACTGGGGCAAAATGTCGAATTTTCTGTAAATGTCTGTCATGTTCATGCAGTGTGCCTCCCCACAAAATAAATCACATACGAGTAACCAAACCCAGACTTACTTCTGTGTGGGGCTCTTGCTTGGAGCTTGGCACTTCTGGCACACAAAATATGCTGGCATTCCGACTTACGCCTCTGAATTCAGGATGGTTTTTTACCCTCTTCCAATCCAGCCTCTACACGGTGCTCAAGTGCAGTCGGAAGAACTGTGCAGTTACTCCCCTGTAAGGCTGCAGGGAGCAAGTGTGCTACAGCAGCCAGGGCTAACGGGACTTAGTGGCACTAAGGGACGTGGTGTAGTGATGGGACTCAGAAATTCAGGTCGATGGTTAGGCTTGTTGATTTTGAAGGTCTTTTCCAACCCTGATGATTCTGTGATTCTATGCTGCAGCTCTTTCAGTCCCACCTCCTTCCCTGCAAATGTACCTCTACATACCTGCACCACAGAACCTTACATCAGCTGGTGCACCTCCATTTCCTTTACCAGTCTCCCTTCTGCAGCATTCAGGGGCGTGTTGCTGAGACACGCTGGTTGGACAGTCATCTATGTGCACAGCTACACCTGCTTTGGAACTTCACATCTACAAAATGCTTCCAGGGTCCTGATCCTGACAGTTCTGGGTTCTGTTAAGGTGTGACTGTAGAAGTTCCTGTGACTGTCTAACAGTTCCTACTATGACCTCCTTTCAAAAAGGGGACACTGGTAGATTTATATCCAAAAGCTTCGGATCATGAGGATTGCAACAGCTTCCTGACCACTGACTTACACAAGTTTCATCTCTGTCTTTTGTCAACACAGATGATTCACCAGATGCCACTGATTCATCTGCAAAAATAGTCCTGGACCAGTTTGCAATGCAAACAGCCTAACATTTCAGAAATTAATTTCTGTGACGTTATTTGCTATTAGCAGTTAATGCATTCCTCTTTTGTAAGCAAGCTGCTTCAACCTAATCTCTTCAAAACTGTGTCCCTTCATTATCTCAAGGGACAACTGGAGTGGTAGCTTCTGTCTCATGCTTACTCTTATTTAATATGCTGAAAACTCCTGTGATATAAGACTGTTAGAAGCACTCATTGATGCCTTGTGTCAGGTCTGTATAGTCTGAGCTCAAGTTTAAAAGTCCCCATCCTTGTCACGTAGATAAATGAGTCCTATCACTTATTTTGCTATCATTTAAAGATCCACAAAAGGACCAACAGTGGAAGCAGCAGCTTCTCAGACATCAAAAGAGGCACTGTTGCTCATTTTTAAAGCTCTGGAAGTCTTGGTTGTGCATAGGAATTGTATCTTCTCATTGATGTCCATGTAAACATGTTTGTGGGACGCAGAGACTCTGAATTACTTGATAATTCCTACGGAAATTTATGGCGTGGGAGAAGACCTACACTTCACTTTAAGGGCTTTCAACCAAAGGTATAATTCAAAATTCAATGGCCTCAGTGAGTCTTTTTCTTGACTTTTAGCAGTTATACCCCCAGCTGCAAGGTAGGCCATTTAATGTCATAGGTACAGAACATACAGAAGTAGGAGGGTTTGCTTGCAAAGAGGTGGAACGTTTTGTCTGTGCAAGGGGAAAACAGGGATGACGTGGCTGCTGATAAGCCCTGTAGTAGCAGTGAATCGGGGGGAAGAACTTGAACAAAAAAGCGAATAAACACAAGAACAATCTTCTCTGTAGCTATAATAAGGGGAAAAGGCTTTTGCTTATATTTAAAATCCGTATTTGGTGTATATTTTGCCATGATATTTGGAAGTACGTAATTCTGTAAGTATTATTTAATGAGTGCTAGACTGCTTTGTCTAGTCCATTACTACAATAAAGCCCTTCTAAAAAGAATACATCATGAAAATATGCAAATTAAGAAATTGCTACAATTATTTATTTTTTTCTTTAAATCTAGGATCCTGGCATTTGTTTAATTTGCTACTCTTGGATTATGTTGCTCACATTTTCCAGTCCTATATAGAGGAGGAGGGAGCTGAAAGCTTCTATGTCACCGAGCAAAATGACCCACCCGTTCTGTTGGTTTATGAGCCCAGCTACCTTTGGGGCTATTTTGCAGAGGAGCAACCTCAAGCCAAAGCTCCACAGCCAGCTCTCATAACTCTGATGCAGAGCCCAAGTAACGTCAGATTAAGCGACACATATTCAGAGTTCTGAGTTGTTTGGAGGACACAGCCACAGGCAGCAAGGTGAAATAAAATATTAGCTCTAAAGAAAATTGGAAAAAAAAAAAAAGAGGCCATAAATTGGGGGAATTGGGAAGGGCGTTCTGGTAAGTTCAGCACAGCTTGTGGGCTAGCAGACCAAATGGGCCGCATGTATTTACTGATCAGAAGAGAGAGAAAATGGTGTAGTCTTTTCTCACTACTGGTAGCACCAAGAGGCTCTCTGTCTTCCACCCAGCTATTAATTTTGTCAAAAGATATAGAAATGGGAAATCCTTGAGGCCTTTCTGCCGTGCCAGACTTTCTTGCAGTCAGTCCCCTGGTTCAAAATTAGCAGCATAAGGGATGACATACAGGTAAAAAACAAAATGTCCAAGTCTTCTTAGGACACGAGGCTAAATACAAGGCCATATGGGAATCTGGATCAAGCCTCTGTGGTTAATACAACTGATATATTTATCACTCGTATGTTCAGCTGTTTTCAGATTCCTCTTCCATGTAATAACAGCGCTTGTCTTCAGTCTCAGAGAACACTGTGTTTTCCAGAACACGGAGCTGGACAAATGTTAATGGCACCAAGATTCATGAAGAAAATAACATTTTGGGGTGATCTTGCTATCATTATTTTATGGCTTATAAACTAGGACCAGGACTGGAAATTAACTGTTTTAAAAAACATCTTCATTAGTTGTAAAGACTGTTGGAGGACCCTTGCTTTTAAATGTGATATGCTAAAACTAGGTCAGCAATGAAAATTGGAGGGGAGAAAGAAGGCACAGAGGGGACAAAACAAGAATGATTTACGCATAGGTCATGGGTTGTTGGACAAAATAACAACTTATTTTGAAATGCAGTATAATGACCTGTCCTGCCATACCACCTTAACTTCAAGAACAAGTTGAGCTGGATGCAGGGTATGACCAAGGAATTGCCAAACCACTGATGGCCAGAAATCAGGAGATAAACCAGTACAAAGCTTACTCAATGTCTGTCCTGCTTCCTGTGCTCTTTCACTCTGCTGTCCATATGGGGTTTTTTATGGCCTCTGTGGCCATTGCAATGCTCTTAAGCAGGTGACGGCAGACAAGGATTTGACCCGGGTTGTTTGTGTAAGTGATATGCCTATAAATAAATGTGTTGTTTTTTTTTTTTACATATTTTGAACATGACCTCAAAACAGAGCAAGGCTGGTTAGAGTGAGGGACAAGGGGTGCCAGAGTAAGAGAGGATGGGTGTAAAACCCGAAAAGGGGAGTAGCACCACTTGAGAAGGTATGGAAGAGGGAAGGAGAATGTAAAGGACTGGGAAAGTGTAGGAAAAGCTTAGAGGGGAAAGATCCTGACAGATAATGGAACTGAAAGCCCCAGGTTCCACCAGCCCATGTGCCAGACTGATAGTGGTGGCTGAAAAAGAGAGCCCTGTAACAGCCTGCTGATGCTGTGGTTCAGTTTACGGTTTGTGAGGGAGCTGAAATACTCAAACCTGCAGCTCAAAAGGGTTTTGGGAACAGAGTGGGTGAGCATTTCTGGCAACTGGCAATTCTGGCAATTCCTAAGAATGGGTGGTACTCCCACCGCACCCACTGCGGGCTCCTTCTCTTTGGGCGTCAATACTAATTCCACAGGTTGCTGAAAATGCAGCTCCCAAAAGCGTCTCCGTCTCCTACCATTTTGTTCACGTTACCATCTCTGTAGATCCCCTGAACGGATTCCTGTCGCAAAAAGGGGTTGTCTTCTGTGACTTTTGATCACCTTCCCCTGCTCCCAGGCAGCCATCTGTCCCTGCTCCTGGCTAATCCCCCTTCAGCCAGAACCCGTCCTGTGAGGTATACAAACCCTCGGTGGCATCCAACAGCCACGCTGCTGTTTCCAGGGCTGTACGTCTGCTGCCAGACTTCCTGCACTGCGTATCGAGGGTATAGTTTGTATTTTTTTTTCCCTTTCAGTCCTTTACCTCATGCAGCCTCTGCAGATCTCTCTGGCCTGGTGTCTCTCTTCAGCTCCCATCCTCCACTTCATCCTCTGCCAACAACACCAACCTCCGTATCTTTTTCATCTTGTCCCACAAGGCATTTCTATGCCTTCTATGCAGCCTGTTATGCTTGGAAAAAATCTGTTCATCGCACCTCCACCCGCATCTCATTGAAATTAGTGCTAAAAACTCACTTCTGCTGTGAAACCCTGGAAAAATGAGAGGGAGGACTGGTAACAGAAATCAGAAAAGAATCTCCCAACCTTGCCCTTGCATCAGCAGCAGCAATACGCGCCTGTGTCTTAGCAGATCTCTTCATGATCTTTCAGTTGTCACCTTCATTTTTCCTTTTCCTTCCCCATCTGTTTTTGGTCCCCCATCCCTAGTTCATGCTGAATATAAATTACACTCCTCAGCAGAGACACTGTGTTTTTCCATGTATTTTGAACAGTGCAGCACTTTTTTTTTTTTTTAATTTGAAGCATGAAAATCATTGTTAATAATCTTGAAAACTGAATATATTCCAAGCTGGTGATGTCTCCTGAGGAAAACATTCTTTTTATATAAAAAAGTGCAGAGGGAGGGGAATGAGACAATGCAAGATTTAAACAAACTGGCTTAATGGACAGTGTGGCAGGTTAAATGCTATATAGCCGAATGCAAGTAGCTTGAACTAAGAATTGTTGAAACTGATGGCACAAACAAACAAATTGTTGAAACTGATGGCTCTGAGTGAACTGTAATCGGTAAAAGGGCAGCTCAGAGAGCATTGGCCTGATCTTTATTCCTTATCACAGAGCTTGCAGTTGCTTTCTCTCAGCACGAGCAGCATTTTTTCATCTAGAAAATCCCATTCTGCGCTTCTTCTCTTTGTTCACTTGTTACCAAATTAAAATCCTATTAAACTGCACACCTGCAGTGGGTTTATCTGCAGAGCACTGTGCTGTAGCTTTTAATCCAATTCCACGCCTCTGTACCATACAATATACAGCAAAGAGAGGCTGAGGGAACACTGCTTGTAGCTCTGCCGGCAGAGAGCAAATCAAACACTTTCATTTGTTAAAAAGGAAGGAAAAAAAAAAAAGGAAATAATTAACTACTTCACTTAAATGAATGGTAGGTGTTCATCTGAGTGCTCTGAGTAATCCAGGATACAGAGATCAAGATCAAGATCAAAATCATTAACTGAAATGATCAAAAATAAGAATAAAGTCCCTGCTTAAATTCAGTGGCAAAACTTCCACTGATTTTAAGAAAGACAAAATTTCAGCACGGAAAAGAAGTCCCTGGGACGGGGGAGAGATGGGACCGGGATTATTTGTTTTGGAAGAGAATAGACACATATATAGCAGACATTATACACATTATAGCAGACACATAAAGTGCGAATGATGTATCAGAAAGTATTTGTGTCCTCCTATCAGACCTTTGCCACCCTATGAGGAAATGTACTGTGTATCTCCTCCTGTTGGGCTAACACATGTAAAATTAGGTGGGGTATCTGCAAAAAAAGAGAAGGTTCAGCAGGAAAGTAGAGAAAAGACTTTTATTTAATGAAGGGAGAGAAGACTTTTTCATTAATGAAGGGAGAAACAATGATTTACAGTCCCTAAAATGAAAACATTCATGTTTCTTTTCTAACTTTCAGGTCATCCAGGTGATTTGGAAGACAAAATAGCTATAATTTTCATTAAGTTGGATCTTGCTGTTGGAAGGGAAGCAGTTACTACTCAGAGATGGACAGAATTTTTCTTTTAGTTTTACCTCCCATGGTCAGGTAATTTTCAGAGAAAATCAGCCTGACTTTTGAAAATACTTTATAAGGATAGACCATTCTTGTTTCTGATATAATTTTAAGAAATACTATTTTCAATCTCTTAAAGTTAAGATCTTTTTCTGTAAATACTAAATGCAAAACTGTGCTAGTAAGATGGTTACTTTAAGTTGTCAAGTGATTTCATTATTTGAGTTTATTTGAATAAAACTTCAGAATAAAAAGGTGAAACATTTGTGTTTTGTTTTTATTCCTTGTACTTATCAGTTATCAGTGTACTTACTGTTATCAGTGAAGCTGGAGACCCACGTGAAGTCATTGTGGTAAATTTATCTGGAAGCTGCAGAATAGATTAATGACCCTGGATCAATGCTGTTTTGTGTCTACAGTACATAGTTTAAAACTGATACTTATCACATATAGAATTTAGCACTGATTTACACATCTTGAAAAAATCCTGCTTTGCTTCCCACTTCTGCAGGATACAAGAGTCAATATCTCAGGCATAATTGTATTAACTAAAATAAAATAGGTTGTGTATAACATTATTGATTTGTTTATGTCAGAAACTAAGTTGTTTGAACTTGCTCTACAAGTGGAGTACAAGCAAAGAATCTCTACAGAGAAACCCTGGAATAAATTCATGTGAAATAGTAAATATAGAGTATGAAATTTGTATTGCACCTGCAGCAGATTGCATGAGGAAATGGACTAATGGTCATGTGAGAAACACCAGAGAATTGAGATTTTTAAAAAAAAAAAAGTTTTGAAGAGCATGTCTTCTTATTTCAAGAAGGGATAACTCCTTCGTTATTTTAAGAAGTGATGTTTCCTGAACTAGAGAAAAGCACTCCTGAGGAGCTTATCAAATTTTCACTCATTTTGTTTTTGCAAATCTTTATTTTCTCTTTGCATCTACACTCCTCAGCTCAAGCACCGAAGTGGGAATCAATATATAAAAGAGTGGTATCACAGCATATGCAGTCAGGACCACGTGCTAAAGGCACAGTAGCAGCATATTCAATTTTACTTGTAAGATTAAGTGTTTGGTGGTGAAATCATATTCACTGGAAAAGTATCTTCACAATCTGAAAAATTAATTTCAGCCTTAAGGCACGTTATACCTGTTTTCACTATTCCTTCAGGTTATTATGCTGAAGATTAAAAAATAATAATAATAATAATAAACACAGCAGAAAATATGTTAGAATACTCAAAATTTCAGTCCATTTTTATTCAAGATTAGTTATGCAGCATCTTCTCATGAGGCGATCAAGCAGCAGACCAACGTGGTGACCTGTCCTTCACAGGTATAGATGGTGAGGTCTGATAGATGCACCTGGGAGCCTTGTGAAAGGCAGAGTCTCCTGTGAGATCTGTTCCTCCCTGTCTCCTGCTGAACCTGCACTCCTTCAATAACCTGCACTGGGACCACCGGGGAGGTGGTGGGGTCACCGTCCCTGGGGGTGTTCAAGGAAAAGTTGGATGTGGTGCTTAGGGACATGGTTTAGTGGGTGACATTGGTGGTAGGGGGATGGTTGGACCAGATGATCCTGGAGGTCTTTTCCAACCTTAATGATTCTATGAATGCAGTGAAAGGTTACGAGGACAGGTTTTGTATCATTGTGCACTTGCCCTGCTGTACCAAAGGAGTCTCCTGCCAAGCCCAGGGGAGCAGTGATGCCAAGGCACCCCTTACAGAGCAGGTCCATTATGCAAACCCAACACACATCCCAGTCTTCACCTCACGAAGACCTCCTCCCCTACCAGCCACCTCACTGAGTAGCATCTCCGCGTACTTCCACACCGAAGCGAGCTCCACGAGCCCTCCCTCCCTCACATTTGGGATCTCGCCGTCGCTCGCCCCCGGCATCCCAAGGCAGCAGCTTGTCCCCCAGGGCAGGCGGCGGGGAGGGCTCGGGGGGCGCTGCGGGCGGGTGCAGCCGCAGAAGATGTCGGCGTGGTGGCCGCGGTGGTGGTGGTGGCTGCCGGGGCTGCTGTGGGGCGGCGCGGGGGGCTACGTGGTGGTCAGCTCGGTGTCCTGGCCGCTGCCCGAGGCGGCGGCGGGCGAGCTGCACAGCTCCTCCACCGAGGAGGCGCTGCCCGCCCTGCTGGAGGAGCCGGGCGGGCTGTGGGAGCAGAGCTTCCCCGCCTCGGCTTACCGGGAGGACGCGGGGCCGGCGGCGAGGCGCCCGAGGCAGGGGGTCGCCCCGACCGCCATGTTCTCCTACCGGCGGCACGGCCGCGCCGCCGCCGCCGCCCGCTTCCTCGCCCGCCACAACGCCTGGGGCTTCGTGGCCGCCCACGGAAAGGTACGGGGACGGGGGGGGGAGACCCCCGGGGCTGGGGAGCGGGGGGAGCCCGGGACCCGCACTACGGTGTCCGCCCTCCTCCGGAGCCTGGCCGCGGGCTGCCCGGGGCGCCCCCCCGCAGCCGGGGCTGGGGCAGGTTGGTGAGGTGCGTACCTGCTGACGGGGGGCCCGCCGTGCCTCGTCAGGTCGTCGGAGGGCCTGGTAAATCGGGAGAGATCAACTCCTCGGTTAAATCACAAAACCCTTGGTTTAGGCTCTCGGCAGGTTGCAGCCTTAGCGGGCTCTGCAGTTACCTGTGGCTAATTACAGCGCGCAAAAGCCCGAGCCGCGATACAGTTTGTGGCTGCTGAGGGGGTGTTGTGCGCCGAGTGTTGGGTTACGCCGTCTGTGATCACAGTTCTTCTACAAAGCCCACTCTAAATTAGCCATTCATTAAAAAAAAACGAGAATTTTTAAGCAGTGCGAACATGTCCTGCGATACAACTGACAGCTACTGCTTTTTTACCTGGTGACTCTTAGTAACAAACAGGTGTTTGTAGTTTCTGCATTATCCAGCTTCATTGGAACTTAAAATGTTCCTACTAGCATGCACGAGGACCATTTATAAATACCATGAACTTTCCAATTGTAAAGGCGTATAAACATCTGCAATCCAAGTAATAACAGCATCGAGGGTTTTCTTATTAACTACTTGTACTTAATTTGATTTTGCTGTAAAGGATTTACCGGTTACATTGAATTAATATATTGACTGATAATTTTACTATTTAACATCTAATTGACCATGAAGAAATACATGAAGACTTCAAAAATAATAATTCAGTAAGTATCTCTCCTTGCGATTTGTAATGGGATGAAAGGCATAGTAAAAACATAAATCGTTACAGGGAGTATTAATGTTTGTCCCTGCTGGGTAAGGACGTTCTCGCATGCGCTATATCCATCGTTAGGTATTTACACAACTCAGTGACTGGGAGGGAACTTGCTGAGGACTTGGCTCCTCGCTGCGTGGCGGGACGGGTTGGTGGCTGCCACCCCTCCCAGGGCAGAGGTTCCCTCCCAGGCGGCCGAGTTGACGTGCAGTCTGACTTTAAACACAATTGTAGCTGAAATGCCTTCCCCCCTCTCTTGGCAAACTGATGGAATCACATTCTGAATCATGTCTAAAAGGGGAGGCAAAATTGGAGTAAAAAGCAGGCTGAATCGAGGCTCACTTAGGATCTGTTTCCTTTTTGCTTTGAGAGAAGGTAGCAGCACTGTTTTGGAGTAAACATTTCTTGATGCTGACGGCATTTTTAACTTGGTAGTTCCTTTAAGCTCAGTGGAAACAGAAATCTTCCCTATTGTCTGTTAGACAGGACTGGAGACAAGGAAATAGAGGAGATACCTGTTTTCACAAAAGCATGATAGAGAGATCTAATTTAGGAGGTGGTCTGTCTCATGATGACAACAGAAAGCAGGAGACTGAGCAGTTGGGGATTGCTGTCCTTTCTGCTAGAACCCTTCAGGAAATCCCCAACACTGTGAACTGTCTACATGCAAACATGCCAATGACTGCTTTTTTGGATTTTGCAGATCCGAGGTATGCCCTTTGGGAACTGTTTGCTTATCAGTGACGGTCCTGTCAATAACAGCACTGGAATCCCTTTCTTCTACGTGACACCGAAGGATAATGTTGTGGCGGATCTCCTGAAGGATCCTGTGGCCTCTCTGACCCTGCCAGAGGCGGATGGAAATTTCTGCAGGTAACGAAATGTTGTATGTCCAGTACTAGCTTTGGTGAGAACAAACACAGACCTCAGAATGAAACAGTGACAGCTTTGTGCTGGCTCTCCACCTTCACTGTCCTGTTCTTATTTTTGGCTCTCACCGTCAGCTACAAGCTCCTCCTTGGGTTTGTTTTGCAGTAAGTTGCCCCAGTAAAACATCTTAAAGAAAAGCAGAAGTATCACTTAAGTAGTATCGTTTAAGTATCAACATCAACAGCTGGAGAGGCCTTCAACTTGCACATTAGCATGGCCAAACTTTGATCTCTTTTTGGAGGTATTGACATAACATCCAGGTGTTTGAGATCCAATTATAGGCCTCAGCAACCTAGTCAATAAAGTCAGTAGAGTTTCAAGGGCTTTTGAAGTCAAGGTGAAGCAGACACCCTTGCTCTGATGAGCAGCTCTGGAGGCCCTGGTGGTTGCCTTGGTGGAGCTGTAGCTCTCCAGGATCAAGAAGAGAATCTCAGGCACAAGTTACACTCGTGCCACTCAGTCACTCAGTTTCTATCTCTTCAGAGAGACAGCTGAATATGGTATCATCATAAATTTTTGTCTCCTTGTGTACTGTAAACAATAGGCAAATGATCCCTCACATAAAGGACGCTAGGTCTGTAGCCAGCCCCAGGTTCGCCTCTCCAGAGACAGCATGATGAAAAGATGAGTTCTTTCCTCCTTACCATGTGTACAATGAGGAACTCTAGATCACCGAAGTGTTACATGTGTAAAGTGTATGTATGCAAACTCGAAGACAATACAATTTTCCCCGCCATGCTTGTCTCCTTGGAAAAGACATGTCTGCGCCATATGTTTGTTTACAGTCAAACGTGTGGCAGACTTGGCTGGGTCGGCCTCGTGTGAAGTGTTATTTCCAACGGCCTCTTTACGTGACGAGGTAGGTGACACCGAAACTCTGTCAGACGGGACTCCATTAGCAAAGCAGATCTTAGCTGATACTCCGAGGAAATAGATAGAAGAACTGGTGACTAGAGGCTGCCTCAGAAAGAAATGAGACTGGAAGTGTTTACCTCAACTTAAGGTCCTCTTTGGGGGAAGAGAGTTTTGTCTCAAGAACCAGACCCCAGACTTACCCCAAGACAACCCCCAGCTGGGTCATCTCAAATTTCAAGCCTGCAAGCTGAAAAGAACACTGGAAAAAGAGCAGTGAATGGCAAATACAAAGGTATTTACTGCTTCTCCTGTCTGTCTCCAGAATATACTATTCGTTTTCTTAAGAGTTATGTGGTGGTAAAACAAAATGTTACTTAGTCCTCAGCAGTAAGAGTGACTTCAGGCTGACATCCCATTCCTGAGGAATGCAAGGCTCTTCCAACGTCACCTCCAGTATGTACCCTTCATCACAGCATTTATTAAGGTAATTCAGCTTTGAGTGGATGAGAAGGTCAACAGAGTGGTGAAGCTACGATGAGAAGGGTTCTGTTTGTTTATTAAAATGATTTCATTAAATATTTTGAATTAACCATTTCAAACTGTAATTAAATTTATCAGCTCTTTAGTAAAGGGCTAATGAAGCTTATTCCTGCCTTCTGAGCTTTTTCACTGAATCAAATAATGAGCTGAATATCTAGATCAGGTGCTTAAAAATGTAAGCTAAGCCCTGTGTCCTAGCACCTACATGGATGTCCTGTTTTCAGAGGCTCAGAGCAGCTTCCATTAATGATGGCTGCTGGTGATGAGCACTTCTGAAAGTTAGACACCCATTTAGGCACCAAAGTGTGGCCTTTCATCCCTGACTTTAAACATCTGCTTTTGAAAGTCGTTGCCTTTCATATTTTAGCAACACTGCTGCCTGATTTACCTGTTTGGAAAGAGCCTGTTCACCAGCAAAAGAGAAATGATTCATGATTTATAGAAGTATGAAAATCAGACACATCACAACCTTTCAAGAATATTTATTCACTGTTTTCCTATTAAGCATCTATTAATTTCCCGAACAACCCCCTGTTGTTTAACGTGCCAGAAGACCCTGCAGTTTGCACGGCGGCACTCTGGGCACTGCCAGGCAGCTAACCCCCTATTCCCAAGACAGCTGAGGCCACGCTAATTACCAGTGGCCACATCCCTGCACTCCCTCCTTCCCTAGGACTGGTCACATGCTGCCTCCGTCCTTCTCTTACATCAGCTCTGGGATTTGTCTGACCTCGAGCTGAAAGAGGATTAACCCAGTGATGGCAATCACATTTTCTGCTGGTCCTTCTGCCCGTCCATCCCATACCTGGTGCTGCTCCCGGCCAGCCAGTCCCACCCCTCCTGTGGCCATCGAGGGGGCTGCTTTATCTCTGTAACCTACCAGAAACCTCTTCCCTTTTTTGCTGGATTAGGTTTCTGCTGGGTTAGCAACTTGCAGCAGCTCTCCAAAAGCCAGAGGAGCACAAAGGAGAGGAGAGAGGAGAAGGTGAGGGAAAATATGACACCCCCATTCTAGCATGTAACCATACTCTAAATATTGAGCTCACTGCTGAACTGAGTACAGAGATTTGGAGTCAAATCACTGCTCTTTGCATTATTTATTTTGTCATTACGTTCAGTTTGGTTTTCATTATTTCTGGAGTTCTCGTCTGCCACAGACGTTGGTTGGCATTAAAGGAAAAAAATATCAGATAAAGAGAGTGAAAAGCTGGGGCATTTGGTGAGCTGCTGTTTGCATTTTTGATAGCTAGGAAAGTGAGAAGGCTTTGGGGCCGTCTCACAGTCAGCAAGCATGTGGGCACTGGGAGTTTAACTTTCTTCTTTCCCTCCCCTATGTAACCAGGGTCAGAAATGAGTTTACATTTTAAGCTAGGAGAGCAACCTCACAGGGAACATCCACAGCGCAGGGCTTCGTGTGGTGGCTTAGCTTTTGTCCAGCAGGTTTCTTTCTCTTCTTTACTCAGGCTAAACGAGAGGCAAGACCTGTTATTCTGGCAGACCTCGGACTGTGCTAGGTATTAAGACAGCATCTGTGGAGATTTTGTCACAAAGGGAAGTGTCATCTATAGATGGTTTTAATACCAGAATTTTCTCTGGGGCAAGGGCAACGTTAATTGTTTTGATTCCAAAATAAGTATGCAGAATAGCTAAACGAATAATGCTCTACGTGAGAAAGTTCGCGTCCTTGTACGCCAGCAATGAATTTGGCCCTGCAGCCTGTTTTCATGTAGAATTTTGGTAGAATTTCGTTATTAACCTACTCTGAGTTGTAAGAATTAAAATAACTGAAAACTGTCTGATGCCCGTAGTCAATGCTCCGTAGTCAATGCTCTTGGGAGCACTTGGCACTCTCCTGAAAAATGCTTCTGACCTACTGCATACAAAAGAAATCTCTGGCCTTTAGAAAGAAAACACAGCTGACATTTCAATAGTCTTGTATCTAATCAAGTGGCCTGTGTGCCTGTACATCAGTTTGATATTAAGTTTATTTAGTAGCGAATTTCATTTGTTTTGTTTCAGAACATACTCAAGTTTCAAACCTGGACAATAAATATTCCCACCTGTGGGGCTGTGAGGAATAACGGGTGGCCTTTTTGGTTTTCCAGCCTTAATGTTTAATCAGCTGGAGAGAAAATTTGAAAAGCCCCAGCTAGTACAAAACCAACTTTTAATAACGGAAGAAAGAGAGCGGCGATGCATCGCAATAGGCGGCAGTTGCAGGACATTATGCTGTTGCAGCTACAGCCTGGATTCCTCATCTCTGACCCAGAGATTTCCATTTCCCAGAGGGAGACAAGCTGCGCCTCTCTGCAGACACCCTCTGATGCTCGGTCTACAGAGAGGGTTAGTTAGCAACTGATCTGACGGCTGATAAATGGATAATAGAGGCAAGAAAAATTAAATGGTTCAGGGCTATAAATAGACTACGCTGGCATGCCCATTGCACATAAAAACTGAAAAGATTGAGTCCTATTCTTACAGATTTCAGAGGGAACGAGACTGAACCCTGCACTAAAGAATAGAGGGGCTATTGTTCTGAATGAATTTCCCAACACACAAGCTGCTCAGAGGATCTCTCTTTCCAAGTAAGCTCCTGGGCCTGCCTCATTACAGCTTCAGTCTGGAAAACAGGCAATTAATTTTAAACATGTGTCGTCTCCTTGACATCAGGTTCAGCACGTTCATAGGGACCAACTAAATGCAGCTTTCCTAGAGGAGGAACAGTTACATGACTGCCATGAACTGATTTTCACACAAGGGGAAAAGAAAGAAAAGTGATGAGCTGTAGGGCCAGTCCGTATGTTTGTTTTCCTTTCTGTTAACCTGAGGATGGTGTTTCAAATCCACTCTGCAGACTGGGAGTGATTCTGAGTGACCCAGATGCCTCTGCTGTTTTACGACCTGCATCAGGGTTGGCTCCTTCAGAGCCCTTCTACCCACCGCGTTTCAGCTACTGCTCGAGGTAGCTGATCAGCACGAGCAGGCTAAGGCATCTCCAGCGTTTCTGGACAGCAGCAGGCCACAGGAAGGACTGCTAGAGGAGAGTGCTTCAGCAGGTGAGGGTCCCTTCTGCGTGCTTGGTCGCTGGCATGCACAAATTTCTAACTTTATTCCTAGGCAATCCTGAGAGGCAGACAGACCCGCAATGGGTGGCAGGTGCAACCTCTGAGGAGTCTGTTGGCCACCCAACGTTTATCTGCCTCTGGGCACTGTCTGTTAATGCAAGGATGAATATAACAAAGAAATTTGGCGTTGTGCCTTCACACAAGGAGAAATTATGCGTGCAGAAGACAAAGGCTGAATCCAGACATCCATCCCTCGTTTTTTGAGGAGTTGAGATCCACCTCCTATTTCTGTGGCAGACACATTTCTATTTCTGGTATTTATATTGGTCCTCTTTAGTCATATGCAAATAATTATGTCAGTAGCAGTTACTGAAAAATCTGTATTTAAAAATTCAGGAAGATACCAAATTAGAAAGTCAAATATGAAACCTACTATCATCATGACCCAATGCACACAATACAGCTCTAAATTACTGTTTTTTTTTTCCTTGTATGCTTAAATAACCAACTTCCCAAAATCCCTGTCTGGAGCACTAATATGTGTTTCTCTGAGTTTGCTTACAGAAATAGCTGATGCTGTGATTCTTTTTTTTTTTTTTTTCTGTGAATTGTCTGTGGTTAAACTATATAAAACCTTCCTGGCTGAAACGTACAGTTCAGCTAAAGAAATGAGTTGTTATTGTCGACGAAGATAGACAAAGAGACTGACTTCATGTAATAAATTATAATTAAAACATTCTAGAAATTATTATCTTCTAGGAACAGCAGAATGACTTAAAACATTCAAACAGGTAGGCTATGAATACCGACTCACTAAAATGCAGAAGAGCCACTGTACCAGCACTCTTCAGTTCCCAAGACAGCTCTTCCAAAAGCCAAGATGTCTTTTAACCATCTTTGCTGGCTCTCAGACATGGCTGATAAAGATATTCTTGTCAAAGTCAGAGCAGGGCAGGATGAAACTGCTCAGCCATATCCAGCTGAAGGCCAGCAACAGCTTTTCAGATTATGAAATTGCTTTCAGCGGAGATTTTGTTTGACGTTCATGCCACGCAGATTAGCAGCACCGATACACTCCGTCTGCCTCAGAGACTCCAGCGGTTAATGAAGAGAAAATAAAATGAATGAGAAGGATAACTAGCTTTTCAAAATTAATCAAATTTAATAATCAAAATTATATGCAGTCTACAGTAGTTTTCAGAGGACGTAGCATTTCCTCCATTCCTTCATGTAAATGGACAAAAAAAAGGACAAAAAATCCTATGATGCCATACTAGTTACTTTCTAGCTATTTCCTATTTTGGGGCAGGGTGAACAGGGGTCCTTTACAGGGTGACAGAGTGCCTGCCTTGTGTCAGTGGGAGGCAGCAGGGCTTAGCTGTGCCAGCAGCAAGTGCATCCTCAGCCAGTCCCCACCTCCAAATGGCATGGCTTCGTATGGCCATGGCTGCCGCTGCAGGAGGGGTGAGGATGTGTGGACACCCATTGCCCTTACGCCACATACGAGGTGCTTTAAAGTAGCAAGAGTAGAAATAAGGCTTTCTTCTTGGCTCTTGGCTCTCCCTTTCTGCAATAGGAGAAAGCTCTTTCCCAGCTTCTTCTCTCTTCTGTTCTGCTCAGAAGTAGAAAAGTAATGTTTTTTCATGGAATGGTGGAAGGTCCTGTCTCCTCAGGGGAGAGGAGGAAAAGGATGGCAGCTCTTCCACGGGAAAAGCAGGCTGGGAAAGAAGAGAGAGATTCCCATCCATAGGCCTCTGCTTCCTCCCCCAGTCCCTGGAGTATCACTGAGCCCTCCCACCTTCTTCCTAGCAATTCCTTCTCAGGGACACTGACTCTCCTTCTTGAATGATTCCTGAACTCTTCTTTTGCTTTTACTGCTGCTGATCTGTGCCAGATCTGTTTCAGCTCACTAATGGACTGCAGAGGCCAAGGATGTAGATGAATATCCAGCAAAACCAGGGGACAGAGCATCGACAGTCAAAGCAGAGATCAAGAGATCTCAGCTGCAGAAGGGAGTCCTAACAAAGTCCCAACATCTTCACCTTGCGAGCCAATTTAACTGCATCAGCCTGAAGTATACATTCATCACACCTGCACTTAGATGGTTTTGGTGCAGGAACCTTCTAATTAAAATCTATGAGATGGCTAGTGTAATAAACAATTTAATGAGTAGGTGGCAGTCTTTACCCTGAACCACTCTTGAACCATGACTTAGAAAGTGCAGAAGTGCTATGCAGTAGAATAAGTGGGGTGTGTTCATCATCAGCGTGCTCCCCATCATTGTCAGGAAACATACTTCACTTGGACACAGGCTCGTCCATAAGCTCAGCAACGCTGGCACCTTGGTAAGGTGGCACTCTGTAGGCCAGCTGCAAATGCAGCTCGCTGTCTAACTCCACGTGCCCAGAAGAGACAAGTGCCCAGACTGGATCAGACTTTGCATACGTAGTTTGCTCACCAAGCAGAGGAATGGAGATGATCAATTTTCTCTTCACAAATCAGATGAATAATTAAGAGAACCTCTCTTAATGCATCGTGTTCTTATAAAATGCATAAGCTGAATCCTCTCCCATTGTCATCTGGCTTCAGTTGATTTCTGCAACAAAGTGTATATATTTCATATAAGCATAAATAAATAAATGTGTTCCCTATTGATTTGTCTCCTACTACAGTTCCCTACTTTCTCTTCCCCTCAGTTCACTCTTACCGTAGCCTTCATGAAATCCTCTCCAGGGCTACAGAGGACCTGATTCTCTGCCCAGGGCCTTAGAAGCCATTGAGGGTTTCCTCCCCCATGTCCCCAGTCAGTAGTGCATAAATTTTATGTAAAGCCGTTTCTGCACACCTGCTTCTCCTTGTGCCAAACAAGATAAAACGAACCCAAGGACTGAGAGCTGAATATATATTTATTTAGACAGAAGGCAATAAAGAACTAGTAAATGCATGACTAGACCTCAACAGATGTGAAGGAGGACTATTTTAGTAAATACACCAATTTATCCCTGATATCCCTGTAATGTCTTTAGTAAAAACATGAGCTATATCCCTTTACTCCTAGGAAACAAAGCCTGTGTTTAGATTAGTTACACCAGTAGCACCAATGAAAATTCAAGACCTGTTCACAATACAGTTAGAAGTGATTTAACTATTAGAAGTACTTTTAGAAGTAACCTTAGGGATCCTTGATGGTTTAGAAAGTATAAAAGTTATCACACGTTATTAAGGAAATCCTATGCCAAAAATGATGAAGAAACAGATTTACTTCAGAATACGAAGGGCTCCTTTGATAAAGAAAATACTAATGGTAATGTAAGATTAGAACGCAAGGTCACTATTCTGAAACAGAAAACCCACGATAAGAGCCAGTGCTAAATGCAAAGCCAACAAAGTAATAACACAGTGTACTAGATTCAAATGTATCGTCGTCCTTGCTGAGCTCTTCCAAAACTTCATCTTGCATGTTTTTAACAAGTAATTTGTTTGCCTTATTTCCCAGAAAAATAAACTTCTGTTGTGCAGAATTCAGTCCGAACAACTTTTACTGGGAACGACAGTATTGTGTGTGTCAATTAGTGTAACACCCTGACTCGTGAGAGAGTAGCATACAGAAAACTGCAAACAAAAGGAGTCAGGAAAATAAATAAATAAATAAATAAAATGAAAAGATTCCAGATATGGCTGTATTGTCATCAGCTAAACATGCGGAGAGCAGTTTTTCCTGTAAATCAGGGAAGAGCCACATCTGACACTCCTATCAGGTGAAAAACCTCTCGACAACGGAAGGCAGCATCCACAACCCAGGAGCAGCGGTGCCAAGCCAAGTCAATTGCCTACTCAAAAATCGGCAAGTATGCTTGTAGAATAAATGAGTACTTGCACAGAAAGATCGAGTAATTCTCATCTGAGAAGGCGTCAAACCAAAATGTCTCACTGCTCCTGACCACGCCCGAATTTATCTGCTTGATCCGCTCTGTGAAACGAAGCATCCTTTAATAACGATCCCTTTCTAGTTCCTCCCTGAAAGTAATTAGCACCATCTTACCTAGGAGCTGTACCAGACAAAGGCGGTTGCAGGTACTCGTGCTTCTCCCAGCTTTCAGTTGTTTATGGCACTGTTAGGCTCTGGAGGAAGTGGTTTCATACACAGAGATAAAGGGTTATCAGTTGAAAACAAGCGCCTGAACTGCAGCTTTGCTAGGGAGAAGTCCCCTTCTGTATTTTTGAGACTGATACAGTACTGAGATTAAGCACGAAACAGCAGTAGGTCAGGATGACTCAAATGGACTTTAAGACTCTGCACTGCCCTAGCTGCTGGACTTGCAGGTCCTGATCTGTGTGTGGGATCAGCTCATCCTTCTGCTGTAGGCGAGCTGATTCCCACGTAGAGTGCCTTTCAGTGGACAGCTTATCCCACTTCCAAAGTGGAGGAAGCCACCTTCATCTGAAACCATAAAAAGGGGCAGTTCTGCCCCTCCCCTGTGTCTCTGTGCAGGACAGGATCCTGCCCCCTTGGCATGAGCTCTGGGAATTTAAAGTTGTGGGAAATTGTTCCCTCTTTTTTAAAAAGCGGGTTACTTTTCTGCTTCGAGGCACCCCACGGAGTGGTACCCTGCAGCCTGCACAGTGCCAGAGCCAGCTGTTATGTCAGGTCACCTTTAACCTGAAACATCACAAAGCACAGTTTTATCTGTAGCTTCATCTGGTCTTAAATGGCAGCTTGTTCCCATCACACATGACCATCTCCTCCCTCGTTTTACTCAAAATGATCCTGATATTTATTCTCGTTTTGATGGGTCGGTTGCCCGAGGGATCATGCAGACCGAACGGCCCCGCAGCACCCAAACAAGAGAAGTGAGAGGAAGCACGGGTGTCGCTGGGGCACGGAGCCGCAATGCTTGGGACAGGACAGGCTCGGACCACTGTAAGCAGGATGTGAAACTGCATCGTCAGCATGCGGTAGGAGCTTGATCTACAGCACGCCAAGGCGGCCGTGTAGACAAGTTTCTACTGCAAATATACACTGGGAGAATTAAACCCAGTGTCCGGGCAGGCAATGTGAATTTTCAGGTACGCAGAACACCATTTACTGCTTCATAGTAATAACAAAAAAATGTACTGGAGAAAATCAGACCGTTATTTATTGATGCGAACAAAAAGACTGAGCTTGATCCTTGGGGGCCGCCCTTCCTCCCATGCGGTGTGGTAGAGGAAAAAGAGTATGAGTGGAGTTTGTCCAGACATCGTTACGCTGAGCACCACCTTCAGAGAACGGCAGCTCCAGACCGAACAGGATGCTGAAAAAACATCCCAGAGATGATGTGACTGCAAATGGCTCTTTGGAGCTCGGGCTACAGACTGTGCCAAGTGCTTACTGGGCATAGCCGAGTATCAATCAGCCTGTTGTATTTCCTTGCGTATTTCTGTTCCTGGGCCTATCTATAAAAGCAGACACTTTATCCAGTAAGCTGCACAGTCTTTCATAACCATCTGTGGGGAATCTGCAGGTGTTAAATTAGCTGCAGGAGGATGCCCATATGTTTCCTGCATGCAATAGTCACATATTGAGAGTTAAAAAAAAAATAAAAGCCACTACAGATTGCACACAGTTGAGGCTAAAGGGCTCGAGCAGAGATCTTTACGTAAAATTGCACACAGATGAGATGTAATTTACTGTGATTCGCTGCTTCAGATTAAAACAAGGAGAACAAGAAATGCAATCTTTGTTTCCTAATGTAGTTTTCGGGGCTTATGTTCTCACATGGGGACACAGTCCTGGGCTATGCTGAGCAGTCTCAATGTGCTGGCAATGGACTTTGGGGCTGCTCAGCATGTCTCAGGATCAGGCCACTGCAGTCATTGCCTGAAACTTTTTTGCAATTTGTCAGTTTACTCATGATTTATATCATTGTATTGTAAACCTTGGAGTCAGCAGTTGTCCCACAGCTACTAATGGGAGTTATTTATTAATACTGTATAGAAAGAGCCAAAAAGCAACAAGTACCTACCCTGTCTCAGTTTGAAGGATGAAGGCAGTTGATTTTTTTTTAATAGACTTTACTTGACTCTTTGTGTGTGTGTGAAGAAAAGCAATGTAAAGCAGTTGAAAAATGGGTAAAAATGAACAAGAACTGAGTTTCCAGGGTAGGCAGAAAGAAAAATTACATGCAAATACATATACACATACTTATTAATCATCTCACTAATTCTCTTCAGAATCCTGAATTCAGGACTGTACGTAGGTCTGGAAAAACTGCCATTTTCACATTTTAAAATTATATATATTAATGCAGTTTTTAAGAGCATGAATTAAGATTAAGCAAATCTCTACAGTAGAGGTCTTTCAGGTGAGTATTTCTTCAACAGCCTCCCTGAATGTTGCAGCTGAGTGTAGAAAAGACCTGCACGGTTGGAGAAAATATTGCAGCTTTTATATTTGTATTTCTCAAAAGCAAAGAAGATAAGCTATTACACATGAGCATTTTTCTCTGTGCACAGAAAAAATGTAGTCGATCCGGAGGATCCAAGGTGCGCCAGACTGACTCTCACAGGACAGATGGTCACGGTGCCTCCAGAGGAAACGGAATTTGCCAAGCAAGCAATGTTTTCTAGGTCTGTATGTGATATGCATATAGTATCGTACAACCTGCAGTTTTGAGACTAATACATAGATGCAGCCATTTGGTACAGAAAATCTGAGAAGCAACAAGCCTGATCTTTACTTTGGGGCCACGGAGTATGTTGACTCCTGTGTTGCCTGGAACTACAGGCAGAGCTTTGCAAGCTCCTTTTAACCGTTGAGGTAACGAAGTGTGGAAACACAGTTGGTAAATGTTAAGACTCCAGTAGACCATGTGTTTTGTAATCGTGGCTGCGAGGAGAGATTCCATAAATACAGGGTGCGTTTGTCAAGTGGGACACTACATGTAGTAATCCATCCCACCTCAGGACAAGTAGTACTCATTATCCACAGCCCCCTAACAAGAGACAGAGCAGAGCTCTGCTGCCTTCGGGCACCATGTCACACCCATTTGCAGGATGAAGCCTGTGGGCTTCTGTGAGGCCAGACCTCATGGTTTGGAAACAAAATTCATCAGCTCTCATCTCCTGGAAACTTCGCAATGTAAAAATGAAACAATTTGTACCCTGCTTCCCAGCACTGCAGTTCTTGACACCTTCAAATCAGCTACACTGGAGAATAAATGAGTGTGCTGCCAGGGCAGGCCCAAGAGAAGAGGCAGAAATACAGGACGTGAAGGCTGTAACAGACGGTAGCTTGAAGAGACTGTGCCCCACCTGCTAGCTGGTTTTATGACCTCTCCTGACATACCACCACAACTGCTACCGAAGCCATAACGTTTACAGAACACAGTCTCCTGTGAACAGATACAAGCACAACCATAACACCATCCACCCCACACCCAGGGTGTGCCCCTACACCCTCCAGTGGGACCCGTTTTTATCAGTGTAACAGGCATCAAAAGCCTGAACCTTAGTTGGGACATACACCTCCAACACTGGCTGACAGGGATGATCCTCCAGGCCATACCTTGCCCAGTGAATCAAATACTGCGGGGAAACTGGGATGTGCTGGGAACCAGCATGGCCCAGACGCAATGTTCTCTCTGGCCTGCTGGGAGGGATCTGGGCGAACAGGTTTTAAGAGGGAGACATGAACAACAGGGGCAATCCTGAGAGAATGAGGAAGCTGCAAACAAAATGGCGGGCCAACTCAGTTGTATACAGGCCCAGGTAATGGCGGTCGAGCACAGGAAGAGGGCCGCACTGAACGAACATGTTCACAGGACAACCAAACGCAGTCCCCAGCTGCAATGTCCAGCATCCATCTGCGTCGTGTCTGTAAGCAGCCTTTGCTTTTTTCAGATGCTCTGGAAGAAATAAATGTATATGCTGCAACTGTTGGATGGAGTCCTCAGGGCAAAACCCCTGGGCAGCTGCCAGAGAAGCTGGGTGGTCACAGGGATGACAGTGGCCGACTGTGTGGAAGAGCAGACACTGCTGTTAGAGGCAAATGTGGCCAGTACTATCAGAGAGACCCAGTCATCCTGGTGGTAATTAATAGAACAAAAGAGGTACTGCTCCAGGATCTGGTTCACCAGCTTCGCTGCAGGTGGAAAGACTGAGCTGCACCCCCAGCAGGCCCATAAGCTGCTTCCAGAAGTAGGATGTGAGCCTCGACCTGTCTACACACCATCCAGCAGGCCATGGTGCTAGAACAAAAATAACTTCATTTTGAATGACTCCTCTGGATACCTGTGAGACACCGGCAAATCTGCAGTAAAATCAACTAATTTAATATGGCTGTACAGGAATTGGTAAAGATTTCATTAGTCTCTGCAGCCTTCACATTGGTGTCTTGGCCTGGGTGCAGATACTGCATCCCTGATAACCTGTACATAGCCTCAAGCCTCCATCCTCCTTCTTTACAAAAAATAAAGGGGCACCAAGGGGGGAAGTGGAGTATTGAATAAAACTCTGAGTTAAACTACCCTCAATATAAGCCTTCAAAGCCACCATCTCTGGTGGGCCTCCATCTCTGGTGGACCACCATCTTCTGGAGCCAAAGGGAGAGGAGCATCTGGGAACAGATCAACAGAAAAATCATATATCCAATGGGGGGTAATGTCAGTGTTTGCCTTTGGTCAAAAACATGCAAAACAACATTCTGTCAGCAACACCCCTGAGATGCCGACGGGGGGGCTCAAGAGATGCTGACAGGGTGACAGAGAGTTCCTGGAGCCCCTCCGTCAATAGCAAAAAATGGGACCAGGGACAGATGGGTGTTGTATTGGCACACAAACCTTTTCTACAAACTTTGCAGAAATTGGATTATTACCTGAGCCAGGGTCCACCAGTGCCTCAGCAGCAGCTGCTCAGCCATTGGTGAGCAGAAGTGAGACTGACATGGTGGGACCACCGGCGTCAGCAGTGGCCAGACCCATTTCCTAACACGGTAGCAGGTGCTCAGAAGGACATCTCAGAGTGGGAAATCCCCAAAGGTCATCAAATCAACTGCCTCCTCTGCAGAGTCCTCTGCAGGGGGAGAGGACTTCCCCCTGCAACAAGTGGCCAGGCTGAGGTGGTCAGTAGGATGCTGAGCTGGGGCAGAGTCCAGCCAGCACAGGAGCTGCTACACCTCAGACTTCCAATGGCAGCCTACAAGTGTGCCAGCCTCCAGGCTATCTTGCTGTGGAGAGGCCGTGGTTACAGAGAGGTAGCAAAGGGTCACCCCCCAGTTCAGCTCCGATGACCTGCACACACGCACAGGAGACCCACCAAGTATTTGGCCACACTCTGCCTCTACTGGCGCATACTGAGCAGGGAGTTAAAAGCATGGTGGAAACATGGAGTGCCCCAAAGAAGTCCATCGACTTTGCAAGCAAGGAGGCAAAATCATCCAAAACCCGATCTCCTTGAGCACACAAGGACCAAGCCCACTGCAAGGCCTTGCTTCCAAACAGGACAAAGAAAGCCAACCTTTACACGTTCACCGGGAAAGCTAATATTTCAACTCTGCAAGAAAACTTCCATGAGAAATTCAAAAAGAGAGGGATCAGCATCCCCAGAATAGTGGGGAGGGAGGGAACGAGCAGGCTTGGGGGAGAAACCCCCACCACGTGAAGGAATAGCAATGGGGGAGAACAGCGAGGTGGCACAGCACCTCCCTTCTCCAGAGCCTCCAGGCAGTGACAGAGCTGCTGTGTCAAGGCTTGAGTCTTCTCTCATGTCTTACCCAGTAATGGTCCCAGCTCTTGTGAACACTGTGACTCGACCTGTTGTATCTGATCCATACACCACTGCTGAGCTCCCACAGCATCCCCTGCAGACACACCTGGGGGGGATTGGGGACCAGGCACCTCCAGCCAGCACTACTGGTGGGGATGGTCTCGTTGAGCTAGTGGTAAGGGGAGGCCCAAGAGATGAGACAGAAATACAGGATGAGAAGGTTCTAGCAGGTGATAGCTCGAAGGAACCGTGCTGTGCCTGCTAGCTGGTTTTATTAATTCTCCTGACACACCACGACTGTTACCAAAGATGTAATATTTACAGAACACAGTCTCCTTTGAACAGGTACAAACACGACCCTGACACATGTTCAGAGAATCTCCTCTACTGGAGACCAAACAACATCTGCCTTTAAAGATGAGGTTCTGTGACAGGGGAAGATATTGTTCACTGACTGCCTTAAGCTGTAGTTCTTGCCAGACAGAGGTGTGGAACATCATCAACCTTATTTCAAGGCAAGGCAAAAAACATGACTGGTGGTGACTCTCAGATCTCAGGTTTCATTCTGGATGAGCACACTAGACTAAAGAAAAAAAGCAGACTAGGCATGTAATTTGGCACATCTTTTATTTATTCTTTTTTGTCCTTCCAGGCACCCAGTGATAAGAAAGTGGCCTCGTAGCTATGAGTGGTTCTTCATGAAAATGAACATTGAGCACATCTGGCTTCAGAGCTGGTATGGAGGAGTTTCTGCCATTCCAGTAGAAGAGTATTTAAAAGCAGCTCCAAGTAAAGCTTGACTGAACGGGCTTTGAGAGAGAGATCTTCTGAGTTTCCTTTCCAAACACTGTTAAAATTTCATGCTGGATGGTTACTTTACAGTGATTTTTTTTTTGTTTGTTTGCTTTCCACAAGGCTTCAAAATAGCTCTGTCTTACATGGAACAGAGTGAAAATAACCAACACAGACTTTCAAATTATAAGTGAGAGGTGGCACTAGCCCAACCCTGCAATGTACAAACACGTCATTTCAAACAGGCAATATATCACCTTGAACACTGCTTACAAATGCTTTGTATCTGCTTGTTTGGGCTTTTTTTTTTTTGTTCCTTTGCACCCAATGGGAAACTATAGTACGTGCTAACTATAATGTTCTGATTTACAGAAAAAGCAAATTGCCTATTCAGAACCCTCTATGTATTGTGGAAGTATTACTGCTGCTTGGTCTCTCATTTTAGAAGTATTCTAAGCTAAGCCTAATAGCTGCAACTTTAGATATTTAAGTTGGTAAAAATATTGTACTAAGGCTGTCCTCATTTGCCACCTTATATTTTCTACATGTATTTTCCCCCAATTATCTAATTTGATATTTTGCTTGGAAATTGAGTCAAAAGGCTCCAAAGACTCTTTTTGTGGAAAAAATGCAAGCAGCTAAAAAAACACAGCTTCAGCATAACTTGTCTTTTACTGCCACAAAGCTGGTTAAACATGTTAAGGGACAAAAACAGATCAGGCTCACAAGAATTATCCCAATACAACTATAAACATCCTTACTTAAAGAATTTAAATATAATTTAATGTTCTCAGCTAGCCTGTTCCTGTTATGAGACACAAAAAGTAATTCAATAGCTTGTAGTCCCGAATTTTTTGCACCCCATCTCCAGCCACCGCTTTATTTTTAACTAATTTGTGCAACTGACTTTTGTAAACCCTCACCAACTCATCTAGGGGTGGAGCTACTCCATTAACTCTGTTTTCTCACCAAGGTTTAAAGCATTTGTTCATGAATTTACTTTTTAAAGTAGCCTAAAGATAGATACTTCAGATCATGAAAATACTTTTTCTAGTGTGGAAAGTGCAAACCTGGTTGCAAACACACTATGCATGTGATCATACCAAAAGAATTCAAATCGGTATTATTAATCTTCAGCCGTTTCTCTAGATGTCCTGGTAATCTTACTCTGCAATTCCTAGGGGTGTCACAGTAAAAAAGGTCCAATGGCTAATTGTCCAAGTCATGACACAATTTGAAAAATTATATGGCTGTTCTCCCTGTTAGGTTAAGAGACAGACTGAGGTGGCTTTGCTGTGCATCCCTGGGAGGGAAGCAGAGCCCTGGGCACCACCCCACACCAAGGCAGGCATGAGGAGTGTGAGTTTCTCGGCGAGCGACCTGAGCTTTTACAGGTTAATCCCCAGACAGAGCTCCCAGGCAGCTCAAGGAGCTGCGACCAGCTGGAAGCCAATTAACTGTAGCTGAGATTATTTTGGTTCACGCATGAAGAGAGAGCGTCATTCCCTCAGCAGAGCTGGGCAACACGCTGTTTGAACTTCCAAGGGCTGCTTAGACCTTGGGTTCAAGCTCCAGGCATCACCACCATTCCTAGTATTCTGCAAGAACTGAAGGAAAATGTGGGGGGAAGGCTTTATTTAGACATTCGCTAAGCCTTTTGTTTTCCTGTCTCATTGCCAGTGCGTCTGTTAGCAGTGCAGATCTTTTGCAGAGGTAATTATGCAAGAGGAGGTAGTGTCCTGCCTGAATCTGTTTCCTTTATTTTCTTGGCAGATGAGCAAGCAGCATTCTCCCATACGATTTTGGCCCTAAATCTGGTACCATGTACTACTGAAGCAAAATGGCTGGCCCTGTACAGATGTATAGAATGCCATTAAGTGAAATCCTCCTGAATTCATGTATTTTTTCCATGGAGGTCTTTCTCCACTATGGAACAAACACTTTAACAGACACTTTGTGTGTAGAGTATTTGGCCCTGGAAGGGAATCTCCACAGGTGTAAACTACACATTTCTGTGCAATTTAATTATACAGTTTATCATCCTAGTTCACTACTGTTCCCAGAGAAACCTGAACTAATCTTATTTTCCCCCCTCCATGCCCCAAACACACAGATTGAGCAAATCTAGTGTAGGAGCTTGATGTTTAAACAGGCTGAAGAACAGGGTAGGAATTTTAGAGATGTTAACTACACTTTCATTTTCACTTGCATTCTTAGACAGCTCGATAACAGAAACATGGTCCTACCGTATACTATCCACTACTTATTAACATTCTGGCCTTAAAGCAGTGAGGCGTACGAAAAAAAATTCACAGATCTGTAACTGTTTAAGAAGTCAGTGTACTCTAAGAAAGGTTTTGGATTTACTGTACACTGCTTGCTATCTGCTGTTTCCCTGCACACTTAGATTAATTGGAGTAGCTACTGTATTATAAATTGACACATTCATCAAGCAGCTTTTCTGTACGGACAAGCCTTGAGACTTCTGACAGCCTCAGAACATGAAACGGCAATGGCATGTAAAGTGACAAAAGGGGCTTCATAAAGAAATGCTGTCGTAAATCACCTGCTCTCATTTCATGCTTTCTTCTCCCAAAGAATATCTTCCATAACGGTTCTTGAAAGTCTGTAGAAATTCATCAAAAATATGAGCTGCAGATTTTGAGTGGAATTTTCTGGAGCACAAAAAGGGAGAACATAGTCAATAGTTTGTTTAACTGGGCATTACATTATTAATTATATACTGCTTCCAAGTTTTTTTAAAGTGGCAAATGTCTCGAGTGATATTGATCATCACATGCCCGGTGATGTTTGTTAAAGCTTTTAATTCAAAGAGTGTTATCAAGATAGCATAATAAAGACCGTATTTCCTTGAGACTGCAAAGGGTCTCATCTTGCTTCAGCTCAAGTTGATAGCAAAACTCCTATTTATTTATTGTGCTTTGATTACTAGATCAAGGAAACATTTTTAGAAAAGTTCTTGATAAGCCCTAATGAACTTAATAAACATTTCAACTAGTTGATGTGCAATTTATTGCCACGTGTTCTGTATTTTAGTTATTTCTGTAGCTTCCCCAAAAACACTTGTTGTGCAATGCATATTATTTAAAACTTTAGCTGTGGTTTTGCAATATTTAAGAGATGCATTTAATCATGTCTGTATATTAGCTGAAAAAAAAAAAGGAAGATAAAGTTCTGAAACTTAGGTTCAAATTTCTTGCTAATTTGTGCAAACATCATGCATGCACAGGACTGAAGCACGGCTAGCTTTAACTGCTGTTCTAATTTAGCCAAAGAACACTCCATTACTGATGAAATTTTCATTATCTAGTTGGATGAAATTCAGTATGTCTTGTTTCTGGATGTGTACTGCAATCTGCAACGTATTTTGATTTCTAAAGATATTGAATGTTGTTAACAAAATGCCTATCAAGGGACAAAACGCAAATAAAACAGATTTCAAAGGGGAACAGAGGTTAGAATGTCCTTACGTCTGCAGTACACTATTAGCTTGAGTAACTGACCTTTTGTTGACAGCCATTAGAATTTCTGTCTGATCTGAACATCTGCTTTTTTCAGTTTTCCTGAACCAAGCTAATTTCTTCCGAAGTACTTCTGGGAATTGAGACTCTGATCTGTCTTGGTGTAGCTTAGTTTTTCTCTAGGGAGAAACATCTAGCCAGGCACCTTTTATCTTTCCTTCGTCTTCTCATTGCTATCAGCTCTGCAGTCAGCATGGCAGTTAATTGTTGTTCTTAACGTTTGCTGTTCCTTTCAGCTCTGAGACTGAACCCACACCTATCAGGTGTGCATTAATGGTGTTTTGGAAATTTCCTAAGTGCTATTTCTTCCTCTGCTAGCCTTGGTCTTACAAGTTCTTGTTACAGCTTGTTCTTTTCTGTCTGCTTTCCTCTGGAAGTTATCTTAGGCCAAGGCTGACAATTTACCTTTTCATCTTGCCTTCCCACACTATCTCCTTTAAAGAAAATTCAAGCTCCCCCATTAAAATCTCCACAATCAAAAAAAGGGTATGGGAAACAGCCTGTGTTCCTATTTACACCTTGCAGTCTTGTCAATTGGTTGGTCTTCCTTCCGTGTGAAGATCAGGACAAAAGCTTCCTAACCTGTACAAATCACAGTCAACATCATTTTCCTGTTTCGAGTGACTCCATACTCTTAAAAGAACATTTCTGTAGCTGTTCATTTTTACTAACTATTTTTACTTTTACCCCATTTCTGAGGTGTTATCTGTTCTGATTACAGTCTTCCACTTTTTTTTTTCCAAAAAAATCTCTCTTGAACTACATTTTTTTGGACTCACTAAAAATACCGTCACTTTTTTCAATCTGCTTTTTGCCAAACACTGAATTCTCACTCCTTCCAATTCCTGTCACTTGATGGTTTTCAACACTGTTCAGCCTTTAGCTGTCTCTGCTCTGCCACTGACTCCATTTACCCTTTCCCATCTAACATGCTCTTGCTCTTCTATTCCCTTATCCTCTTTTCCTTGTTATTTTCTTCATCAACTCCAATTTTGCTGTTTGGATTCCTTCTCCCCAGTCTTTTTGCTCCATGGATGTGTCTTGGCTGTCATCTTGACTTTGCTACTTTGATCTTCTCACAATGCTCAGCGCCTTTGGAGAGAGCCCTAGGACTTCACTGCCAAGTATGTGGGGAGAATGCTCGAGTTACTTGAAAGAATACTTTAGGTCTGAAGATTTTTTTTTACCGGATTTATTTTAACATCGACTCTGCAACAGAACTTGGAGCATCATGGCCTTGATGCTGACAGAGTAGAGCAGTCCTGCTGGTACGACGGGCTTCCTGAGCTCAAGGCTTTTGTCCGAGGACACCTTCCACACAAAGTATGCCAGGCGCTACCAGACCCTGGCTGCACAAGCTATAATCATGATTAGGAAGAAAAGGATGTTACGCAACTTTGACAGCGTTGTTTGACAAGACATGCAACAATATGCGATCAGACAACTGTTGACTTTTCAAGGAAAAACACGTGTGTGAGACCACACAAAAAAGACTGGTGGCTGGTGAAAACATGATGCATATGCAGATGCCTTGTGTGAGGAAACAGGTAAGGCCTTAAGCTTTGTTAATTTAAGAGGTACAGATCAAAAATTTCTACTTACTGGAAAACAAATCCATAAAATGATCATCTTTAGTCAGTACTCTTCTGTTACAGTATGTGTATCTCCATTTTTTTTTTTAACAAAGTGCTGACCTTCTTGCCACTTTTCTTTGTTCTTAAATGAGCCTCCCTCAGTACAATAGCACAAGCACCGTTCACATTTGAACCTTTAGCATCAGTGACTGTTCCCTTTCTCCTGCTTTGCCGCACACCGTGCTCTATCTCTGGCCGGCCTCTTCCTGTACCTTCTCCCCCCTCACCCTCGCTCCCTGCGCTGCAGCCCACCCGTCCCTGGGGAGGACACTCATTTCGCCCTTCAGCGTGGGCGAGGAGCGCTCCGAAGGCCAGAGGCGATGACTCAGTGGGTCCACGCGTGTGTCATGGGGCGAGCCGACGGACAGAACTTAAAAATAGCTAACCAGCCAGAGGGTCAACATAAAAACAACGCTGAAAGGGCTCGATTTTGTGCGGGGGCTGGCCTGTGGAGAGTTTATGCTAACCCCACAGAGGGAGCTGCTTGACATGGCTGCGCTTTGCCTCGAACAGACACGACTGCAGCAGCCTGGAGACCCCAGCATCAGCCTCGGGGGGAACCGCGGAGCCGCCGCCATTTTCTGAGGTGGCGGGGCGGGCGGACGGGCGCTTGCGCGGGCGGGCGGCCCGGCCTCCCCCTCGCCATTAGCCGCTGCTGCGCCGCGGCTCCGCCCGGGGCGGGGAGCGGAGCGGGGCGAGGAGGTGGCGGGGCTTTTCCTCCTCCTCCTCCTCCTCCTCCTCGGCTTCTCCCGTGCTCGCTGCGCCCCGGCGAGTCGCCTCGCCTCGGGGTGGCGGCGGCGGCGGCGGCCGGGCCATGGTGCGTCGCGCCCGGCTGGCGCTGGTGGCGGCGGCGCTGGTGGCGCTGGGGGCGCCGTGCGGGCAGGGGGCGCGGGCGCTGGAGTGGTACACGGCGTGGGTGAGCACGGCCTACGTGGAGCCGCTCAGCAACCGCACGGTGCGGGGCAACACGGAGAGCGGCCGCTACGGGGACAGCTCGCCCAAGGAGAGCGCCCAGGGCTTGGTGGGCATCCCCCGCGGCGCCTCGCCCCGCCACATGGAGGGCTGCGCCGCCGACACCGACTACGACGTGCCCCTGCCGCCCGGCGGCCGGCCGGCCCCCGACGGGGAGCCGCCGGCCTGGATCGCGCTGGTGGCCCGCGGCGGCTGCACCTTCAAGGACAAGATCACCAACGCGGCGCGGAAGCGGGCGGCGGCCGTGGTCATCTACAACGAGGCCCGCTTCGGCAACAGCACCGTCTCCATGTCCCACCTGGGTGAGCGCGGCCGGGGAGAGGAGGAGGAGGAGGAGGAGGCGGCGGCTTTGTCTAACGCGGGGCCTCGGTGGCGGGGAGGCGATGCCGAGAGCCGCTCCTTCCCTCGCCTTCCCCCCTTCTCTATCTCTCCGCACCCCCAGCTCTGCCCTCCGAGGCCGTGGCAGCGAAACTGCGGCCCCAGGGGCTGGGGGGAAGCCATTCCGCCCAGAGCCCTCCTTTTCCCCCCAGCAGCAGGAGGCGGGCAGGCTGCCTCTCGCACAGGAGCACGCCAGGTCGCCTCAAGATGCCTTCCGCACCTTCAGAGGCAGAGCTGTAGCTGTTTGGGAATAGCTTTCTGGTACAGTCTCTATTCTAACAATCATCTCCCGTGCAGGTCTGTGAGGGCAGGGAGGGAGATAGAAACGTCAGGTAGTTCTGAGGTGCTGGTGGATGAGGTAGGGAAACTGATGCCTAGAGAAAAAATGTTGACTGGGCTCGTCTGAGCATGCTTATCTGTAGCCTGCAGAAAGGCTCCGTGATTCCTGCAGATACAAGGGCTCCGATGCTCTGTCGCTGCAGCGTCTGCTCAGGCTGTGCAGCTAAAGCACGCTGCTGGGTTTAACGAGCGTGTCCATATCAAATGCTTAACCTAAATGGGGGGGGAACCCCTCAAAACCGTGCTGTAAAAATCTGTTAGCATTTGCAGGCTTCCGAGGAACTGGAAGGTCTCCTCTGAAGGACATAAAGGCAAAGCAGACCATCAGAAACGCTGAAAATGCGTGGTACTGGTGCAGTGAGTTTGCTAATGCCCAGGCCATCTCTTGGTGATGAGGTGGGGGAAGACCAGCAATTTGGTTGAAGTAGAACTATATGGCACTTCTAAAGAAAATAAACGTGCTTTCTTTAATACAGTGAGCTGAAAATCTCTTGGAGCTGTTGCTTCCATAGCATGTATAATATACTGGATGTATTGGCTTGGCCCATTAATCCACTTGGCTTTCTTAATCCACTGAAAGTGGAGGTGGATGCTAGGTAAGATCTACCTTCAGTTTTGGTTCCGTGTGGCAATTAAGATTCTTCATTTTGTAACTTTTCTTACTTTTTCTTTCCTTGTTGCCACTCTATGTTGGTCAATCAGTACAAGTTTTTTTTTTTTTTCCTGCAGGGTGGAATTTTCCCACATTCCACTTCATGCCCCGTCATAGCCTCTCATAGCTATTATTTGCTTTTCTGTGAAATCTCTTCTTCCTTATCTTATTTTCTCTTTTTTTTTCCTGTCATCTCTGTTGTACAGATGACCTTCTTGTGTTGATGCTTCAGTTCAGACTTGCTGCTGTAGTTACATTTATTAGTGGTATGAAGAGAAGTCCTCCACGACTTCTGCTGCTCCGTTAACATTTTCCTTTGTAACTGTCAGAATTTTGATGATAAAAACTCTACCTATGTAAAAAAAACTGTGTTTTAGTATAGTGTACGTACAAGCATACATTTGTACTTATTTATACTGACTCCACAAATGCAGGTTGGACCTCAAGATGGTTTGGATTGGGTGGGAATATACCGTGTAAAAATATAAGCACTATCTTTGAGTAACAGATTTTTGTTTTATGGTGGGAACTTTCAAACGAGTAAGTGTTTAAACTAGCTACTAAAATTTGCAGTGCGCTTTGCTGGAAGTAGAGGGAAGAATTGCTGCTAGCGTTTTAAATCTTGGATTGTTTGAAGAAAAAGTCTGTGGAAGGTAAGGGAGCATATGGAATAAAGCGTTTTTACAGGATTTGAGCTTGCCATTTGTCTGAAGGGATTTGTGAACTGGCATAGAAGGAAACCCTGCTTGTGAGAGGAGTGCTCAGAATGAATACTGTAGGAAAACTGCAGTGCTGTAACTGAGGAGTGGAGTTGCAGGCATGAAGCACATCCACTGAGTGGATTTGCAGTTGGTGGCGCTGGAAATGGTGTGAGATGGAGCAATCGTTCACGCTGATAGAGGTGCAGCCTGAGTTACATGCGGATGATAAGTAGGTAACTTTCCTGATTTGGTGTTTTTAGGCTTATTCCAGCTTGAGTGTAAAGATTCTTGATTAGGCAAAGAGGCGATTTGCTCTAGCTGTTGTCAGAGCATTTGATGAAGGACAAATTCTGCAGTTTAGTTTTTTGTTTTGTTGGTACCTTGTGTGCTTCGTGAGTGCAGTGAGTAGGGATTTTAATTACAGTTTTGGAGTAGAAGAGCCAAGAGTTTGAATATGTAACCTTGCAATCCTGTTCCTTTTTCTAGAATCAAGCCCTTCAAATATGACTTTTTACTGATGTCTCGTGTATTTCAGGCCTTTGGTTTCTGTCTGAATTGAAATGTTGGAAGTCTTGTCTCCTTGAGGGAAGTAATGGAACAACTTCACGTGTGCCTGAGGAGGTTTTTTCCAGTGGAAAGTATTTATTTTACCTGAATTACTCAAGCAGTTGCACTTGTTACTGAATCTGAACAGTATAAACTTAAGTTTCAGTTTCAAAGGAATATGGACATTTTTAACTGTTTATTTCTGGTGCTGGTGGTGTGGGAACTTGATGTGATACAGAGGCTTCAGATTCCTCTCCAACCCACTGCCAGCTAATATTTGTATACAATATTTATTTTCTTTTTGGAAAGGAATTTGAAGTGGCAAGGTGTGGAGTGTTGTGGAAAACAGAATAATGAGTTAGAGGTGTTGTGCTGGTTGAGAAATTAGCGGGAGGCAGAGGTATATCGCAGAGGAAAGAAGAAGGGGTCTTTTGGTTCTGTATTTTGTTACACTGACGATTCGAAAAGCTCTTGCCAGCTCCAAAGAGGCAAGGTTAGGGTCATCTTGGCGTCCGCTTCAACTCGTTGCCACATTTCTTTCAGAGACCCGAGTGCTGCGTGGGATTCTCGAGTGGTGCATAACTTCTGTGTTACTGATGCCTTCTACTGAAGGCTTCTGGTGCTGTTGTGCTAAAAGGGCACAACTGAAATGAGTGGCTTGCTTAACTTGGACAGTGACTTACGCTGAGCTGCTGTACTGTTCTGAAGAAACAGAAGTGACTTCAAAATGCTGATCTGTTATCCTATATGGAAAAGGACAGGTGCATTGGAAACCTGTGTTGAAAGAAGAAACCTGTGTGGATGTGTGTACCTGTACGGGTTGCTTAACCACTGCCTCTTCTGGTTGCACGTCCTGCTCCTTCAGGCAGGTGGAAACACAACACAAACCCGGGATGTGGGGAGCTGGCACTGGGTTGGGTGGCTGAGGACCAGCTCGTCATCTGGTCGCTATTGTGCTGTTAAGCCTCGGTAGAGATCAGAGGCTTTGTTCTGCAACCAGGAGCCAAAGAGCATGTTCGATGGTAATTGTGGCGATTTAAGTAGGATGCCTAAATAGATCTAAGGGCTGACCTCCAGAGTTTTACCAGGGTGCTCAAACCTTGAGAGCTTTCTGATGTTTCTCCTCAGGACAAAAAAAAGTATATTAAAAAATATGTATGGCTGCAGTTGCCTTCTGGATGATTGGAAATGATCTTTAAGGTAGACGTAGGACTGAATAGAAACGAATGTGGCAGTTTAAGATGCCTGAAGTCAAGATTTTAATCTGCATGGCACTCTTCACATCAGGAGAGTGATGACTTCATTTGCAGGAGAAGGCTGTAACAATATGAGCAGTAAAACTGACCTTGGCGTGCTAGCAGGAAACATACCTTCATCTCCAGAGTTTCAGACTTGTCCTTGTTTCCAGGTATCCTTAGGATTTGCCAGCTCTCACTGCTCTACTTGGATGATAACGCTTAAAAAAAGCGCACACTAGATTTCAAATCTACCTGATTCCACTGAAGCATCAAGTATATCTTAAAAAAAATAAAATTAAATTAAAAAAGGGGGTATTTAGGGTATGAATGCAGCTGCTTACTGTGGGGTTAGAAACTAGTATGTAACAGTAAAGCCACGAAAGCGTGCTCTCAAGGCATGAATGTGGCACTGCGATTTTTATAGGTGTGATTTATGGTCTCCGAGTTGCGTTGCAGTTGAAGCTGATGGGATGACTCAACAGCATTTGTCTTTGAATAATGCGTTTTCAGAACAGAAGTCTAAAATTAGAGCGAGGAATGAGTTAAAGTCCTTAGTCTTACAGGCTGCTCAGGGCAACTGCTTCTCTGAGGCTGCTTTTGTAACAGTGGGTATCAATTTTTTTCTTCCCCTCCTTGTGTCTCATGACCTTCAAGGCCATCGTGTTTAACTGAGTGTGTCTCTGATAGATTGATCACAAGTCTTTAAAACTGTTAAGATGCTTTTAATGGAAATTTGCTTAAAAATGTATACGTTACTTGTGTTAGATCCTTCAAAATGGAAGGTGTCACAGTATCTAGCAGCTGTTGCACAAAAATACGCTGCCTTCCTATTCAGGTAAATAACCGGCTGATAGTTGGACGTGCTAGTGACAAAACAGAAGTAGGAATTAATGATTGTTGTGGGTTTTAAAGTAGTTTTGGTGTTAGGAATTGTGGAGTGATCTATGTAGCAGGTTTGAACCAGCTCTAGATTATGGCTTTGGGGAGGAAATCTGTACTGATCGAAAAATCCAGGCTGCTTCCAGTCTTTTCTTCTCCAAGTCAGAGTGAAACGACTGAAGCCTTCCTCCGAGGCTCCTGGCACTGTGCATAGACTGTCCTCAAGCTCCCATCCTGGTATTTGTAGCTCCTCCAATTGATTAAACATACGTGGAAATCAGGATCTTGGGTCTTGGGGAGAAAGCTCTCAGCAATGTGGGATGTGCTTCTGCCTTAATGTTTTTTTTTCTTGGTAATTCATAGAGGTGCAGCACAAGGACAGAAAGCAAGGAAAGCTTCACCCACCTCTACAGGATTCCTTAGCCTCTCTGGTAATGCTTTTGGGCTGGTTTCGGGAGGAGAACAATATTCGCTAACCAATTCTTAGTGTGCTTGGACTTGTGGGATCATGTGAATAAGCACGTTGTTGGTGAGTAGGACTAATTAGGAAGCGAGTTGCTTGTGGATTTGTCCTGTTTGCCTTCAACTTCACTGCTTTGTGCCTCGTACGAAACCCGCTGGACAAGACAACACATGCTGAGAGCTAGGTGAGAGCTGCTGGCGAGCAAATGCGGGATGGCTGAGTGGAGACCGAAGCTGGGCCTTTCTCCACTAGCACCGTTTTCCTCGTGATCCTCAAAACTTTGAGAAACCCAGCCCTGTTTGGAAATCCTGCTCTTGTGCCAGGTCTGAACGCGGCCGGCGGGTGTAATAGCTCTTACAGTAGGTGAGCACGAGTGGGCTGGTTGCGTAAGGTGGAGCTGAAAAAGGCTGCCTGGCGTTCAAATAGGAGGATTATTCAGCTCCTAATTGGGACTTTTAGTGTTTCATCCACAGCCAGCCGTCTGTACCTTCTGTAGCTCCTGCGAGCTGCGCTTTGTGTGGCAGCAGAGTGGTGTGGCCAGCAGAGCAGTCTCAGCTGGAGGGGTTGTTTGAAATGCTTAAGGCAAATAGCTTCGTGCTGTTGAAGGAAGTAGGTGAGTCCAAAATGGTTGTTCTTGTTTTTTTTTTTGTTGTTGTTGTTTTCTAAACCCCACTTGACACAACGCTATAAATTAGGCAACCATGTGTTTTGACATAGCTTCTCAATAGAGAACATAGCTGGGAAGGGAAAAGGCTTCCTCTTCAGTGGGAGGCTTTGCTGCAGTAGATAGTCCTGTGAATCCAAAAAGGTAGCCGTGATGTTACAGCTTTAGCTTCTCTGTTAGGAAAACCCCTCTTTCTTCCTTGACTTTCTCCCTGAATCAAGCTTAGTTTTGCTTTTTCTCAGAGGTAGGAACGCAAAGCAAACTAGAAAGCCATAATTTACCAAGAGTGTATGGCAGTGTCGGTACACACAAAAGTAAGAGCTATTTGAATACAAATGGCATAGACCGGTGAAAAGGTGACATTTTAATAAGTATGTTTGCTTGCCATTTATTTTGTAATACGTGTCAGGTGTTTCTGAGACAGTACTGGAGATGCTCCTAGACAAAACTGAATAAGACTCTAGTCACAAGAGATCCTTGTTTCTGCTTGTTGGTCTTCACGGTATCTTGTTTGGCTGTGGTACGGTGGTGCTTAAAGTCTTTTCTTGGAGTTAGGTGCTTTTCTCCCCATATGGATTGAGTGCTTTTGAGTTTAAATATAATTAAAAAAAAAAAAAGTTCTTTGGTTGCACGCTCCCAGAAGAGTCCCAAAATTTTTCTTTGCAAGTCCTTGTCTTGAAGTCTCATTAAATTCTGAGTATTTAGTATTGAAGCATTTAAATGTTTAAATTGAAGTATTTAAATGTTTAATGTAATTGAATATTACCTGTTTTTTTTTGTTGTTCACATATCCAGCCTAATTGTGCTGTGCATTCCAATTCAAACTTAATTGAAGGCGTCTCTTTTTGTGGTAGTTTATATACTGTCTCCAGCTGCAGCTAAAATTCTTACGCTAACAAAGACCAGCTGCTCTTGAGTTGCATGTCAGGACTTTAGCAAATTCCAGATGAGTGGTGTATAACTTGCCTGCCTTTTGCATGGCATCTCTGCCCCACCTTGCTGTACGGAATGAGGAGGATAGGACTTTGATAACAGTAAAAGTGCATCTGCTGAAGTTCCTCTTCTGCTTGAGAGTTTCATAATGTAAGTAAAGGGTTCTTTATTAAACTTAATAATAAGTTCTATGCCTAAAAAAAAAATAGGACTACTTTGCAGTTTTAATCTCTGTTCTTAATTGAAGAGACCCAAATTACTGTCAAGCCAGAATGCCAAAATTCTTACTCTCTCTTTTTTTTTTTTCCTCTCCAACAGGAACAGGAAACACAGTGGTGATAATGGTTGGCTATCCAAAAGGAATAGAGATACTGGAGCCAGTACGAAGAGGCATTCCAGTGAAAATGACTATTGTCGTTGGCACACGTCACGTGCAGGAATACATTAGCGGTCAGTCGGTTGTGTTCGTAGCCATCGCCTTCATCACCATGATGATTATATCGCTTGCTTGGCTCATATTTTACTATATACAACGTTTCCTGTATACGGGATCACAATTTGGAAACCAGGTAATTGCAGATGAGGCTCTAAAGCATTTGCAGTTTTTGTGTCAAATCAATTGCCTAACTTTTTTTTTTATTGAAGCATTGTTGAAGACCTGTACCTTCTTGCTACTGTATGATCTATGAACACTACTCAATAATAGTTGGTGAGGATAATAAATAATGAGCTAATTGGCATCGCAAGCTTGACTAATTGTAATTATTAGATACCACTGTGGAGTAATGGGAAATATATTTAGCCAGTCATCATCAAAAACTGAATAAAGCCAGCTTCTTATGTGATTTGTCACCTAAGTTAATTTCTCGTGTCAAAAGGACAGAAGTTATTTTCATTCTTATGTAATTTTCATTCTGAAAGTACAGGTTACACTAACCAGAATATTTTCTTTAATGGGGAGAGACCATAGTAATTTTTTTCCTAAGATGCAAGTGATTAGGGCTAAAATTTTTGTTTCTAAAGCTTTATGAAAACTGCTTGTGATACCTGTAATCTGAACTGCAGCAGACTGGAAGGAGCGTGTGTGGCGAGATTCAGCTCTTTTGGACTGTCAGAAGTTCTGAGTGTGGTAGGAGTACTGGAAGGATCAGGAAGAAATATCTTTGGTCCTGCTTTCTTTGCCCCTTCCAAATCCATGTTTTTCTCTGAGATAATTTGAGGGGGGGGGGGGGGGGGGATGGAGATCAAAAAACACAAAACCAAGGATTTTGACTTCAAGAGTCTGAGCTCTGATTATAACTTACAGGACTCTCTTAGGAAAAGAAATGTGCAGTCTACTTGAGGTGTTGATTCCCTTTAGTCTTTTTTTATTAATATTTATGTCTTAGCATTCGTATTCTGGGAATATTTTCAAGAAAATAAAATTTTTGAGAAGTCTGTATAGAAAAAAAGAGGGCATTAGAACACACGAACTCTTTGGTGAAGAAAGGTATTTCTTCCTGTTACATTGGCTTTGATACAATTCACACCAGGGGGACTTCAAATGCTTTATAGTTTGTGTTATTTAGATCGAATGCGATGTTTCCCAAAATAAGTGCCGCAAACTCTTAATAGTTTGTCATCTAAATGCTTCTTAATTAAGTAGTCTAGCATTAGAAGGCCATAGCACTTTCCTTAGTTCTTCTTCTCTTAAAAATACTGTTGAAAGAAAAAAAAACCACAAAACTTCATGAATATCTTGGCCTAGATGCGTTGTTAGAAGTCTTAAAGTGAATTTGTGAAACAAAAATTTACTTTTCTAACACAAATTTTATTTGTTTGGCTTATTGACTTCCAAGTAATTAAAACTTGGAAGTCAATTATGGTATGCTTTAAAACAAGCTACTATGTAGCTGCTAAGTGAAGGAAAAGAAGGGTATCTTATGGTTTATTCTAAAATTAGTTTAGCAGTAAATCTTTGGAAGAACTCCTTGCTACTGAAGATGGAACGGGACCATACAGGAAATCCTGAGCTGGTAGAGAAGGTAGACTAGGCTGCTGCTGGTCAAGTTCACTTAGAGGGAATTGTCAGGCTACTTCTTAGCATCGCTTGCTAACTTACAGTATTGATTTTCTTATTTTTTATTTTATAAAGGATATAAGTCATTGTAATTATCGTTAAAGGGGGAAGCTGCCATTAAGTCTTTTTGATTCCCATATAGTGTTTCATCAGTGAGGGATCCTGCTAGACAGATCAAACTCTAACTGGGAGCGTTTAGTTTCCAGCAGTAGCTATCTCTTTGTCTGGGAATACAGTACTGCTTTATTTTCTCGCTTCCCCTCCAAGCATAATTAGGGCTGTTACTGTATAGAAGTCCAATATGGTGCCTCACGTCTGTTAAGCCTTTCTTGTCGTCTCCTTTGCATAATGCGTCCTTTCAGTGTAAAGCTTTGTATAATGTGTTAGACAGTGTTTAACCGAGGGGAGGTATTAATAGCTACAAGCAGCCTTTTGACCTGGTAGCCAGCTGTAGGCTACTCGGCAGGGTTCCACCTTCTCTCGAGCTCGCGTTAAACCTACGTACAGCCTGCTTGCTCATTGCTTTGCTGAACGAGAAGGTCTGGTTATACTGCTGTTGTTTCAGCTCTGAGCGCCTCTGAAGTGTAAATTAGCTTCAGTTTTCCAGTGTGGGAAGGCCCTTGGTGCAGGCACTTACTGTACAGGACTACATGCGTCAGTTTGGCCCGCATAGTTGTGTGCCAGTGGAGCCTATTGTTAGAGCAGTATGCCTATAGATAATGTTTTCTATTGTGCCTCAGGAATGCAAAACTTGCAGTCCTTCAGCATCTGCTGGCTGGAAGTATTTCGTAAACAGATTATCTAGCATTCAGAAGACCTAATAATCCACATGAAAAATATTTAAGCTTTGAAGTGTAACTCTTATAACTAGATTCTGTACTAATACTTCAAATTTTTTTTCAAGGGACATAGGAAAGAAACCAAGAAAGCAATCAGCCAGCTTCAGCTGCATACGGTGAAACGTGGAGACAAGGTAACATGGTGGCTTTCATTACTGTTGAATGATTTGAAATCTCTTGTAATGCCTTTATAGAGTGGAAACTGAATTTATTGAAAGATAACCGCAGTGTGGCTCTTACAATTTTAGGTTCATTTTAGTGGCTTTGCCTAGAAGGCTGATTTTAAAATTGAAGAGTCAAAATTTCACTATTTATGAAATGTAAAGCTGTTTTGCAGAATGTTGCAGGAAACTAAAAAGGGCTGATACTGTAGAAATGAGGAAACACTGATCTTATCAGCGCTTGAAAACATCAACAGGTGGATTGTGAAATACTTCCGAGGACCTATTGACTGCACAGTTTGTACAGCTGATGTAATGTTTTCTTTTCATTTAAGGGAACATCCATCTTTTTATTGATAAGAAAGCCTTGGTAATCTAAAGCTTTGAAAATGAAATACTTGGCTTAATCTTTTTTTAACTTACATTAAGGAGCAGTATAGGCTTGAATGTTTAAAAAAATATATTTTTTTATATTAGGATGAAACTATTCTAAAGTTTTAGCACAACTTTCAGAAAGTTAACTTCTTGAGTATAAGGCCTAAACTCACAACTATTTGAACAACTATATGAATTAGATAAAATAACCAAGGTTTTGAAAGGAAAATGCTATTTTATTCAGTTTCAGGCATCTGTGAACCTAGACGCTACATTATTGTCTGACTAAACTTCTGGTTCCATATAGTTGTTTTTTTCCCACCCTTATTTGTCTTATTTGATTAACTTTTACTTAAGGACTGACTTGCTTAGGGGTGGAAAAACAAGGATTTTCTTTTAAATTGATTAATATAATTAAGGTGAGAGAGGACATGTAAGAGCTTCAAAAATGTGTTTCAACGGAAGCTATTTGGCTCAAGGGAGTGTATGTACTTCATGTAGTAAACTAGCTTGATTTTAAAACAGGCTTTTTCAGAGCTTGCCTTTTTTTTCCTTTTATGCATTCAGCATGCTTAGCATTTTAAAAGTATTTGTTATTTTAATTAAGTTGTAAATTCCATCAAAAAATAACCTATTTCAAAACTGAACAGAAGGATGTACATACTTCTGTTTATACAATGGTGAAACTGGAGAGAAAGGAAGATGGAGCTGAACCAGAAGTTGCATAAAGCAGTAGCACAGCATAACATCAGCATAAGAAGGAATGGATGTAAAAGAGTCATGATGAACTCTGTGATGAGGACCACAGTGAACCTGTTAATTGCTTTTAAGTTGATGTTCAGTCAGCCTCTAAAAGGATTGTTTTAGGAGACTTTGCATCAGGAATTTCCTTCCCATCAATATACCTGTGAGGAAAAAAAAATTATAAAAACAAATAAAATTTTAACTAGGTTATTGTACAGCATGCTGGTAGTAACTATGAATGTCATGTTAGATAAGCAAAGTAGAACAAAATTAGATTAAAACATTTAAAATAAAGGTTTTCTGCTTGGTAAATCATGGTTTACCATTTGATTCGAATCATCAAACTGTCAGCAAATTTCAGTAACTTACTGATGCAAATGTACCTTCATGAACTTATCAGAAAACTTATCAGAAAAGACAATCCTGTCTCTACATAAAGGAAAAATGTACATTAGTATTTCAGTCACTGTGTTTGAAAGTGTGTAACTGTTGTGATACAGTACAGTCTTTCGTTATCACTTCTTTTGGAGTTGAGGTGTTTAACTAAAAATAGGTCAACATTTTAAAATTGTATTTGCTATCACGTAGATCTTTCTGAGAAGCTTATGGGATTATTGCGAGATGCACACATTTGGTTATGTGCTGCATGCTTGGATTTTGTCTCCTGCAGAATTAAAAAAAAAAAACAGAATAAATGTGTATCTTATTTTAACTTTGCTTATTTTTTAACAAGAAGATTTACTTGGGAATTTGAAGCATTAAGTATGTAAAGTAATAGCATGTAAAGGAGGGAAAAACTTCCCTTGAACTTGAAAGTTTGTTTGCAGTACTTCATTCATTTGAATGTTTGTGGTGATTTTTAACTGCTTGGGTCAGCAGTAGACATGAAATATACTTGTAGGAGATGAAAGGGAAGTTGGTCTGCTCTGTGTTCTTCTAATGCTTGTTTTATGCAACTCAATTAACACTGAATTACTTATCAGGAGGTACCTATCATACTTGCACTGTAAGTATAAGTATGGCTTCAAGATGGCAGAAAGACCTGATAGGGAAGATATATAGCCCTTAAAAAGAAATAAGCTGGGGGGCAAAAATCCTATGATTTGGCTTCTCTGGTGTGAGCTTGGAGAGATGTTCTAAAAATCATCCCAGATTATTACTTCAGTTCTCCTCCTCTAGCTTACAAAGGATATTTAGTAGGTTGTGGTAGAAGGGAAAAAAAAAAAAAAAAAAAAAAAAACATGGGAGGAGGAGGCTTGTAGTACTTAACCCTAAGAATTTCCTCCTACTTAATCTCTTGCAAGTCATTGGGACCGTCAGTAAAAATAAAATGAAAGCACAGCACACTATTTTATTTTATTTGTGACATTTTGTAAAATTTCTTGATTTTAACTGTCCATTGTTCATTGGGAGCAGAGTAAAATCTTAAAGATAATGTTTGAGGTATAACAAATGGCTTAAGATACCATGTGTAGTTATTTAAATTAGAAAATCTGAATTGGGCTACTTTTTAATATTTGGTATCACTTGATCAAATTGCCTCTTGATTGAATCTTGATTTAAACGAGGGAGACATTTTTATTTGCTAAACCAATTTATACTGTTTTGTGAAATTATATATTATTCAAAGCTTGTTCTGTAATTACATGTGACTGTAATTTACACATTTAAATGTGTTATTTTCAGGGTTTAGATGTTGATGTGGAAAACTGTGCTGTGTGCATCGAGAACTATAAACTGAAAGACACTGTTCGAATTCTGCCATGCAAGTAAGTCACCGTAATTATTCTCTTCACTTTGTACTATGTTTTCCCAAAGAAAAACTCGGTGAGTCTTCTGGAAACTCTTCTGAAAGTGATGGCAGAGCTGAAGCTGTGCCATTTGTATGGCCTGTTACATGTCGAAGGGCACCAGGAGACAAGACAGTACTTCATATTTATGGGGAAAAGAAGCAATTGGGAGAAGTGTAAAAATGAAGTAGAGCTTTCTTAATATTGTTTGAATTGTACACTGTTGAAGTGATAGCTCAGTAGTGTCATTGTAGTTAGTAGCATCTTTTATTTTGGATTAGCATGACAGATAAAGACGTTTCCAGAAGTTATGGTTATGTCTGTCCTGTTAATTTAAGCAGTGCTTAAATGTCAGAGTTACAGAGGAGTTGGGTTACCTATTAAGGTAGCAACTTGTGCTTCTCTTGAAAGAGTAATGTTTGATATTTCATTACAAGTTCTAAAGGGTATTTGTTTTCTTTAGGCACATCTTCCATAGAACGTGCATTGACCCTTGGCTTTTGGACCACCGAACTTGTCCAATGTGTAAACTAGATGTTATCAAAGCTTTGGGATACTGGGTATGTTGCACGCTTACCTTTAATCTTCAAGAAAAAAGCACAGTGCAGGAAGCAAGGCTTCGTGTAGCTGTTCAGAATGACAACAGTTGTTACTTGGCTAGACTGAAGAAGGTGGGCAAAGAAGTGAGTTTCTGATGAGAACTGGAAAAAGTGAGGCTTTTGGGTAGGAGCTTAGTGTGGAAGAGCTTATGAATCCTCTGTGTACTCTTCTGTGATTATCATTTTTTTCTATCAACAGCTGACAATAGTAATGAAGTTAAAGCAAAGGTGAGGCAATTTGCCCAAGCTACAAAAATATAAATTCAGTAGATCTTGTGTATATAGTTGATATTGCTGAGAACTGTGATTCAAAGGAAATAGTGATTTTTTTCTATAGTTTAAGTGTATTTACGTATGCTTCCACATATGCTAAGTGCTTTATCCCTGTAAGTGGGCCAGTACTGAGAACCTTCCTAAAGACATTCATTAGAAATTGGTTAAATAGAGAAAATGATGTGCTCTCATTTCTTCCTGACAGCACCAGAAAAGAGAGATGAAGACACATGCGGTAGGTTACTTGGTCACTGTTGATAAGTAGTCTTGAGTTCCACTTAAGTGCCGTAGGCATGAACGTACCTCTTCTCCTCTACTGATCTATAGGGGTCTTCAGAAAACAGAGGCATTCCTTGGTTTCAGGGTTTCAGGCTTCCTTTCGTTCGCTAGGTTTGCATTTCGACTAGCTGTTCTCTTACTTCATTAGAGACTTAGAAAGCCTGTGGATGATTGACTTTGCTTTGTGAAAAGAGACAATACTCTTGCTACGTAGTATGTATGTAGGCATATATTGTCTGTATATATACATATAAACATGCACCACATCATGGTGGTTCTGCGTAGTAAAGCTTTATCCAAGAATTGCAGTCTTCTCATGTGAAATAACTTGTTACATTAATATTGGTACGTTAATGGCTTACTACTAGCTCATTTTCAATTCTTGGTGTTAATATAACTTGTGTTACATGCAATGAAAGGATATATCCTTCTGTATGGTCTCAAAGCTGAGACACTTTAAAATACTTCTATTCCTTGAATTCGTACTGCTGTAGAGTACTGATACCAGCCCTAACCAAGGGGAGTAATGCCTCCTCTGCTTGTTGGCGAAAAGAATGTGGGAAGCAAGTTGAGCAGGGTTATGTTAAGTACAGAAGCTCAGTTCTTTTTTCTGATGGAATGGGGGAAATGTCTTGCTTACGTGTCAACCATTCAAGTCATGCTGAAATAGCAATGTGAGAAGTCATTCGGGTTTTCTAGCTCAGTTTTCAGCCTGATCCAGGTTGTCCAACCTGATTTGTAAAGTGTTTGTGTGAACATCTTGTTGATGTGAGGACAAGTGTGAAGAGCAAGGCAGTTCTTCCAGGAGTGTGCTGGCTGAGTGACGCAATGGCAGACACCAGTGTGCAGCCTTGTTACAGAACTCTGCTGAACTCTGCAAAGAGTCTGAAAGCTGACCTCGATCTTATGGTAAACAATTTGGCTGCTTCAACTTTTTCAAAGGGCTCAAGGTAGAAGGAAGGTAGGAAGCCCAGTTACCTGCCTTATGTTCTGCAAAAAATAGGCTTCTTGTCACAGACTTCAATGATCTAGTTACTACTTCTTAGGGAAAAAAGAGAACTGCATTTCACCATTTCACCTTGTCTGACTTCCTGACTTAGTAGAGCATTATTGAATCTTGTATCTTTGCTTATTTAGCTGCTGAAATTTTGGAAACAAAATCATTAATCCTTTCCCCAGTACACATACACACCTGGAGGTTAGTATCACGTGTGTCTTAACTTGCATTCAAATGTAGTTCTATAGCTTATTTAAAATTAATGTTTTGATGCTTAAGAAAGGATCAGCATGGAATTTCTTAAGGTGGGCCCTTGGTAAATGAAGAGGGGGAAAAAGGTTCATCGTGAAGTCCCCAGAAGAGCTATTTCTACTGTAGTGTACTTGCTCATGTTTAACTTATGTTGGTATATTAATGGTAGTTATAAGGTTCAATTTTAGGAACAGAATTGTGCATGTAGGAGTTATGATCCATTCTAAAAATTGGATTACAAATATCTCGTGCTGTACAACAGGTGAAATAAGTTCCTTTGCTCATGCTGCATACGTTTTGTTCCTGCAAAGTGAGAAGCTGTCACACTTGTATTTTTGGGACAGGCTTTAAAGTTAGACTGGAGGAAGAAGAGGAGGGAAACTGTTTCTTACATCAGATGTTTGTTCACCCCAGTAAACAAATCTAAACTTGCCAAACTACTGTCATTGAAAAACGGCAGTTTCTAGACATGTAAAGGATCAATAGGTTTGCTCAGTGAAGACTTGATATGTGCTGAGCGTGCTGCTAACGAGGCTGCAGCAATGCTGTTCTGAAGTGTTGAAGTACTCCATCTGAAAGGCTGGCTGGGTTGACTGCTGCCACTCTCAGCTTACTGAGTTTCTTTGGTTTCTGACGTTAACATTGGAAGTAGATGATATTAAATATTGTGCCCATGAGGTCACCTATAATAGGCAATACTAGGTGAAAAAAAGGTCGTTTTCTATTAACGTGATGTTGTAAATATGGAGGCGTGTAGGTGGGCAGAAGTGTGAGTTAATATATTTAATTTTGAAGGGGGACTCTGAAGACGCACTTGAAGTTCCAATACCTGAATCAATAAGTGGCAGTGTTTCAGTTGGAAGCCTGAGTATCGCTTTACAAGAAGACGACAGAAATGAAGTGAGTGAATTGTCAGCTTCTTCCACCAGTGAATCTGTATTGCAGTGTACCAGTCTAAAAGAGGATGCGGGCGAAACCACAGCATTACTTGGTAAGTAATACTTCAGTTTATCACTTGACAATCTTTGATGCCATTAATTGCATTAGAAGGAGACTTTCTCCAAGTGATGTTAGTAGTCTTAGTGCTGCAGTGCAGACCAGATTGAGTGGTGTTACTGCTGATGTTCAAAAAACACAAGCAGGTAGATTTTGAGAGAATCCCGTAAGATGAAGAAAATTGGTCTTAAAAGGAAAAAAAATGTAAATAATGTTTTGGGAGGATTTCTTACCTAGAGATAGAACCTTATATATACATGAATACTTGATTTGTTTCCAGACCTTAGATTATTGCTCTTTATGGGTTTTTTGGGTTAAAAACTGGCTGGATGGCCGGTCCCAAAGAGTTGTGGTGAATGGAGCCAAATCTGGTTGGAGGCCGGTTACTAGTGGAGTCCCCCAGGGCTCAGTGCTGGGGCCGGTCCTCTTTAATATCTTTATCGATGATCTGGATGAGGGGATCGAGTGCACCCTCAGTAAGTTTGCAGATGACACCAAGTTAGGTGCGTGTGTCGATCTGCTCGAGGGCAGGAAGGCTCTGCAGGAGGATCTGGATAGGCTGGAGCGATGGGCTGAGGTCAACTGCATGAAGTTCAACAAGGCCAAGTGCCGGGTCCTGCACCTGGGGCGCAACAACCCCAAGCAGCGCTACAGGCTGGGAGATGAGTGGCTGGAAAGCTGCCTGGCAGAGAAGGCCCTGGGAGTGCTGGTTGATAGGCAGCTGAATATGAGCCAGCAGTGTGCTCAGGTGGCCAAGAAGGCCAACAGCATCCTGGCCTGTATAAGAAGCAGTGTGGCCAGCAGGTCTAGGGAAGTGATTGTCCCCCTCTACTCGGCTCTGGTGAGGCCGCACCTTGAGTACTGTGTTCAGTTTTGGGCCCCTCGCTACAAGAAGGACATGGAGGTGCTCGAGAGAGTCCAGAGAAGGGCAACGAAGCTGGTGCAGGGTCTGGAGAACAAGTCTTACGAGGAGTGGCTGAGGGAGCTGGGGTTGTTTAGCCTGGAGAAGAGGAGGCTCAGGGGAGACCTCATCGCTCTCTATAGGTACCTTAAAGGAGGCTGTAGAGAGGTGGGGGTTGGTCTGTTCTCCCATGTGCCTGGTGACAGGACGAGGGGGAATGGGCTAAAGTTGTGCCAGGGGAGGTTTAGGTTGGATGTTAGGAAGAAATTCTTCACTGAAAGGGTTGTTAGGCATTGGAATGGGCTGCCCAGGGAGGTGGTTGAGTCACCATCCCTGGAGGTCTTTAAAAGACGTTTAGCTGTAGCCCTTAGTGATATGGTTTAGTGGAGGACTTGTTAGTGTTAGGACAGAGGTTGGACTAGATGATTTTGGAGGTCTCTTCCAACCTAGACGATTCTGTGATTATATGTTAAGCTAAAAAGGTGAATCTAGAAACAAATTTTCTTCTAATTCCTGGCTTCTAGATGTGGATGTCAGTAATAACCGACATGGAGAGCATCTATCTAATGGAAATTCCCACTGAACTGCTTCACGGAAGATACCTTGAATAGACTGTTGAAGAACTATTATTTTTTATTTAAGTAGTATGAACTCTTGTCTGGTTAATGGAAAAATAACAATGTAAATTATTTTACCTTTCAAACTTTTCTAGCTGGTGTTCCAAAAGGGCTAATAACTAAGAATTTTGTACACAAGAGGATTTTATAAAACTTCCTCTGGATGTCTCATCCTATAAAAAGATGCAATAACCCTTTTTCTGTAAGCATTATTACAATGTCGTTGTGTTCCAGAGGGCTGTAACAAAGTTGAAGACTAGGCAGTGAAACAATGTAGAATGTCTAATGGATAAATATTTTGGAAGCACTATTTGTGATCCGTATGTATATATATATGGAGAACACTTACAAGGCTACAACTATTAAAATGTTCTGAAAGTTCTGTTGTAATTGGAGATGGACGTACTTAAAAGACACAATCTAACCTTTGAAGGAATCAAATAACTTCATGGATATGTTACATATCCTTTTTGGTGATGGAAAAATTACCAGTTGCAACTTTCCTTACATGTAACAAATACTGATTTGATCTTGTAATGTGTTCCACTCAGAGTGGATGCTGAGAGAAAAGGAGACTTTCTCCACCTCGCTAGCTTTTGATACTGAATTTGGCAGTAATAGGTTATGCAAGGTGGTCTTCACGTGCTGAGCATGTAGACTTGTTTCGGTATATGCACACTGGTTACCTCTTTCAGTCTTAAACTCAGTAGAACAGAGGTGAAGGGCTAACTATGGCTAAAATATTTATTAGTCTATTTATAAAATTTTACTTAATTCCTTCTTATTCCTGCACCCATCCTGTCCCACTTTATGTAAAAAATTGGAACTGTTTCTTAAGAGTATACAAAGTTTGAATTTTTTTTCTTTGCATAGAGACGCTAGAAATCTTCTCCTGGAGACTCCATGGTGGGAGTTTCCACCGGGTTCGTCACTAGCTTTTATTCCTTTCTTTTAGATTAGCAGTATTGTGCCTTATAGTAAAACACCTATGAAACCTGAAGCATCTGAGAATGAATATAAACCCTGGCATCTCCCATTATGACCTCTTATTCAAATATTTATATACTGTAAGTGGTATAAGGAATTGCTAAACTGTTTTGTAAAGAAATATGTATATTTAAAACACTACTTAACTGTGTTAAACGAATTGTTTAGGATTTTAGCATTGTCATGTTATAAATGTGCTATGTTCCTCAGTTTTTTTGGTAAAGCTGTTATTACAGGTTGCTTAAAACAAGGTCTTTTACTAGACGTTTGTTTTAGAGTGTATTTTGTTTTTAAAATGTATATTTGGAATGTTTTTAAGAAAATATGCAATTCTTTTTCTAACTTATATTGAGCTTCAGTAGAAGCAATAACTTTTTTTTTAATTTTAGAATGAATGTTCCAGAAATGAGAGGTTTCAGCTGGGGAAATATAATCTGAACTTCTACTTTGCAGAGCAGACGTTTGATCCTAAATTTCCTTTGAAATATTCTTCCTCATGCCTACTTAAAAAATAAATCTGCCTCTTCCCTGTAGGAGTGTAACTTTTAGGTTTACTGGAAAATTATCAGGTTGTAGTTCTGATGTCACCAGCAGGTGCAAGTTTTTGTGATGCCTTTATCTTACAAGAAGCACACGAGAATGGAATATGACTGACCAACCACCTCCAACACTGAACAAATAAAAAACAACCCACAACTAAAACAATGTAGAGGGACGCTTGTCTCCAAAAGAAGCCTACCAACATTTCCAGAACTGCCTTTTTAACTATCTCTTCAATATTAAAAACTAAGTCTTCTCCCTCTTCCTTAACACAAAACTGAACATTGATTTTTAGTAAATGTTGAGAGGGTTTAAACTCTAGCTCAAGGAGGAACCAAAACGAGTTATCAAGAGAAGTCTTGTCAATCTGTGGATTGTGTCTTGCTGATACCTGCAGTGCAGTATTCATGCTGGAGGGGAGAACTGTGGTAAGTACATCAACTTTTAAGTAATACTTCTAAAACAAAATGCCTTTCTTCAGAACCAAAGCTGAGAGCTGGAAGAAAATCTAGATAACCTGCAAACTGACAAGAGTGCCTATAAAATCTGAAGTGTTAACAATTTAGAAAAATGGCCGAGTGTGAAGACTGCTAGAACATGTCTTCTGCTGCATCTATACCGGTTACATTTAAGCTTTCACAAGAACAGTTTGCACATAATTTGTGATATATTTAGGTCTTGTAAGGCCAGCTGTGCTGCTGAGGAATGATGACAATAAAAGGCCGAATTGCAGTGCCTCCAACAAGCAGTTTGCTCTCCTCGGAAGCACGATGACAAAATCTTCCGAAGCGAACATTAGTCTGACCTCAGTCAGACAGCTTATTATGTGCGTTAGCAAAAAGAGTGGCAGTGTAAAAATACAGAACAGGAAAGAGGCCATCTGTGGAGCTTAAAGCAATAGCAAGAGGCTTAGAAACATGAAGTCTATCACCTACTGTTAGAACTCACCTAAGGAACGTTCAGAGTATGTGGGTGTAGGCAGCTCTAGGTAGGTACAGGTTTTTGCTGATCTGGACTGACTCTGTTGGATCAAACCTGTATTTCTAGTTCCTAGCACTGTAACTACCAACAGCTCATATGAAGAGCAGAGCTGAGTCTTCCTCACCATCTGGAGGATCTGTAATCTGCCTTTCTGCTTGGGCTATTTCCTGCCTAATGTGGGAGCTGATGCTGTATGCTCTGCGGGTTCCCTTCCTAGCTGCATGTTTTTCATAAAACATGCAGGAGCCTCTCTCTGAGATATGTCCCTTTGTCAGATTTTGCTGAAGTCACCCAGAGGGCTTCTTACAGCAAGCATATATATAAAATAAAAAAGCAAAAGCCCAGTGCCAGCATAAAGTAGAGAGCCCTCCAGTGGCAGTGTTGAATAAATAAATTGGAGCAAATCCCAGCTGAATTGAGGGATGTTATTGCAGAATGATGAGTTGCATTAGTAGGCATCATTAATTATGATGTTACTGTTGGGGAGAAAATTTGCGAGGTGCAAAAGATGTAAAAAGGAGCTGTAAACATCTCAAAATGGACTGGTGTTTAAAGTGAGACTAAAGCCCCCCTCTTTGGTCAAAGATCTTGGCTTATTAATAGTCAAGTTGGAGAATAAATAACTTCTTAAACTAGCTTCAGTTTTCAGACCTGTTAGCAAGCAAAAATGAACATTTCAGATCTAAATGCATGTTAACAATGACTTTCATTAGCAGTAATACCAGTTTAACTAGACAATTGAATTTTTTTCACTAATTACCCCTAATAAAAGACCAGATTTTTTTTTTGACCCTAAGCAGAAATGGGCTTGAAGCAATGCTTGGATGAGATTCTCTACAGTATTAGGAAAAATTGATTAGACAGCAGTAACTCCTTCCCCAGGCCCCCCACCCACCAGCTGTATGAATATCATCCGATTGGTTGCCTGTTGCCAGTAATCGGTGCTATGCTCTTAAGAGGAGGTATGTCAGAGGAGTTGTAGGATGGTTTAAATACAGTGAGAATGTGTTTAACTCTTACTAAGCTAATGAACTGGGCACTGGTATAATAAAAGCCCAATTTTGGTAGGAATATACTTGGGTAAATTCTGTTCTGTGCTAGGATGTAATTGGGCTCAGGGAAACACTGTTACACCTACTTTTTTAAACACGCCAAGTTTTTTTTAACCACTTCTTGATTGAGGAGTGGTCACCCTGGTTTTCCTTCCAGCACGCTAAGCTTTCTCTAAGACAAGCCTGCAGCAGTTGTGCAGAGAGGAGCCCAGCAAGCAGATGGTGGTGATCATTGTCCCGCTTTTTATGCCCTGTGGTACAAAGCATGGCTGAGACAGGCAGAACTGTGCTCGCAGGTTTTGATGAGCTCCATCAGAAGTGAAAGTGCTGGGTTTACATTATGGTGGCAACAAATAGGCCAGTGGGTTGGGCTGTTTATTTAGCTCCCCCCAAAAGCAAAATTCTCGTGTCTAGGCAAGAACAGACATGCAGCTACCGTTAGCGATACCAGTTGTCACTTGGAAGTGTACACCAGTAGGTTAAGAAGGGCAGTGTGAATTGGCAGAATATTTTTTTCAGTTGTTGCCAAGGCTGCAAATACATAATAAATACATGGGTTTGGTGCATGTAAGCATTCCAGCGTTCAGTGAAACGTGGAACTCCTGCTCAAAAGAGCCTTAAGGGCTCTGTATCACTGCAGTAGTGATACTGTTGTGGAAAGTGTGTGGGTAATTGGTCTTGGTCTATTTTTTTTGTTTTGAGTGGAGAGGTTGCATGTGTAGTTTCCAGTAGCTGGATTTCACTGGTTGGAGTTTCCATCATTTCGTTAGTCTGAAGCTCAAGTCCAAAGCACTCGATACTGAACGCAGTGTTTCTGTACTGAGACTGTTAAGGAAGTACTGGCTCCACTGTTCTGTAAGGAGAGGTGATACAGAGTTTAGTAGAGGAGTCAGCTGGCAAGATTTTGTCAGGTTAACCTGGAGGGAATGGAGTTCTTGGTGTGGGCAGCTTGACAAGAGACTGTTCGCTTCCACCAGCCTGAGTGAGACTTCACAAGATGGCTCAAACCAATTTAATAGCTTGCTGTTCCATGAGAGAGCGGTCCTTTCTAGTTTTCCACACCACCTATCAATTACTTACTTTGTTCTGGCTCTCACATTCAAATTAAGAGTATGTGATGCATTCAGCTTAAATGGCAGAAAACTAAGTTCCTGAAAGTTAAATATTGTCAAGGTAGGAAGCTGTGTATCCTTACGGTGCGATTGGATGAGCCTTAGAGCTGGGCTCAGGGAACGAGGAGTTGGGGTGGAGAAGGAGGGAAGAGCAAGACTGGGAGATGGAGTTTTATAATAGAGCTGTGCTGAACTAAAATTACTGAAATGAAAGACGGCAGCAGCAACTTTCTCTTTTTATAACCAGAATTGGTGAAAAATAGTAATATATTTTCTGTCCTTGAGGCTGATCTTTACTAGGTGTTCTTTTTCTCTCGCAGGTGGTATGTGAAGATTAAACATGCACAAATCAAGCTGGAGGCTTTTGTTCTTGTTCAGTATGGGTCCTGATCTCTCTCCTCAGATATCCTGCTGTATTGCAAAACTTGGTTTGAGAAAGTTTAAAAGTAGAATGTCTCTATAATTGCATGTGTTTGTGTGAAGAATGCATTGCCTGGAAACTGTCCATTATGCTTCCATTGGACCTGAAGCTAGTTTTCACCACCTGAAACATGGTAATGATAGTGTATTTTTAAACGAGCATATCCTTCTGAATTGAGAACAGCGAAATGAGTTTCCATCACTTCATTAGTCTGAGGCTTAAGTCCAAACTTTGTATTCACTTCTGCTTAAACATAACTGCAAATAACCTCTTGAACTTGCTGGTCTCTGTCAACAACTATTCACCATCAACCCTTACGGTAACCTTGTACTAACTCGGTTGCATTGATTGCATCAAGCACTGAACTACTCTTCCCATTGTGTATGTACAAGTGTAAGAATGTCAAGTTATGCATTGTTGATGTAACTTAATGGCTAAAAGCTCAATTTCCATAATAAATTATACAGACCTTTCAAAAAGCAACACTTTGCAGAAAACACTTTGTAGAAGCTTGAGGGCTTTCTTTATGAGGGTTTTCTTTGTTACACTTGTGTGAACAGATCTGGGACACTCAGAAACAAGCACAAAACCAGCTTAACTTTGTGCTGGGTAGCTAGGGGGACACTGTCTGCAGTAGTTCACATCCTTTCTGGATGTTGTGTTCTCTGCATAACCCGCTATGGAGCTGTGGTGGGTTGAGCTGTGCTGAGAAGCTAAGGGCTGTGGGGCCAACGTTCAGTGTGTAAGGCTTTTGTTTTTATTCATTGCTTCATTTAAAGCTCAAGAAGGGAGTTCTAAACAAAAGATTAAAAGCTATATGCTTTTTTTTTTTTACACCACTTTTTGAAGAGGGACACTAACAGGGAAAAGATGAATATGGAATAGTTTTGTTGTATGTCAACGTTAGTTGACGAGAAGCAGGCAAGGTACAAATGCAAAGTGTAAGCAGTGTTAACTGTTACTGCTAACAGTGACACAGCACGTGAATAGGTTTTAGAAGGAATTTCAAGAGCAGGGATTTCTAGACTTTGAGCAGACCTAAAATAAATGCTACTTCAGTTGACCTAACACATCATAACTTTGGGAAGTTGTACAAGCCTCATCCTCTAATCCCTGGAGAACATTTCTTACAGGGCATCTTACAAAAAGATCGTGCTGCAGAAGATGAGGGGATTTTATACAAGTAATTGTTACTTTTTATCCAAGTAATTTATCAGTTTACATTACTTACAAAAATAAAGTCAAAAGAAAATCTTGACCTTGCATTATCGATCTTCTGCCTCATAAAAGTTTAAGCAGAAGCTGTAGACTTAAAGCAGCTTTTCTTTATCAAACAGCATTACGTTAGAGTGGCTAACTTTTCAAATTATTTTTCTTTTAATTTTGAGAGTTTAAATGACAGCAATTATTTGACTGTTTTAGCCTACCCTTAGTCAAACATTGGCATGGTACTGACTACATGCTTACAACTGAAGAGGCTATTTTAATCATTGGTAGCCACAAAGCAAGTACTTGTGCAAGCTCTGAAGTGAGAAGAGGCTTATGACTTTGAGTTTTATGAAGAAATGGGACCATTTTTCCATGGTGGATCATTCTCAAAATCACGAAATAATTGTGGTACTTCAACTACTGATGGTATGAAGCCAGTATTGTGTAAAGAGTCAGTGATGTGGAGGAGGAGAGCATACAGTTTTAAACATTACGTAGTCAACACTTTATCATCATAAACATTAAAGATAATCCTTAAGCTTATTCTAAGCATCAAGACAGACTTTCCCCTTCCCAATGAGAAGAGGGAATATCATTAACAAAAGTTGCATCCAGCTTTTTAGAAGGCCTTACAGAGTACAGGAAGAGCCAAGATGAATTTAAATTTCTTATTTTGATAGCGGTTGACTTCAGTTATCCAAAGCTGTTTGTGAATACAGACAGTGAGTGCCCAATAAATACTTAAGTTTAATGTGAAATGGTAAGTAGTATTTACGCCTCTCTCTAGAAATAGAGGCCATAGTTCAGGATGTGCACACGACCTGTAGTCAAAGAAAGCTTAAGGGTAAGGCCTAACATTTCAAATTCAAGCACACATATCAGAAAAACATTATTTATTGTTTAAATGCATAAAATGCTATTTATAGTGTATTACATCATTAATCCAGTGATTTTGGTTTAAAATATACAATTAATTAGTACAGAATGCTGATATCCCCCCCCCAGTGACGAAGTGGTTTTATTTGAAAGTTTTTGTCTCTGAGGGACTTTCCCCAGTATCTAGTGTCTTCAGCAGTCTGAAAAGGCCAGCTGCTTCTCTTATCCGGCTGAACTCAATGCAGAATGCTTGCACTTCTATAAACAAGTCCTGTACATTAATAATTTTGTTTCTGATCAAAGACTGAAGGAAGACACAAACAAGACGTACCAGGCGGTTCTGAAACAGAAGAGAGACGGTTTCATAATCCACATAAGAGTTGGCAACCGGGTTTGTTGGCCCTGAGCAGCACAACCATCTTAACTGAGACATTTCAGCAGTACTTTAGCTACAGCAGCAATCTTTTCCCCAAGCTCTGTACGTGCTGCCCATGCTATTCTACCTCCCGTATTGTATTCAAAAATGGGCTCCCCTGCTTTATAGGACTGTACTGATGGATGCAGGAGTTTTCAAGATTAATCCCATGCACAAATGAAGTAACAGATTGCATAATATATATATATAAAAGTACAGACCACATGTACACATGTAAATCTATGAATAAAAACCCAAGAGACTGTCATCACTAGGGACACTGAAGCTTGCTCATTTTTCTTTATGGTGTTACTTGTAGAAAATAAGACTAAGCAAGAACAATCACAAAGTTTCTCAGTGGCCACACAGTTAAGGCACTCCAGCTGGGAAACGACAGCTGCAGACCAGGTCCCAAACTTGCTTAGCAGGAAGCACTCTTATCACGGAACTGACACATGGCAGTATTGCTGTATCTTAGAAGGACAGGCACTGCCAGGGATGCTTAATCCAAGAACACACCACAGAGCTCGTGGCTGTGAGCTGCAATTCCCTGCCCGGTCCAGTGAAAAGATGGGATCTCGGCTACATTCCTCCTTCCTAGGGGCTGCTGAGGTAGCACCTTGCAGAGCACGTGGAGAATTGTGAACGGCAGGCAGACCTAGGAACTGGCACCTCAGGTCTGTCAGACACAGACCAGTCACTAACCAACTGCTCCCAAGACTAGGATGAAGGCAAATAAGCAGTCAACTATTTCTAGAGGAACTAAGCTTTAAAATTTCCTACCTACGCCAAGGAAGTTCAGAAACTGAACAAGTTGTTTCCCTTGCTACAGTCAAAAATGTGGTCTTTGCAGCACAAGGACTAGTTACAACAGTAACTTCAATAACTGGCGAACATGAAACTCAGAACAAGAGTACAGCTACAAGGTGTTGGCTGGTTCCCAAACTCTGAGGATTGTGCTTTGTTTACTTCTAATCGGGGTGTTTTTGAATGGTGCTTCTCAAACAAAACATCTCGTGTTTCAGTTGCTGTGAGACCTCATAGGTAGTATTAATGTATGTCAGATCTCACACGCCTTGCATGCTACTTGGTGATCAGTATGTGTTCCTTGACCCTCTGTTCTTTTTTTTTTGTCCCCCATGTGCCAGACGCACAGTTGCTCTACGATCTCAGCAGTGTCCCACCCGCTCTGTGGGCATGTTCTCAGCTCTGCTATTTTTCTCCCCTGCTATTCAGCAAGTCACAGATCAATGCATCCATGCATTTCTGGCAAAGTCCCAAAGCAGAGAACCGTCAGCAGCCACCAAAAACTAACAAACGGTTAGTCAGCATCTGGAAGGGTATTTAGAACAAGACAGAGGGGATTTTCCTGCTAAAACCACGCTGAACCTACATCCTGTTCACTACGTGCAGTTTTGGTCTCTGCAGCTTAAGGATATAGCAGAGCTAGAGGAGGAAGCCAAAAAGCTTAAGGGAAAGTAATGGATGCCTTGCACAAATCTAAATAGGCTGCAATCCAGTATGGAGAGGAAAAAGCTGAGGGAGGAATTGGTCAGGACTCAGAAAGCCTTGCGTAAACTGAACATGGAACCGTCCTTCACCAAAAACATATCCAAGAAAACAAGACCTACTTGGTGAAATTCATAAATAATTTTAGGATAGAAGGGAAGTACTTCATACAACATGTAGGTAACAGCTACAAGGAGGGTTAAAGATCCTTAAGTGGCTACAACTTGCATGCTGGTACTGAGGAATTAAGACTGGCTTGGGAAGCAGAGATTATAGCATTAGGAAAGCAGAAATGGGGTTTTAGGTCTTAAAGGAGATCTGAAAGCTGCTATAGGCCAGTAATAGAGAAAATTGAAGGGCAAAACTTCCACATGAGTTTTGTAACATCACCTCAAAGCATGGAACTGTTGGAGACACTTGTGGAGGGAAAAAAACCTCAAAACTAAGCAGAAGACAAACATCTCATACTAGGGGTAAAGAAAAGGCACAGTGAATGCCAGATAAGCTTTTTGCACTTAAGCACTTGAGTCATAAAACTCTGGTTTTGCCAGGGAGAAGTGTACAGTACCTACAGCAAAACAGAATAGTAATTACCTGTGGAGTCTTGTAGGAAGGTGAAAAAACTACTGTTAAACACTATAAAGAATTGTGTAGTGCATTAAGAAAACAAACTACATTTGAAATAAATTATTCTGTCTTACTGCTCCTTTAATGCTATCACCCTTACAAAGTTTCAGCACATATTTCGCAGAGCAAGATGCTGGACCCTTTTTCCTGACCAGCTGAGCAGAATACTCACCTGCATGTATTTGTCTTTAATCTGTTCACAGGTAGAGATACAGTTGGAGATATAAAGATGAATAAACTCAGGAGGGAGATCAACAGCAGTAGTAAGCCTGTTCAAATTAAAAATATCCAATGGTTTATGTAGCCATAAATATTATGATTCTGTTGCAGAACAGATGAGTTAGACCTGTGATACTAGTTTATTCCTGATCATATCATACAGAGCTGATTTCTAAAAGCCTTCACAGATATAGTTCTAAACATTCAGGTTTCTTAGGAATCAAAAACTTTCTTTTAAACCCAACACAGTACAGAAGCTGAATTAGATTTGGTTTTTAATATGTTTGACATACCTACAAAGACTTGCTTCACGTTACACAGACGAGTCAATGACAAATTTCAAATTTAAGAGAAAGGCCTCCCGCTTTCTGAACACCAAGATTCTTCTGCAATAAGCACCACAAGATGATTTGGCTTATCTGTATTTGAATTTCAGGTAGCCAGTGTAGATGCTGAGCTCCTTCCTGGAGTATACAACCCACGTAACTCTTTTTTGTGTGTCAAAAGGTCAGTTTCATTAGTTCTTTCAGATCCAGATTTTAGTCCTAAAAACTGAAACAGTTTGAATATCTGGAGCTCAAATACAAGAGACCGTGACTGAATGAGATTAATGACGCACAATAATCTCAGAAGCTTCTTACTGCAGAACAATTGGAGAACTACTGCATCAAAGAATGGTATTTGTCTATTTTAAGGGTTAACGGAAAGGACACCTATTGCTGTTTAACAGTGCTGACTGCTGAAGTATCTGAGGTACTGCTGTTTTTTGAAGTGCTGCAGCTCATAAGTTATAGATATTGATTTACAGTAAAACTGTCATAAAATTACAACAGAATTAGACTAAAATTCTAACCAGTCCTACCTCAAGCAGTAAAAGGCCTGGCAACAGGGAAATTTTAGACATTTCAGTTCCAAATTTATCTTCTTCCACTTAAAAATCAGTACCACTAGTAGTCATTTTGCAGTTTGAGAGGTTTTTCCTATGGCAGTTCTGCTGTGGGAAAACCAGCGTGCCTGACTGGTGGTTCAGCTATCCCAGGCAGGAGCAAGAACGCTTTTCTTACCGCTCTTTCTCCCTGTTGCAACCGTTAACCCAACCTTCAGGGCAATAACCGCCTAAGTCTGCACCACTGGGGAGGCATGTATGTTCGCTTTGTCAAATGGTATTTGAGGTACGATTCAACTCTGCTGCACAGGGACTGCAGAACAAGGCTGATTTGGCAGTCCACATTCAGTAATTGCCAAGAAATGGAAGAAAGCAGGAAAGATGTACTCTGGTGGTTTGTGGGGATTAGCTGCCTGAGAGGTTCCCCCATTTAAAGTGCCAGCATTCCATTAAGAAAATGGGGTGGATCTATCTGCAGAAGTTATTTCCAAAGAAGACAGGGTGAGAGCATAAAGCAGGATGGCTATTTAATAATACCACCTTTTGTTCACTTAATCTGCATCAAGAACTTTTTTTTTTTCCAGTCAGGTTCTTTTTAAGCAAATACCTCGTTTAAATACTGTTTGGAATTGAACATATCAAACAAGCGTAGCAAAATGACTTTCTAATAATTACCACCTCCAGCTGAAGCTACCTACGCTACAATATGTATTTCCCATTCTTCCCCATGTAGAAACACTTTGCTAATATCAAGAGCAACCCTGCTTTTTTTTTTTTCTTTTGAATAAGTCTCTCCATTCTTGGAGCAGGGGCTGAAAAATTAAACTAGAATAGCAGCTGTGTAAGAAATGTGCTGTAAAATACAGTATGTTATATATATTAAATTTTATATCAGTTATATAACTCCAGCACCTAATTTATTCTTTCTACTGGGAAGTAGCATTTTTTCCTGTTAAATTGCAGTTTTGATGATGCTAACAGGAAATGGTATTACAGTAATATTCTCAAACAGCACCACAGTGAAAAAGGAACTTGGAAACTGGCAGCTTTCTCTGCACTGAGGATATTTGAGAGGTTCAAGTCTCTATGACTAACCCAAAGCTAACTACAAATTGAATCTGGACCAAAATAAGGTTTGTTTTTTTTCTTTAACTAAAGGCAAAACACAAGTACAGCCTTTATGAAAGAAACAGAAATGCCAGAGGTTGCAGAAAGCTACAATTCCACAGCGCTGTCTTCCTCTGCAGGAAGAGTTAGAGCATGCTAACTCTTACTATTAAAAGAGTACTAAAAAGTGAGACAAAACAGAGAAATTGAAAGAGAAATGATAATTTGATGCTTTTCTCTTTCACTTCACTGTAACCTGACTGATTTCTTCAATTTCTGTTATTTCCATTACTTTTGGTAGTCCTCGGAATGCATCCAACTACAGCCCTGCAGCCAGCCCCACAATCGCTTAATAACTGTTCAGTAGGTTGTCTTTCTTTTATAAGTTTCCTGAAGTATGTTAGATTTGAGAGAGTACTTACCGATTTACAACTTCCATTGAATGTAAGGACATGTCCATGTTGACCAAGACAGAAAAATACTCTGTTATCTGACTAGACTGCATCAGTTTGAGCAGCATTTCTATAGCTACTAAAGGATTGTTTTCAACGAGGTCTGGCAATTTGGCAGGAGTAAGACCAATATGGTAAACGAGCTTGGGGTCCTTTTCCAGTTCTCCAAGGAGCTGTAAAGAAAAAAAAGTCTGAATTGTTTTTTTTCTCCTTAACTATTCACATTGCTGCTTGAAATAACAGCTATAATACATGTAAACTACAGAAGAATTATAAGCCTTTGGACATCTCTACTAAAATACGCTGAAGGTGTAAAAGGGGAAAAAATGAAAGAAAAAAGTCTTCCTTCTTTAGTTTTCTGTCCAGCAGAAGAAACCTCAATTTCAAGTACATTGTTGTCAGAATGTCAGGAAGAGTTCTGTAAAGCGTATTTTATAGTGCTAGCAAAACGAGTCATAGGAAAAGCCCACTGAAATAAAGGAGGTGATATTACTAAATTGAGCAAAGATTCAGTGTTGGCATTTCTGAATTCATTTCTCATTGAAAGCTTCCACAGAAGCACGAACAACTTTGCTATCAAAAGATTTTCAATGCAGAAAAATACTGGTACCACTGATCAGCTGATGAGTGGTACCAATACTGATCGGCTTAGCTACATCCAGCCAATGCTATGAAGTTTAAAGATTCCTCTCATTCATACAAACCCAAGTCAAAACCCTTGGGTTTTGGACAATTAAGAGTACCGAATCAGAACACAGATCTAAATTTAAAAACGTGGATCACTTTAATTAAGAACACACAAATCTAACAAACGACCTGTTAGAAAATCAATTTAAACAGATAATTGCATGATACTTACCTGCGTTTGCTGTGGGGAAGTCAAGGGACTTTTGAAAGCTTTGGCCATGATTCTTTTTATCTCAACTCCGGTGCTGTTTTTAACACACATTGATTTATCCCACTGAATTGTGTGATCTGGTTCTATCGGATTTAACCATGCCAATTCATCCTCACATATATGGAGCGGAGGTGGCGGTCGAATAAACTCCGGTCGAAAGTGACCTAAAAAGGCAACAATGTGAAACATTTTTTAAGCTTCAGGTATTCAGTTTTATTTCAGTACAAGAAAGCCCCCAAAGCCCCCATTTCTTTAAGCTGTAACAGTGGGAAGAGCATTATGAACTTCTTTCCCTCCCAGACAAACATTTATTCCTCATTTTTAGTGATGCTGTTACATCAGCCTGGTTTTCCTCTTGGATCAGATCACTTAAGTTACTGCTTCTGCCATCGAGGCATGGTCTTTTTCCCTTCCACACTAACTGCTTCCTGGAGATCTTAGCGCAGATCTTAGTGTAGGGGACTAAGAGCTGAGGGGCATCAGACCCAGGTTTTTAGCCAACAGGTAACACAGGAAACAGCTTGAAGGCACACTCCAGATTTTGAAAAGCCTGGAAATATGAACACTGTGGAGTCTGATATGGAGATAGTTTGATGCATTTCTGTGCTGTTTCATTCATCTTCATTCCCATTTTATACTTGGAAACTACTTCTGAATCATACTACGTTTCATCTGGAGAAGTATAAGGACACAGCACGCCATGAGGTACAACCACAAAGATGTGAAAATGCGCATACTTTCTATAGGAGGCTTTGGTCCACTCACTAAGGCTTCAGTGATCTGGGAGGCAACAGAGCTGTCGAAACCGGAGTTGGAAGAATCTGGGTCAGGATCGCTGAGGATGCTGGGGAAGCTGGCCTTGCTCTGCGTTGGCAGCTCGGACTGGCGTTCTGAAAGAAGGTCAGGCCACAATATTAAAGCATAAAATTGAAACGGAGATGCCTGGAATACTAAAAGTAGTCTGAAACAATCAGCTTTACAGCAGAGCTAGCTTAAAAATAAGAGGGAACAACATGAAATTTAACGCCGTCAGCTAGTACTCAGAATGCCAGTCTGACAGGAGAGGGACAGAGGCATGCAGCAGTGATAAAGATGAAATAGAAATGAATCTGAAATGTAGTCTTGACTTTGGAAAGGTAAGTAACTGATGTAATCTGCTTTTAAAAGCAAATTAGTGGATTCACATGATACTCCTGAAAGAGTTCAGATAACATATCTAGTTTTGCAATCACTTCTCAGAGCTGGGAAGTGAAAAATCTGCAGAGCTACATTTACACGCTGCAATGATAAGGGTCACACAAGAACTGAAGTCAGCTATTCAGATTTAGCCAACACATCTCAGTGGCATCACATAAGCTACTTCTGCATTTGCTGTCAAAAAAGTGTTCGAAAAAGATGGAGTTTAATTGATTCAGGATTCTACATATACAGGCATTAAAGCAATCCTATGAAAGTGTCTGTTTAAAGGCCAAATTACTGAACTTAAGCAAGTTACAGAAAAATTTACCAAAGACATGAAAAAACTTGCCTAAGCCAAACTATTGGGCTCAATACTTGAACTGTCAGATTTTAGGTGTTCTTCTGGCACAGCCTATCACTCTTCTGCATCCAAAGGCTTAAAGGGCTGACCTTCTGTATTCTCTGTATTGTAGAGAAACCATGTTTTCTATCACTTTAACAAAAACAACACACCCAAAAAAGCCAACAACCCGCTACACGATGCCAGCTTGCTTTCCTTCCCTCTCACCCTCCATAGAGGATATTAAATAGCAGATTAACCCTTAAGTAATTTGAAGTCCAAAATTGCTGGTCCACATGAAATTAAACACTGCTTCTTATCCTAACTGAGAGTAGTGCTGACAGATTCTGTGTAGGGTCCATGTCTCTTTCATGCAAAGTGTGCTTGCTCCTTTTCAAGCAACCATGAGACCCTTCACAGCTTCCCATCCACATGAGCTCTACTTCCTGTGACTCTGACCAAATCCTTGAGAGATGTTTGAAGTGAAATACCTGTGAGTGTCAAAAGGATCAAAACAAAGCATCACCTATTGCTAGTTTCTTTCAGGGCTTTCTGTCCCATTATCACATTATTTCAGATCATGCAAACATTTGAATATATGCTCACTGAAGTAGTACAGCACGGTATGTTTTTCTGTTTAATGCATGCTTTTCACCTGTTTTCAAACAAACATTTCTGAAGTCAAAATGAACTGGTCTATAAAATACATCTTCTACTTTATAAACTGTTTCAAATTCCAGTTTTGAGTACTTTCATTTAGCCACCAAACAAACAAGTTGATTTAACAAATGAAATTCTCTGGAAAAAAAAAAAAAAGAACATATTGGGTGTCTTTTTTCAGTCTTGTCTTTTATAATCTAGAACTTACATCCATCAGTCAATAAAAATCACTGATTTGTTTGTATCCCCATAATCTCAAACCACTAATGATGCTTAATTAGAAAAACAAAAGTTTAAGACACACTCCTTTAATTCACAGGTTTTAGAAGCCTCTATGAACCCTTTATAGACATTTAAGTTTAAAAGTGTAACCCTCACTGCTTCAAAAATCAGTTTCAGGTAAGCAAAAGCACAAACTGAGACCAGTATATTAGAACACGCTTATTTAACTGGAACAAATACAGCAACTTGAACTAATACATCGAATTAAAAAACAAACAAACAAACCCAACCACAACCTAATCTGAATACAACCACTTAGGTTCCCATATGGAGGTGTCATGTCTTGCCTACCCCCCCCCCCTTTTTTTTTTTCCAATTTAAACAAGTAACAACAAACTGTCTGATTCTTAACAGAAAGCCCTACAGTGTATTACAAACTGAACTTTCACTACAGGATAATTACCCTTCTATCAAATAAGGGTTAGCAAACAAATGCTCACGAGCACTTTGCCAAAGTCACTTTCTACTAGCTGCAGGGACTTGTCACTTTTGATCTAGTGCGTTACTGTATCAACAAAATCAAGTTACAGACACAGCCTGAGTGAACACCCTGCAAACCAAAGGGAGAGTAGAACAAAGCAGGTTTTAAAGCCGATTCCCAAGATGCTCTATTCCAACATTTTACATTCAACAGGAAAAAAATCATAATGCAGCTTCAAGCAAAGTTGTCACAACTAAGTTCAGAAGACAAGCCAAGTACTTTTTTCCTCTGCTTTACAAAAAAAGAAAAAAATAGATACACTCTTTGAAAAATGTTTATGCTTTCTAAATAATTTGATTTGGCAAATATATTCTAAAGCAGCTCAAATTCATCCAGTTCTAAACAGCCTTCAATTCACCTCAGGGCCACTATTTTGAGGTGCTACCACAATTTACAGCTGTTAAGTTCGGTGAAATCCATGTGAAAACGATGTAAATACCACATTCCAAACACTGAATCTAAGTATCATAATACAACATATTTATGCACTGTAAACAGCACCACTTCATCCTGCATCAATAGGAGACATACACTGAAGACTTCTGAAAACTTTACGGACTTTCTGAAGCATTAGAGATAGACAGGAAATGTCACAGTATTAAAAGAAAAGGAAAAAAAGCTGTCCTCTGAGAAAGTGAATAGAAAGCGGGCATTCCTTCTAGGGAGCTACAGCTAGAAGTCTGAGAAATACAGCATTAATTTTTTTCAGAGGTAGTTTGTTACACAACTCCTACAACGGCTCACAAACAATTATGCATGCTGTTTACTGAGTTATGTAAATAATGATACAAGCACATCTCACAGGGCTCAATTTTGCAAAGCATTATTAATGGTTCTGCGCTGTACTTAAAGCCCTCAGTGTATTGTATTTAAAAAAAAAAAAGACAGAATAAATGCATGCCTAAAGCAACCATCCCTACAAATACAGTTTCGAGGTTCTCTGCATGTTTTAGCTTTAACATGAAACAATGTAACCAGAGAATCAAGGACAAAACAAAACAGATGAAAAAAATGCAGGTTTTGTTAAGGCATGACGTATGCCTTATGCTAAAGTCACAAGTTATCTGAAATTTCAAGACTCTGAATTGATAGAAATGTTCTTGAAAACACAGCCAGGATGAACAGAAGAACCAGAAGGGTTTGTTTTCCCTCTTGACAGTATGCTAGGGTATTCAATTTCCATTTTCAAGAGATCCTGCAGTCTAGAAATAGCAACTGGGGAGGACGCTGCAGATTTGTGCACTGTGAACATGGGGCAGTGTATCCGAGCACAAAAAAAATCATTGACAAATTCTACATGAAAATGACAAGACCAAGATATGAGTGCCTGACAGAAAAAGCCTAGTTAGTGCCTGACCTCACAGAGGTAAGCCACAGAGTTCAGCAACATAAGTGGGTGGCCAGTTTTGAAGTAGTTCCATTTGCACATGCCTAGGAATAACCCCCTTCTAAACTGGCAACTTGCTCCTGACAATATTTTCTGTTTTCAAGTAGCTCCAGATGCGACTTCCCAGTCAACATGATCAGAACAATCACGTTCCTGGTCCTTTGCTTCTTCTGTCAAAGGATAAGCATCATATTGTGCTACCTTTCCACTTAGGAAAGGGTCTCTTTGTCAGGGAGTGTAGTGATAGGACAAGGGATAACGGCTTCAAACTAAAACAAGGCAGATTTAGATAAGATCTATCTTCCTATTTTAGGAAGAAATTCTTCACTCAGAGGGTGGTGAGGCCCCGGCACAGGCTGCCCAGAGAAGCTGTGGATGCCCCATCCCTGGAGGTGTTCAAGGCCAGGCTGGATGGGGCTCTGGGCAACCTGGGCTGGTGGGAGGTGTCCCTGCCCATGGCAGGCAGGTGGAATTAGATGGTCTTTAAGGTCCCTTCCAACCCAAACCATTCTGTGGTTCTATGATAAAAGCAGACCACTCACCACTCCTGAGCTAACGCTGTAAAATCTAAGTTCATTTTAGAAGAGCAAAGATGCAATTGTAATAGCCAATCTCATACCAAAAATACTGCAAATGAGAAAGGGGACAAAAATACACCAAAACCTCACCAAATTTTAGATGAAAGTCTTTCAAAACTTACAACATTTTCTCATTTTAAGGCAGTGACATATGTGCTTAAAAAGCTGCTTGCTAAGTATGATAAAATAGCTAAGACATAATCGGTACTTGAAAACTCTAAAGTTCAGTCCAACTTTTTCCCTATTTAGGACAGACACGTGTTTCCTCAAGTAACTCAAGGCCAAATGTCAGTTCACATTTCCATTCACAGCTGAGCCACAGCTCCTCCTTACCTGCTAATGCCAGCTGAAGGCCACTTATGTCCACTGACTGGGCCATGTTTCCTACATCCATGGACGCGATCTGTCGAGGAGTCTTCTTGAACAGCTCTCTAGGGGGGGCCAACATCAGCTGAGAGAGAAAGAATTTCTCTGGAGGAGTTATGGGAGGTAAGAAGCCTGTGGAGACACAATGAAGAAACAACCCATGTTTTTCATGACAGTACCATCAGTACTTTACATATTTGTCACGTACAAAGGAAAATAAAAGGCACTAAAATAAAATGCAAACTAACAAGTGAATTTTCATGAGCATCATAGATTTGTTAGGGTTGGAAGAGACCTCCAAGACCATCTGGTCCAACCATCCCCCTACCACCAATGTCACCCACTAAGCCATGTCCCTAAGCACCACGTCCAGCCTTTCCTCGAACACCCCCAGGGACGGTGACCCCACCACCTCCCTGGGCAACCCGTCCCAGCGCCTGACTGCTCTTTCTGAGAAGAAATGCCTCCTCATTTCCAGCCTGAACCTCCCCTGGTTCCCCAGCGTCACGGCCCTGACCCCCCTCCGGGCCGGGGCTCACCGGAGAGCGGCGTCCGCTCCGCCTCGTCCCCGCCGCGCTCGGGCGCGGGGTTGAGCAGGTGGGCGAAGACGGCGGCGAAGGGGTTGGCGGCGAGCGGCTCGGTGCGGTACATCTCCCAGAGCAGGTAGAGGGCGGTGAGGCGCTGCGCGGGGCTGGGCAGCAGGTCGGGCTGCTGCAGCAGCAGGACGAGGACGGAGCCCAGGCGGAAGTGCTCGGCCTTGCCGAAGTAGTGGTGGAAGGCGCTCGACAGGCCCTCGAACGTGCTGCCGCCCGCCTCCTCCGACACGATGCTCAGCAGGCTCGACAGCTCCTTGGGCGACAGGCTCATCCTGCCGGCCGCCGGCGGCACCGGCAGCCCCCCGCCGCCGCCGCCGCTGCCGCCTCCCCCTCCTCCTGCCGCCGCCGCCTCGCCGGCCGCCTCCGCCGGGCTGCCCCCGCCCCCGGGCATCCGCCTCACGGAGCCCGGCCCCGGCCCCGCCGCCAGGCCGCGGCGCCCGCTCCGCGCTTTACGGCGCGGCCGCGACGGAGCGAAACGGGGCGGGGGAACGGCGGGAGGGAGGGAGGGGGGAACGGGGACGGGACCGGCGGAGGGACCGGATTGGTCCGACCGGCGCGGCGGGGGAACGGGATTGGCTGGTGGATATGGGGGGGGCGGGGCCGCCGCGGCCGTTAGGGACGTTGGGGCCGGTAGGGGGAGCCCGGCGGGCCGCGCGCGCGGTCGCTGCTGTTGGCTCCGCCCCTAGCGGCTGAGGGGGGGCGGATCGTGAGGGGCCGGGGGGGGTGGGCTGAGGGAGGGGGGGCTTCTGCTGCCGTGGGGGGTCCTGTCGCGGCTCCTCGGGCAGCAGAAGTGTTACACGTCTAGTTACATCCCCTAATAGCTATTGCTGAGAGAAAAGAAGCTTCTGTCCCAGGCGTACCACAATCACAGAATATCCTGAGCTGTGGGGGACCCACAAGGGTCACGGAGCCCTGCACTTTGCTCCCCACAGCACCACACAAAAATCAGCCCTTACGTCTGAAAGCACTGTCCAAACACTCCTTGAGGCTCAGTGCCGTGACCGCTGACCCGGGGAGCCTGTCCCAGTGCCCGACCACCCTCTGGGTGCAGAACCTTTCCCTAACCCCCAGCCTGACCCTCCCCTGTCCCAGCCCCATGCCGTTCCCTCGGGTCCTATCCCCGCATCAGCACCCCACACGGGAGCAAAGGCACGCTCCAGGCACACGCTGACCAGCAAGCCAGCATGCCCCAGGATTAGTGCCAAGAAGCTCAGCGAGCCCTGCAACCTTACCTTGCCTCTGGTGTAAAGAACAGGAGGTGTCGTTCTCCTCCTTGCGCTGCCTTCCTTTGCCCTGCCTACGGGGCATCCTGGAGGTAACGTTCAGGTGTTTCTTTCATGATCCAGTTTAATTGAGATCTAACCACTTTGCTGTGGGGTTCTTGGCAGAGCTGAAGGAAGACGAGCTGTAGCAGTGTGTGGCTGGAAGCAGGGGACGGAGGAACATCCCTTTGAAGTGCAATGCTTGGTTTTACCAGCTTGTCTTGTGGAAGTACATCTTGAGAGACAGCAGCTCAGAGATGTGCCAGGCATAGTGTGAAGAAGTGCTGAGGGCATGACCTAGAGGAAGAGCTTTCTGTGGTATACGCTTGGAAGGTCCTGAGAACAAACGCTGCTTCTGCTGTCTGATTCTTGTGGTATCAGCGACTGGGTTCCCTCAGATATACACCTCCCAGGTCGCACAGCCCAGAAGACCTTGGCTTTCTAGTTAGCCATTCTGATGTAAGAGATGGGATTCAGTTTATAAAACAAATTGAAGGGTAGGGTTCTGAATACAAAGCAAGTAATAGATGGGAAGGAAAGCAAGACCTGAGAGGTGTAAAGGCTTCACATACACATATAGAAGATAAAGAAATGATTGCTTTGGAAAGAAACACACACACAAAAACAACACCAAAAACACAGGGTCTGCAGCCATGTGAGGGATGATCTGAAAACCTTCTTGTTAGAGAGAGCAGCTGCTCGCTAGCTGACTAGTTCACACAGCAAAATACATGCCTAGGATAATAAAGCTAAAGGAAGAGGATGCCAGTGAGGCTGCTGCCATGGCCAGCGTATTCCAGGAAACAGAGGAGTCCTTGGAATTTGGGATTTTACTAACAACTGCAGCAAGGACTTACATTATAAGATTTGGGAAGAAGACCAAAGAATTGCAAATTGATGAGGAAGTAATTTGTGTAGGTGTGTAGCAGGGCTGGCAGGAGAACTTGGGAAAACATGGACATGTACAGAAGCTTTCCTCCTTTAGTTGCAATGCATAGAGAGAAGAGGTTGAATATCTTCAGTCAAAAAATGTGAAAGCTCAGTACTTTAGAGAGTAAGATGCTGTAGGAGAGGAAAGTTCTTCATAACTCAAATGGATTTATGGAAAAATAGGTACTAAGGTGAACTTCAAGCTGAGTTGAATGCTCAGTCTTTGGGAAGACATTTCAAATTACAGAGGAGCCGAGGATATGCAGAACTGGCCAACTTTGTCTTCCCCTCTGTCATTTCATGTCATAGAACAGTTTGGGTTGGAAGGGACCTCAAAGACCTTCCAGTTCCAACCCCCTGCCATGGGCAGGGACACCTCCCACCAGACCAGGCTGCCCGAAGCCCCATCCAGCCTGGCCTTGAACACCTCCAGGGATGGGGCATCCATAGCTTCATTTGACATTTGGCCTTGAGTTACTTGAGGAAACACGTGTCTATCCTAAATAGGGAAAAAGTTGGACTAAACTTTAGAGTTTTCAAGTACCGATTATGTCTTAGCTATTTTATCATACTTAGCAAGCAGCTTTTTAAGCACATATGTCACTGCCTTAAAATGAGAAAATGTTGCAAGTTTTGAAAGACTTTCATCTAAAATTTGGTGAGGTTTTGGTGTATTTTTGTCCCCTTTCTCATTTGCAGTATTTTTGGTATGAGATTGGCTATTACAATTGCATCTTTGCTCTTCTAAAATGAACTTAGATTTTACAGCGTTAGCTCAGGAGTGGTGAGTGGTCTGCTTTTATCATAGAACCACAGAATGGTTTGGGTTGGAAGGGACCTTAAAGACCATCTAATTCCACCCCTCTGCCATGGGCAGGGACACCTCCCACCAGCCCAGGCTGCCCAAAGCCCCATCCAGCCTGGCCTTGAACACCTCCAGGGATGGGGCAGCCACAGCTTCTCTGGGCAGCCTGTGCCGGGGCCTCACCACCCTCTGAGTGAAGAATTTCCTCCTAACATCTGATCTAAATCTCTCCTCTTTTGGTTTAAAAGCATTCCCCCTTGTCCTATCATTATCTGCCCAAGAAAATAATTGTTTTCCATCTTTTTTTTATAAAAAGAGGTCATGAGGTCATGAGGTCACCCCTGAGCCTTCTCTTCTCCAGGCTGAACATCCCCTGCTCTCTCAGCCTCTCTTCACAGGAGAGGTGCTCCAGCCCTGTCCTGCTGAGCTGTAGAGAAATCATTGCACTTCTTTGTTCCTGTCAGAGTTTTGGTTTTGTGGGGCTGAAGAACTATTGCAATAGATTGGGAAGGTGTAACCACGTCAGTGGTCTGCAGAGTGGAAAAGACTGGTTACTGTTTCTCTGCCTCTTTTAAACTTCCTGCAGAGACAAAGAGACAAGGTTTGATACAAGGATAAAAGAGACTTGGGAGAGTGACAGCTTCTTACAGCAAAACTAAGTTTTCCTGGTAGGTGTTGGTGGTCTAAATGAAAGAAACTCGTGTGAGCAGCTGTGGCTATAAATGTCCATAACTGTACACAGAACCATAGGATGGTGTTCATCGAGCTCAGTGCCTTGCCCATGACTGGTAGCAGAAGCTTAGTGAGAGCACAGAGTGACTCTTTCCCTGTGGGCTCTTGGCTTCTGTCCATCTGCAGTTTAGGTACTTCCCGAGTCCAAGGTTGAACGCTCACCATTGCAGTTCCCAGCCCTGACAAACTTTTCTTCCTTGAGCTCGTCTTCAGTGATTTATGAACCTGCTTGTATTTTTGGCATGCATAAAGCACCGTGGCAATGAGTTCTGCAGTTCGAGAGCCGTGCTCTGCAAAACAGTGCTTCATTCTCCACTCTGTTCGTTGCTCATCATTCCGTGCATGCCCTGTCATGCCACACCTCAGTTGTTCCCCTCTAAGATAAAGGCACCCTCTGTGGACTCCTGTCATCCTTGTTGCCCTTCTCTGCTTTTTCCACTTCTGCTGAATCCTTTTTGAGAAGTGGGGATTAAATTTGCATCCAGTATTCACCTGTGAGTGCCCCATAGATTTATACATTTATACACCTTTTTACAATGAGTGCTATTTATTTCTCTGCTCCTTTTTCGTGTTGTTTGATCTTCTGGGCTGTGAACATTGACCTGATACTATAAAAGAACTGTTCTGAATGACTTTGCTCATCTTTCTTCAGCAGCAATAATTAGTTAGCCCCCACCACTACAAAAGGGACAGTTTCCTTCTATTTCCAGCCCACCCTCATTGCAGTATTTTATTTTGCATTTATCAAATATTTGACTTCTCTGCCATTTAATTTACTCATTCAACATTACGAAATATCCTGCAACACCTTCCTGCCAGTTTTATTTTTTACAGCCCTGAATGGTTGTATCTCTCCGGGAAACTGAATGTGTACCTGGGAAGGGTGCACGCACACGGGGTTTACTCCTCAGTCTCGCCTGTGCATGCACAAGTTCTGGTCATTGCTGTAGTTTCATGTAATTTCCTCAGTACAGAAATTGGGCTTGATGGTTTATAGTGTCTCGGGTTATCCCTATGGTCTTTCTAAAGATTGGTGTCACACTGTTTCTTCGCTACTGAGACCATTTTGATGAGCAGGTGCACACTGCAGTGTAGCATCTTCTTCCTTCATCTGATATAAATTTCTCGAGTGAATCCCATCAGATCCTGGTGATGAATAATGACTCGATTCATGCATTTCATTTCACGTCTCTTACATCTCTTACTCCACTGTGAGGCAGTTCTCTTGACTCGTACCCTGCCAGTAAAGGTTCTTGTCTGGGAAACACTCCAAGATCCCACGCAGAGATGCAAAGAATTCATGTAGCTTTTCCCCTATAGCCTCTTTCCCTCGATACTTTTGTATATTGTGCTCATCTGTTGGCCTGAGACTGGTCAGCAGATTTTCTAATTCTGGTGGGCTGGCAAAACTTTTCTTTGTTCATTTGTGGGGATGAAGTTTGTGGTTAGGAATGGCCGTGCCGAAGATTGTGCATTAAATGAAGGATGTTTTGCTGGGTGCTAATCCACACTCAAACGGACCTGTGGTCCTTCTGTCCAGGTGGTCTTTTTTCTTCAGCCTGCTGCTAACAACAAGTTCTGCTGAAGACAGCAGAGCAGGGGATTTGTTGCAAAAAGGAGAAAAATGCTGAGAAGGAGACATCTGTCTCTTCTTTTCCTATAAATTTCAGAAATGCAAGCTGCTCTTGGATAATGCACTTACTGGAACAATGGACATAGAACTGCAGAAATGGCCCTCAGAGCAATAAAAAAGTCTCCCCAATGACTGAGATAGCAAAAAGAACGTGACTTATATGTGGCTAATGCAGCCATCTGAAATTATTCTCTGCAGATTAAAAGGTTTCTGGTCAGAGTAGGAAAGCTAACTGTTCAGAAGGTGGAATATTTTATAGGAAGTGGGGTGGGCACAAACATCGGTTGACAAAGGGGAACCTGAAGTCATCGCGATTTGAAATCAGATTGCCATTTCAGGGTAGCAAACGTCTTAATCTAAGGAAAAGATGTTGGGTAAAATATTCCCCAGGGGAGAAGTGCAGTAAACGTGCTGCGAGAGAGGGTTTCAGTAACTCCACGAGGTGTGGTGTTCTGCGGGCGCGTGAGCGTGCTGGGTGTTCTTGGGCTCACAACTCACCTAACAAAGAAGCGAGAGCGTGGGATGGTAGCGGAGACTCAAATAAATGAGTTCTCAGCTGCGTTTGATTTCCGAAATCAACTTTCTGAAACGTTCCCCCCAGGAGGAAGGCCAGGGCCCCGGCTACTGCAGTGGGCATGGGGCAGCTGAGGATCCACAGCGGGTCCATCGCCACTGCGCGGCCTCCTGGTGCCAAGGGACAGGTCCAGCTCGCTGCCTCCGCACAGCAGGTCCTCTGCGACCAGGCTGAGCATATTCCGCTTCTTTTTGGTGGCTCATAGAAGGGCTATAACATACTCAATAAAAGCTTGAAATATACCCGTCATCTTTATCTTGTGCTTGAGTAAGGACCTCAGTAAACATCATGCTTTGAGTTCCTAAGGAGGGATAAGGGGACTGGGGCTAAACTTACTGACTCAGGTTCCATTTCTAACTCTGTCCTATTGACTCGTAACTGCTAAGGTGGACGCACAGATTTCAGGCTACAAGTGACAGAGACAATCTGCTTTGGCAGATAACCCTTTTCCAGCACAGATAAACGTTACAGATTATTTCACTGTTAGTATGAAATAGTTTTACTATTTAAATGGTCACCATCATTTGAGAAAATTGTAATTGTTGCTGGAAAATTAGATCCCTGACCAAAGGAGCACATTCATTTTGATTTGATTTGATTTCCTAACAGCAGGAAGAAAAAAAAATAAAAATTTTAAATTAAAATTGATTATGCTATTGTTTGCTATTGTATTTTAGATAACAACACGGAACAAGAACTGCTTTCTGGGCACTAGGAAAAAGAAAACAATACTAATGAAGAAGCAATAAAAAAAAAAAGAGTATTAGGAAGAAGAAAGAAAAAGTGGCAAAGAAACTGTATTAAATTGACTCTCTCTGCAGCAAGTATTTGAGTTTCTTCTAGCAAAGAGGCTGAGTACTTGGGCTGGGAAACAACTCCCACCGGAATATTTTTTATCCCACATTTCATTTGGGAAGAACATGGTAGGAAGGAATTAAGTCACACCTTAAAGTCAAAGGGGAAATTAAAACACTTCCAGATTGTTTTGTTTATTCTCACAAGACTTTTCTCTTGTACACATATTCCTTTCCTCAATAATTTAAGTGACCCAGCCCATCTACAGTGTATTTTGAATAGCAACATTTACAAAAGGGGAGGGAGAAGGTGTGTTTTGTGTGCATCTGTTCAACTGCAGATTCCTAGTGACTATGTTATCCTTACTAGTTTTTCTCTTTGATTCAAAACACAAGATGAGACCACCAATGCAGAAACAGATTTTGTTATTCCTGGAGTAATCAGCAATGTTGGCATGCTAACAATGCCTAAAAGCCTTCCTGAGTAACTGTACGAGATTGCATCTCCACTTGTTCATCAGACCTCAAAGTTGCCAAGGGATTCTTGGATATAACTTGATGAGCACTCAAGAAACACCTAAAATATCATTTTACAATGGCTTCGTAAGTGGTGAACCCTGGGTGGTTTAGAAACAAATGTGATTGTTGATGAATTCTTTAGCTACTGTGAATTTTACTGATACCTCTGCATTTTAAGCTAGTTTTAAAATGTCAGCTGCTCATCCACGTTAATTCATGTTACTACAATTACCTGGTTTCTCGAGTGTGTCAGACACTTCCAGAAAAGATGGAATTTTGGCCCCAATTAAAATGGTGAAACTCAGCAGGGTCATACTAGCACATAAAAACAGTATACAATATAGATTTTTGCACATATACATGTGCATAGACACTTAATCTGGCTAGAAAACCCTTCTGTGATAACTCTGAAACATTTTCTCCTTGGCAAATGATTTGAAGCAAAATGATCTTTTCATTTGGCCTTTTTTTTTTTCTTTCTTACTGTTTAATCAGGGATATTTTAAAATCTGTCTGCAATTTGAAAATAGCTGAGCATGTGTTTTATGTGAAAACATTCAGTATATGCATTGCTCGGGAACTCTTCGCTGTGAACTCTGAGTGCTCAGCATTTATAATTTGAGCTATGCAACTGCACGCCTGCCTCAAATGGCACTATTTCTGTTCCCTGGCTCGATGACTCGATTTATGCCTTGTTTCTGTTTTCATCTAAAATCAATTTCAGTTGAATCTTTACCTCCGCAGATAGCATTGCAGGAGGGAGGGCTTTATGCTTAAGCTACAGATTTGAAGTCTGCTTTCTGAAAAAGTGTTCAATAATTCAGAGCCGACTAGAGCTCTTGCCCAGGAAGTGGGACTTTCAGGTTCTGTTTCTTCCCCTGCCTGTAGGGTTTTAAACTCAAATCCAGGCAATGGTTACTAGGAGCAGAGGGGAATATTCATCTCTGGCTAAAGTTACATTGCTGTTTACAGGAATTGAGGATTCACTGGAAGGAAAAGGAGAAAAGCAGAACTTGATGATTTTAGTGAGACTGTGCTTGGTGAGATGCAGGCTGATGGTTTGTGTTCTGGTCCTGTGCCAGGAGCAAGGCAAGCATGCATTCAATGACAGTCAGGTATGAAAGCATAAAAATATGTGTGTGGGACTGGAAATCTGTTCCTCTTGCCAGCTTAAACTCACAGCCATTGGGAGCGTCACTTCTCCCCATTCTTTCCCTTTAGAAAGAAAATTTCAGAAATTTAGAAAGGAAGCGCTCTTTCTCACACATGTATATAATTGCATGTGTACATACTTGTTCATTTGTAAACATATGTGCACATTTAAATAGCAGACCAAAAGTTTTTCATTAGAAATCTATTTCAGATAGGGAAGAAGTAGGTTAGGGTATCTGATGGTTAGAGGTATCTGATGATGTGACATGTTTTGACATGACATTTGACCAGAAAGAGGTTTGGAAATGCTAATTTTTAAATGTGCTTTTAGGACCTAACACATTCCTTCTGTGCAAGAAGGTAAAACATATTTTTAGGTGTGTTACAGAGCATTGTAGTATAGTGATATTTATAGACTAGACAAAGAGAGAAACTTAAATTGCAAAGACCCATTTATATATAAAAGTATCTTAAAAATATGTGATGATTTTGATATCCTCCAGCAGTGGTGCTGCCCCACTGATCTGTCTGTATCCTCAGAGTTCTGCTTCATCTGTTTTATAACGTTCCCATATGTTTCCAGCACTCAGTGAGCTCCTTGCAGGGCTTTCTTTCCAACTGCCTACAAAGTTTCTCTGGTGACTGAGTCTTTATTGCCTTCTAAGTATGCTGCAGGTTCTCAGAGCGTCTTGTTATTCATCCCGTCTCCCGTTTTATGCTGAAAGCTTTTAAATACATTTTAATGATGCATAACAGCAATATAATGAGCCTAATAGCATGCTATTGATTTTCATTTGAAACACTGACATTTGAACATTTCAATAGCCTTTTAGCAGTGTGTTTATTTAATGCGATTCAAAGACAAGGTAAATGGACCACAAGATCTGTCTACTAAAAAAAGTCCACAGCCTCTATCTGCTGAATAAACCCCCACCCTCACCCACAATCCGGTTGTTGCAATCAGCTGCATTAGAAGTATATTGTTTTCAGAGTCTTAAAACAAACAGTGTATAATCCTTGGTACAAGGAAACAAAAGGGGAAAACACCAGATCACTGCATTAAGAAATTAGTGGTGCAGATCCAGGCAGTGCTGTCAGCTCCAGAGTGAAGAGAGCTGCCGGAGGATGCTCTCTAGATAGGAGCCGGTGGAGTTATGGGATACCCTAACTCAGGTGAAGAAAAACAAACAGAAAAATGAAACTGGCAAACATACACGTCACCGTAAGATAAGATAACGGGTCCCTTTTGCAGAATAACTCAGCAGTTACATCCTAAGGAAAGCGCTGTTTTCAGGTGAGGTGTCTGAGAATTCAGTGAGCAAGGTGTGCAGTGCCCCGAACCACCTGCATGTGTGGCTACTCGGAGGTAATGCTAACAGCAGTGTTGTGAGGCTGCACCAGCCATATGCATTGCTGTAGCTCCTTGTCTTATAACCAGAGACCTTCTTTCTCCAGTGCCGTGACATATTTTTTTTCAGGGGCTGTTTATAATGAATGAATAAAAGTGAACTTGACATCAAATATAAATCTTACCCTTCTGGTTTTTCACAGCTTCACTGATACGCATTACACATCAATTAAAAAAAAAAAAAAAAAAAGGAGAAGAAAAGATAAGATAAGCCAAGGACCAGCGATATGTGTGAAACTTCTGCTTTTATAAGGTCTTCAGCTTGCTTGCTTTCCCAATACACAGCTCTTCGTTCGTAACCACATCAACTAACAGGGTCATCTGACAAGTCACGACTCAGACTTTATTTCAGTGAAGTGTAAGTATGCAGGGTTTTTGCTGTTGAGCTAAAAAAATTCAGCTGCTTTGATTAACATTTCTTCAGATTCTTTTCCAATCTTTGTGCTTTTCATTCAAGATCATATGTATGGGAGCTCAGGAGCAAAATTCCTGAGAATGTGTAAGTGAGTCTGAAGTTTAAGAAGCTTTTTGAAAATTAGTAGCAGTTGCCCGTGTGCAAGTTAGGCTGAAATTAAGATGCCATACCCAGTTCTAAGAAGTGACCTAAGAGATCCTAAAACCTTGAACAGATAAGGTACCTAAGACAGACATAGGCAAATGTGTTAAGTCATATATTAAAATGTAGTTGAAGTTGTATTTCTGCCCATACCAGAGACACTGACCTCTAACTAGTGACAGAAAGGATAAAGAAGGCCGTCTTCATTTGGTTCATAAATAAGGAAATAGGAAAAATAGCTTATCTTTAGTAGATGGTGGTAGTAATGAATGACTGCTGAGAGCAGTAGAGAATGTGTTTTAAACCAGTCTGAGAAGAAATTTCAAATGCATGTAATTGAAGAGAGAAGAAATGGCTGTTAGCTTTTTATTTAAAACAGGTCCCATGAGCAGTCTCCTGCAAGTACCTAATTCTCTTGGCTGACTGCAGAGAGTCTGTAGAAGGATGAGCTCGGATGTCTCATTTTTTGATCTCTACATGGACAGATCAGTCCCGTCCCCAAAGTCAGGCTGAATCTCCTGGAGAAGCAAGAACAAGTTAGAAGCTGATTTGAAGGTAACTCCTGGCAAGAGCCCCGGTTATACCTGCAGGCAAAATATATGTTCCTTTTCTTGTCTTCTAGCAGTGTGTTGTGTTCTTTTTTCCCCAGACTGTGCTGGTCTTTCATATTTTGAACATAAGTTTTTCAGGATAAGGACCACCTCTAATGACATGTTTACGTGGTCCTTAGTACAGTGTTTGTTAACAGTGTATTCCTGTAATGGAAATAATTGCATGTCTCAGGAAGAAGGGGCTTCCTTGCATAGGCCGTTGAAGCAAAAATGAAAAGGTAGTGCACAAGCAAAGGAGATGGACAATACAAACGCTTCTACACTGCCAGCTTATGCTTCATGATGGAAGTTCCCCTCAGCTCCTTCTGTACAAACTCTTTTCTCTTCTTCAACGTTGTGTCGGCGCTTGTGTCTTGTAGCAATCAGAGCTTTCTGGGGGATGTGGAACTACTTTGTTCCCTGTCTGTTAAGTACGACTATAAAAGCACATCTCCAAAATGCTGCCAGTTCAATGAAACTGAAAAGTAGTACTTTCAGATTTTGTAAACAATAAGCATTTTCTATACAGCATACATAAAAAGAACTTACTGCACAGCCTATCACTGAGGCCAAGGCTGGGAGAAAAAAAAATAAGATGTTTTCAAACATAAAAATACCTAGTTAATGCAGAAAGGAGAATTTTAGAAGGTGTGTAAGTGCTTCTTCAGCTTACACAACCCTTTATTGATGGATGAGACTTCTGGGGGAGTATTTCCTCTGAAGCAGCTAGTCTTGGTCACTGTCAGAGAAGAATCTTCAGACTGTAAATCTGATCAAACACAGAAACTTCTGTGTTGCTCACTACACCTGTGAGAGTCTGCTGACTTCAAGGTGCATGAAGGATTTGGTCTAAGGCACATCATCCGTTTTCACTGCAAGAGAAGTGCATTCATTTTGTGGTGGGGTGAAAAATTGCACAACAGGCCGTTGGTTAGCAGGCCAACAATTTACACATGGATAACGCAGTGTTAATGTACAAGACCCCGCATTCGTTGCTGTGCTGTCGTGTCTAAAAGGGTCTCAGGTTTTAAAATTCACATACCTCTTGCTCTTCCTTGTAATTCTCTGCTCAAAACCCAGTGCAAACTTCCTCTCCCATCCTGACTATTTATAAGTATACATAGAAACAAATGTTTTGTAAAGATGTGAGAGACATTCTACTTTATTCCCAGGGGCAAATAAAGCCTTTTATTTTTAGCCCAGTTTCCTAAGGAAATGAGACTGATGCAATCACATTGTCTATATGTCAGTCTATCAAATCAACCCTCTTCCCTCCCCCCATCAACTTCTGACCATTAATCTTTTTTCAGCTAGATCTGACCGAAAGGCAAAATTCTTTCAAAAATATTCAATGCGCGTAAGTTTTATGAAAATCAGTGGCCAGGCCAGAGAAGAGACCTCATCCATTCCCTCCCTGGAGAAGTCAGTCCTGGCTGAATTCAGCTGGTAGGCAGCAACGTGCTGGCAAGTCAACTTGTGTGCAGCCGCCGTGCTGCCATGATGCGTGCTGTCTGCTGGAAGGATGAGAGGGGCTGGAGAGGCAGCTCGCAGGTGTTCCTGGAGGGGTTCTCCTGGGTACGTGGCAGCATTTTAGGGATGGGGAGAGAGAAGAAGGGAAGCAGCTGGGGCTGTTGGGCGTGTTGGAGTGTTGGTCAGGGAATGCTTCTAGTTTATCCTTTATATCCCAAAGTTACTGAGTTTTAAGGTGAAGTTCTAGGGAGCTTCTCAGAGATGGCTCAAGGAACAGAGTGGAAAAGAGATGCAAAACCAGTGCTAAAGAGGCGGTCATCGCCTTTTTGTCATTAGTTGGCAAATGTTTCCCAGGTAATTCCTGTTACGAAGAGTAACGTGCACTGAAGAAACAGGGATAGGTCCACATCTAACCAGTCATTTGATAAAACTCTTACAAGTGCACGTGTTACCTCAAATAGAGAGTGCAGATTTGCCCATTTCTTAAGTTGTGGGCAATCTCTGCCCACAAGTGTTTTCAGTGTCACTGTTGGTTGACTTTTACCTGTTGAACATACCAAGTATGTGCAGGTCAAGGCAAAAGCCCAGCCTGTTCCTTCGCTGCCTGACCACCCATCTGCTCCACTGTAGGGTATGGTCCTGAGCAGTGCCTGTGTGTTTCTGTGCTGGAGGGAAGCGTGTAACATGTACGTAGCACAATTGTCTCTTTACCTGTGTTCGCAGTGATGTCTGGAAAATAGTCTTAAAATGAAGCTATGATTATAGGCCTAGTGACATAAGTTTGTATTTCCACTGTGACATAACATGCTCTTGTATTTCAGTATCACCACATTGTCCCCTGTGGCTGGTGTTTTAAGTCTCAGTGGCAATGGAAGTGCATAAACACCTTGGAGATATGTAGCGTGATGCCCACATTATGGAAGAAAGGCATACAGGAAAAAGGAAAAACAGATTTGCTTTTTATGTAAATAAGAAAATTCTCATTTTTTCCCCAACTAAGAAAAAGAAGCGTTTTTACCCAAGGGAGTAGAATACCATTTTCTTCTTAGATAAGATTGCCTGGCAGGAACCTCCTGGGGAAGAATAAAAGTTCCCTGTTCTGCAGTTGCTTAGTGATTTTGGACACAGATTCAATTGGTTATTTTTAAAAAATGTGGTTGGCCTTGGAGTGCACGGGAAAGAAAGAATGGTACCTGCAGCATAAAACTTACACACACAAATCCTGATGCACACAAGCATGCCACTTGCAGTGCAGAGACAGGAGGCCACGTGGCATCCCTGATTTCTCTTGCTCTCCCCACCTACCGCAGAGGACCAGTGTCCTTAACTGACACCCTTGAGGAAGCTGTGAAGGTGCAGAGTGTGGTGTTAACAAAAAATGCATGGAGCACACTGGCATCCAAACAAGTCAGAAGGCTGGGCCATTTTGCCTTGAGCAGCTGAAACCATTCTGCAAGTATTTCGTATATAATTAAACCTTTTTTTCCCCATCAGGTGTTCTGACCTCTGCACATAACTTTGCGTGCTAGGACAGAAGATGGGAAGGTGGGTCAAATAACGTAATAATGGGCAGAAACCTCCTATTTATAAATATTATACTGGAATTAAACTGAGTGTCTTGTCCAAAAGGGAAACACTAGCTCTTCTCAGGATCCTTGTTTCATGCACTGTGCATCCCGTGCTTGTGTCCATAAATGTGTCCCTGTGATCAGCCACCATCTGCAGATCTATCCAGCCATGCCCCTGCCTGCCAGTCATTCCTGTGTTTCTTGCAGAGATCACACCAAGGACGCCCGCACTCTGTCAGTGTAGTTGGAAAAGTGCAGTCTCCCTCAGCCAGCTATTATTTCATGTGTACTAGCCACTGGAGCCTGTGGTTTGGCATCAGAGACCACAGCACAGACATCTCACTATCGCAGCATTAAAACTTGTCTAATCAACATGGAAATGGTTACCTAGGTCTGGCACAGCCATCCCGGACAGTACTGATGGCTCATTTGCACACTGCCCCCTCTCCCTGGTTTATTATAGCACCTCTTGTGTCAGAGCGAGCTCTTCACAGGGCTCCACGAGGGTGGCTCTCCCTGTGCAATAACTCTGTGGCTGCTGCTCATCACCCCTACCCTAGATATTGATGTAATTTCACAACCCCGTGGCACCAGAGACCTCAGCTGGCGAGGGCGGATGCAAACAGCAGCTGTCTCCATTCTGCTACGTCAACGCGATTTCTTTGCCAATTTCTTTGAGCTATCACCATCAAGTAAGGGTTAAAAAAATAACACTGCTGAAATGCCCCTCATGGGCAGAGCCTTCTGTGTGCATCCCATTGGGATAACATCACAGTCCAAAACAGGAACGGTGCGGTCACTGGTGCAGGATCTATGCCTGGGCAGCAGCTAGAGGGGACACACGGGGGAAAATGCTGAACCAGAAGCACTTTATTTTTGGTCATTTAATAATGGGCTAGGAAAGTTTGTGAACAGGGGCGGAGGAAAGACAAACACGTCTTTCCGCAACAGACAATGAGACAGTTCCCTTGGTGGTTCGTGCTAGCGAGGCTTTGAAGTCCTCACCACCCTCCCAAAGCTTCTCTCGTGGACTTCCACATACAGCTGTGAACAAAACGCGTGATTTCAGGCACGCTTGGTGTGCCCTGGTATCCACACCCTCCACAGGTAAGCAAGTCCTACAGCGAGAAGTGGGCCGGGGTGTAACATGACAGAGCTGTAGACACGTGGCAGGGCTGAAAGCACCAGGTCTCCCAAGTCCTGGGGCTGCTCCTCGGTCAAAAACAGGCACAGCACGAACACGGCCAGCTTCACTGCACCTCCCCAGCTGGCTCGCTGCTTTGTCCATGCAGGTGTACGAAACACCTGTGCACATGTATGTGTACCCCCAGTTTTGCAGGTACATCCCTTGTCCTTAGAAGATGGCATACCCCAGCAAGCTCCTTACTCTACCACTTCCTTCCCCTTGTGCAAATGTGACGTGAGGTTTACACTGCCTCAGCTTCCTCAGGCCATTCCTGCAGAGTAAAATTCATGCCCCCTTTGCACAAAGGAAGATGGGCTGAGGGTTACTACAGAACAGCCTGATGGCATGAAGATGCTTCTGAAAACGTTTGGGATCTGCCTGTTGCCCTTTTGTCCACAGCAACTCCTGTTGCAGGAGAATATAGACGCTGGTGCGATAAGCCACGGTGTCCTTCGTAAGGCCGAATCTGCACCACGGGCGTATCAGCTCACATGCATGTATCACTGTCACTACTGCCTTGCAAAAAGGAGCACCTGGAAATGCCAGTCCTGTATTAAGATAAACAGTTTTAACTGTAAAACGTGAGCTTGCTCAGTGCAGTTTATTTCTGACCTGAAAATTCGGAGCGTTTCAAATGCCTGTTGACAAAGGAAGAAACCGGCTCTGTTTTCACACAGCCCTGTAGGAGCATCCCCCTGCCCATTCCCTCTAAATCCTCAGCCTGGGGCTAATTTCACCCAGAGGGGAGAGAGGCACAGAGGCCCGCAGGACACCCAGCTTCAAGAGATCCGAGCCCACTGCTTCAGCGGGCAGCTGGGCAGAGAAGGGCCGCGCTGGGGGGCCTGCCGTCACTTCTGCTGCGCGGCCTCCCGGGTCGGCCACTTCTCCTGCACCCACTACCCCCTCATGGGCCCGACAGGGAGCCCTGGACCACAGGGGAAGGAGAGGAGACAGGAGGCACTGCAGCACGGCGGGACTGCCAATGCAAAGGCCACGCGGGGGTTTGGGGATGAGGGTACAGGGAGACGGCTACGGGGAGGGAAGTGTGGAGGAGAGCGGAGGTTGTTACAGGTTTTGCTGGTTCTGCTGCTTGCAAAATCCCCTTTGACGTGCGAAAGGAACGCAAAGGTGCAAGACAACAGGAATTAATAAATAATCAGAAATACTCGGTGCTTTTCAGTTCCAAGTGTTTTATAAACATTGACGAATCTTCACGAGCTGCTGGAGAGGTATTTAAGCCGCATTCCATTTTTATAGATAAGGAGATGAAAGCTCTGGCTGAAGGCCAAAGTTTTCAAAAGCAGAAACTACTTTTAAGAGCTCCACTTGCTGCTCAGCACCAGAACTCCAGAGGGATTGATTGCTCGTTTGCCATTGTTGTCAACGGGACGCCAATTAGTTCTGCAAAGGTAGGCCTGAACCCGCAGGCTCAAAGCAACGATAGCTGTGAAGATTCAGGCTTTGTTGGCTTGTTGGGTTTCCCCAACATGTTTAGGGATACACTGGTTTGCGAGAGAAATAAATATATGAAAGCATTTTAATTTGTCATCATTGCACCGTGGCAAGAATGGAAATAGAGATTGCGTGGACTTAAGGTGCTTACCAAAAGGGCAAAGAAGAACCAAGGTTAAAAGAAAAGAGTTCCCAAGTGAACCCATTCATCTGTGCAAATGGGAAGGGAAGCAGAGCATGTTTTCAAATCTTTCTACATCTCCCGTAAAGGCTAGGCAGGTGGTTTGGATGCATTTCTCTAAGTGTGTGATGAATATTTTATTCCTGCGAAGAATATAAGACATACAAGTGTATATAGTTACTAGCTTTGCTGAAGTGAGGAGGAAACAACACAGGGCTTCATTAGAAATGATGGGAACTGGAAATCCAGTGGAAAAAAAAAGAAATAGCAGTATAAGATAAAAATTATAGCAGTATAATAAAAAAGGAAGAGAGAGTTAGTTATGTTCATTGGGATTATGCATTCTCAGTTTTAATTGCTTTGTGCACGTTTGCTTCGGAGACTAATGTCTTGTTTGCCGACCCTTGAGTTCTGTGGAAATGGAGAGAGTAGCATTTAAATTAGTCAGCAGCCCGAACAGGAGGAAATCACAGAGTTTTCCTGCAAAGAAAAGCCTCAGTATGTAATAATGTCAGATAGGAGCAGAAATATGGTGCTGATCAAAGACAGCCAGTTCAAACCCCGTCCTAGGCCTGTGCAGCACGCTTCCTTCCCAGCAATATTAACCACGGGCTGCGAGAAGTCTCAGCACAGCCTCAGATGTCATAGCAGATCAGTGGAGGATGTAAGAATCAAAACAGAAATGCTCCTCTGGGGATCCCTTCATGTGCAAAAGTGAGGAAAAAATTGCCTGAAAAATTACCTTAAAGTGTATCTGAAAGGCACTCACATACACATTTTAAAGCCTGTGTCAGAGCACTGACACTTGTGTGATCTGGGGTTTGCGTTGCAGCACAGTTTTGCTGTTCTTGCAGCTGCCTTTCCCCACGGGTGTGTTGAAACGCTCAGGGGTGAGCAAAAGCGGTGGCTTCTACCACCACGGTCACCCCGGGATTACTCGGGTTGTAGCAAGGCGTCGAGCCCTGCGCTGGAGATACCGTCTCCTCCACGGCTTTCAAATGGGATCAGAGAAAATGGAAAGCAGTAGAGTTTTAGCCAGTCTTAAAGCTGTTTGTCAGCTCCCACAACGTGATGAGAAATCCCATGGAGTAGTGCGGCATCGGGTCCTGCTGGTACAGGCAGGACGGAGACCGCAGTGACTGTAAGCGAGACCGTAAGCTCTCATGTCCTCCAGTTCTGTAACCGTCGTGTGCCTGGAGTCATTGCTGACTGAGAAAAAGGCACGGCTATTTCAAGGCTTCAAAAAAGCTCTACCGTCCACATGAGTGTGCATGTTCAAAGGAAAAATATATTGAGCACCTAAAGGAAATCTTGAAAACAACAAGAGCCTCTGGCTCCAAGTGCAGCAAATCAAAACGTAAATTCGACCAGCTCCCTAGGCCAGACTTTTGGTGCAGACAGCTTGTGCCCAGGTCCAGCAAAAGATAGCTACGGCAGAAATACCACTGCCCATCTTCATACGAAAACGAGATTTGGCACTATGAACAATTCTGGCGTACTTTTGGAGCCTTTTTATTTTTCTTCCCAGAACCACCTATCTGTTGCTGAACCCCCGAAGACTTTTTGATCTTGAATGCTGAAACAGTACAGGGATTTTGGATCAGGAAACAGCCTTGGAGGAAGTTGCTATTAAGCCTGGCCTCGCCACTTCAGGCTTCCTTTGAGACTGTACTGCACGAGTGAATGCCAGCAGCCACACTTTAAGTGGCGTGTTAGCTCAGCATTACCTTTTCATATCAAGGTCATTTGCTTTCCCAGCTAAACCACCACTGCTACACAGAAAATTGCAATTAGACAAATGGCAATCAGAAACACAGTTTATGGAGTTTTGCTCTGTCCACTCTGGGCTTTTCACCTTGCCACAGCTTACAGAGCCTTTACACCTTCACCTCTGATTCTGCCACCCTCGTGCTTAGCACCGCTTATTTATCAAAAACATTTTCTGCTTGTTTCATTTTCCTTAAGGAGTGCCGACATATTTTGGGAGGCGAGCTCTCCCCTTCCCACTACAATACAGTGACTATCATGTGCCAAAAGCAAATGGTATTCTTGGAATGCAGTTTCTTTTTTTGGGGCTGGGCATTCCTGTCCTTTTGTTCCAGCATAATTTCAGCATCTTATTTCAGTGTCAAAGTGGGTAATATAGAAAAGTCCCGTGAAGACGGGTATATCCATAGCTATGTCTTTGAGAATGAAAATAACTCTGAGACAAGGGGTTGGGCCCCTGCAGGACAGGCGAGGAGGGTGTCCTGGGTGGGAATACGAGAAGTACCCTCTTCTTTCCATCATACTACTGACTGCCTCGTCTCTTGACTGCCTGAGGTCATTTACCAACGGTGTTTGGCAAGCTGTGGTGAAGAGAGATCCTCTCTGTGCTCTCCTTTGCAGAAGGGGTGTAGTGAAACCGCTGCTTGGGTTTCCCCTCAATCACCTTCTTCCCAGAAGAGGCTTGGCAGTCCTAAATTGCAGAAGTGGGATCTGCAACTGGAAGTCAGGGAGCGAAGCTGGAAGGAAAACAAGAAGTGTAATCAGCACCAAAAACATGTTGGGCATTTTTGTCCTAAGTTGCTCATCAAAAGACCTAGTATTTGAATGAGTTTGGCCAGCTGAAATATAAAAATGCTCCCTATGATGTTGTTGACAGGGAAAAAGCCATGAAATATTATTGCACAGAACTCTGAGTCAAGACCTCTAATCTGTTTTTGCAGTGTAGCCTGTAGCTTAATTACATTTGCTCCTGAGAGCGTGTACATCTTCTTATATCTTCATTATTTCACGGGCATTAATTTAATCAGAGGTAATAAATGAAACCTCTAATTACAGGCCATAACAGTTTGTTACTTTACAAGAAGAGGTGGGAAGACAAAAACACGTGGACTCGTAACCATTAACAGGCTCTTGCAATCCCGTTGTTACAGGACGTTGTAGCTGAGAATGCTCCAGCATTTCCACAACAGTCCTCGGTGCAGAAGACCTTGATAACCTTTGCCATCTCCTGGATCCTTTCAAACTCAGGTGTGTCTCGTGTTTGAATCTTTTTAATGGATCTAAGCTCAATAATTATTTTTGCAGATTCCCACGGTCTGATATGTCTAGAAGGAAGGGTCCTTGCAGTATGGTTTCGATGGAGGCCTGCTGCCAGGAGCTGGGAGCTCCTTGTGAATGACCACGATTTCCCTTCAGGCCCTCTTGTTTCTGCCAAATTTGAAGTGGGCTTTCTGCAAGTGAGAAGCAAACATGGCCCCTTTCCAACAGGACAATGTCTGGGAGGGTGTCTGATGAGAAAAACCTTGCAGAGGCCTTTCAAAGCATCTTAAAAAATCCCCTCCTGTAGGGGATTTCTTGTAGTGAAGAAAGTCATTAGCTGGGCACGGGAGGCGTTTACTCAGTTGCCTAATCTATCTGATCCCTGAGTTACATCAGAGAGAATGATCCATCTTTTACTATTTCTAAAATTACTCTGGTCCCTTGGTACACTATTCAGCACAGTAAAAAAAAAAAAAAAAAAAAAAAATCATGGTCAGCAGGATTTTCATAGTATTTAACCTTTCCTTTTCAAAAAAACATCTCTCTTACTGCCTTAGTGAATTGCTTTTTAAACACAGGAAATACATCATCTTCTTTCTTTGTGTTTAACACACTGATAATTGTGGGCAGCTATTTTGTGCTACACTTCAGTTGTCACTTTTAGCCAAGGTACACATATATCAAACACACCCAGTCTGAGCTCACAAGGCAGCTTTGAACCTTTAATCATTTCTGTTGTTCTTTTCTTAATCTGTCTCCACTAGATCTACGTCGTTCATGCACTGAAGTACTCTGAGATTAATATGATACATCAAGCATGGTCCCTTCAGACTTGGGTAGAAGAGGATTGCTATCTGCCTGGTCTGTGAGGGCGATTTGGCTCTACAACGCAGGAAATACAATCTCAATTTACGTGGAAAGCCTGGCAGTCGTAGCAGTGGGGATGGATTTCGAGGGTCCTTTCGAAGGTGACCCCGAGAGCTTAAAGGTGCTGAGTGCTTAAAACTGCTGCTGGGTGCTGACCAAGTGTGTATGCCTGCTCCTTATATCAGTGTGGCCGGGAGATAAGGTCTTTTCCATAAGTACTTTCCAGCCAAGTGCTAATACAGAGAATCTGAAGAGATGTGGTTCAGTTCTTTAGAAAAACCTCTTTCCTGCTGTCAGGGAGTCAAATGGTTTCAGCCACAGGGCTCTGGACCTCCAAATTGGCGTGTGGCTTCAAGGGGACGCGTGACTATGAAAAGTAGGTGCACTGATGCCTGCTGACAACTGATCTACCAGAGTCGGCACCCCCCAGTGCCATCTCAGAGGCTTCGGTACTCTCCGCAGTGGCCAGACAAATGGGAGAGCCAGACCGTTGTGGCTACTTGTTTCCTTCCCGTAGATGCACAACTCATTTTATACACACGAGGAATCTACCTCCTCCGAGCACCTTGGTGATATTCAGAAGAAAAGTTACACGTGCTTTATGGATGAAAAAGATGAACCAAAAGGGGTTAGGAAGGAAATCAGTGAAAAAAGCAAGAGGAGAAGGCAACGTTTTCCCCGTGACTTCCCTCTGCTCCCTTTGTACACTGTCTCAGACCCTCGGGAGCTATGCAGTTTACGATGCTCCCTCTGAAGCTGCAGTTTATTTCAGGTGCGATTGATTATTTGCTCCAGTGCAGTCTGAAAGGCAGACTCCCTGTCTTTTGCTATTTGTGGCTTAAATCTAGCAGTGATATGCAGCATTATAAATAAACCGAATGCAGGCCAGAAACCTCATTTTATTTCAGTTCTTTCCTTTCAGTTACATCTTAATTTATTTCTGAAGTTATTTTTTCAGCCTACTAAGCTTAAGTACCTTCGGGAAATTGAGTAATGCAGTGTGAGATAGCTCTGTTCTTTCCTAGACTGTGTAAAAAAATACACAGCAAGGTGTATATCTTCACAGCATGCTGTTTTGTGTTTAACAGTCTATCAGATGCCCATCCTCTCTGGTTTTGTTTACCTCTCCAGACACCAGCGTTATAAAACTATTGCTCCGTGTGAGATTTCAGAAGATCCACAGGCCCAGATCCAGTTCACACAGAATGGAAACAGCCAGTGCATGACTGCAGGGCTTTCTCCACAGACACAAACCTTCCACCAGCTGTTCCCGAAGGCTCTCCAGTTAGCAGGTAGAGGCTGCGTCATTCGGTGACGAGGGACATATATGTGCGTGGGCTTTTTCATTGCAGGTTCTTGGTTAAATAACACAATAAGCATGCTCAGCTCCTTCCCGCAACCCCTGCTGACCTCGAGGTTGCTGGCGCCGGTTCAGTGCCAAGGCGGGTGTGCTTCTGCTTCCCCATGTCTGCGGCTGCCCTTCTGCCAAGGGTTACGAGAGGCAGGAAAGAGCCCAAGGAACAGCATGTGTGAACAAACCTGGGCCGTGCCACAACAAGGGCCGGGGACTGCTCAAAACACCTGAGCTGGCAGTTTATGGCAGGTGGTGAGCGCTGAACGACTTCAGGCTGGAGTGGCTCGGGAGCATCGGCATGCTCTGCTGGCTTCCCTGAGAAAGGGAAATCCGCACGCGATGCCGTGCTGAGAAAGATGTACACTCCTATTTCCAATGTATGTGAAGTATTTATTAATGTATGTGAAGTATTTATTATGCTATATATTAAAGAGTGCTTTGATTTACTCTGTCGTCCAGGATAAGCTTTCCTTCTTCTCATCCACCTCCTTTTTTCCCTCTCCTAAGCCGTCTCTAAGAGGTTCTTTGCCAACCTCCTTCCACAGATGCCGTGTGTTGGAGAAACTGCTCAGATAGAAAGCATGAGTTGTAACACTTTGATTGAACGATTGTCAGGCCGACTTTGATGTGGTTACAGAGCCTGTGGCTTTGAAGAAGTGCTGTTGGTTGGGCTCAGTATATCTCACGACGGCGTTAACGAAGGCAACGTGCGTGACATGGGATGCTGAAACACGCTGTGTAACTCTCGAGGTCTAAAGCACCTCAACGGTCAGCAGTCCTCTCGGTCCTCTTCCCGCATAGGACTCAAACCAGCGTGCTCAAAAAACAGAGCTGAATGTAAAAAAACTCCGAAAAACAAGAATGGAAGTTAATAATCAACTATCTGAAAAGGGAAGAAATACCTCACTAGGCATTAAAACGCCAAGATTTACACGTCTTCAGGATCGTTTTGGGGGAACAGGAAACTCTTGAGCTATTCTTATCCTGAAAGAGCCTTTGAAATAACCCCTTCTTACACCCTCATGAATTTTTAAAGACTGTAATGTGGACGCCCATCATCTCCTCCTTTCGTTGGCCTTTATTTTTACATCCGACGAGTAGGACGCTCGCAACGCTTGCTTGCTATGGAGATGAAAACATCGCCTCACGCCGAAATCGTAAAAAAGACGCAGATCCCGCCGTGTTTACCGGATTGCGGCCAGCGACACTTTTGCCTGCTAAATATTTCCACCGGCGGCCGGACGCGAATCCACGCGCCCAGCTCCCACAGCCCAGCCACCGCTGCCTGCGCCAATCCTCTCACAGGGAACTCGGAAAATCAGATTTCCCTTAACAGCCTCCCGAGCTCCCTCAGGTGTAGGATTTTCGGCCAAATCCCCTTTCTTGGGGGGGGGGGAGGGTGATCCCAGCTGCCCAAATGATGGATATGGAACCGGGGGTCCCCGCCCCCGGCCCCTGGGCTCCTCCTCCGGCCCCTCCCCGGCGGCCGGGCCCGCTCGGAGGCAGCCGGCGCGGCGCAGCCCGCGGGGGGCGATGTGAGAGCGGCTCTGGGGGGCGGGGGGGTGGTCTCGGAGCCGAGGGGTCCCGGACCGGGGACGGCGGGGGGGTCGCCATGTGGCTGAAGCCCGAGGAGGTGCTGCTGAAGAACGCCCTCAAGCTCTGGGTCACGCAGAAGAGCAGCGGCTACTTCGTGCTGCAGCGCCGTCGGGGGCACGGCGACGCCGGAGGGCGCTTCACGGGTACCTCGGGGCACGGCCGGGGGGCTCCGGGCACGGCCGGGGGGCTCCGGGAGGGTGCCCGGTGCCGGCGGGGCCGGGGCGGGCTGCGGGGAGGCGGGAGCGGCCTCTTTGTTGGGGCTGGGCTCGGCTCGGCTCGGCGCGGGGGGGTCCTGAGGCGCCGGTGGTGCAGCCCGTGCCTGAGGTGCTTCGGGCTTTCGGGGAGAAATCGGCACTTTTAGGGCGGTTTGGGTGTCGGGGGGGCTGGTCCGGTGTGTGCACAGGGAGTGTTTTACACGCCGAGGGAAAGAGCCTGCGTTATCAGGTCCGATTTTGGTGTTAGCGAAACCTCTCGCTGCCCCTTACACCGCCTCCCGCACTATTACTATTACTTTATATCAGTTTCGCCCAGGCGCAGCTTCCTAAAAACTTCATGTTGGCTTCCTAGGTCCCACGTTACCCCTGCATTGCTAACAAAATGCCAGCCCTGGTAGAGTGGATGGGAGCCTTAGGCAAACCCCTGCCCCCCCGATTTTCCCCGGCCCCCCGCGAGGAACTCGCAGGCCACCCCCTTTTGTGATCGTAAGGGCGACGTGGATTAATTTCCAGAGTTAAAAATAACCTTTTACAGCTGCTTGATTTGGGTCCAGGGCGATCATGAGTTTCAGATCCACAACTATTAACTCCTCGTGCCCGAGCTTTCCGCGGCAGAGGCTTACAAGCTTAAACCAAAACACACCGCTTCGCTCTCCGGTTTGCTTTCAGGTGAATCATTTTGCCGAACCTCCAGCGCACAGGCTTGCACAAATCTCTTTTGGCTGGCAGAGCCGAGCCACTCCTGCCTTAGAAAACATTTTCTAAGGGAACTGTAAGTTCTGACAGTCTCTGAAACAGTTTGGAAATATCAGTATTTAAGAAGGGATTAGAAATTAGAGTCCTGTAACAAAAGAGCAAGTGTGTAGGCGCATTAAGCATAGCTGGAGGTAGGCAGCTTATTTTATTTTTTATTTTATTTTTTTCCCAATTTTTTACTTGGGACAATCAAAATGGAGACCTGTACTGAGAAACAGTCAGGCTTGGCTGGTAAGTCTGTTTCCTTTTGGTGCCGAGCTTGGGTCTCAATTCTTGCTTTACGTGAACGTAGAGGCAGCTTACTGGTACCTGCCTCCTGCCTTTCCCAGAACGACAGAGACGAAGGTCAGTGAAATATTACTGTATTTCAGAATATGGTCTGCCCAGCTGGAGAGCCATAACTTTGGTTTTGTTTGCTTTGCTGGTGAAACAAAGCTTAAGTGAGAATGTTATCTGTTTTCTTTTCCCTTCAGTAACTTGAGCCTTGGCCAATTCCAGCTAGATTTGACAGAAGGGTAGATGTTTGAAAGAGGCAAAGACCCTGTATGTTTCATGAAAACAGGTGACTCCATCAGAGAGGGTCTCAGCTCCTGCATTGAGGCTGCATATGCTCAAGCTGTGTTTCACTCAGAGTCCGTCCGGGATCAACAGGGTAAAAAAAAAAAAAAAAAAGCACAATGAGGAGACTTAGATTTCATAAGTAGAGTGTGCAGATGGTGCTGTGGACCACCCGACATAATTTGCTTTAAGCAGAGTGAAATGGCAGTGCCAGGATTGTGCCACACCTGAGCTGCCCTTCTACTTGTTACTGCAACGTGATGTTTTCCCTGAACCTATGGAAGGACATCTGTTTTATTGCCCTATTCTCATGGTTGCATTTTTTTTTTCTCTAGGACGCTTCTCTCTCCTTACGTGGGGCATTTTATCCATTACATAGGAGTAAGTTAGCACAGCTACAGGGTGTATTTTATCTGGATTTAATTCCTGAAGGATGGACTAGAGGAGATCTATCACAGGAAAGTGCTTTCCTTCCATATCTGCCTTTCTTTGAGTAGTGTGTTTCACTTGGACTCTGAGCGGATGTTGGTAAGAGAGAGACTATATTTGCTGCTGTTATTTGATTTGTCTTCTAGGGCAGTTACTGAGTGTACAGCAGGTTTGCAAACAGTAGGTACAAAAAATGATGGAGGCAGTGTTTAACTGTTCATTACCTGACCGGTGCAGTTCTTTTCCTGTCTTCCCAAGGGATATGCTTTTTGAGTAAATGTTTAACTTGCCAGTTAGCCTGGATCTCTACTTGAGACCTTTGTTGGATTAGAGACTCAAGAAGGAAATTGCTAATGTTTTAGAAATACTCTGTAGAAACTGAATTATATTTTTTTAATTAGCAACTAATTTTTAATTTAATTTTAAATCAGAGTTTTTTTTTCTAAAATAATTAGCTCATTAATTTATGTTGGTAATAGCTTTGGGGTTTTTTTGGCCGTTACTGGAGACCTCCCTATATAATGACAAAAAGACTTGTCATTTAGCCACGATTAATAGGTCTAAGTTAGATGGATCTGGTACTTGCCAGTGTTGTTGGCTCCAAGGTTACGTGTTAATGATAAGCTTCAGATGCCATCAGTAGTCAAATCCTTTATGGTAGAATAGTGCATGATGGCTTAGCATGTAAGTGAATCACTACTTCTGTTTTTATTGGGGGGTGTTGAAAGCTTCATTCACCTTCCTGTTTGATCAGATTCATTTTGTGCATTTTGACAGCAAAGCTGCATGTTCTGAGACTTGTTGGGAATGTTTTCATTGTGGGCACCGGATTAAGAGTAGCTTTTTACTCCTTCCAAGCAGCTAACTTTGCAGTTTGGTTACACAGTACTTCACATTGCACGCTCTTAGTATATAAAAAGCACTCAAGATCCTTCTAAGTAATTGTGAATTTTTCCTTTTATAAATAATGCTAAATAAAATTTTAAAATAAACTCTGAAGTCTGTAAACTGTTTCAAGCAGCTTTTTGTCTTCATTTTTTGAGATACAATGCTTCTTCAACTTCTTGCTTGAAATAGATTAATAAAAAATATATTTTTTTCCTGTTTTACCTTTTTTTTTTAATTTAGTTATGATATTTTCCACAGATATTCTTCCAACCTCCAACTGTTTTCATCTCAGGGCATTTTCCAAGATGGATATGGTCCTAAATGGTTTTTATTTCTCAGAAGATGAACATTTTAAAGAGAAATCTGTTTCTCCTTAAGATCTTATAAGCCCTTACAGTTCTCAACCTTAAATATCAAATAATACGCTGGCAAAAAGAGACATCTTCTGTATGTGAATATGAACCTTATTCTTTTAATAAAAATAAATGTGGTAGGCATAATAAATACACTTAAGCTATTGCCAGTGGTTGAGCAACCCCCCCATCTTTATTTTATTTTCTCTTTTAAATAGCGTTCTTGCAGGGTGCTGTTTTTCAAACTGACCTATAGAGCATATCCTGCTTGTGAGTAGAGATCTTGACTAATTACATGGTAAGAGCTCTGTTCCTTGTTTTCCCCTTGACTGGATTTTGAAATCTTAATGCACATAACAAGATGACTATTGGTAAGCTCTGTGCCCTTTTTTTTGGGGGGGGGGGGGGGAATTAAAAAGCAAAAGATGTTTTGCTGCTCTTTCATACTCATCAGTCCAAGTAATACTGTAATTGTCTTGCATACATCAGCTTTTATTAGTCCTGTTCATCTCCCAAGGTCAGGCTAAAAAATAAATAAATCGTACATTCAGAGAAAGGCAGCAGGGAGACCACAGAAGTTGAAGGTTCCCATGGCTAAGGCAGGAATCCCATCTTGATTGTTCTCATCTATTGCACTCTTAGCAGGAGAGGGTCAAAATGCAGTCAAGGCTTGGGTTTTTAATAGAGAAAGCAAATGTATTATATATATTTTTTAACCTTCTGGAGGGGTGAAAGGCAAAGCGGGTAGTTTATTAAAAGATCTGTCCTGATATAGCCCTCAAAACCGTCCATCTGCCAACATCAGGGAAAGCTGCCTTTTCAGATTAAAATATGTGTAAGATACCAAAGCATGTTGGTATCTGCGGATAGACAAAGGTTAAATTTGAGTTCTAATTACAAAAAAAAAGTTGTATTTTGGATGCAGTAGATTGAGGAAAGGAAGACGACACATCAACCGTGTTAATAAAGGATAGTTATTAGTGCCCAACGTCTGTATTTATGACTTTGTTTTTTAAGGGTGAGCTATCTGGAACCTTGCACAAGGACGGGGGAAATGCAAATAGTTTACTGAAAGCTTGAACTCTCATCAAAATGTTATCTAGCCTTGCCCACAGCTGGAATTCAGATCGGCAGGTTTTTTCCCTCTACCCTTTCCTTTGTTATTTTTTTTTTTCCTCGTCTGTCCAGTAACATGTTATAAGCTCTTTTCCTGTGTGGGTGGCTTCTCCCCAGCAGAGTGCTTGGCCTGGGGGCTGCCTCCTGCAGCAGGGGTTGCAACGGGGAGGCCAGGCTTCATCCCGCAAAGCTCAACACTCACATTTCTCACCCCCAGCTTTGCACCGGACTCTGTCTGTGTGTGCTGCTCTGGCTCCTTCTGCCTGCCTGTTTTATCTGTATTTCAGCCTCCTTGTATTAAAGGCGAGGATGCACCTGTGTATGGAGAGGGGGATCTGGGCCCCATCTGCTTAGACCACCAGCCTGTGCAGTGCTGTAAGCCAGTCAACAGCTACAGCAGCTCTTTATTTTCCTCTTGTGGAGTCCAAATGGACCACAAAAAGACAGGAAAATCATTGAGCGTGCCTGGCGGCAGAGTTTTAGTAACGCTGTCTCGTTCCCTTTAGTGTTATTAACACCACTCGCCAACAGTGCGAGGCATGGCTTTTTATCACAGTGCCTGGAGCAGCGTCCCGTGTCAGGTAATTTATGGAGCTGTGAGCTTGCGTGTCCCAATTCCTGTAGGTTTTCAGGTAGAAAGCCCTTTCCATTCACTCTTGTTGCAAGGAGAGAAGCGAGGCATTTGGCCGGGCTTGCTGCGAGTGCGGCCTGCGTCGCCATGGCGCAAGAGCCAAGCCAGGCCGCGCTCTTGCCCAGCACGCAGGCTGGGGATGGCGATTAAAGCATGTGCTTCCATTCATTTCTGTGTTCAAGATTTAAAAATAAAGTAATAATAAAAAAAGGAAGATGAAAAATTACATCGTGGCAGTGTTTGATATGACAGAGCACGGACAGAAAGTAACTGAAGGGCTCGAGTGCTCATGTTTCCCTGGGTTAATAACTGCTCGGAGCAGTAGGCCATTACGCTGAAATTTCTTACGTGCTTACACGAATAAGTTGTGTAGCTTTTATTTTGGAGGGTGGAAGAAAGCCTCTTGAGAGATGCTCTGTCTGGAAGCTGCATTGTATCAAAACCTGTTTATATAATTTAGCAGAATCCAACAAGACAATGTCCGGTGTCAAGCCAAGGCGTTAAGCCAGTTGGTGGCCTTCACAACTCATGGTGCTCTTATCTAACATAAACATAGCTGTTAGGGAGGCCTGAGTGAAAGTAACAACCTGCTAAACACCTGTGGTTTGAACTTTAAAATCGTATCAATATGTAGAGAAGGCCCCAGATGTTTCTGCTGGGAGCAGCCACCTTGGCAAGCAGCAGCTCCCTACCCAGTGTCCTGGGCTGTGTCCAGCCTCTAGGGGATGAGTGGGCGCCCTGCCAAGATGCGGGAGATCAGGGTGAAGATGTGCCAAGGGGGTCCTCAGGGCATCTCAGCTCCTAGTTTTGCCATGGGCAAGAAACTACCCTTCTGATACAGATGCTTTTTTTTTCCTCTCCTTTTTTTCCCACCTCCAAATTCTCATGCCTGAGCAGCTGAGAGTGCCACTTGTAGCTATTAACTCTCAGTGCAAAGCTGCGTCTGCTGGGAAGCAACCTGCACCATTAGCTCCTTCCACGTCTTTGTAAGACCTTCATCCTGTTGAGTAGGGTATGTGTTTTGCCAAGCTGCTGCTTTTGTTTCCCAGGCTTCTTTTTCTTGCAGCCTGCATGTTTCTGATGGGGGAACAGAGGTAGTGAGCAGCAGTAAAAGGCAGTGCTGAGCTCCCGAGGATGCATTCAGAGGCATGCATCATGCTTTATAGCTTTGTGCTGGGGTGAGAGCCTGTCGGTGTAGTCGTAAATCCTTGAATCCAGCATCGGTGGTGGTTGTGTCTAACAAAAATAACCCAGCTTGATTCAATAAAGAGAGCAAGTACTTAACACAGGTCTTTGACATAATATAGGTAAGTGTAGCTGCAGACTGCTCTTCTGAGTGGTCCTCCAGAGCAGCCACCAGTCATCACAGTCCCCAGAGACATCCTGATGTTATCGTTTTTCCGACAAAGCCCCAGCTGCCTGCAGCTTCTGCTCCAGCCGAGAGGAACACCTGCTGGGGAGGAGCTGGGCATCTCCGCAGGAGGATTTGGGTCCGGGTGCTATGACGATCCTCTGCCCGTTTTCTCTGGAGGCCTTGATTTGGCAGATAAACTAAAGCATGCCTGTCCAGCTGTGCTGGTTTCCAGTACAACGGAAACCTCAAGTCTTTTTTTTTTTCAAGCAGACCAAGGAGAGCTGGAAGGGCACTTTTCTCTCTGCTTCAAATTTTGGCAGTGGCCTGTTTGCTTGTAGGGTGGCTAAAACCGTTACAGAAAATGCTGAAAGTGCAGGTTGGACCCTAGCTGCTGTGTGACCTGTCTGGTTTTAGGAGGGTGGGTGTAAGCACCTGCTTTTGGGGAGGTTCAGGGCTGTGGCGCATGGGTGGAAGAGGTGCCTCCTTGCCACGTGCATGCTGCACCCTACATTTTAAAAGCACTGTCAAAGTTTCTTACCAGCCAACTGGAGATCCTGTGTATTACTTTGCCTTTGAACTACACTGTATGTCACCCCATGCTTTGTGATGGATGGCAGAGTTTGTGGTAAGCAAATGGCTTTGGGGACCAGGACCTCAAGGGTAACATTGGACAGTATGGTGATGTTGCTATCTTCTTTGTGACTTAGCCTTCAATTTAAGTCTGATTTATTTATTTATTTATTTATTTATTTATTTATTTTTGCAAATAAATAGTAGTGGCTTTGCTCTTTTGCCTGATTTTTTTGAGGACTTTATTAATATATGGGTCCTAGCCTCCTAAATGATCAGTCTTACTGCTGAAGTGACCACTCCATGTATGGGAAGGCATTTGAGTAGTTCTGAAAAATTTCACTGTAAGGTTTTAAAAGTATGATGCAGGTATGCACAAATGGTCTCCTTGTGGGAGGGTGGTCTCCTTGTGTGGGATGGTACCTATACTTGTGTGATGTTCAGCTAGGCATAACTGTTAGTGTCTTGGGTTGTCTCTTAAGCATTGTCCTAAAACATGGAAGTAATAGATATTTTGTATCTACAGGGCCTTATATTTTATATCTATGTATCTTGTATTTTATATCTATAGGGCCTTTGTATCTACAGGGCCTTATAGCGGTCTTCCAGTGCCTAAAGGGGGCCTGTAAGAGGGATGGGGAGGGACTCTTTGTCAGGGAGTGTAGCGATAGGACAAGGGGTAACGGCTTCAAACTAAAAAAGGGTAGATTTAGATTAGGTATTAAGAATAAATTCTTCCCTATGAGGGTGGTGAGGCCCTGACACAGGCTGCCCAGAGAAGCTGTGGGTGCCCCATCCTTGGAGGTGTTCAAGGCTGGGCTGGATGGGGCTTTGGGCAACCTGGGCTGGTGGGAGGTGTCCCTGCCCATGGCAGCGGGGTAGAATTAGATGATCTTTAAGGTCCCTTCCAAAACAAACCATTCTGTGATTCTGTGATTTTTTTTCGTAAACCAGTTCCAGTTAGATTAATTTACTGTATGCATGTTTCTTTGTCTAGATTAGTTATGGGCATGACATGGAATAGCTTGTAATGGGATCTCTTATCTTTCTGTGGGGGTATAAGGAAATGTGTCTTTAAAGATGAAAAGAAGTGTGAAGCACTTTTGTTGATGCATTTGAGAACCAGTTCTTTATAAAATAACCTTGACTTTTTTTTTTTTTCTGTGAAAAAATGCTCAACAAGTTTGTTCTACATCACTCAGTTGGTATTTACTTGGATAGCAGAATCTGATTATACGGTGCACGAAATCCTGCTGGCATTCCATTTAGTTACAGATTGACCTCTGTACAAGGGAGACAGTACCTGCCTATTACAGAATGGGAAAGGAATCCACTTGCTAATTTTTAAATTTGAGTTTATTTAAGTTTTTCAGTTTTGATTGGTAGGCTTGCTTCTGAAAAAATATAGGCAGGTGTTGCCTCTGTCTGAAATCCAGCTTTCAGCCGAAGCGATCGATATATTGAGGCAAAACATGTCATTTCAATAAAGGTATTTCCTTTTCCACTTCTGCCCCCTCCTCCATATTTTTATAAGCATACATTAAGCCTGAGATTTACGTAGGAATTTTATCCTGGGAGTGTTCTTTAGGTGTGACGTTCCTTGCACGTTTTGAGGGATCTGAGATGTTTTCTTGGTACTTGTTAGCAGACGTCCTTTCAAACCAGTGTCTGCAGCTTCCCGAAATGCAGTCCATACACAGTTAACTGCTTCCCTGAAATAGCTCTGCGTCTTGGGAGGTCAAAAAGTTGACGAGAAGTTGGTAGAGTGGCATGCAAGGGGAAAGAGGTACTTGGAAGTTTAAGTTCCTGCCACAAGCCTTCTCCCACAAAACAAAAATCAATGGGAGCTTTGGGGAAGAAACCCGTGTAGCAGTCTTTCTCCCCTTTTGCCCTCTGCTTCTGAATCCTTTTAGTTTTTGACTGCCCTATAGATGTAACGGGTTGCACTGTCACTTGTGATAGAGGTCTGCTTCACCCTAGCTGAAGGCATACTAAGGTATCAGCAAGCACACCAGAAAAAAAACTTTGTATAATTTATATGTATCTGTGAGCAAGAGACCCTTTATATATCTTATAAGAGACCCTTCCATGGAAGAAGCTGTTAGGACACTGTTTGAGAAAGGTGCTTGCCCACATGCTAGGTATTTTTCAAAGCATGTTTCAAAGTCGGTGTATTGTGTCAAGTTTCTTGTGTGTTTGTCCAGGGATTTTTTGGTTGTTTAATGCTTCTGGGTGACTCCAAGTGAACAGGAGACAGCTCACACTTAAAAAATTTTGCCTCTAGTTTTAGTCATTTTCATTCTACTTCAGTTTCCACTAAATTATGGTCAGCCTGGATGTATTAATTAGTGTTAAATCCTTTTTATGCCCTCGCAAATGCTCTCTTGGAAGGTCTTGTTCCCCCACTCTGCTTCTCTCAGTCTCTCCTTTATGTTTTGGCACTCGTACATCAATTTCACACGGGGCTGACCTGCTGTAGAAGTGTGGATGCTAAACTGTAGTCACGAGGCTGTACTGAACAAGCTTGCTGCTTGGGCTCTATTCTGGATGCAGGAGCAGCAGAATAGCAGAGACCTTGGTTCGTCCTTTAGCTATGGGTAGTTTACGCAAGGGACATGATTTTTTATTTGCATGGTTCTTGGTTGAAGGAGGAAGCTTTTTCTTTTTTTTTTGGTAATAGTTGATAAGCAAGATGGAAATTGTAAGCAGAAGTCAACAATGAGAAGAGGAATTGGTTTTTCTTGTCAGTTATTCAGGAACAGAAAAGGGAATTAATTTTGCACAGGCTAAGAAGTAAAAACAAATTTTGCAGCTCCTTCTGACTTTGATGCATTTTTTCGTAATTTCTGAAAACAAGTTCTTCACGAATCAGATGTTCATTAAGTGTTCTTATAGGATTTTCATAGCACTAAGTATTAGTTGACTTTTTTCAGTGACTTTAGTGAAATTAAAAAGAAATCTTTCTCCTAGATCTATCATCAGGGGAAATCATGAACAGCACTTTGTAAGTTTCTTTTTCTTTCTTGTAATGTCTCAAGTCTTTTGAAATTTGGAAGGTAAACCATAGTTTTGTGCTCTGCATCCTTTGATGCTCTCCTACAGTCTTTCATCCAGCTATTTGGAAGACTGATGCTGTGTTTTCTGTGAGCACGGATAATTTGCTACCTTTTATACCTGGATGATTTCTTTTGTCTTGCAGTTACAGAAGGGCATGTGGCATTTTCTGGTATCATATAAAGTATTGGTCACCAAATTCCGGTCTCCACTTTGAACAGATGGGTGTTAAATCTCGATGAGCATTTAGCTGAGAAGCGAGTTGTTGCTGAGTATCTCACGGTATACTTTTAAAACGTTTTCTTGTCCAACGTCTGCCTGGCTTTGAAGGCATGAACAAGGTGTGTGAATGCAAGGAGGAAGTAGGTGATGTAATCATCTTTGCTTTTGGAAGGTTTTTGATGCCATTCCATGTGCGACTTTTATACCTCCTAGACCAGAAAGTGGTTACACTGCTGCTTTGTTGTGCTGGGCTCAAATTAATTACCAGTGGCTTGTTGTCCAAGTGAGGAGGCATTTCAGATGAGGCCTTTGTAGGTCTCATTTTATTGTTTCCATTAATCACTTAGATAATGGGCTGGTTGAATGCAATTATAAAAACTGCAAGTGACGCCAAGGGCTGGCAAAACTTCTGGCCGGTTCATTTGGTGTTGGATCGATGGCGAAGGAACAAAAATACGGCTGTAAATACAGCATTTAGCTTGGAAAAAAATAAAACGTGCAAAGAAAAAGTGCAGTATTGCAGAAACGTTGTAGATACAACGAATCAATTTTTGTAAGTGATGGAAGCCAATAACCAGTGCTGAGTTACTTTAATATGCCAGCTTGCAAATCGTGGCACTTGAATGACTTTTCCGTGCATACCTTGGTTCTGCCTGCTGGAGGAGGGGAGGGGACTCCAGCAACTCCAGCTGGCCTCCGGACTGGGAGTCTGCTGGGTGGTTGCAATTGCTCCAACTCTCAGAAATTAGTTTACCACTCTGTAAGTCAAGTGCCAGTTTGCACTGGGATACGGCTGCGAGCTTTCTTGGATACAGTTACGGGCATGCAAGATACAGGAGACGGTTTGTACTCTTTGTACAGCATCACGTCCAGTTCTGAGCGTCACACTTAGAGATAAGCTCAGGAACAATGAGCTGGTTCACAAACATGACCCGTAAGGAAGACGTGAGGCAATTGGGGTTTCTTTAGAACAAGAGAAAGCATTAAACAGCGGGGAACGATGTTGATGCTTTTCCAGTATGTCAGGTATTAACATCAAAAACATCCGTGGCCAATTACTCTCCGTGTTCCGGGGAGCAGGATTCATTTCCAGCGAGACAGTTTAGGATTGTGGTGGTTGCCTTGTTTGTTTGTTTTTGCTGTAAGAATACCTAATGACAGTAGTGGAAGAGGCTTGCTGGGGAGGTGGTTGCATCTTGGTTGTGGGAGGTTTTGAAGAACAGGTTAGACAAACGCGATTTCTGGCACAGGTGCATTTATCCAGCTCCAGAGCAGGGGCTGGCACGGTAACCTCTCAGGTTCCCCCAGGTATTCGCTGCAGTTCTGTGACTGTATATACACACACAGGAGGCAAAAGCGGAAATGCAAAATTGCTTGTTCTGCTTTTGATCTTCTGATCTGGTTTGCCTCTTGCCTTTTGAGCCTGTGTGAATTGCCACACAAACCAGGGAAAGAACTGCTATTGTCAAGTTCTCTATTTTAATTTTCTGGTTTTAGATGCGAAAAGACTCGAGGGCTGCAGTACTGACGGCAGTGAAAGTTGGCTCTAATTCTGTTTTTTCTCCCCCTTTTTCTTTGTGCGTGGCTGCAGGTCGCCTGGTGGGTGCCCTGGATGCCGTGCTGGATTCTAACGCGCGCGTCGCGCCCTTCCGAATTTTACTGCAAGTCCCAGGCTCGCAGGTTTACTCTGCCATTGCTTGTGGTGAGTTATTGAACGGATCAGAAGTTTACTGGGCCATAGCTATTGGTGAGTCACATACGAAAAAAACCCAAACTGATTCTGAGCATGCTCAGCACCTGCATGTCCAAGAAGCTCAAGGTAACCCCAGCTGGTCGTGTGCGGGTGTGAAGCTCTTGGCTATAGCTCGTTTAACAGCCAAATTAACCTTTGGTTAGAATCCTAGGTATTCATCATGAGAAAACATTAACTGGTAAAACGAAGTTTCGATAGAAAGCTTGTTTAGGTGAGGGTGTTTGCGTTAATCTTCTGTCTGTTGCAAAGTGGTGTGGTTCTGCTCGTATGCGTATCTTTTTGTACGGCAGTGAAAGTTCCTTACAGCAAGAAGCTATTTAGTCTTGGCTTTCATCAGTCTTGTCTTTTGCTTGCTAACTGTGAAATGTCTTGCAACATTTGATTATAATCAAGTGTAACTGGAACACTTAGAAGATCTTACATGAGGTAGGTGATAAATGAAGTTGGCAAGGGAGAATGTCTAACTGCTGGGTTTGTTGTGCACTAATTCCTTTTCTGCAGCTTTTGAAAGTCAAACCCATCTTCAGGAAATTGATGTGGATGGGAATTGCAGCAACCTTACTGGGGCATGTTAAAAACCACCCGAGTGAACTTCTTAAAGTCCTTGTTTGACCAGTTTGCAGTTCTCATCCCTTCTTCAGTCTATAAAATCCTAGCATTGAAATTTACAGCAGGTTTTCCTTTCCTTTCTTGCATGGATCAAGACATGAAATAGTTAGTTAATATACATGCTGACATGTCGTTGATGCTGTTTGGCACAGTAGTCCTTTCAAATGATAGGGGCAATCTGTGTATCCTGCATCCTGCCCCTGTACAAGCTCATTTAACATTTGTTCCTTGGTCCTAGCAGAGATCCCTCTGCATTTCCCCATTGATACTGGGATTTTTCTCCTGTGCCTGTGTGAAGAAGATTACTTAGTTTGCTTACTCTGTTTCTGTCGTGGCTAGGTTTTCTTGGTTCTGCAATTGCTTGGTGCTTTATATCCCCACCCCTTGCCCCCTTATTTTGTTTATTTTTTTAAATAATGCTACCTCTTGGAGAAATTTAAGAGCTTCACGCTCTTCTGGTCTTCTGATGAAGCTGGTTGGCTTTCATTGTGAAAGTAAGTGTTGCTGTCAAGGGCTTCTTAATCATTTGAATGTATATAATATTCCTTTCAGGGACTGATCCTAGCCCTATCCACACTCTTCTTGCCCAAAGCTTTTTTATATCGAAGGAACTACAAATCAAAAGCCTGCCTGGCTGGAATGGTTAAGGATTTTGCTGAGATGAACTTATTTGATTAATGTTTTCTAAAATTCTCTTTTGCCCTCTTAAATGAATACTCACCACTGAGAAAACAAGATTTACGGTAATGGAGTGGAAGGCAGAGGGATCTGTTTTGTATGCCGTAAGGGCATGACACGTACACCGCTGCCAGAGCTGCACAGAAATTAAGAACCATGATAGCTGGAGCTGTTTCTGAATAATATCTCTGTTTTGAAACCCTGACGTGAGCATCCAGGGGAGAATGGGCTTTGGCAACAGCAGTTGGAGGAACAGCGTGACCTGACCCTTTTCTTAGAAAGCTGGAGCTCCGCACGGGACTTTTCCTCTCCCTGAGGGCCTGCAGGAGCCCCAGCACAGAAGTGGCCATCGCTGCTTGCCCAGCTCTTTGCTTTGCGTAAACACAGTGTTAGGGTCTTGTTATTGGATTTGGAAGGAACAGCGAGTCAAATTAAGTTCCTGCTATGTAGCAAAGACAAGGAGCAGCTCTAGCAACTCCTTCCCGTCTCCCGGTGTAACTGCATTAGGGATAGCCATCATGTCATTAGCCAGTTAATTAAAACGACATTTTCCAATTGGATGTTGGTGCTCCTGTGTTCCAGGAGCTGCAGACTGAAATGATAATTAATGCGTAAGGGTCATATCTGTGTTACAGACTCTTTCAAATCTCTGAGGGCTGCTAGGAAGTCTGATCCATGCCCAGCACGCTTGTTCTGGCAGAGCTGTTTCAGCCCAGATGGTTAATCATCCTACACCAGCAAGGGGAAACAAAACCCTTAACCTCAGCCCTAGTGCAGATCCACTTAGGTCTTTCCTTTCAGAAGGCTTGTGGGCAAAAAAGAACCACAAAAAACAGACAAGTGAAGTAGCATTTAGGAGAGGGAGAGCAAGGGATTGCTGACAGGTGGGTTTAAAGAAGGGAATACAAGGAGTTGAGGCGATGGTTAGACTGAATACACGTTTGGTACGGACACATAAAGAAGGTGCATAAAAGGTGGAACAAAATGCTGTGCAGAGCATTGGCACGGGCAGAGGAATAAGGAGGAGGTTGTCAAGGCTTGGGTGAAATCACAGGATAACTTTAAGTGTAAGCCAAGAAGTGTAAATTACAAATAAAGAAGGGACCCAAACAGTTGAGGAGCTAGCCTGACCAAATAAAAGGGACGAAGAGATCTTTCAGCATTTGATCACAACTTGTGGAGGTACCTGAAGGCAGGCAGGAAAGAGAGCAGTAGCCTCAGTGGGGGACAACCCCTGCCACTGGGGATGCTACAGTGAAAGATGTCTTATTTCTTATTTCCCAAGAGATAACCCACCAGCCCTCCCATACAGTTGGTATCTTTCAGGTAGCCCAGACATAGAGAAGCAACTCAGTATTTTCTTTGTGCAGCCATTTCAATACAGAACAACTGTTTCTGGTGTCCTTAACAATTGATATAATCTGATTTCCTTACAAAGAGGCCATTTAAGTGTCTCTTCTTTCTTGATTTTTTTTTTTTTTTAAATCTAACCTTGATTAATGATATTTATGAAGTTCCATCGCAAGACCTTCCTGTCAAGGAAGTTAAAGCTTGGAAAGTTTCCCTGCCACTTGGCATTCTTTATGGAAAATGGAGCAGAGGAGGGTGGAAAATTCTTAGCTAAATTTATCATTTTGTGTTGTGAAGCAATGTGATGCATCCCCGATGTACACACAAATCAAATTTCAAGATAATAGGCCTTCTATCTGAGAGGCATTTTATAATTATATTCCTCTGTATTTTTTATGCCTCTTACGTCAAACTAATTTTCTCCTTTCTTCCACTAATAAGACATAAGAAAAAACAACTTTGGCTGCCTTTACTTTTTTTCCCATATAATATTTAACCACTGACCAGTAAGAGCTAGGGTGCTCAGATTTTCCCTTAATTGTCCTCGGTGTTGCCTCTCTTGCGCTAACTTTTCTGTCATAATGAGATGCAGCAGCAGTTCAGGTTCAAGCAGAAGCAACCAAAGTAAATAGGCAATGACTGAAATAGTGTTTCTGGACTTAGGGTGAACACATGAAATTGGAAAATCTCTATTTTTCAGAGATTTTCTCTTCACTGTTTTTCTCCCCAAAACTGTAAAATTGTGCTCTTGCAGACGTTCTAGGTGTTCTTGACCCAAACTCCTTTATTTTCAGATGTTTAATTATTATAGAAAACTTTTCAGATAGGATGCAAATTATGGCTATGTCATGTGTCCATGCATGTGTGGCAGCTGTGTGTGTGCACGTCCATACAAAGGGAGGGAGAAAGGAAGATCAGGGACTTTCGGGAACAATACATAAAGCAGCAGTTTACGGTGGCTGCTTGAGGAATGCCATGTCAAAATAAGCTGTATTCTAACAGTAAGAGGTTTTGCTGGTTTTTCTGCTTTGACTTTTAATGCAGCGTTTGCTGGCTGAGAACGTTTGAGAAGATAAAACTAAAAAGCGCTAGAACTAAATTCCTAAAACAATAAGGTTTCTGTTTTTCTCTGGCTATACTGTTACAAATTAGACCTTTTTGACCTGTTTGCTACTAAGAGTTTTGAGGTTGAAAGTTCAGTTTCTCATGTTCTCTTACAAAATAGTACATTTTTTTACTTTTTTTTTTCTTCCTTTGATTTTATTTTATAGGATGAGTTTCAATGCGTTACTTTTAACCTTTCTAGGTGCCACTGCAGAGGAGATAAATCAGCACTGGGAATGGCTGGAACAAAACTTGCTCCATACTTTGTCTGTTTTTGACAATAAAGAAGATATTGTTAGTTTTGTCAAAGGGAAAGTAAAGGTAAGGAAACTGCCTAGCTTTTGCCCAACTACTTGTGGTGTTTTAGAAATAATGTCAGGAAGTTATTGTCATTCATCTTTGCTTTTGTCCATCTGAATATTGTTATTTTTTGTGTGCTGACCTAGCTACTATGTTCATCCCGAATCCAATTAATCATCAAAAGCCCCTACTTTTCTCTTTCACGTTTGATTTTTATCAATGATCTCACTGATTTGTTTCCAGGCAGACTTGTATAAAGCAGGGAAGTGTTTATACCACTGCATTTTCATACAGTGACTATAGAGGCAGCAGCTTCTTGTAGAGCAAGGACTCTTAAATCGTCTTTTGGCCAAGTCTTACCATTGGCATCACAGTGCCAGCTGTGCCTCCACGGGGAGCAGGAGGACCTCCCATCTGAGCAGGCACCTCACCCACGGTGTGACTTGTAAACCCAATTCATCTTGATCTGATGTGGGGTGAAAAATACCTTTTCTGTCGTGCAGTCAAAAGGATACCAGACGTATGGCCAGTTTCTGTGCAGTGGTTAGAGATAGGTTATAACTTGTTTTTCTGCATGACACTTGGACCTGATGTGGCCAGCATCCTTGCATCTCCACTCACATTTCCTTGGAAGCTGCATGATCTCAAAACTGAACTGTCTAGTTTAGACTTTATCACTCCCCGTCCCTTTACAGCTTCACTGCTCTTCTCTTCCCAGTAAGAGGCTGTGGTGTGCAGGCGAGCTTTCTTCAGCATCCACTTTCAGCTCCTTCACCTCTTCAGAACATTGTTAGCCAAAGTGTCTGACCCATTCGTGAATGGTGAGGTTGTCCCCACTGCACAGGGACAGCTGGTCCCTCATGCAGAGGTGGCCTCTGCCCAGCAAGCTGGAGCTGGGAGGCTGCTGTGCCACTCTCCTCTCGGACTCTCTTCCCAAGGGTTTGGCACAGAAATTGTTACGGGCTTCACAGGGTGTTGGTGTTGTGGATGGGGACTGCGCCGAGGCTGCTGGCTAGCTGCTTAGTGCCTGAGTGCGCATCTTTTTAGAAGAGCAAAGGTAGAATTTAAAAATTTTAGGGGAATTGGGTGATGAAGGCAAGGCTTAAAATAATAACAGCACATGCAGTAAAACTTAGAAAGCGTGGCCTCCAGTGTTCTGCTTCTAAGAAAACACATGATCCAAGAGGAACTTGTCAATGGCTGTTAGTGATGCAAGTCTCCTGGGGACTGCTCTAAGTCAGGTCCTGCTGCAGGCTTCTCCTTGGTAAGAGTTTCATTCAGTGAGATGCTCTCCACTCTTATACCCACTGTTTTGGTCCAGAAAATATACGGGAACATAAATGTTTCTGGCAAATTTCAACCCTGCTGCTATGATCTCAGTGGGTTCTGAAGTTGGGGAGGAGAGAGAAAGCATCGCTGTGCAAATCTTAGTTTTTATCCTGCTATCTTAAAAAAACAATTTTGGCATGCTGCACCTTGCTGAAAGGTTAAACTTGCTGTGCCTGCTTCTGCTCGTGGTGCAGTGGCTTGCTCTTGGCACAGAACATGTGTCTAAGTGCACTGACAGGCTTGAATAAAATTAATCTCTCAGTAGTGCTGTGGCAGCTGATTACCTAGCACAGCGGATATTTAAAATTCTTCAGGTTTCATTACTTAATGTTAAGCCCAGGTTTTGGACTCTGTCCTCTGTCCTGTGCCTAACTCTTTTGTTATAATACTGCTATTAAAATTCTAATCACATAGTTATAATATCCACGGAGATGCTCTTGAAGTCATTTTTAATGGTTCAGAGCATGTTACAAGTTACTGACGTCTTACTCCATTGCTTCTTCATAGCAAAGTACTGCTGGTCAGCATACAAAAATGGTCCTGTATCTTTTCTCTGAATACAGCAAAAAACAGCAATGATAAGTTGTAATGAAACTGTAAATATGTGGTTTTGCCAGATAGACTGAAAAAGTAAAACAGCAAAACAACAAACTCCCCCAAAACGAAACAAAATAAAACAAAATCCTAAAACTCTTGATTTGGACGCATTCAAAATGTATGAGATGCAACCACTGCAGAAATGTATCCATTTGTGAAATTTGCAAATCGGCTGGAAATTATTTTTCAGAAAGAGCTGTGTTATTAAAATTTGAATGAGTAGCTTGTAGTAACTTGCTTGAATGTGAACACTGTAGATTTATCATATGTTATCTTGTTATTGAATCAGGCTCTGATTGCAGAGGAAACGAGCAGTAAGCTTGCTGAGCAGGAGGAAGACCCTGAAAAGTTCCGAGAAGCCCTGGTGAAATTTGAGTCCAGATTTAATTTTCCTGAAGCAGAGAAACTGATCACCTATTATTCCTGCTGCTGTTGGAAAGGAAAAGTTCCTCGGCAAGGCTGGCTTTATTTGAGTATCAATCATCTCTGTTTTTATTCCTTCTTCCTGGGCAAAGAACGTAAGTGTAAATATGTAAGAAATCTAACACTATGGAGAGAGATAAACATAACTGGTTTTAAATGCAAAAAGAGTTAGGATTTTTATGAGAAGTATAATTCTGCTCTGAAGTTTCGTTTCTGAGATTTTCATTGTTCAGATGAAAGATCTTGTTTAATTTGGTTTTCACTTCATCCTCTATGTTTACATTTTAGCATTAATCCAGTAATAAAAATGAGAATACAAGAACATGCAGACACAGCTGCTCTTCAGTTCTTTTTCTTTTCACGTGAAGCAGACTTAAAATGTACCAGCCCTCCTACATCTTCTCCAACAGCTAGTTTTAGTGCTGAAAACAGTCAGTCAGGAACTGTCCCTCCCACATTGATGGGAACACACCAGCAGCCGCTGTCAGCACCGCCACTGTGAGCGCAGAGACGGACTGCAAGGCAGAAAAGGAAGCGCTAGCTGGGAAAGAGAGCGTGGTGCTAGAAATGTGTGAGGCTAGCTGCGGGACTGAAAATAGAACAGGAAGCACAGCAGTGACACTGGTGCTGTTCTGAGTCCTCTTCATCCTGCTGCAGCTTCAGTGAGGACGGTAATATAAACCTATATTACTGTGAATGTAGCAAGAATTTATAAATCAGTTATAGCAGTTAGGAAAACATTGCCATTTACTGGCCAGGTTTAAAATGGGGCTGGCTAGACAAAATGAGATTTAAAAATGAAGTGCACTAATGTAAATGTAAGAAAGATAGTAACTGGCAGTTTCTAGGACTTAAAACATACAAGGACATGTCTAGAGTTAGAGGTTCTTTCTTCCTATTTTATTTCAGGCCAGTTATTTTGTCATATCTGCAAAAGGTGGCAGAGTTAGATTTAAAATACTGATAAGCTTGTTATTCCTTATAAATACAGAAGTTGAGCTTTATCTTTTTTTTTGCAAGACTGTAGTGGAGTTTCTTGATACGTACTAGATATCTGAGTTCTCTTTTAATCTCCTTGTTTTCTGTTTAGTATCAAATAATATCCTTTGTGAGTTGTTTCTCCTTGTTATCATTGCAGGCTTTTTCTCATTAAACCGGAGATAGCCAGTCTGCCAAAGCACACGAAGCAAAAATAATGCTTATTAGTGATAGATAATGGGGGAAGGAGGAAGTAGGGAGAAAAATCCTTCATACTGTTCCAGAAGTTTTGTTTATGCAATATCACAGATCATTAAATGATACTGGAAGTAAAGCATCACACTCTGTTATGGAAGGTGAAATTGCTTCTCATCCCTTTCAATAATAATTCATTATGAAAACACAAATGAAAGCCCAAACAACTACATGTTTGCACCTTTTTACTTTGAACATGGAAAAAAAGCTGTTCATTCAGTGTTACAGTCAGTGGCATTGCCTTTGTGTTCCATGTGTTTTCATGGAAATGTGAAATCCAAAAAAATTCCATAGCTTGCTGGGAAGCATTACATGTTGAGATGCTTCCCAGCTCCCTGCTTCTGATAAAGATGATCGCTTCTGTTTGAAACCCAGTATTTTGTTACATTTATGAAATGCTTGTATTACATCGAATACTCCAGATTTACTGTAGTTCTGTTTACTGCTATTTGAGAAGCTGCTACTGATCGTATGTAGAACAAATGATTTATTATCTTTCTTGTTTTCAGGTAGTAATCACAAATTAAATCTGGCTAAACGTGGTTTAGAGAATATTGCTAATAAATCACATGTATTGTGTTCTTTCCCTTTCTTTTTGGGGAAAAAAAAACACACCACAATATGAGAGTTTCAATAAAAATAGTTCCTTTATAGTTCCTATAAAATAGTTCCTATAGTTCCTATAAAAATTCCCCCAAATTGTAGCCTGAAATCTCTTTATAGGCAAAGTGTTAAGTCTCCTGCTTCTGGCAAGTCTGTTGCCTTCTCCGTGTTTTTATTTTATGTTGAAATGACCTGGAATGCAATGCTGGAACCTGTTTTCAGCTTGTCATAAAATTTATGTGAGCATAGACTACATGGAACATATTTTCAGGACAAGTCCCCTTTTATCTAAGCTTCGAAGTATTTGCAGAACTTGGGTGGATTAGAATGTCAGATTTCTTGCAAGGACGTGCCAGGGTTTCTTTACATTTTTTTTTTCATTAAACTTCTGTGTTTTTTTTTTAAACGTGGAAGACTTTGTACCTTTTGTCAGAAGTCGGGCCCATTCCAGCGTGCTGTGCTGTTTCTATGACAAACACTGCGCAGGCTATACATTTTTGACCTGCTTGAACAATAGCGCTATTGCTACAGGGCTGGTTAATCTTTCTTCCCTTGGCTGTGCCGATACAGATGGCTCTGTGACCATTCACAACAGTTTGTGTGTGTTGACGCAGCTGTGCTTTATTTAAGAAAGAAGAAATTTAACCTGCAAATAATCTTGACAGCTGTGGTTCTTGTAATACAGAAAAACTTGCTGAGGGTAGCTGCTTGTAAAATTAATGATCACGGATAAGTGTCATATACGGATGACAATGCTTGTTATTACTGTCTTTTTATTAACTTTATTGGCATCAGGAGACCAGCCAGGGATGTTAGGGAGTTTAGTCTTGAAGTTTATTGGCACAGAGAATACTGGGAAGTGTCCAACAGTCAAGTATAAATTTAATCTAAGTCTTTTTAAGTCTTTTCCAGCGTAATTTCTGTCCAGAGATTCATAGGACACATAGGAAGGTCACGTCTTTTAGTGGATATGTAAAATAAGTTGTCTGTGTCTATCTGATTTGCTGGAGTGTTTAAGTCTAGAGAACAGTGTCCTATACTTTTTCTTTTCCATAAACAACTCTGACTACATTTAAAGTTTAGGGCAAAGTCTGCCCATGCACCTTTTAAGTAAAAAGTGATCAGAACGGGAAGATCCCAATGCCTATGTGGTTTTCTTTGATGACCTCTTTATAGTAGTCTTAAACCCTATAAAAACTTAAAAAAACCCCACAAAACTATAAAAAACAACTATAAGAACCCTGCAAAAACTTCCTTTTGTAAGGAAGTTACCTTTATTTTAAATTTAAAATACCGTCCATGTAATTGGAATAGGCTTGCCACCTGCCTAAAACATCACTTCTGGAAGATTACAGACCCTTTCCCTATTTTCTTCCTAGTCCTGAAATCCACTGTTTCACCTGGTAGCAAAGAAGAAAGCTGCAGAAGTGACTTGTTAAGAAGTTTAGAGCAAAAGCTTACAGCAGATGTTCAACAGAGACAGACCTCCTCAGTCTAGCATTTCTTGTGAATATAGGTGAAATTTTGAGGGGGGGATTGATTCTCAGCAAGGCAGTCTTTTGGGATGAAGGCAAATGAATATAGAGTAATAGCAGGTGTTTCATCTTTTCCTTGGGCTTTAAAGATGATTCTCTCCTCTTGTGTTGTTTGCATTTCATTCTTAATCTGTGTATTTCCCAAATACGGTCAATTTAAACAGAATTTCTAACACACTTTTGGTCTTCCTGCAATGGCAGTGAAACTTATCATTCCTTGGGTTGAGGTCCAGAAGCTGGAAAGAACCTCCAACGTCTTCATGACTGACACCGTCCGCGTCACCACACCGAACAAAGAACGCGATTTCTCCACGTTCCTCAACATAGCTGAGGCATTCCGGATCATGGAGCAGCTGGCAGATGTAACACTCCGAAGGCTGCTGGATAACGAGATCTTTGAGCTGGATCCAGGCCTACAGGATCCTACTCAGATTACCAAGAGGTAAAAAGCAAAACTGTTCTTTGTTCTGTGAGCAGAGGTTCAGTAATGGGTTTTGTGGATTGCGTTGCTAGCTGGGTAAAGCTTTAAAGACTTACCTGATTGGGGAAAAAAAAAAACAAAACAGATTTTATAACATACTGTGGGATATCACAAAATTTTGTGTGCAAAATACTTTTTTTTCCCCCGTTTTTATTTTCTTCCTTTAAAATCACTGTAGTTTTTATTTGGTTTAAAAGTACTATTTCTTGTCGAAGGGATAGTAATTGTAAAATTATTGCTTTTGATGATACCTGATACGTGGAATGTCCTGCTAGGACATCCTGCTAGGACTAATCCTACTAGGATTGCCATAGCTGATTTAGCAAGCAGTTGTAGGACCCAGAAAGACCCAGGCTGTTGCAACAGAGTAATGTGCTGATGCCAGCTCTACCCGACGCATCCCTGAAATGCATCTCTGCATTCCCCTCCCACTGGAGAAATGCACTGGGTGCTCAGGGAGAAGGTTAGTAACTGTTTCCCTGGCAGTAGCACAAGACAGAGGGTTGTGTATTTTTGTGAAAGGAAACTGCAGGGAGGAATTTTAGGTGGGCAGAATGTAATATCCAAAGTTGGAATTTGCCTGGGGCACCAGTGTTAACACACCAGTCTAAAATACATGTTTTCTGAATGGAGTGTGTCTGGAGTGCTTATCCACTCCTGACTCATACCATTTCCTGCTCTTCCTTCCTATCCTGCCAGAGGTGTGTAGGGAATTAACCAGGTGTTCCTTCCAGGGCAAAACATAAGGAATGCACGGTGACATTTCCAACAAACAGACACATGTCCAGTAGCCATTATGTTGTTTCTGAGGGGCATTTTTGCAGTGGTGTTGCACGTACGTCTCAGCTAAACAGTTCTGCAGAGGTTCATAAAGGCTTTTAAAGCAATCAGACTTACTTTCCCTGTAACTTCATACGTACACACTGTTAGGAAAATGACTGACAGCAGTGTTTCATCCATGACACACCATCACTCGAGGTATTTGTTAGACTGATACAATGGTGAGCAGCCATGAACTTCCTCACAGGCTTTTTTCATAGCTAGGACTCCTTTAAAACACAAGGGCTGCCATTGTTTTTCACCATGTATGTGTAACTGGATATTGTTAACATCGCAGGCTTTTGGCCAGAGAAATGCAGTTTATGTTCTTTGAGTAATGTCTGATATGACTTTGAGTAATAGGTTGTATTGAAGCCCACTACCATGCTTTACAACACCTTCCTGCTTTTGGGCTGAAAAGTTAGAACCATGAAAGAAGGAAAGTAAATCCAAAATAGATGTAACAATCTGGGGGAGATGCTTTCAGCATCTACTGATTTTAACTCATTGCTGTCTCTTCCCAAAAAAGTCTTTGAATCAAATATATTAACTGAATGGAAAAGTAACCAAACCAAACCAAACCCAACCCAACACCAACCTAAAGTTACAATTACAATGAAAAGTATAACTGCAATAATATAGGGGCTCTCAGGGAATCAACCTGTAAGTTCCTTGTGGGATTTTTGGAAAGTAGTGTGTCTATTAGCAAACAAGCAACAGAAACCATCCCACACATTTATTCAAACAGGTTTGTCTCTTTCCTTCCAACTTAAAAGGAAAAAAAAAAAAAAAAGAGGAGAGGCATGGGGAAGAGGAAAAGAGAGGGTGAAAATGTGATTGCTGGAGAATGGCAGGGCAATTTTTCTTAACCACACTGATGTGCTGTAACTAAAGGTAACAGAAAGGAGAACGTGGAAGATGTTGAAATCCTATTTCCTCTGTAGGAATTAGAGAGGTAGTGGCTGGATAAGCTGTTGTTTCTGGTGCCCTTTGTCACACTTCAGCAACTACTTTGATGTGATGTGATTAAGCAAGACTGTAGTTTGAATAGTAGATAAACTGGTTTTTAATACTAACATTTTTTTTGGGGGGGGAGGGTTTTTTTGTGTGTGAGGTTTTGCTTTTTTTCTGAAACCATTGTAGTACTACAAGAACAATTATTTTCCACTTGACATTTTCCCTAATAATTATCTTTGCTAATTCTTGTGCGTGATTAGGAAGCACATAGTAGTGTATTAAAATGAAAGCAGTAATGCACACATCATTAAAATTATTCCAGCTGTGTCACATTAATGAAGTTACTTTAGATTTCTTTTGTTTGCTAGGGTGCTAGGGTTTCTTTTGCAAGAGGGTCATCCCAGTATCTTCATTTTAAAAATACATTTTTAATGTCATTATGGACTGTATATTATACATTCTGAAAAACAGAGCTGCTGCTCTCCCCGGGGGTCATCCTGCTGAGCAGTGCAAGGACGAGGCTCCGAGAGGCTGGCAGATCAGGCCAGCAGTCTGTGACACAAATCATATCATGGCCACAGTCAAAGAAGTTAACATACAAGTTTCCATGCAGCTTGATGAAAGAATAAGGCTTGGAACAATGGATTACATAGGGATTAATGGCAATTAAATTAATTGCCATAGGAAATGAAGTAAAGGTGTTTGATAACTATATATGCCATTTCTTGCAGACATATTCAAACATGCCATGCAGTTTTATGGGAATATGAGGTAACTATTTTTCCTTTCTAATAAGAAGGTCGCTAAAAACTCTGCTATACTTTTCTTGTACTTCTTATTTCCATCTCTTTCAGGACATAAGAATATTCATTGCATTCCTCAGATGTAAAGAGGAAATTGGCCAGAGCAGAACACAAGATTTAAAAGCTTAATGCTGGTGTCAGTAAGGTTTCAAAAGTATAACCTTTTTCCAGGCTCTAACCAGCTTGGTTTCTTTTCTTCACGTCTGACACTGAATTGCCAGTAAGGATGGCTTTGCTTTATATGAAAGCAAAGAAGGATTTTAATACTGATCTAAGCTGAACAGAAACTGTTTGAAGTATCTTGAATCATGAATATCACTTCAGTCTACATTAATTCTGTGAACACTGTAAACCTTGAGGAACACGGAAGATGTGTTGAGGAAGAACCTTATTTTATTCCATCTGCTTGGCAAAGGCAGAGTTTGGATTATCTTCGCATGTCATTCCTGACAGATGTTTGCCTAACTTGTTTCTAAGGATTTCCAGAAACATAAATGCCAGAACCCGTAGCAGTATTTCACTGCTATACCATTGTAAAAGCTTTCCTGAAGTCTAACTTGGATCTTTCTTGTGGGTTTCTGAGTCCATTGCTTCTTGTCCTATCCAGTACTGTGGAAGAGATTAGATTTTCTCTCTTTAGAGCAACCATTTGCGCATTTGGAGATTGGTTATGCATCTCCTTTTGCTCTTCTTCTTTAAGCTGCACTGCTCTAGTTTATCCCGATGTTTGTCACCCATCCTGTCTTTAGCCCTTCTGGTCCCTCTTCTCTGGACATTTGCCATGAATCCTGTAGGGCTTCAGGCATGCAATGGCAGGATACAGGAGTGCCCCTGTCCCTGCTGTAGCCCCAGGACTGCCCCGCTGCCTCTCAGGAGCCAAACACTTCCCTGTGCAGCCTGGTGCAGTGGTCCTCTTCCTCTCAGCAGCATGAGGCTGCTGGCTCATGTTCAGTTAATGATTCCTTGTAACTCCTCTGTCGATTTTTTTTCTTTCCAGAATGGCTGCTGGTGGAGTTGGTTCCCAGGCTGTGTTTGTGCAGTGTACATCAACAGCTGAAAATACTTATATTGCTTTTTTTTTTTTCTTCACCATCCCTTCAGTTTATGAGCACCAGCCTGAATTCTGATCCTGTTCTTTTGCTCATTTGTCTCTGTCAGGCTCATGTCACATGCAGGTGTAATAACAGTGATCTTTGCTCCATCGTACGAGTTGCTAATGAAAATCCTGAACAGAAGCCAATCCAGGACAGACTCCCAAGGAGGTCCTCTCCATACAGCCTTCCACTTTAACAGTGAGCATTTGAGGGCTGCTTTTTGGGTACTCTTTTTCAACTGGCTTGGTACAACAGCTTTTCACTACAATCTAGTTTTATTAGTTCCTGTGTGAGGAAATATCAAGAGTTTCATAAAGCATGAACATCTGTTGCATCTCCATTTACAAGTCCAGTGTTCCTGCTCCACCAGGGAATTACATTGATTTAACATTTGTCCTGACAAGTCCACGTTGGCATTTGTCAGATGACTTTTCCTACCTTGCTTGTGAGAAGCCTTTCTTGCCACACGAATTAAGTGGGTTTTCCAATAAACAAGATGCGTATCACTGGTTGTGTTGCCTTCAAAATCACAAGAGTTTTCTGCAGTCTGAATAGCGAGAGCAGGGCAGCAATCATTCTCTAAAAGCAGGAGGTCAACTAGTTTGTTCAGATTTTTTTTTTTTCCTCGTTTCTGTTGCTCAACTTTATGCCATATAATTCTTCGTCTGGCAACAGGCACCGAGTGACTCAGCAGGGCTAGAATCCTGCCAAGTTGACTTCTGTTGGATTGAAAGCAGAGAGAAAAAAAAGCATGCGACAGCAAGGACATCATTTCAAGTGTCCTGATAGTTTTGGGCATTTTGTTAGTTTTGTGTGTTATTTCCTTTCATTTAAAACTCTTGGAAGGCAACTTGGAAGGGTCACACACGAGGAGTTATCGCAGTTCAGACTTGCAGTCCCTTTGAAGTGCCGGAGGCGGAGGCCGTGCGAGAACCCCACAGTGTGCAAGTCAGGAACTGCATTCGGAGAGAACTGCTGATTTTTTCTGAAAAGCAGGGAACAAAGCGATTGCATCCTTTAGCCTTTTGTGCTTCTGATGCATGTATAAACATTTGATCAACATATTTTTACATGAGGATGGCTTTCGTTCTTTTCTTAGGTACAGCTGAGTACACTACATTTGCTTAAAAGCCAAACCACCTTGAAAATTGTGAAGCTGGAAACAAAATTTCAGATAGGCTGGGCAGCAGGTAGAAAAGTTGTGTTTCTGTTCAGTGCTGCAGGTGTTGTGAAACTCAAAATGGAAGTTGTGGGACCTGGTGACATGGGACATGGGCTGAATTTGCTGTATCGTATTTAAACAATTAGCTGTCTTGTTTTAGGAACAAATGTTGTTAGTGTGTTTTTTTTTTTTTTTTTTTTTTTAACCAGCCCTAATGTTGTTTGTCTATTTCTGAAGGCAACCGATTACGATAACCCCTAGAATTTGTCTGCCTAACAGGAAATGTTGTCATTGTGTGCCACTTTCCAATAAAACCTTTAATCTGAGCCCACAGCAGTAAGTGCTGACACTATTTCATTCCTCAACTACCATTTTTCTTTCTGGGGACACAACCTGCAGCAGGCTGGCCCCTCTTTCAGCACTTTTCTCAGGGGCAGCCATGAGTAAAGTGAGGTCTCTGAAGTGACCCTGTGTCATGAGGCATGGGGGACAGGCAATGCTCGGGATGCTGGGCTCGGCAGTCTTCCCCCATTAGGTGATTTGGGGCAGGTGGGGTTGAATGCTGTGCCCTGGTGAAAGTTGCTTGATGAATTTACTTGGTTTCAAATATGGAAAGTGTCATGCTTCAGTTTAAAAACCTGTAGCTAGGGATGATCTTGTCTGAAAGGAGCCTGCAGCCTCAAGAGATGCAGCAAAATTTTAAACACTCAGAATTGGACAGAAGCTGCAGATTTTGGAGCATTAGAGTCAACTCCTAAGTAACAGACAATCTCTGTCTCAATGGAGCTTCCATCCTTGTGTATAAGGCATCTTTTAGCATGAAGGTATGGAAATTGCAACAACCGTGTACATTCTGGTAGGGTCTCACCTTCCCAGCACAATAGCAGGAGAGAACAGCTCCACGCAGACCTGACTGCAGATGCTATCAGTAGCATTCATCTGTGCTGTGCAGGAATGGAAAATATTTTTGTGCTGAGTTAACTAGGAGGCATATCCTGATCTAGGTTTGTCACAATAGCAGATCTCTGCAGGCACTTATCAGAGTTTCTTTCGCTGTGGAATTTTAACTTTGGAGCAGCCTTTTTGTCTTCCTTCACAAAGAGTGTTTCTCTTTGTTCTTTGTGAAAAACAGGAGGCTATTTGTCTGTTTTCCTTGGATAATCTTATGAAGGAAGATAATGCTTCAGAAGGAAACGACACCCGAACGCTGGTCAAGTGGTGTGTCTTTTCTGTTGGTCACACAGACAGATCCGCCCCTCTCCTTTCTGAGTTTGTTCTCGATCGCCTTTCTCCCTCTTTCACACAGCTTTAGCTTTCTTTGCAGATGAAACCGAAATAAAACACGCAAGTGATTTATTTGCTGAAGCAGAGGCTTCATCTGTGTAAACTTCTTACTTTTAAACAGCAGGGATGGGGTAGGGGGAGGGTGTTTGCAGAAGAGGAGGGCAAAGGAAGGAGCAGAGAGGGAATTTACAGCTACAAGGTACCACTCCCTGCTGCACTTCAGCCCACGCTTTAAATTCTTGCAGTGGAACAAAGTCAAACTTCTTTTTTTTATATATATACTTTTTTTTATTTTTATTTTTTCCCCCTAAGGTGAGTCATGCTTGGAAAAATTTGCTTGTAAAGAAAATGATAGTGTTTGAGTCCTAAAGTTTCTGGAACTGCTGTTGCTGAGCTAATAGCCATGGCCTGTTTCTAAGGGAACTGCATAGCTCAATGTATGAACTACTGCAGAATTCCTCATGAAAAATGGAGGGGTAAAAAGTCCTCCCAAACCAAGTCTGTGTTACCATAGATTCAGCAATGAAAGCTTAAGGTACTTCTTTTCTTCTTTCTCTCAACATAAATGTGGATAATTGAATGGAAGCAAGCCAAATCCAAACTGGCTGTAGCTGATGCTGTTATTCCCTCCTGAGTCTAAGTAACCTGTAATTGTTTTGCATTTATAACTGTTCTGAGGCTGATACCTCTGCAAGTCAATGGTGCAGTGATGTAAATCCTTAACTATTCTCTTACTGACCACTTTGGTAGTACTCATCGAGCAAATGTTTCACTTTGAATGCAGGTGTCAGTCCCTGGGGTGATGTTAGTAAGGCTACTGGGAAGGGAAAGAAGGAACACAAAGCTCACGTCTGTTGCTCAACGTGTGTTCATCAGATGAAAGATTTAGTTATCTCCTGGGCACTGAAACCTGTAACTCTTTGAGGCTGGAAAGTGGTACAGCAGCCAGAGAAAATGTATGGCTAAGTAATAATAATAATAACAACAAAGCCAGCTGATTTAAATCAATTTGTGTTCTTTCATTTTCTAGTCATTCAAGCAGATGCTTTTGATCTATTGATAAACAAAAAAGTGTTGATGATGATTATTTTTTTATTTCCAACTTATTCTTTTGTTGATCTGCTCACGTAGGCAGTGAAGATTTCTGTGCATGTTGCTTTTATTCTGTATCCCTTGGTCTCTGTGAGAATAAAAAGAAGAACCTTGCACTTGGTGCCTTGATTTTCAGGGTCCTGTGATTTGCTCTTGATGTTTTTTCCTAAGGGATCTTGAAGCCAGAGCACAAAATGAATTCTTTCGGGCCTTCTTCAGATTGCCCAGGAAGGAGAAGCTGCATGAAGTTGTAGACTGTTCTCTCTGGACACCATTTAGTCGCTGTCACACAGCAGGAAGAATGTATACTTCAGACAGTTATATCTGTTTTGCCAGCAAAGAAAATGGCTGCTGCAATGTTATCATCCCACTTAGAGAGGTAGAGTTGCTTGTTTGTTTAATTTCAAGTCTGTATCTGCCTTCTTCTGCTTTAAGCATCCACTGTCATGTCACTTGATTCATCTGCAAACTATCATTTGATGAAAAAGAGTAGGATGCTTACGTATATGATGCCTATGGGATTGTTTAAAGTTTGTTCTGGGACTCATTGTGGCATGAGTTCCTAGAAATATATATGGGGGAGTTGACGTGATCCTCAAAATGAAGTATGGGCAGGTAATGCAGCAGGACAGAGCACTGCAAGGCCAGAGTCTGATCCATCCAAGACTGCAGCAGTGCTCCCCTCCCAGCTCCACAAATGCATACATCCAACTCGATGTTGAAGGAGACTTCAGCTCAGATCCAATCTAGCAATATGAAAGCATCCTTGACTGGGATCAATGCTTTTAAGTGTTGATGCTCTCCCTCCACAGACAGACTCTAGTAAACCTGTGTGTACTTTGTAAACCTGTAGGGCAGAAGGAAAACGGGGATATTCTGGAGGTAGTGATCAGCTGCCAAATTTCCATGAAGTTATAGACTTATTTAAACAAAGGGAGGATGCATGGGAAGATGGTGGGAGTAGAGGAGGAGAAGGGAGCTGTCAGTAAACACCTGCCTGATCTGCTGTGGATACAAGGCTGTTATGATCTCTTAATTAAAGCCTTCCTTTCATCCTCAGCTAATAACAGAGTAACATCCAAATGATATATATCCTAACTGTAGCAACTTATCTTCCACTGTTACAGAAATAGAAAACAATAAGAGAGCACTGTTATATATGTAATCAGAGACAACAACTGTTTTCTTCTGTTTTCAAAAGTGTGAATGTAAATGTTCTGCTCAGTCCCTCCAAGTCAGGTTGACCCTTTTCTAAATCTGATTTTAATCATCACTCCTATTTCCTATCTTTGCCCTCAATCTGCTCTCCTGAGTGAGTGGCAAAGTCAAAATAAAAGCAAAGCAAATCAAAACATAAACAGCTGGGATACGTTTTGCTGCCTGCTTTGAGCTTGTAAAGATACCATAAACTTTGGGTGGCAGGATGTGTCTGACCAAGCAAAGCCAATATGAATAACCACATTTAAAACGTGCATGCAAGTGAATGCCATTTTTGTGCATTGTGTACCTGCAGAATTTCGGAGACGTTTCTGTAAATGTGATGCATAATGTGTTTTCTGTCATGTTTTTGGAAAAGGTAATCAGTATAGAGAAGATGGAGGACACAAGTCTTCTTCCTAATCCCATCATTGTTAGCATAAGGAGTAAGACTGCCTTTCAGTTCATTGAGCTGAAGGACCGGGATACGCTGGTGGAGAACTTACTCCAGAGGCTAAAAGAAGTGAACTCCAGCAACCCAGTACAGTGTAACAACTTGCAGAATAAGAAGCAGGTACTGAACTTCTGTGGGTTTTTTTCAGTTATGAATGCACTGTGTTTATCCATTGGTCTTCCTCAGGGGTCAGTTTTGGTCTGGTGATGTCTGATGCCTTCCTTAATGACCAATGCAATGGTGTGGAGGGAGCAGTTGGGGCCAGCACCAAACTGAGGGGAGCAGTGGCTATGCTGGAGGACAGGACTGCCCTTCATGTAGGCCTCAGCAATCTGGAGGAATGGGCTGACAGAGACTTCATGAAGTTCAACAAAAGCAAACGTGAAGTCTGACAGAGCAACTCCGTGCAACAGGAGAGGCCGAGGCTGGCTGGCTAGAGAGCAGCTGGTCAGCAAAGCTACGGGGTGTCATGGTGGACACCGGGCCTCGCATCAGGGTCAGCAGTGCCCTCTTACAGTGAAGAGGGCCGACAGTCTCTGGGGTTGTACCAGCAGGAGGGTAGACAGCAGGTCAAAGGATGTTACTGTTCTCTTTTATTCAGCAGTTATGAGGGTGGTCTTGAATACTGTGCCCAGTTTTGACTGCCCCGAGAATAAAAAATGGCAAACTGGAGTAAGTGCAGTGGAGGGCCACAAGATGGCTGGGGCTGGAGCACGTGCTTTATGAGGCGAGGTTGAGGAGCAGGGCTTGGTCAGTGTGGAAGAGGGAAGGTAAGGGGGACCCAGTCATTGTCTCCCATTAGCAAATGGGGACTTGATTAGAAAAAAAGAAAGATTTCCCCTTCAGGGTGGGCGGAGCTGGACCAAGCTGCTCAGAGAGGCTGTGGGTGCCCTTTCCACGGTGATGCTCTGAACTTGACTGGACATGAACTCCAGCAACTTTCTCTGAGTGGCCCTGCTTTGAGCAGGGAGTTGAAAAAGATGGTCACCTCCAACCTAAATTAATTTGTGATTCTTTTTTTTTTTTTTTCCAAATCCTAACCAAAGTAGAAGATTGGTACCTTGTTACTAAGGACATGTAGAATTTTGTAACAATTTCTGTTTTAAAGTAACAACCCTTTTTCTGGCATATAAATGAATGGTGAGATAATACAAATAAAGTAAGGCCTTTCCTCCTGAAAGGTGTAAAAGATTTTGATGCAACAGGCAAAGGTTAACCCAGCAGGCAGGCTGCTACTTGTCTTGAATATTGTTTGGGAGGCAGTTCTTAACCTTTTCTTATTTCTTGCCCTCCTTGGTCCTGCATTGCAGAACACTCCTGAGTTCGCATCCACCTGTGTGCTCGGGGACTGTGAGCCTGAGGGTCCGGGCACAGAGGCTGCGCAAAGCAAGGACAGAAGCGAATGCGACAAGGAGAGCAGTTACATGCTCAATGCAGAAGCACTGAGATCAGACTTTCATCAGTCGGGAATGGCAGGCCTTGATTTTGGAAAGGTATGTAAAATTTGGGGAAAGTTGTAGGAGGGTTTTTTCTTTATTTCTTTAAAAAAAAAAAAGGAAAAATACTGTGGTGACATTGAAACAGGTAACAGTAGTATAGTGAACTCCATATCAGCTAGAGAAGTTACATGTGCACTAAATAGGGAATAGCTGCTTTTCAATTTGCTTGGAGTTTTTTCTTCTCCATCCCTTCATTCCTTTCTGGTGAATATTTATAATTTTTCTCCCTGTCTGATCCGTTCTGCTCTTCCCTGTGTGGTGAATCACATATGCAAAATAGGGAAAGTTTTACTTCATAAAGCACACTTCCCGTGTCCATTGGTAATGGAAATATCTTGCAAAATTTCTAACATGTAAGACCTTTCTGTTTACAAGTTCTCACATGTACGTGATTTCTTCTTTTAAAAGATACCTTCTTGTTCGCAGTCTAGGGAGCAAATCAAAGAGAGTCTGTGGAATGACCATTTTGTAGAATATGGCAGAACAGTGTGCATGTTTCGCACAGAGAAGATCAGAAAACTTGTTGCTATGGGAATCCCCGAATCCTTAAGAGGCAAACTCTGGCTGCTCTTTTCAGGTGGGCACTCTTAGAAACTCTGGCTCTAGCCTTATCTGATTCTGAACATGGCAAGATGTTTAGGCATGAAATCTCCCAATGGCAATTAAATGTCTTTTGCACGGGGCCTATCACAGTGCTTATAAAGGACAGCTGATCGGGTACTGAAATAGGTAAAGTAAGTACCTAGGTAGATTGGTAAGAATTTTGTCTCAGGGTATGATGACATGGTGTGCAGAAAAATTTAAATAACATCTGCTTCATCTGTGTAATTTAAAATTAACGTCATGTTTTCATAAAATGATGTTCTTCTTCAAGGAACAATTAGATTGTAGCATAAATATTGATTTAAGCCTACTCAAATCAAATTACTGCAAAATAATGACATCTTAAAGTCGGCGGTTCTGCTTCTGCTTCATGTTGAATGCTGGCAGGAATAATAGAACTAAAGATGGAAGAAAACAGCTCATTTTGTCCATAGATCTGGCAGAGTCAGAAAGTTCCTACAATATGATCTCGAGTTTAGTCCTTAATCTGGCATATGACATGTTCAAACATTTGTAAAATGTAGTCCTTCCTGTCGTTTTTTTTTCACTTTGGAGGGTGTGCATGGTGCTGAGCACATCTTTCCCAGTAGGACTTTCTCCTGGGGATTTTTTCTGGTCAATGTCAGTATTAAGGTGTTTTGAATTCTGTTGCATCACATAGGCTTTGCAAATATTTGTTTGGGTTTTCAAGACATGTATTCTGCTGGGACGTTATTTCTTTTAGGTCTGGAGATTCACTGAATTCATGGACCTTGGGGAAAAACATTTTTCTGGCAACCTTTTGAGCAGCAATTCTCACAACGCTGTTTAAAGTTGTCTTAATCCATCTTCCTCTTCCTCTCTTACTTTAGACGCTGTGACGGATCTCGCCTCCCATCCTGGTTACTACGTACATTTAGTGGAGGCCTCCATGGGCAAGTGTTGTATGGCGACGGAGGAGATCGAGCGCGACCTCCACCGCTCGCTGCCTGAACACCCGGCCTTCCAGAGCGAGACGGGGATAGCGGCGCTCAGAAGGGTGCTGACTGCGTACGCGCACAGGAACCCCAAAATTGGATACTGCCAGGTGAAAAGCTCCTAGTGGGATAATGATGCCTTTTTTTTTTCCTTCTTTCTGCTTTCTCAGTTTTATTGCCCTCTTGGGAGTTTATTTAACAGTGGTTTTGATAATTAATGTCTTTTAGTCACAGAAAATGCATAACTTTGAGTATTAAATGTGGTTTACTTTGAAAAACAAGCGTGCAGATTAGTATGCTGGCCTAACAAAAGTACTCCCTCAGCGTTCTGCAAACTGCATTTAGAGTTAGAGAAGGGAAAAATGTTTCTGCTGCTTCTGCTTTTTCTAAGGTGAGTTACTTGCGCAATACTTGGAGACAGTGCAAAGGGAGCTGGCCTGCATAGACAAGATTCATGTAGAACACTGGGACAGAAGTTTAATGAAGTTCTGCACTTTTCCTCCTAAACTGATGACAAATTATGAAGTACTTTACCCAGCTGTCACCTAAATTAATATTTTTGCATTCTGTGCAGCTCTCTGAACTATGATTAAGTTCACAAAAGTTCCTGATCCCCTATCTTTTTTTGACATACAAAAACAAGGGAGGGGAAAAAGCAGCCCCAAAACATCTTGCACTGTCAGTTACCTACTTTGCATCTGGGCAAATCCAGTACTGCGATTTTCTCAGTTGTTTCATATTGCTCTTATGAAAAGCAGCATATGTAAGCTTGAAAAACTTGTTATGCCTTTGTGTCTTTCTAGGGTTACAATTATGCATTCACTATTACCTTTCCCTTGCTGTTTTTGTCAGTCGTTTAAATCATGTTAGGCTACTTTTTAATTTTAAAATAGCTGTCGTTTATCTTTTGTCAGTAGGTTTTGCTGTTGCTAATAAATCCCAATTTTCTTCTTTGCCCTCGTAAGTCAATGAACATTTTGACCTCCGTGTTACTGCTATATGCCAAAGAGGAAGAAGCCTTCTGGCTGCTGGTTGCTGTGTGTGAGCGAATGCTGCCAGACTACTTCAACCACCGGGTGATAGGTGAGCTGATATCTCTCCCACTCTTCTTGCTAACATGCTGCACTGGGAAGGGGCAGCTGCATGGCACTGGGACGAGTAAGTGCTCACAGTTCTTCTGAGGTCCAGAAGCCACGGGCAAAGTGGTCCATCTGCTTGCATGCTGTGCAGACGGCAGTGGTTCCAGTCTGTTATTTCTGGTTCAAAAGGTTTGAACTGCAAGAACTATAAACATATGCTCAACTTTTATAGTTTGTTATTTTCTTCCTGTTGGTCAGAAGGAGGTAGCATTTCTGCCTGTTAGGTAAAAATAGATGAGCTTGTGTGTCTTGGTTAGGAGTGTTTGATATTAGAGACTCTAGCTTGTTTCGGACGGGCTTAGGAGAGATCTGCTGGGCTATTTCTGAGCTGATGTGTCTGCATTGCCTGGCCACTAGAGTAATTATAGACTCGCATCTAAAATGGCTCTTTCTAATGAGTGGTGTTACAAAGCCATATTAGATCTCTGAACGTGAGATGCAGTGTTAATAAATAACCCCAGTGCCTCTGCAGTGCATGCCTTGTACTGAATGTGGCATATTTTTGCTTCTTTGCAACGCAGCTATTTTTAAGACTTGTGAAAATATTCATGTAACTTGCAACTGCCTGCCTCATGCACAGAAAGAGAGGCTGAACTGTTTGACACAATAATTGCAGGTAGGCATACAAGAAAAAAGCATTTGTTCTTTGCAGTCACTTTACTTCCTCCTCTTACAGAAATGTCTGATGGCTTCTCCCTCTTCAGTGCTAACCTTATTTTTTAGTTAGTGGTTGCCGTTATGCCACTGCTGTAGCAGAGAGGAATCTGGTCTCTTGTGAGGAGGTGGGGATAGGAGGAAGGTCCTGGCAGTAGTGATTCTGGGAGCTAGAGATGGTGTGGGCACTCCGGTGCTTCCTGGGGAGCAGGAGGAGATGTCTGGGGAGATTTCTAATAGTTTTCTTGGAGGATGGGCTTTGTAATACTTCCTGGTGCTATGCCACAGCACAGTCACTGTCTGTCACAGAACTGGCAGATAAGGTAAGTTAAAGCAGAATTATTCCAAAGTCAGCTGGATGCTTAGGGTGCTTTGTGGTGTTCTGAATGTCATTGGCATTTTCAACTAGTGGATCAGGTACTGTAACTCTCCCACTTGTCAGGACTTTAGTTCTTGCCTCCAAGCATGATTTTGAACTGCCATCTTGATGACTTACTTCCATGTTTGTGCATCTTTTCTTGATTTGAAAAAAAAAAAAACCACCACACAGCTTTATCTGTCCTTCTGCATTCCTAGATATCATCAGCCTAGGGCCTGTCTTGACTTCCTGATACCTTCAGTGCTTGCTGGGCAATTGCCTGTAAAGTAGAATTCTTTGTACCCAAATAAACTTGAATGGTCCCACACGGACGACCATAATGCTACCTTGAGTTGCACTTAACTTTGTTTTTTTCTCTTGCCCATTACTCACTATGGCTACAGACTATGCTGTGTGAGGGCTGATAGTCTTGGTTGTACAGCCTTTCTGTTTTCCTGTCCTCTGCACCCACACAAAAGGACAAGTAGTGCCATACCCTAAAAGAAATACTGCTGAGCAAAGGACCAGGGGGCAGCTCAGAACCTCCTATTCTTCCCCTAGTAGAACAGCAGCCGTGCAGTTTTGCAGCGTGGTTGCTTTGTTGAGTAATTATTTCTGCAGCGTTGATTTACCCTAGACCTTAGTGTGGCCAAATCAGCGCTAACTGATCTTCCCCACCCTGCCTCCTCTGGTTCCTGTTGCTTGAGTTAGTATTTTTGGCTTCACATTTCATTTAACTTTCTTTTTTTGATTTCCAACCAGCTCTTGTCTAAACTTTGTCTTGTTTTTTCCTGCATAACACTTCCAAGACCCAACTTTTCCTCTTTATCCATGCTGCCAAAAATGTTGTCCAGATTTTGATCTCTCTATAACTTCGGTAATCTCTGACCTTGGTACCCGTCACTGTGCTTTTCCTCTTCAAGTGTGAGTCAGTCATTTGTACAGGCAGAACAGCTACTGAATTAATGACCTTGGTTATTCCAGCCCTCCATAGCTCAATCTTTTCTTGGACCTTTTCTTTATGACATTCCATATCATTTTAATTTTTTTTTTAATGTTTGCTTTCAAAACTTAGGCAATTCAGTCCTACTCAACCTTTTTATCATGTGACCATCTCCCTCCTTTGGTTTTGCCAGCTGTGACTGTTACCTTTTAACAAGCATTTTCATCATTTCACTGCTTGCAAACAGGCAGGATTGGTACCCATTATCTCATACTTCAGGAATTCTCTCAGTCCTTGTCCCTTCTGCAGTGCATGGAGGAAATTATAAGCAGATAGCTGCAAGATAGAATCAAGTTTTACTTGAGTCAAGAGTGGAGGCAAGAGTCATACATACCTGTTTCTCATGTTACCAAGACTTTTCCATCCTCTCCATGAACCAGCAGGCCATCTTACTCCACTTTATCTTTTAGATTGTCATCATGTTGCTATTATGATTTTTAAAACAGTGAAAACCTCACTTCATTTCTCTGATTTGCCTTTTCAGTCATGGAGAAGTCATTTAGTTCGCACCTTGGGTCATCATTTTTTGAATGGATACCCTGGTATTTTCCTACCTTACTATGGTTTCATGATTCAATACACTAGAGATTCAGTTGCTCAGATATCATGGTTTCTGGGAGCCTAATGAAAAGGTGGGCATAAAAGTAACTTTGAATACACCTGCTTGACTTTCATGTACAATGTCAACATTTAATTATAATGTGATATTCTGCAAAAGATCTGGTTAGCAGTGCCTATTCCCTTTAAATGTCTGCTTTTGTCAGTCTCTTCCATGCTGAGGCTGGAATGATCTTTCTATGTGTCTGCCTATCTGTCTCTAGATTCCTTCAAACACTGCTAAAATCTGCTGTAGCTTTTTTTCATCTGTTAGCTATGGCTATTAAATTGTTAAAATTAAAAAAAATATAAAAATAGCTTGTTAAAGCAAAACAAGTGCACTCCGTTGAGTAACCGCAGTCTGTTTTCTCTTCTGTTTTCTTCATCCTTCTTATTCATGATCATCTGATGTGAGGAGGCTGTCCCTTCAAAGCGTGCTTGATGTGTTTCGTAAAAGCTCTTTGCATGTCCCTGGGTACTTATTTTCGATTTGTGGTATTGAAATGTTTGTTCACTGACTGGCAGAAGCTTTTTGTGGCTTAATGTGAAAAGTTCTAAGGCAGAGAACTGTTTTTTCATGATTTGGATTCAAAACCAAAAGATGCTGGCTCTCTGCCACAGTTTGCCCAGGATCTTTTCTGCCTTTGGATAGCAGAAGTTTGGAGAGCTAGGGATACATATGTATCAGGATCAAGGCCAATGAAGTTGTCTCCCAGTATTAGCATAGTCCATAGAATACAGACTATGAGAAAGAACAACTAACTACCTGTAATAACTTGAAAGGAATGATAGAATAATCGAAATTTTGTATTCAGGAACGCTTTTAACTTGTAGCATCTTTGGTTAAAGCTCCTGGGGTGTGTAACCTGGGGTGCATCAGGCGCAGCATTGCTAGCTGGCTGAGGGATGTGGTTGTCCTGCTCTGCTCTGCTGGTGAGATCTCACCTCAAGTACTGTGTGCGGTTTTGGGTGCCACAGTATAAGAAAGATATAAAACTGTTAGAGAGTGTCCAAAGGAGGGCTATGAAGACGGTGAAGGGTCTGGAGGGGAAGACATATGAGGAGTGGCTGAGGTCCCTTGGTTTGTTCAGCCCAGAGCAGAGCAGGCCGAGGGGAGGCCTCATGGCGGCCTGCAGCTCCCTCACGAGGGGAGCGGAGGGGCAGGCGCTGAGCTCTGCTCTCTGGGGACGGCGACAGGACCCGAGGGAACGGCATGGGGCTGGGACAGGAGAGGGTCAGGCTGGGGGTTAGGGAAAGGTTCTGCACCCAGAGGGTGGTCGGGCACTGGGACAGGCTCCCCGGGGCAGTGGTCACGGCACTGAGCTCCTAGAGTTCAAGGAGCCTTTGGACACCGCTCTCAGACACATGGTCTGGTTTTTGGGTGGTCCTGTGTGGAGCCAGGATTTGGGCTCAATGATCCTTCTGGGTCCCTTCCAACTCAGTATTTTGTGTGATTCTTGATGTGTCAGATCTGGTTTGTAGACGTAGGCTACGTGAATGATATGAAACTATATCTTCCTGCATCTGCTTGAAAGTAGGAAAGCTCTGCAGAGGGATCAGGATGGGTTGGATTGATGGGCCACATCCAGCTCTACGGCATTCAACAAGGTTAAATGCTGGCTACTGTACCTGGGTCACAACAACCCCATGCAGGTGGATAGGCTTGGGGAAGAGTGACTGGAAAGTTGTTTGGCAGAGAAGGACCTGGGGGTGCTGGTCAACAGCCGGCTGAACACGAGCCAGCACCGTGCTTGGGTGGCCAAGAAGGCCAATGGCATCTGGGCCAGCATCAGAAATGGTGTGGCCAGCAGGACGAGGGACGTGATTGTCCCTCAGTACTTGGCACTTGTAGGACTGTACCTGATCTAATAGCGGAAACAGAAGGAACAGGGCCCTAATCTGCTTCCTTTGGAAAGACTGGTTGGGATGGTTAGGAAAGATGTTATCTGGGCATTGCAGAAAGCTTGTCTTATAAAAAAAAAAGTATCTTTACACTTACATATGTGTAAATATTTGTGTATATTTTTGTATATAAATATATATATATATGCACACGTATATATGTGTAAATATTTTTCTTCTTGCTTAGTATATGTAGCCATCTTTTATATTTTGTTACCTGGAATGAAAGCGCTGCTGCCTGCTTGCTTGAGTACATACACTGGAGAGGAATATATGCTGCTTTATTGTCATTGCATAGTTCCCAAGTTGAACAGTAAAATGCTTTAAGATTGCTTTTGCTATCACTTAACTATTATGTGCTCTTTTAGCCAAAAACAACAGCTGCTGCTATTACTATTTTATTGCACCCTAAAGGCACTTAGCAGAACCAACATGGTCTTCTTGCAGAAAGTTGTTTAGTAAGGATTACAAACTTAAGGGTTGGGGCTGAGATCACAGCAGGAAGATAATGGGATTTTTCATTGTAGGTGCGTGCATATCTTGTCAGTTTAAATTTCAAAGAAGCCTTGCAGTCGATAGTTGACAGCGATCATTAACTTTAAAGAATAATTTTGCCTGCAGTGGTCCTGGTTAATACTGTTTTTTATGACTTGCAGGTGCTCAGGTAGACCAGTCGGTGTTCGAAGAGCTTATAAAAGAGCAGCTTCCAGAACTGGCTGAACATATGAAGGATCTGACTACATTAGCTTCCATTTCTCTTTCGTGGTTCCTCACCCTTTTTCTGAGCATCATGCCTCTGGAAAGTGCTGTGAATGTCGTCGACTGCTTTTTCTATGATGGGATCAAAGCCATCTTCCAGCTAGGCTTGGCCATACTCGAAGCCAACGCGGTGGACTTGTGTAACAGCAAGGATGACGGGCAGGCCCTGATGATTCTGAGCAGGTACTGTCACGCATCTGGTTGCGGGAGCTTCGCTTACCTCGCAGATCATTCTGCTGTAAAACAAAGGCGTTTAGGTGCCGTTGTCATAACAACTGGAGGCACAGGCAGTACCCTCCGTGTTAACTTGCTCCTGCTGCTTTCGCAGTGTCTGCCTTAAACAATGGGCTTTGTAAATTTGACAAATCCGTGTCCTGTGAAATTTCCTGGCGGTGCCGAGACATGCGTGGACTGCGTCAGCGTGCAATCTATACTGTTGCTCTTAGTGTCTTCCTTAGAGTGACGAGCTTCCTGCTCCAGACTTCAAGGAGACAGTTTTCTTCCTTGGGCAGCATTTGTTCATTTGGCAGATTTGCAGTTCCTAGGATGAGTAATATTGAAGGCATTTCTGAAAAGTGTAGCAGCCTAAAAACAAATTTATTTTTTAAGTCTGACCCATAGGACTTATTTAGTTATACTGAGAAAAGAATAGTGCAGAGTAATCCGTATTGCTTGTATTTGTTCCCTGTAGGTTTTTAGAGCACGTTAAAAATGAGGAGAGCCCTCTGCCACCTATTGGTAATCACCATGCATTTTTCAGCGATGATCAGGAAGCCACTCCAGTGACTGAAATCGCAAACCTAATTCATGATTCCTACGAGGTAAAATACAGCTTGGTGTCTACTGGTCAGTTGAGTCATAATTTTAAAAAAGAAAAAGGTTTAAACTCAACATGGATGTTTTGACAGTTAATACGTATCTTTAGAGATTCCTTGAATAAGTGCTTAAATGCACAGGGCTGAGTGTAGTATAACTACCTAAATGGACAGCTCAGAGACTGAATATGCTTTAATCCATGGGATCTTTATGGAGTCACGACACTAAAAGTTGCATTTCCAATCTACTGGAAATACACTTTATTGGAAATACAAAGATAGTAATGTACTATAAAATATAAACTTCTGTTCCTCTGTTCTAGAAATTTGGAGACCACTCTGTGGAACAGATAGAGCACATGCGCTACAAACACAGAATTCGTGTTCTGCAAAGCCACGAAGATACAACCAAGCAAAATGTGGTGAGTAAAATGTTGTTTAGGCTGAGGTAGTGTAACATCTCCCCTCACTCTCATTGCCGTAAGGCAGCCAGCTTTCATTTTTTTTAAAGGTGTCAAATCATGAAAAATGGAAGGCTCATTACTGACTCTGAAGGAAGCTCCTTTCTGGGATGCTGATGTTTTTGTTCTGCAGCCACATGTGTTATTTTCAGGGGTGGCTATAACATAAAGAACAACTGCAGGATAGTCTACCCTAGTGCCAGTGGCCATAGGCAGATGCCCAGGGAAGAGAGCAAGAACAGAGCGATCCTGATGTGATGCTTCCCCGGCCTCCTGTGACCTGCAGCTTAGGGACTTCCTGTCTTTGTTTCTAATAGCCCTTGAGGGATTTCTCTTTTCACGGATTTGTCCAACCAGTGAACCTGAAGGAGGAAAAATTGAAAAGATTTTTCAATACTCCAGTTTTCAGTTGTACCACATAAGTACCATCACTGGGAGGGTTCATGTGCTTGTCCATGTCAGTGATGACAGTAGCAAGCATTATGACTAATGCATTTTTTTTCTTTTTTATTTTAAGCTCCGAGTTGTCATCCCAGATGTTTCAATTCTTCCCGAAGATCTAGAGGAATTGTATGACTTGTTCAAGGTTGGTGTACCTGAAAAGTAGGGGATGAAGGTACTTGAGTGAAGCTTCTGGGTATAACCTGCAGCCTTCACTTAGTGGCACCATCTCAGATGTTGTGTCTGGGACTTCTGGGAGAGGTCCTCTGTCTGCCCGGGTGTATTATTTGGATGAGATCTGAAGCTGAACCTTGTCGTTTCGTCTTTTCTGTGGTTGTCCAGTTGTTAAAGAGATGTATTAACGTCCTGATCATTCAAAGGAGAACTACTTCAGAATTTCTTTTCTAACTTGCTGCTAGGTAATGGTCCATGAGAAATTAGGTTCTGGTAATTTCCACATGCAGACTAGACTTAATATGTAGATATTCTCACTGGGAGCTCTGTAGTCCTGCTCTCTTAATGCTCTTTAAAGGTAAGACTCTCTGTTTTCCATGGGAAAAAAAAAAACAAAAAAAAACAAACAGAAACTTATGTCTTCGCTGTCTGTTCCCAGTTTTCTAATAGTTTTATTTTTTTACATCAAAAGCAGCCTCTGTTTCAGTTCCTCTGTGTCAGGATGGTATTTGAAAGAGCTGTTGTAAAAGTTATTTGGAGACAGGGACATCTAAGATTGTGCAGATATACTTGATTTAGAGCTCCAAGTATGCAATTATGACCTCTAATGGACATTTCTGAGGTGTATTGTTCATCCATAAATACTGGGCACTGAGAATATTATTGTGGTATATGCTTAGTGCCATGTAGCATTGTGGATAAGAGCAGCTGTATCCTCAATCCATTAGTGGTCGCAAGAGGATGCTGCTGGAGCTTGCTCTGTAGTGCTTCCCTCCTGTTCCTTGCTGCTGTTTTTGATCTCCGACTTGCTTGCACTCCTTCCCGTTTCTTACTTGGTTTCTTTGTGGTTCCTTATTTCGTTATCTCCTTTGTTCCCCTGGGGCAGCTCGTTCTGTTAGGACCCTTCGTTCTGCATCAGCGTGTCTCTAGGGGAAGACTTAATAGGAACAGTATCCAGGCAGAGAGGTCTGGGAGAGAATAAATGAGCAGGTCAGGCATAAGTAACAGCCTGAATTTTCTATGGTCCCCTGTACCTTTGGATGGTTAGAGACATCATGGGCCAGATGTGGCTAACAGAGTGTCAGCAGCAGTAAATTTCTTCCAAGAATCTGTCCAGTTTCTCTTCAAGTTGATTAATTATCCATTGGAAATGATGAGAGCCCTTGGATAGCCTAATTAAAGATTCATACTTTGCTTTTCCTCACAGGAACAGTCTCAGTATCATCATAACGCCACACACAAAGAGAATTTTGAGTATTTCCAGCACACTTTGATGTGAATGCCTTTTTCTGCCAGTCGTGCTCTTTTGATACCGCAGACTGCAATTCCTCTCTCCCGCCTTTGATTTCTCCTAGAGGGAACATCTCATCAGATGTTACTGGGACACGACGAGCCCCGTCGTCGAGCGACACGACCCCAGCAGGCCGTACGCTGAGCAGTACCGGATTGATGCCCAGCAGTTCACGAACCTTTACAAGCTCGTCTCGCCCTGGACGTGTGGGGAGCACACTGATGTCCTCGCCAAGAGGACGTTCCGGCTCCTGGATGAGAACTTGGACCGTCTGATCGAGTTCAAGGGGCTCGCCAGCTGCTTAGGTATCGCTCTCACACACGGGGGAAGGTGGGCAGGGGTGGGGTGGCACGGGGTGAGACACAGATGGCACATAACTGGCACAAGAGGATGCAGACGGGTGTTTTTCTTGGATGTGTCAGTCTCCTAACCAGTCACCTTTCTTAATATTTAGTGTTCCAATCACATGAAGTAATTAGATTTAAAAGACAACCGAAGGTCATGATTCAATATTGTATTAAAATATGTAATAGGAATTTTGTTGAAAATATTCTAGGAATTAAAATCATACGTGGAGCTGTGTGGAAAGCTAGGAAATGCTCTCTGCCAGATTGCTGCATTCGGTATACCTTTGAAATTGCAGTATATTATCTGTAATTGCTTCCTCAAGACTTACTTTTTTCTTATATAAGATTATGTAAGATCGCTGCTTGCCTCATGTTAACAATAAGCAGAACAAATAAAATCTGACCAGAAAGGACTGAGCGTGGTGCTTGAGGCCACCAGCTGTGCTAATGAGATGAGGCTTTCCATCCCAAAATCTGGCTGAAGAATAGTGCTGCATCTCAACTGTTGCCTGACGCCAACTGAAAAAAATGATTCAATAGTCAAGAGCTTCAATAAATTGAGTAAATCCATATTCTTGCCACTTAAGCTATTTTTTTTTTGATGTTAACCAAACCAACCTATATTGTATTATGCGATTTTAGTTCTCATATTCTTTCAATTAAAAAAAAAGTTTTCACAGTTTTTCAGTCCCTTTGAAAGTTTAGAATCTCATTTCTACTGGTCACTGAAAATATTAGCTGTATTCTACGTGAAGCAGTTATCTCTTCGGGGCTTTTTCTATATAGATCAGCAGTAAGGGCCGAAGGGGAGAAACACTTAGAATCTGATGGCCCCCAAGGAAACGAGTTTTCTGTCTCTCCCCTTTCATGTTCCTGTTTATCTGTGGCAACAAACAGTCTTTGTTAGATTCCCTACCGTTCTCCTTGATATTTTTAAACGATGATGAAGTTCCACAGGGTTTGTGGTACTCCCAGTCTATCTTACAAGAACAAAGAACAAAACAGATGGCTGTCACCTGCTGTTCCTCATTAACAGGCACAACTTAAAATATTTCAAAGTAATATACTGGCCATATGTTTTCTTACATTGTCCGTGCAAACAATTATCTTTTGTGCTTAGAGATGGCTGATTTATTTTAAGCTGTGAAAATAAATGCTCTAGTCCACTTCCTTATTGTTCTTTTTTTTTTTCTTCTTTTTTTTTTTCTTGCAGATGTCATGTATAATGGAGAAATGAATGAGAAGATAAAGTTACTATACAAGCTCCATATCCCGCCTGGTAAGAAATTTGAAAGGGAATGAATACCTCAGTTTCCTCCAAAAACTCTTGCTTAAAGCTTTTGGGAATAGGCTGCTTAATGAAGAACCCTGTTCTGCTTCCTTCAGCTGGGAGTATAGATAGGATTTGCATTTGTAATTACGCTTGCTGCATTTCAAAAACGACTTCAGTTAAAACCTTTTTTGGTGGAATTTATAGATACACGATGCTAAGGCTCACATCTGCTGCATCCTGACATATTTTGTAGACAATTCTCTGGTTACTTCTAGGCAAAATATGAACTGGGATAAAATATTTTTGCATGGTTATACTCTGTTTACACTAAAAATGTCCTTATCACATCCTGATCCACTTTTGATTAGGTGACAAAACTTCGTGGTACTTTCTCTGTGCAAAGTTTTAAATTAAATATGCCATTCTTGGCAAACGTCCTACTCTCTCCCTGCAGCACCAGCCTTACTTACATTAAGATAATTTTATATTATGATTTAATGAAGTAACTGCTTAAGAACATCTTTGCCCTATTATTTAGCTTTCTTCAAGTATGTAAATGTTAAAAGCATAAATAGCCATTGTGCAGCATTTGAAGAATCAGTACACTTCTCAATTTTTGGCTAGCTCTCACCGAAAATGAAAGAGACAGCCAGTCACCACTGAAGAATCCTTTGCTGTCAACTTCGAGACCACTAGTCATTGGAAAAGCAAACGGTACGTGGAAATGGTTCTCTAACCCGTGTGCATAATGAGATAACCAACTGTCCATTTGGTAACCCTGCTCCATTATCTTCGCTCTCTGGTTTTTGTTTTGAAATATTGATTTACTGCAACGGCTTGAAAACTAGTTCTCCTTTTTCTGTCTACTCTGTAAAAGGTGATGCAGTAGATTACCAAAAGCAGTTGAAACAGATGCTGAAGGATCTCGCCAAAGAAAAGGATACTAAAACTGAAAAAGAATTGCCAAAAATGAGCCAGGTATGTATACTGGAGGCTGTGGTCTGCTATTAAAGAAGTGGAGAGCATTCACAAGTGAACTAAATACAGCAGTTGAACTCATCCTGATTAAGCGTAACTTAAGCCCAAGTTTCGATTCAGTCCTTTAGATATCTAGGATTTGCTTACTCTGATCCAGGGAGAAGGCATCTCGTTTAAAAACTCAGCCACCTTCCTAGCAGCTTCCTCTCCTCGGGCTGCCTGGTGAATAGAAGAGTTTCAGACCCACCCTCACCTGCAGTGTAGCGGGCTGGCAAAAAGCCCTCCTCAGTCTCCAAGAATTCCTGACAATGCGTACTGCTGTTCTGTTCTTCCTCACCTCCTCCCTACCGAACGGGGTAACCTGGTTGATTCATCGCCAGCTGAGACTTGCCAACGTCAGGTGCTGGTATATGGAAATCTACTGGGGGAAGGGGGGGCCTCTATTAGGAAAACATGTGTATGGCCGTACAAAGATGAGACCGTACCTGGAGCTCCTTCTGTGATGGCGCTGCTAAACAGTTTTAAATGGGTGGCATGTACTCGGCCTTTCATGAGCTCAGCAGGGCCCCCTCATCTCGCACGAAGGCATCATTTGATTGAACTTCCTGAGGGCTCTTCCAGCTTGAATTAACCTATTTTTGTGTGAAACTTCCGGGCTGACAGTTATCCTAACAGGATATTAAAATATCAGCTCATGGCCTGATAAGCATCTGTGATGTGTGAGCAGGGGAAGGAGCCTGCATTTTATTATTAGAAAAAAAAAAAAAGAGCTGGTTAGAGATGGAGAGAAATAGCAGAAGGGAAGTTGCTTGCAGGCCTACAGGTGTTACTTTGGTTGTGATCCTGTGTAACAAGCACTGTTTTTCCACCAGTTTGCATCCCCTCATTTGCCTTTGATCATTTGTGATGTCCTTATTGCCTGTTCTGATCGAGGGAGCACAATACTTTTCTGTCCTGGTCCCCCTTTTGATTTGCAGTACAGATACTTCCTAGCATCAGTGGAAATTGAAATCCCTTTGCTAGGATTTTTTTTTTAAAGCAAGCAGAAGTTAAAAACGAGCAAGTCCGCACAGAGTATTCCGGATTCCTTTGCAGTACTGTGCCCTCTCCTGCCTCCTACGGTCACCCGCAGCGTGGCTGCTCAGCAGTTTTGATTCTAGCTTCTCATCCTTTACAGAGGGAATTCATTCAGTTCTGCAAAACCCTGTACAGCATGTTCCACGAAGCCCCAGAGGAGAACGACTTGTATCAAGCCATTGCCACCGTGACCACGCTGTTACTGCAGATTGGCGAGGTAGGACAAAGGAGCATCAGCCTGGGGAGCGGATCGGATGAGTTCACTGAGGACCTGCAGCCCGAGGCCGCGGCCGCAGATCAGGACGCCGTGTTTACTGACACTGTGAAGACCCCTCACAAAGACTCTCAGTCGTCACCGGTAACCGAAGGGGACTGGACTGTCTCTTTTGAACATATTTTAGCATCCCTCTTGACCGAACAGTCGTTAGTTAATTTCTTTGAAAAGCCCTTAGAACTGAAACCAAAACTTGAGAACGCAAAACTACACCAATACAGTCTCAAAACAAACGGGATGAGCTGCCAGTCACGGGGCGAACAGACAAAACTAAGCACACAGTAGCAGCAAACCTGTCAAAAAACCGACATGCACTGACATTATGCCAAAGCACATACTGTAAAAGGCTTTCAGTTAGCAGTGGACTTTTGATAAACAATTTGTTGGTCTGTGGTTTTCAGTTTAATAGCTTTAAAAGCTAAAGAGTGTACAAGTTGTTTTGTGCCATTGATTTATTATGTTCTTGTTTTGAATGTAAAAGGAAACATCTGTCTACAGCGTGAAGACACTGAAGTCCTCTTCCGTACTGGGAGTACAGCAGAGGCTGGCTCGTCATCTTTTTTTTTTTTTTTTAAAAAAAAGAAAAAAATGGGGTAAAAAATTCTCAGCTACTGTCTGCAGTTTGTTTGGGTTGCCTTTTTTGCACTAATACTGAAAACCGTTTCAATGCTGGTAATTGAAACTATTTTAATATATTTGAGTCTATTCCAATTTGTATGTCTTGCTGACATGTTAAGTGTACATGGACTGTGCTTCTGATGTTGGTCTGTGAAAACATGCACTTTTCAATAAACCCTTTTTGTACTAGACTTGCAGTGGCAGTACTTCTTGGTTTATGGCAGGTGAGTGCCTTCAGTCCCTCCTCATTAGACGAGTTCCCTGAGACCCTGTGGCTCAGTGTGGCGCAGCCGTGTTTGGGAGAAGCCTCCTGTTCTGTCTGGAAGACCAGCAGGGGACCAGCCCCAGACTTTATCCTGAGAGGTTACATACACAAAGTACTGTTAAAATACCAGTGTGACGGCTCTTTATTCCCCCAGGAACAAAACACTAGGACTCTGCCACCCACACATTTATCTTCCACATTACATTCACATGTTGAATTCTAGTGTTATTAAAAAAAAAATAGAATCACACCATTATGTACACGCCCCAGTGAAGTAAGGTGTTTGAAGAGCCTGACACCTGTTCAATTCAATGCTTTATGAATGAGAGCTTGAAGAGACCAGACAACACACACACAAAAGACTTAAACTTTCTTTTTATCGTTTTATTGTAACTAAAATGAGTTTAATTTTCATCCACGTTGACTGTCTGTAGGCCTGCAGAACAAGAAATTGCATCATTATCCATTCCCAGGACAATCCCCTTTATGTATATGCAAGTCTTCCCAAGAGAACTCCCCCTACAGTTTCAAAGCTAGTTTGCTGATCTATTTCTGGAAAAACAAACTGCATAGGCACAAATGAAAGTTTCATCTTAAATTATTTTGCAAACAGGATACTTTTCACAGCTGACAAGCAGAAAGGCTCAACCAGCTTGAGCTTCCAACATCAGGTGGACTTCACGTAGGAAAACACAAACCTTAAACCACCCTAACAACTACGGTCGGTGTTTTTTATTCTCTCAGAATTTACGTGTTTCTATTAGTTCACTAAATTCTCTATTTGGGTTGTAATGCTGATCAGGCTAGCTAGCAGTCCTGTTCTCTACAGCAGAGCAAGTTAAGCCAGCCGTTTGGCCCCTTCTGCACGCTTTTCATCCCGGTCTTGTACTGCAGGAGGAGCTGTCCCACTCCACTAGCTGCTCACTACAACACGGTGCGGAGAAAGAGCACGCAACGTTACCTTTGAATGTTGTGACTGGTACGTAGGTAACCAGTGTGTACAGCTTGTTTGGGGAATCTTCATCCTCGTTGCGTTTTCTGGACAAACGCACACGGATGCGGTAAGGAACGTTCCTAAAACAAAGATGACATTAGTTTTCAATAAATTATGTACTGATTTTTTTTTTAGTTAATAGGGAAGAAAAAAGGACTTTGCTCCATGGCCACAAACTTCGCTGATTTCTTAAGCTTCACTTATTTGTGAAAAGACAGTGATGAGTCAATTCTGTTTGTCTCAGCACCATAACAAGAATGAAAGCCTGTGCCTTGCAGTTTGAACTGCTTGCCTCAGAGCAGCTTTCTTCTTTGTTTTCAAGTGAGCAGGTAAGAGTTAACCGAGCCTTGAGTTAGACGAATCCACAACATAGTGGGTGCGTGGAGTCAGGAGTGCACCATCAGTCTACTACTGATCCAGGAGATACACCGTGAAGATGATCTGATCGTGGGGCACAGCGTGAGTGTGATCAGCAAGCAGCTGTTACTAACAAGCATGCGTTAGCTGAACAGAACAGCTCAGTCGGAAGGGACCTTCAGAGAGCACCGAGTCCAACTACCCGACCACTTCAGGGCTGGAGGGCGTCATCCAAATGCCTCTTGAACACTGACAGGCATGGGGCATCAACCACCTCTCCAGGAAGCCTTTTCCAGTGTTTGACCACCCTCACGGGAAAGAAATCTTTCCCAATGCCCAGCCTGACCCCCCCCAGCACGGCTCTGTGCCATTCCCGTGTGTCCTGTCACTGGTGCCCAGGGAGCAGAGACTGGCACCTCCCTCTGCGCTTCCGCTCCTCAGGACACTGCAGAGAGCACTGAGGTCACCTCTCGGCCTCCTTTCTCCAGGCTGGACAGCCCAGGTGTCCTCAGCCTCCTCACATCACATGCCTTCCAGCCCTTCTACCCGCTTTGCTGCCCTCCACTTCCAAGTACCTTAGTGTCCTTTTTATATTGTGGAGCCCAGAACTGCACACAATGCTCAAGGTGAGGCTGCACCAACACTAAATCCAGGAGGAGAACCACCTCTTCTGACCAGCTGGCTGTGCTGTGCTTAATGCACCCCAAAATGGGGTTTGCCCTCTGGCTGCCAGGGCACGCTGCTGGCTCGTGCTGAGCCTGCTGCCACCAGCACCCCCAGGTCCCTTTCTGCTGAGCTGCTCCTCAGCCACTCGGCTCCTGTCTGTGCCTGTGCCCGGCATTCTTTCCTCAACAGAGAATAGGGAGGGGAAAAAATAACCCCACAACTATCCTGAAAGCCTGTGTGCCCTGTCAAGAGTCAGAGTACTGCCCAGCCTGTATGCCACAAGTCAGGGTGCAATTTTAGTAAACATTACAGCTCAACCAAGGTCTTATTTATGGGCATACAACTGATCAACATTTCTTCCTCACAACAGCCACGGAACCACAACTGAACTGCTGAGATGGTTTTGTGACACGAAGTCACTGCCTCACGTCCTCCCCTAATACTGCACAAAACGTGATGCTGAGGGCAGGCACCAAGTAACTTGTCTGCACTGTTTCTAGAGTAACCTCCTACCTCAGATGAACTCAGGGCTTTGGACTAGTCTTGCTCCGAGTATCTCACACAACTTCAGAAGGAAATTCCTCCTTGCCGTACCTTCTCAGAGCACACTTACTAAATCAGATCTAGCACAGAGCGTTTTTATCCATACACTAAGACTCAGGAACTTGCTTCAATTCACCCCCTTCTGAAGCCGAAAGCATTTCTCACAACTTCGCTTGGATCCCTGACCACCACGCTGGCTGACACTGTGATTTTGGCCTCTCCTGACCCTCCCAGAGGAGCATGTTCTGCTTTGCATACCTCAGCAATTCCGGACGAGTGAAAATTGCAGTTCAACTCACAGTGGGAAGACAGGTGTGGCGACTTCCTGCTCCACAGAACGCGCTCCCACAAGCTAGTGCACAGAAGCCCTAGGTAGCTGCCTCACTGCTGAGCATCTGATCATGCTGTCGCCTGGCTCAACTGTGACTCCTCTGCGTACGAACCAGAACAGCTTCACAGCAGGGACAGAGCACAGCAACCCGATTTGGGCCCGTCTTCCCGCTCTGTTTTTGATGGAAGGGTTGGCCAAGGCGCACAGCCCCAGGTTAGGACTGTGCATATGGCACAGGCCAGACCTAGGCTTCTATTTCCTAGAAGATGCGGTTTAAAACGAGGGCCTGTGGGTGCTCAGTTCATCACTTACAGTAGGAATCCCTGGCACGTAGCCTTGTACTATGGTGTAAGAGGTCCCACCCCTCCCCGTCTTTTCATAAAAGCCTTTGGGCCACCTTAACACGTCACATCAACTCCCGCATCAGCTGCCTCTGTGGCAGCAAATCAACCAAAGCTGTCCTATTTTGGTCCCCAAGCACCTCATCATTTGCGCTTTCAAAACAAGGTTAACGGCCCTATTTAACACACACCTCGTTATTTCCTTGCACAGCATCTGCCAACTCACCACGCTTCCAAACCTAACTCTGTTCGGGCACCTCACAGGTCCCAGGTACCCGGCCTGGGACTGCAGCTATCACCAAGTTTCTAAAACCTACCTGCTGCCATTAGGATTGGATTGGTATACTGCAGTACTACAATACCTCCAATCCTTTTTTTTTTTTGGTGCAAAACCCACATTCCTTCTCCCTTTGGTTTCTCACTAGAAGCAGAGTGAAGGTCTTTCAACTCCAGAATTTACTGAAGCTTTGCTACAAGGTCACCAAGGGAGCTGACCAGAGCACAGAGGTGAGTATAAGCTTAGCTTAGCACACGCCCTGTAAGAAAGGAAGCATTTGCAAAGAAAACGCACGCACAGGCTACAGATCTGTCTACCCCTTGAAGTCCTCCCTCACCCAAGGCAGAAAGCCGCCGAGACGTACCTTATTCCTTTAGCCCAGACTGCCTTATTCAACCTGGTGTCGATGCGAACGTCAGGAGTACCCATTTCTTTCATTGCAAATTTGCGGATTTCCTTGAGAGCACGCGGTGCTCGCTTCTTGAAACCCCTAGGACAAACAGGAGAGCCATTTAGTGAACTTCAGGGATCTGTCAGCACTGGACACTCGTTGCAGCAGTCAAACACTGATATTCTCTGAACATACCATTCAGTCATTTTGTTCAGCAACCTCCGCCGCATCACAGCGTGACCAGACCTTTAGGTAGCTGCTCACCTCCAGGTCTATGCCTAACAGAAGCCACGCACATCTACACAGAATGAGCTCAGTAAAATTTTGCAGCTGCAAGACCACCCAGATCTTAAGTCTCATTTCTAAAATGTTCACACTATCGCTTCTTGCACAACTACTGAAGAGATCAGAGCTTTCACAGAGACTGTAACTAAAAGGCCTAGAAAAAACAGCAGCACGGCAATGGTCATACAAACTTGAAGTAACTTTATCATCACAGAAATATACAGCACAAAAATAAAACCGATGCTATTCCCAGGAACAGTTTCTGTTAAATGGGATTTGACGTTTATTTTCTTCACATAAGGACCGCACCAGAAGCCCCACTAGAGCTGTATCACAACCACGGCTCGTCTCCTGCATATTGTAACTGCCACATTCTGTGAGACTGACAGTGACGCGGAAGGTCAGAGCTGCGCTGCGACTGTTTTGCTGTACACATGACTAGGGTCATCGGGGCCTCAGGCCCCACAGTGGGCTATACTCAGCATTACTTAGAAACAACTCTTGGTATTTACTTGATATTAACCAGGGCTGGGTAATTGCACGTGAGATATGGATTACACATAAAAAGTATTCCACCCCTTAGTATCTCATGCTTCCCCAACACAGGAGGGCCTGAGGACAGGAACATCAGCATTACGATTAGCATGATGAGCAGTCAGGGTACCACTGCCTCCCATCCTCACCCACGGTTTTATAACAGTCCGCTGTCTCACTTCTCTCCTGCTCTAAGTTAATTTCAGCAATTTCAAACTGGTTTGACTTGGGTATAGTTTTCTTCCACGTGACTTCACCATACACACGTTAAGAGAATCAAAGGGCAAGGCAGTTTCTCACAACTCCTCTCAAGCACTGTGCTGCTGCTACGTGGCTGTACAAGACTCAGCGTGTTGTCAGGTCAGTTCCTCTCACCTACACAAATGCACACAAAACCCAGCAAGTATTGTTCACCTCACACAATCCCGTGTTAAGCACAAATCCAAGTATTTGATTACAACAGCACTTAATTTCTAAAACTTACTATAATGGGCTGAATTTTAAACTTCAGCTGGGAAAGAATGACAACTTGGATGCAGAAATAAATAGCTCTACCTGCAAATTAAGGCCAGGAAATCCAGTCCTCTGCAGTTTAAAACCCACCGAACCCACTCCCAAACGCCACTTTATTTCACGGATAAAACCCAAGAACTTACACGCCATGGATCCGCTTGTGAATGTTGATGGTGTACTCCCTGGTTACCACCTCGTTGATGGCAGACCGTCCCTTCTTCTTCTCGCCACCTTTCTTCGCAGGAGCCATTTCAGCAACGCTGAAAAGCAGCCGCGCAGAAACACGTCAAACACGCCACGATCCCTCCCGCACTCCCCTGCTCCTTGCTGTCACACACAGCTCCCACACTCGGTAAATTATCCCGGATGGGGTCGCAGAGTTTCATCGCATTCACAGTTTAAGCAGCACCTCCCCAGCCCCACAGCCCATTTCCTATCTCCGTGACAGGCCTGCGACCCCCTCCCCCCGAGGCTCCCCAGCCCCTTCCCGTCGCCCTGAGCCCCCCATCTTCCTGCCCCAGCCCTCCCAAACCCTTCGGGCTGCCCGCCAGGACACGCCGGTGCCCGGGAGCCCCCCTCAGATCCCGCCGCCTCCCCCCGCACCCGGCGGGGCTCCCTCAGCCCGGCGCTAGGCCGCACCCCCCCCCCCATCTCCCCGCAGGCCCGATGCGGGCGGCCCCCGCCTCCCCGCTGGGAGCCCCGGCCCGCCCCGCGCCCAGGGCCGCCCCCGGCACCGTCCCGGCCCTGGGGCTGCCCCCGCGACGGGACGATGGCGGCGGATGGCGGCGGATGGCGGCGGGCGGCCCCGCGGCGCCGCTTACCCTGCCCGGGCGCGGGCCGGAAAGGATGGCGCAGGGCAGCCTGGGAGCCACGGGCACTTCCGGGTGGCGGCAGGCGCTCACTGCGCAGGCGCTAAAGGAAGGGCGGGGGGGGGGTGCGGGTGCGCGCCTTGGGGAGCGGGGGCGCGCGTGGCACCGCGGGGGCGCGCGGCGTGGCGCGGCCGTTGGTGCCCTGTGAGGCGCCTCAGGGCGCTTGCCCGGCTCCTGCCGCCTGCTGGTTCCTCTGGCAGGGGCCGGGGCCGTGCTGTGGTGTGATAAAGGAGGTGTCACGGCAGCCCTGGGTGCGAAACTGTGCTGACAGGCTGTGTGCGCGCTGTGGGGAGCGAGCGCAGTCACCCGAACCTGGAATAAGGGTGCAGAGAAGTGAGGCAGAGCACGAAAAACTCGACACTGAGCTAAATCTGCCCTCACAAGTGCACCAAATCCTTACACACAACATACTAAAACGTGGTAGTGGAAGACCCTCCTCCCCCCCCCCCCCCATATTTACAGCTTCTCCCTCATAACTACTTACAGTACTGCTGTCTTTAGAAAAGTGTTTGCCCCAAGGCTAAGCTTGTTTTGGACATAGCCACTGAAAATCAGGAGAGATGCAGGTGTATCACAAGCATCCCCGGGAATAAAACGATTTCTCCAAGGGGTTTTCTCTTCTTGTGACCTCCGTCATTTCTTCACAGAAAGAGCAGTCAGGCGCTGGGACGGGTTGCCCAGGGAGGTGGTGGGGTCACCGTCCCTGGGGGTGTTCAAGGAGAGGTTGGACGTGGTGCTTAGGGACATGGTTTGGTGGTGACATTGGTGGTAGGGGGGTGGTTGGACCAGATGATCTTGGAGGTCCTTTCCAACCCTAATGGTTCCACGATCATAGTAATGGGGACCCACAAAGTTTTACTGCTGTGGGTATTTCTTCTGAGGTGCTCGGGTGCCTTTGTCATCTCTTGCCTGCATGGACAAATGGACAGATTTCCCTTCCCCTTTCCTGAACTAAGTCTGTACAGAAGTGGACAGCATTTGTGAAATTAGCCTCTACTAAGCTGATGTGTCTGTGCTAAGGTTTGCCTATAGTTAATGGAAGAGAGAATTTCCTTCAGACATCAAGTGAGAGCACCTTAGGGTTTAGCTCTTTAATCTTCATCTGGAGGGGTCACTCTTGCTTCACCGAATGTAAGAACTTAAAGACGAGCCTGCTAACTCGTGTATCTAAGACAGCTGCCTAAAGCTACTGGCAGAAACGCTTTCTTAGAGACCAGATACTTGATCCCCTCATCTTTCTTCAATAAAATAAAAGGACTGTATGGACTGAAATACCTGTGTACCAATCAGTGTTACCAGTCAGCCTTACTGTGAAAGCACCAGGGTCATTTTACCAGCAGGTTTTCTCTGGGAGATTTTTAGCTTTTTTTTTAGATGTTTTTTCAGAACTCAGTTTTCTGAAGTGAACCTTTTTTGTTTTTCTGAAAGTTTACTTCCATCATTTCCAGCTCCCAGCCCAATTATCTCCGTTGTTCCTCTATGACATGGAAACCAGTGCTGTGACATGATCCTTGGTACAGAATTGTGAGAAGAACAGCACGGTTTGCACTCTCTTCAAGGTTAGGCTGTCTCAGGCAGCTGCAGGATGCCCTGAGGGGCTTCTGGAAGCCATCCCTTCAATCTTGCTGTGACGGATGAACACGTTACCTGGTTATCCACCTTGTTCTCTGTTGGATGTTGCTGCTTCTGCCAGAGAGTCAGCAGAGGGAAAGCAGACCTGTACATTGGCTCCTCCATTTAGTAGCAGTCAGTTTGAATTTAACGTGAAAAAGTGTCTGCACAAAGATGCCAAAGTGGGAACTTGGCTCTCTGTGGTGGGGGCATGTTAGCAAATCCAGCAGAGGAGTATCAGAAAACTCAGGACAGCGATGTCTTTAAGCTGTGAAGCTACTGCTTTGTGAACACAGGTCAAAGCCCTGGTATACGTTGGGTCAAACCACTCTGAACTGTCTGTTGTGCCCTATGTTTGTCCCAGTCCAAAACTGACTGGTTGGAAGTACAGAGCTGCCTAAGACCATCAGAGTTTTAAGGGAATAAGAAATGAGCTGTCTGCATTAGCAGCTTATTTAATTTCCTAAGCTATCATTCTCATCGCCTATGCCATATCACAGATCCCGTAGGATAATATTTGTTTCTAGTTAATTGGTTGCCAAACATCTTGCAAAGCTGTAGCTCATACTATAAAATCTAAGGTGAATCACGTAGTTGAACAGCCACAGGAAAATGTGTGCAAGTCCTGCAATAAAGCCTTTTGGCTATTTTATTTTATTCTACAAATAAAGACACTGTCCATCATTATATGGAAAAAAATAATAGTTTGAGTCGTATATAGCATGAAACAGTAGTACCCTTCACAGAAACATTTCTAATTCATTAGTTTATTACAAAATATCCACTCACAAAAAAGCACAAGCACAATCTTTATACTTGTGAAATGAGTTGATATTTCATATACAAAATAATTTCCACATAATTCCATATAATTTTATTTTATATAGAAATAGGTCATTATTACAACAGCTGTACAATACACTACTTTTTATTTAATAATTACATAAAATCTTTCTTAGAAACATATCAACAGAAAACATACAAAAAAAGCGAAAAGTGCATTTCTTTTTTTTTCCCCCCAAAGGAAAATTCAATCCTAAATGTTATAATGAAAGAGATATGTAATAGTCTGCAGCATCCCGAGTCAGTGGGCCAAAACACAGTGCATATTTCTCAGAGACTTGCAGTGAGTGAGTTATTTAGCTTGAAGAAGGATCCATCGTGTATTATGGGAGAGTTGCATGATTGTGCTTACAAGTTGAGTTCTTCTTTGCAATCACAATTCGTATGTATAAAACAGTCCAGTGTTTTTTGTTTTTTGTTTTTAGTTGTGAAGAACAGTTAGGGTAAGCTGCATAATACTTTTCAGATTCTAAATCAAGAGTTATGAGCTGTAGACCATCTTCACCAATGACCAGGCTTTCTTCTCCATTGGATGTGCTAATTTGGCCACAAGAATAAGGAAACAAACTTCTCTTTACAGAAAGTGCCTAGGTTTTGTCCTCTGTGCAGTTGTGCAAAATAATAACAATAATCATAATAAAAATAATCTCTTGTTCTCTCCTCAATAGACCTTTGACGCAGTGCTTTTCATACACAAAAGAAGAACTGAAACAGTGAAGGCCAAGTACCTCAAGTGTCTGTCAACAGTCTTTTGGAATTGCCACACAGCTTTCTGAGCGGCACGCCGAGCTCGAACTCCTCCTCCCGTGCAGCCGGTGACGGTGGAGTTTGCACAGGACGGTGCTCCTCTTCGTTCCGCTCTGTGCAGTGTGTACTGTGCTCACCAGACAGCGCCAACTGGATCCTGCGGGCCCTACGTGCGCTGTGTGCGGCAGTCTGCGCCCTGTGGCATCCTTCTGTCACAGAGCTCTGAAAGAAAGGCTTGTGCAAAAGCCAAAACGGTAAGTACAGAGTCATTCTCTCCTGCCCCATGTGCCCATTGGTTAAAGCTAATCGTGCATTGATTGTGCTGGTGGGACTCTATCGCAGTGGCTGTGGTAAATTTGATGATTCTGATAAGCTATTGCTTCTTCTTGGTAGTTGCTGCTGCTGCTGCTGTGCCTGATGATACCCCGTGTTTCCTTGCTGTGGTGAGTAAGGTGGCAGGAGCAAAGAATCGGTTTGCTCATTGTGCAAAGAACTTGGTGTTTGCACCTACAGATAAAATAAAATTCACCGTGTTGTTTGATTCTTTCACGTTAGAGCTCGTCGTCCTCAATGTACAGCGTGCTTAAAAATATTACTTTTTGCTGGCTTTTATCTCTGGGGCTGTGTGCTAGGCATGGGGTTAGCCTACCTATGCTAGAAGAAACAGATTTAAATTGCAGCAAAGAAGATTACAATTAGGCATTGAGAAAGGTTTTCTAGTAGGAATGCACTGCCTAGGATTTGCGGGTTATTCTGAAAAGCCTGTTTAAGAACAGGCTGAGCAAATATGTCAGAAATGACAAGGCTAGATGACAGAAATGAAGCAGAAATAACACAGGGGATCCTAGTGGACCTCATGAGGCCCCTTCTAGCCCTTTCTTGTTGTGAGTTTACAGTAGGGTGCGACATTGCAGTGTTGAAGTCGATGTGAATTTTGCAGATGCTCGCCTGGGAATGGTGTCTGCCATGTTTTTTCATTAATTCTCAGCTATGATAAGGATTTCGTTTTTCAGTGTGATCATTTGAAGCCGATGATTCTCTTTCAGTGATTCCAGTGGAGATGTGATCAGGTTTTATAGACTCAGTTCAGCTCCTTCTGAGTTAATAGACACCTCCTTTCCCCCCTTTCCCTTAGCTTTACGTGTGCTGAATTGGGTAAAAAAAAATCAGTATTTTTATATCTTTAAATCACCTGGTGCTTCCAGGTGATCTGCTCCAATTCATCTTCTTTGCCTTGTGGAGTTGAGGAAATACGCTAATTTATGGAAGGGATATGGGTATCTGATCCCGATCTTATTTTATGTTGGTGCTGGTAATTAAAAATCATCTTTTGACTTGTAAACTAAGCAAATTTTGTACTTAATAAAGAGTGCAGAATAAATCCAAAGGCAGCAATTTTCTCCATCTAGAAATACACTTTAAATACATCCAGGATAATCTGATTATGTTTCCAATGTACAGGATTAGTAATTTCCTTTGAAATATTCTGACTGTTCTCACTGCTCCCTTGCTATACTGGAAGGGTGCACGACACCGTATCAGTGTCTTGCACATTTCAGTTATCTCTGAAATGGCCATCTCTGCCATGATCAGGCTCCCGCTGAAACTTACAGCTTGTCAAGGCTTGCAGGCCCCGTTTGCACAGCCCGTTTGCCTTATAATTCTGTGACTATGTTTTATACATTGTCCTCTTTGTCCTTCCCTACCTGCAGGTAGCGTTGTTGCTGATGCTGTTGGTGCTGGAGTTGCATAGGTGGCAGAGAGGATGGCTGGGAAGGAGGTGTCGTGGCAAACCCTTGGTTTAACACTGTTTGTCCCATCAGAACGATTGGAGAGCCACTGCTGGAAGTCTGCACTTCCAAACTTTGAAACATTTGTTGGTTTTGAGAGTATCTGTGGAAGAAAGAAGTAAAACAGTCAAGAACAAACGTGTAGAAACAAAGGCCTTCTCTTAGGATATGGGGTGGGCGTCAATAGTCTTCATAAATAATTCTTAGTAAAGGATTCCAGGGCATCAGACCTGCACGCATGAAAACCAGCAGCATTGGCTTAACACCGTACATGAGCTGGACTTGGAGGGCAGAATACATCTCACCTCAAAACCCAGACCACATTTTAGATTCATTACAGATTCTGGTTTATGCATGTCTTCTCTTCAGCCACAGATTCACATCCCAGGCTCATTAAAACACATGGCCTTTGATTTTGTATTAATAAGCTGAGTTCTGAACTGCAGCAGCTGAGAAGTAGACACGTTCCCTGTTCTGCTGCCTGTGCTTCTATACGACTGCCTGTGGGGATGGTAATCTGCAGGATGGCTAGGGTTGATTACTTTTTAAGCTCCTCATAGACATTGCCAAGTATGGTCAGCAGTTCCCATAGCTGTGACCCACATTGTAGGACCAGAAGAAGTCTCTAGAAGTCCTCTGGACTGGGGGATGAGCCAGAAACAAAATACTCAGCCTCTGTTGCTAGTCCTCTTTTGCACAGCAAAACCCAAATATTTGTTGTTTTGTGGAAGGCTGTGGGTAAAACCACAAGGAAGCTACTGCCAACCCAGCCTAATTCTGTTTATCCTGTAAAGGGTGATGAGATCATAGTGTGGTGTGTGTTTGTTAAACAGCTGTTCAAAATTAGGGGTTGGTCAGAAATGGTAAGATTTGGGTACTTATACAAGCATGCGAGCTCCAAAAAAAGTGTCCTGTGAGTCGGGCAAAATATGTGAACGGGAGGTGTATCTTTGAAATTCCGGCCTTTTTTTATTTAGAAGCTTAAAAGCAGATCTCAACTGCAGATCGGTATGTTTTAAGTTGGAGGTTTTAACTCAAGGTAATCTTAAGCAGCAACAGTGATGTTTGAAAAGAAAAGTGCTGAATACCTACATTCCTGAGGTAACATACAGAATCACTTTAATGATGGTCAAACATTATCATTTTGGCAGTTCACAATTAAGGACAGAGATAAAAAAAAGAAAAGAAAAAAAAAAAAAAAAGATGAGGCTGACCCTGACACTAAAAGGCAGGCTCGGCCCAGTAACGCGTTCCTGCATTTATAACTACTTCATCATCTTACTAAAAAACGCTATTTCCCCTCAAAAGCAACTTTGGGGTTTTTGACAAGTCACATACTTAGCCTGGGATCCAGCCATGCTGAGGTCTGAAGGGTGTCTTGCATTACAGGACCCGGGCATCATTGGCTGAATAGGTTGGCTGAGCAACAGTCTTGCACATGGAAAAAAGAAAAAGTGATACTGCTGTGAGAGAAGGACCATACACATGCCACATTTTGAAAACTGACAAAGGGTGCTTTTGGAGGCACAGCGCAAGACTGAGCATTAGGGGATGTAACCTCAGCTCTGGGCTGTAGCAGATGCCTCCTGGGCGCTGCTGGGTGGAGGTTTGGGGCCGTGCCCTTCAGTCCTGGTCACTTGGGTGTCCTTCTGAGCTGCTAGATTTCAGGAGAGGGAAATTTCTGTTGCTCCTGCTGGTTTCAGTGGGAATGGCTCATATTGCCTGAGTATCTGTCATCTTTTTGGTTCAAAGAAGCGTGTAGGTTGGAAAAAACCTTCAAGGTCCAACCATCCGCCTAAACTACCAAGTTCATTGCTAGACCATGTCCCCTAGTGCCATGTCCACACATCTCTTAACTGCCTCCAGGGATGGTGACTCCACCACCTCCCTGGACAGCCTGCTCCAAAGCTTGACCACCCTTTCCATGAAGAAATTCTTCGCGATGTCCAATCTAAACCTCCCCTGGAGCAACTTGATGCTGCTTCCCCAGGTCCTGTCACTTGTCTCCTGAGAAAAGAGACCGGCACCCTCATTGCTGCAACCTCTTCAGGTAGCTGTCCAGAGCGATGAGTTCTCCCCTCCTTTTCTCCACACTAAATAACCCCAGCTCCCTCAGCCACTCCTCGTAAGTCCCTTCACCAGCTTTGTTACTCTCAATGCATTCCAGGACCTCCACGCCCTCCTGGTAGCGGGGGGCCCAACCCTGAACACAGCACCCGAGGTGCGGTGTCACCAGTGCCGAGTACAGAGGGACAATCACTTCCCTCCTCCTGCTGGCCACACCATTTCTGATGCTGGTGCAGATGCCATTGTCCTTCTCACCCCGTCCCTCACCCACCCACTGAGGGCAGCCCAAGATGGTGGCCACCTGGGCGCCCCCCCCGTGTCCCGCCCTACCTGAGCTGCTGGTCGTGGCTGCAGCCGGCGGCGGGTGGGCCGGGGCCGGGGCCGGGGCCGGGGCCGGGGCCACGGCGGGGTGGTGGGGCTGCAGGGGCCGTGGCGGGGCCGAACGGTGGGGCCGAGGCGCGGAGAGGACGGCCACCACCCGGTGCCAGCTCCGTGCTCCTCACTGCCTTTGGGCCCTGCAAGAGAGCGGGGAGAGACGGATTGGGGTGAGGCCTGGTTAGCCCCGCTGTGAAAGCCCTGTGATGGCAATGAACCCTACAAAAGGAAAAGCTGTGTTTTTTGTTTTTTTTTTTTTCCTATTTATCCACTTTTTGTTTTAATAGTCATGCTAATGCAGGTGTGTGGGAGGTTAAACGCTACGGCTGAGGGGTCTGAAGCTAATGGTGCCGCTACATTCGCCACACGCCCAGGCAACAGAAATAAGAGCTAGGTTTTCTGAGAAGGGAGGCACAACAGGTGGGTGGAAGAGCAAAGACTGGAAATGCCAAGAAGCCTGCAGTAAGACAAAAATCCTGTCCAAGCCTACTTGCTTTCACAGGTCTCATTTACAAATACCTGAACCCAAACTTTTTCCTAGGGAAGGAAAGGGAAAGGCACATTTGCAGGACTGACATGACTTCACTAGCTTGTTTAGTAACAGCTCAGCATCTTCTTTCCGTATTAAATGCTCCTCTAGTCAAAGAAGTGATTACCTGGCTCGATATCACACTTGCTTCTCTCAGTACTTGCTGGTTCGGTGTTTGCGGAGATACAATTTGCCCGGGGAGCTGAGGACTGGGGACAAGCTGCTGCTGAGAAATGACCCCTGGCCTCTGCTGTAGCTGCTGCGGCTCTGGCTGCTGAATATTGCTAAAGCTCAGGGACACCGTCGGCTGCTGTAGGAACATCTGGAAAAGAAGAGGGGGACGTTTTATTGACATAGCCCAGCTGTCACGGATAATGAAGGTTACAATTAAATCCAAAGATATGTTCTAAAATAAAATCATCACAGCTCGGAATTCACCACACATTTACTGTTAATTGGAAATCACATTTCTTTCCTACGTTAACAGTTCTGCTGTCTCTGGTTTCTTTCTTTCTTCTTCTGAAAATGCATTCATTACTTGTGAAATGTGTCCTGAAGGTAAAAGCCCTCTCTCCACGGGGCAGGCAGAGCCCTCGTGAGAGCAGTTCGCTGTACATTCACCGTGTTCTGGGGCATCCCGACCAGAGAGCTGGGAGTAACTCCATGTCTTTTCAATCCTTTCATTTCTCTTTTCAACAAACCAGGCTGCCTTTCAGGCAAGGCTGCTTTTGAATTTGTCTCGGAAAATTCAACACCTTCTATACAGTTGGGTCACTGAGTGTATTTAATGAGGCCACAGCCAGGCCAGAGTTGACTGTGTTGAATGGCTGTGTCCTTATCATTGAGAAGATGTGTAAACAGACCGTCACTGTCATTTATCTGATTTCCTGTCAGGTAGCTGTCACCTGGTGTTCTCCCTAATCAGGCCTTGCGTTTGACTTGTGCAAAAGAGCCAGCAGCCCCTCTGTTAGTGTTCTGTAAATGATACGCTCTCCATTCTTGCATTGCAAGAAGAGTCTTTCTTCTTTAAAAGTTGCAGGGCTTTGGAATATTTTTGCTTTTCTAGAGGCTATTTCTTTCAATAGAGCCATACAAAAGAAAAAAGGCATCTTTTAAAACTATTAATTATTAATGCTACAAGCTATCTTTGCAATATTTCAAACCTATCCTCTTGCCACCAAGGACTGTACAAAGCGACACTTCCCAGGTAGTTAAAGGCATTTTTGGCTCTGGTTCTGATTTCACACCACTTCTACAAGTGTGGAACTCCATTATTTTAAGTGGAGCTACTCAAGGCTTAAATGAAATCAGAATCACAATTATTTTCTTCATTACTCATCCATCAGTCTCATGCCTAGCAGTACATCTGAGGTACACCCAGTAATTAGTACACCTTTCCGCAACTTATTGCTGTATTAGCAATTCCCTAAACTATCACGTCCCCTGTAATTTCTCTTGGAATAAAACCCTGCACCTTTCTCTAAAGAACCGGCACAATGCATTGCTTTTCTCCACAGAAGTATGGGCTGATCCATCATATTTGTGCTTATATATCTAGCTATTAAAACACAGTTTTTAATTTACTATGATAAATTTGTAATGAATCTCTGTGTGCCAAGACTTGACTCAGAATTGAGTTACAGACAAAGCTCATGTTAATCAGTTACATTAATCAGCAGAGAGAGGTGGGCAATTAATGAAAATGTTAATGGACCTAAAGCAACGTCTTGTTTCAGGTGCTGTAGACTAACTACACCTCAAAGATGTCTGATAGAAATAAATGGGTCAAGTAACAGAGTTGTGTCTGCTTGCAGTAGGTCTGAAACTAGCTCTGAGTGTTTTCTTTTAAAAACAGTGCTCACAGAGTTTGGAGCCATTACATTTCAGAAAGACAGATGGTCTTGCAACTTCTGCCAAGTAAATAGGTCTTATTATGAATAAATCAAAGGCAGAAGTTATGAAAATTCATTTTCTTGCTTATTTTCTCTATATAGAAGCTAAGTTTTGAACATGTTCGGTAAATGAACCTGATTAGCTCTAGCAATGAAATTGGTCTCCATTGATATGAAATGTTTAATGTAACATTCAGAACAGGTAAAGCAAGTGGTGTGCTTCAAAAATGTCATGTGGGATGTGAGCCCACTGTTTCTGGAAGATCAGCATGAAGTAAGACCATAAGGAGCAATATCTTAAGCATCCTCCCTGTACAAGGCACACAGTGCTGGCAAAATACCAAGTTCATCCAATGCAAACTCAATATCCATCAATGCAAATGTTGGGCAGGGTGGGGACTTGCAGCAAATGACTTACTCTGCAGGGAGCTGCCTGTGTGCATGCCTTACTTTGAAGCAAAGGCCAAGTAGCTTATTCTTGAAAGAAAGCAGAGCAACCTACTTTGCAATTACCAGTGTGTGCCACTGGGTAGGAAAGCGCACGGCTAATGGTTGGCAGCTAGCATGCTATAAATTTACAACCAAGTTTATCACAGTAAACCAATTTCTTTTATTTATGTGTTCATACCCTGAGAGACCTACGTGCGTTTCATATCTAGGGACGCTCTCCCTTGCGTTATAATGGCCAAAGCGGCATTATTACTGTCAGAACACAAATGTCGGGGAAAAACAAGCTCAGGGCAGGAAGCAGTGGTGCCATTTAACCCATGTCCCCACAGAACTGGAAGACTCAAGATGCCTAATCAAGAAAAGAGTTAACCTAAGAGAGGATCGAAGTGGGGAGTTGCTACCTGCAAGTAAGCCTGAAAGCAAGAATGTACTTCATTTGTACAAAACAGTGCTTTTTCATTATGTGTCTCTTTTGTGACTGCCTGAATTCCTCTGAAGCACAAAAATGTTGCAGCTTTAAATAGCAACAGAAACCCCATAATAAAGAAAAAAATCTTTCTCAGTCTGAGCAAATCCAAGCAGACAAATTAGCAGCCCCCTAACTGTGCTGCCGATAACGACACGTCTCACAGCTGATTTTGTGGACTGCAAGGCCAGCGAAGCATCTTATAAATATTTTTTAATTGGCCAGATTGTTAAGATACACAGCAAAGCTGTGAGGGAGGGAAGGGACCCTCTGACACGGCTGCCCCCTCATCCCGAGATAGACGGTCCCTGAAGCTAATGGGTGAATCGCATTGGCAAGACATTGTGGGGGAGACAGCTCTTTGACTCTTCCTGCTCCTTGGGTAATCAGGTGGTGATAACCTTCAGGCTCATCGTTAGAGAAGGGAAGACTCCTTATGTAAAATACCAGCACTGGGAATCTGAGGTTCACGGACTTCGAAGGGAGACTGGTTTGTGAATCATGGGTGGCAATGCACGGTCTCATTTGCAGTTCTTGCAAGCTGGTCAGGCTCAGCTCTTCTTTCTGCTTTCCTCTCCATCCGCAATTCATTAGCCAGACTGTTCAAATCTGGCACAGACACGGCATCCTTCAGACTTCTGAGGTTACTCTTGCTGCTGCCGCCCTTAATGCTTTCGTTTGTCAGGAAAAGCAGTACCAGAGATTTAATGGGGTTTTGAACACTCTTCTTCAGGGCCCACAGCCCTCCTGCTAGTTTGGTCTTTCATCACGCAAGGCTCTTGGAAATAGTGACAAATGCAGACGACTGCTCAACATCTGTCCAGTTGGGAAAGCGTTTCTTGGTGGACTGCTGCACTACAGTTTTGAAGACCTCTGAAGGAAATGGAAATGGGGCTCAATTCTCCACAGAGCTACCTGTACACTTCTGTGTGGAAGGGAGGGAGCCGGGGGGGGGGGGGGGGGGGGAAGATATGCTAATAAATGAGCTAACGAGGGAAAATGATAGAATGCTTCCCCCTTTGCAGCCAGCACACGGCACTCCCCCATGCTTACAACCTGCACAGCCCCATTCTCTACGCGGAATATTAAAAGGACCAGAAATTCACTCAATAGTAAGGCTCTTCTGTTTGCCAGTATGCTTTGTAGCCTTGATAATAGACACAGATCGATGTCTGCAGACATCTAGCTCCTTGAATGATGAAATCTGTTCAGCAAAGCATGCGGTTAGATTTCTGATTTAACAGTTTACTCCTAACCTCTTGTGAGTCACAAAAGTGCTACATGTGAAAATGTGAGGCTTTATTTCAAATTGCCTCTAGCCAAGTAAGACAAAGCTAATTCCTGGTCTCACTCCTTCCCTGTAATGGCACAGTAATTTCTGGTTTTCTTTTTTTTTTTTTTCCTTTTTTCTTTTTTTCTTTTCTATTTTTTTTTTTTTTTTTTTTTAAATTTAGAGAAAGCGGGAGAAGGAAAAGTCCCCACTCCAAGTCAGCGTGACTTCTTACAGCTCACTGTCTCGTGTGATTGTTCTGGGGGGGCTGAAAGGCACTTGGATGACAGACAGTGATCCTCCCCATCCAGCTTTGCCCCCTCAGGCTGATAGGCAGCCCCCACATTTCCGAGCTGCCCTCCAGCCCCCCTGCCTCTCAGTGCTGCATTTGCAGGGAAATGGTCAGTACTGACATCAGAGATCTTGCGGTGCTCTGAAAATATGTTCTCCTTGGTCCAACCTGGCACAGTCCTTGTGGGGGAGCAGATCACCCAAATAATGATCCAAATGATCCAAATCTCAGAGCTACAAAGCAGTAGGGGGTAGGCAGTACAGGGCCTACCATTTACCCACTGGGCCTCTTCTCTCTGCTTGGGCTCCCCGTGAGCACAGCTGAGGATCTGTCCCATGGTCTTTGGGTTATTAATGCGTATGGAAGATGACTATATAAAAATAAAATCCCTTTCCCGCATATAAGAATGTGCTCTGACTTTCTATTTTTGCCTGAAGTATTTAAAAAAAAAAGGGGGGGGGGGTTGGGGGGATCAGTGTATCTGAATGTTGAAGACTTCACCGGGAGAGAGTAATGGCTTTTGCCCAATTAAAAGGACAGGAAGTGAGAATATCACGTCTCTTGATATTCATAATAACAATAATAGCTTTCAGACACATACCATGATTCTGAACTGAAGGGCAGTTAATTGCAGACTTTCCCTTCCCGTTATTCAGAGTCAATGCAGAACCAGTAGAAGAAATACACTGAAATTAAACCTGGTCTACCTATATGTTTATATGGTACCAGGAACAGGGAGTCCTGGTTTTGGGACCCGCTACTGCTGTGCTGTCCTATAGCAGTGCGTATGGAGCAACTTGGGTGGAAAAGTTTCAAATTTGGCTTCACCGATCCCTTAATTGCCTAAACGTACAATCCAAATTTGTTTTAATATGTGAACTGTGTGTTCACAGATGTCGATGATGGGTGAGATTCTGTTTCTGTGCAAGTTGGGAACAAAATTCCCACTGGCCTCAGCAGGTCCCAGGTTTTCATCCTGTGCTTAAAATGTTCTTTGAGATACTCATTTATGTGACAGAGCTTGTCTTCTAAAAAATCTTGTTAGTACAATGCTCACAGTGGGTCCCCAGTGCAACATTTCTGGCAAGGGTCATTTAACCCAGTATTTATAGTTACATTATGAGGAACAGAGCAGTAATCACCCAGCTTTTAGAAAACTTCCATAAAACTGGATGATTTCTCCATTTGTCATTAAATGAAACCTGAGATGTGCTAAATTGCACTCACTGTTACTCATGGGGTGCGGTAGACATCGGGGCAGTACAAGGCAGGTACTGTACTAGCTCTGTGTAGAAGGTATCAAAGACATAAGAACAGCAGCCTCAGGCTGCTTCACCCTAAAGGCTTGAGCTGGTCCTGTGAAGAACAAATTCAGATGCCTCCCAGGTGTAAACAAATGAACAGAGGTTTGAGCAGAGTTTTTTTTTTTTTTTTATAAACATGACAAGGGAATTCATCTCCTGTGCTCAGTGTCTAGGCCAGGAAAACAGGGAGCGAATGATCTAAAAGAGATGAGCACTTGGAGAGTGCCTGAAGGAGAGCTGTTGGCTAAGGGAGAGCTGGACAGACGTGATACTGAGCATCAGCAATGCCCCCACGAAGCATGCAGTGAATGGATGGAAGCTAATGAACTGGAGAGACATAATCAGTGCTGAGTCCAAATGTGAACACTGTTCCATTACAGCTGCTCATTCTGAAGACTCGGTAGATAAAGCATTAAAATACTTCTGTAAATGACCCAAAATCTTCTCACCCCCATAAGGCTGAGATATTTCTTCCTTTTCTTCTTGCAAAAAGCTCTTAATCTTGATGTAGGCTACTCAAGAGGCTTCCAGAGGGCAAAATACCCAGTCAGATGAGCCAGATTTCTCATGTTCTGGACCCTGGAGCTAATTTTAAGATGCCAGCCCTATCAAGTGCTTCAGGAGAGGATGCTCTGCCCCTCCCAGCAGTAACCCACCTGCACGCTGGAGTCCTGGACCAGGCAGAGCTGCTCCTGTATCTTCTGGAGCTCCTCCTGCTGCCAGCGGATGTTAGCCTGCAGGATCCGCGTTCGCTGCTCTAGCTGGTCTTTGATGGTCTGGAACATGCTAAACTGCGCTGAGAACTGAAAAAAAGGGGAAAAAATCAGTCTTTATAATAGAAACGGGCCTCAGTATGACATTATTTTGAAAGAAGTTATTGGTTTCTTGATTGTAAAGCACAGTGAAAGGAATAAAGTACGTGTTTGTAATATAGTAACGTCTAGGCAGAGATAAATCTTTTCTATTTCCAATTTTACACACATATATTAAATTGCCTCAGTTATAGTGATCTTCTTACAACTGACCCTGTTCTTTTAGAGAATTATCAGAATGCCTGTTTTTGAGAGCATGCTGCTTTAAAATATCAAGAGCATCTTAACTCGGCGGCAAATGAGAGCATTATTATTATTAGCGTGTAGTTTGGAGCCCTTAGCATGGCAGAGCTGCATATTCCAAATGTGTTTTACCAACACTTTCCTTTTTCCTCACAAAAATAGCAGTGCTGCAATGGTTTATTCTGCTGATTACTTACTACGTGATCACGCAACAGCTGACCACAGTAAATATTTTCTACATTTCTGCATCTGAGTAGTGGCCAGGGTACAAGAAATACTCATTAAGTTATTTTTATACGTGACAAAAAAATAAATAGCCCAGCTCAGTGGGAGAAAGGCTATTCTAAATAATAATACAAAATGGAGATCGCTAATAAGGGTCAAGAAGAAAGTGCAACCTCCAGTAGCAACAATGCCTCGCACAAAGCAGAATCACTCCATAAGCATGGAGGGGACTAGCATGGCAACAAATTCCTAGCTTTATTTGGTATTTACAGCCATGATTCAAAGTCCACCAAAGTTAATTATTACTTTAATTGGCTTTGGAATCACTGCTTTGCATGATCTCATATTCCAAAAGTAAAAAAAACACACCGAGAAAAAAGCATGGTGTAATACTTCAAAGAAGTTCTGTGAGCATTTCGGTAATCAGGGCATCCAAGATGCCTCTGGAAACATGCAGTTCTGGGAACATCCAGGCAAAAAAATAAATAAAAGAAAACATTTTGCTATGACTTGCATGACTTGAAGATGGCGCATTGTTCCTGTGGTTATTTTCGTGGCTCTGTTCTGGGGGGTGAAATGATGCAAGCTGCTGGAGCCTTCCTGCTTAATGGAGTGGCACTTGCTTACACCATTTCTGGCTTTCACTTTTTTAATAGGAAAACAAAAATGGTAACAAGAAGGGAAAAAAGGAGCGCTCTGGTGCTAGCAACACTGTACAGATGAATGAAATTTCTGGGTACTTAGAGAAATCTAAATATGACAGGTCAGATTTGTATCAGCTAAGCGCTTGCTTTGCAACATCTAAATACGTGAAAGTACCTTCGCGTTCCCTCCAGCAAACAGCTGAAATCTCTGTGTAAATGTCCTTTAGGTGAGAAAGGAAGAGAACTTCAGTGGGTTTATTTATATTTACACGGCTGGAAGGTGTCTTTCCAGCCCAGCTCAGGAGGTCACCCTCCAAAGAGTTTCCTCGTGTGGCCACTTTGAGGGGAGGCTGGTTGCCAGCACTGGTTAGGGGAGAGGGGGGCTAAGGTGTCACATGCCGATGCTCTGGAGGCCCCCAGAGCCCACTTTGGTGGGAAAGACATCTGCGAGTGCTCGCAGCTTGCATGGTCTACCCAAGGAGATAACGTGAGCACGTTGCCTCTGGCACTGTTGTCAGCAGCACTGTCACCTGCAGCCCCATCCTCTCCCAGAGCAGAGTCAAAGCCCCCGGTGGGAAGTTGGTGTTGCTTCTAATTGGTGTTAAAGGGGAGAGCTCGGAGCTGGTTCTTGCTCTTTCTCTATTCCATGCAGAAAGCATTAACCTGAGTAATGGATGAGTGGGAACCTCTGATGTTTGGGAACGGAGGTAAGTGACTCCAAGGGGCTGCCTGCTCTGCTTGCTCGAGCCCCGTTCCGTGTTTCAGAAGAGACCTGGGCACCCTGGTCTTAGGAGTGGAATAATGCAATGTAGCAGTGGCTTGACTAGGTTAAATGCAGCCATGTCCTGCTTCAATGTGGGTCTGTACAGAAGGACATTTCAGAAAGCCAGGTCTTGGAACCTAATTCTCTCTGTATTAACTCTGTTACTGAGGTCTACTCTGAAGTCACTAAAAGAGTCTTTATCAGAAAGGAATTTAAAAAATTTTAGCCAAAAGCTTCATTTTGACTGCCTGGCTTGCTGATGGCAAACTTCTCATTAACATGTGAAGTCCCTGAAGAGACCTTGGGAAAGGAACCTGGTTTTCCTCAATTAATGAACGTAAGAAATTTTATAGCTGAAAATTTTATAATAATTTTGTACTTCAATAAGAAATGATTTCCATGTCCAAGACTTAGTTTTAAATATGAGTTTGCTTTTCAATATTGCACACAAAAATGTATTGCTGTTGATTTTAGATCATTAGTCCATGTTTTTTTTTCATCACCTTCTTATATTTAGCATATTCAGTATTGAATATGTATACTGAATATTCAGTATATAACCTAGTATTGTCTTTTTGTTTTCTTCTTCATGTTCCTTTCGTATTAATACGCTTGACAGCAACAACAATTGTATGGTCTACTGGAATGAGAGTTGCTAAGGAAGAGGATGAGGAACTCTCTTTTACTTTTTTCCCTTTTCCTCTCTGAAACCAAAGTTTCTTGATAACTCTAGCAGTGACCCCTGTGATTACAAAGCTTCTATTGCTTTTGTACAATGAGACAGCAACAGCAACTGACCTGCACAAGAGAGTATTTATCTCAAGATCATTAACTGTTTTACCAATTAAGGAAGAAATCTGTAATTGTATAATGCATTAAAAGAGCTCGACTCAAAATGTTCCACAGAAAACACTGCACAGCTTTAAGTCTGCCATTAACATCAGATGAGGTTGATATTTGTCTCACTAAGGTATTTACAAACTTCTGTGGGATCCTCAGAAAACTGCATGTTATAGCTCTCCCAGCTTCCCAGGTACAAACTGGAAAGACTCAACTGGTGAGATATCTATAATTGCAGAGGATCGCCAGTTTAATCAAGGTTTGTTAGTTCAGGGAAAATAATAATAACAAAGCAGTAATTTTAGTCTGCTCTCTTAAAAATAAAAATAAAAAATGAGTTTTTCATGCAGTCCAGGGAGTGGGACCGGCACATGTTGGGTGTGAGCACTCGGCACGGTCCCCATCAGAGATGTGATGAACAGGGGAGTTGGGCACCTCGAAGACATTCTGTTCCTACAAGTTTCAAGAAAATAGGTAGCTGGGTAAAGGCAAGAGACCCTATTTATTTTTTAGCTCGGTTTCCTAAAGAAATCAACCTTTCATTTCCTTCTGCCTTCCAGCTTCCGATCCTTCTGGCCGGTGCTAGAGACATGCAAGAGAGTTGCGAGAGCCTCAAGAGCACCAGGTTGCCGTAATGCCATGAAAGCTCCAGCTGAGCAGCGGCGAGAGGGACCCGCTCATTCCCCTCCTGCCACGCCAGTCCCTGGGAAACCAGGTTTCATTAGTTTTGCAGCTCACTGAACAACTTGTTCGTGGTTGTTGTTTTCCGAATAACACCTGCGCAATCCCAAACAGAATTATTAGTGCTGATTATTATTCAGTCATCAACATCCGCTGTGTTGTAGGGGATTTTAATTTATTACAATGAGGCAGACAAACAAACAAATATTCTAATAGGGAGCACTTGGTTTAAAGCAAACCATTTACATTCAGGCAGCACCTAGAACTGTGCTTTAGGGTTCGTTCAGATAGCCAGGTCAGGGTCTAAAACTGTATTTTGGCGGAGACAAAACCCACACAGCATTTGCTTGAAACAAAACCAAAGTTCAAGCAGATGGAGCCCGAAGCGAGCACTGGCTGCTCACTGCAGATGCTGCTGCCCTGGGCTGGGATGTTTGTCACAAGGACCCTCATCAGCGTGCTGGGGCCCTGAAGGTCCACAGGCTCAAGCATGTGTGTGTCTGGTGAGACCTTCACCTGAGGGTGGGGAGCAAAAAAGCCAGTGGGCAGCAGCTTCTGTGGCTTTTCCTGCACCAGCGTGCCCTTCCCACGGGGCTGCAGGATGTGGGTTTGTGGTGCTGTTTTCCTGCTTCACAAGAAGGGGAGCTCCAGCTTGAGCTTCTCCAAGTCACTGCTGAGTGACCGAGCTTTGCTGCTGGTCAAGAAGAGGGTTGCTGGGGGATTGGCCATGCAACTGAACGGCACTGGGAAGAAACGGAGCTGGAGCACCAGCAAGTGTTTTATTGGGAAGGGGTGGGGCGGCGGGGTTTTTGGTAAACAACTGGAAAGCATCTCTCCAGAAAGAGCTTTGGTAGAGAAGGGAGGGAAATAGAAGAGAGTCAAGCAGAACATGCACAGGTTTATAATAAATAAACTAATTGATGTTTGGAAATGCATTAATGAATAAAGGAGAGGAATATCTGTAAAAGAAAATGACTGCTCAGAGCAGGTAATTGATATGCTGTTTCTTCACTGCATGCCAGTGTGGAGTCGTGAAAAGAATATTAAGCACAAAAGATAAATGAGAATTTGTTATTTAAAAGCAGAGATCCTCAGGATTTTTTATGTTTTATATGCTACAGGAAGAAACTCTGAGATCTTGCAAGGGAGTACAGTGTACAAGAGGTAGAAGCAGCTTAGGTCCAGGACTCTGTCATTTCTAAAATCAGAGGATGATGAGATAGATATTCATCACAACATGACCACAGGGCAGAAACAATGAGATGAGAACACGGTACTCAAATTTACTCCTTCAAAATCCACTGCAAATGAAACACTGGCTTTTTGGGCCATCACCCACACTTGAGATGTGGGTTCACAGATTTCAGTGGAGGATTTTGTCTCTAGCGACATCCTCGTTGTTGCTAGCACACCCACAGAATAGGTGTTGTGGAACTTGTGTGCCTTTTGCTGCTGGCTAGCTGTGCTTCAGCAAAGCCAAATGGGTGTTTTAGGAGTGTCTTTGTTAGTTTTTGCTCTTAATTCTCATTGTAGCCTTGATTTTGAAGGGACCTGATTCTGTAGAAGCAAAGTTGAAAGCTGATTTTCCATCTCTGTTTTCTGTCCTCCTGTGAAGTAGATGTGTGTGTGCACTTGAACCTACTCACACCTGGGCTTCTGCTGTGAATGTCTGTATGCAAAAAAATATTTAAACACACAAGTGTACAATTCAGATTACTTTCCTACAACATTTTAGGAGTTTGAGAGCTGGTGGATTTGGGGATTTTATCTACTAAAGAAATAACCTAAAAACCCCAAAAGACCTGGAGTCTCATAATTAATTCATTTACTAGATGAAGGGAGAAAACACCAGGAGAGAAGCAAGTGACCTATTCCGCTTCCGAACCCCCAACTAACCTGTGCCAGTGGTGCAGGCTGACTTTGCAAAGTTGCTTGAGGCAGCAACTGCTGTGGAAGAAGCTCACATGAAGGCTGAGAAGGCAAAGAAGCCTAGGTTAAAAACAAAGCAAAACAAAACAAAACTTTATTTGTAAGTTTGTCTCCTTTAAATTCTAGGTTTCTTCTAATGCCTTGGCTTTTGTGCAAGTCATTTTGATTTGCTAAACTGCTTACGTGGCACATGCCTTATACCTTCTGCCTGTTCCTGTGGCTCTTGGGAGTTACCTGCAGAGCGGTAGGTTGGCTGAGTCTGTGTGCTGATAAGTCCTGCTGCGTGCTGGGTGTCCTTTGCAAGGGGGTGCTAGCCTCTGCAGTCAGCTTTGTTGGTGTAGCTGCAAGAAAAGTGTGGGTGAGTTCTCACAAACTGCAAATCATCGCCATTGGAATTCAGGATTACAGTGAGACCTGGCTAGAAATGATTACGGCCTGGCTGAATTCCAGATGGAGTTGAGGCTGTTCTTGTTGGCTTCAATGGGAGCAAAATTAAACTGATAAGGAGGGTCTGGGCAAAGATAAAAGTCAAAGGGATAGATCATGATTCCAATGGGCAGAGCAAAAGGACCCAAGAGCTGTTCTAGAGCAGCTGGAACTCCCTTGCATGGACCAAATAACTGTAAATTTTGGTTAGCTCATTGGCTTTTCTTCCAGATCAGGGAGCAGAAAGAGTGCATAAGGTGTGCTCAAGTCATGGCTGGAACATCCTTAATCTTGGCCAGAAGAGCTACCACCCTTAGGCTGCTATTATTCAGGTAAGTCAGGAGGGGCCTCTCATTGCTCATACTGACACCCTCAAATCGGAATATAGAAGTCTTTATTTTCATAACAGATCTAAACAGCTGGTCTCATGGCTAGTTCTGCTACCCATTTTCCAGTGTATGGATGGTCAAACTAGACCCTTCCATCTCGTACATTACCATTGTAGATGATGCACCTCATTGCCACTGACAAACACATATCAGTACCTCATGTTAATTTGCAGCCGTGGTATATAGACACGTATTCTGTAACTTGGCTAAATGCAAAATACCGCAGTAACCCAGGAATGCCACTCACATGCTGGGTCTGACTTGGGTGTGTGGGAAGATTTTGGTGAGCTCCTGGATGATACTGAGGGTGTCCGGCTAGCACTGAGGATTGAGGCACCAATATCAAGTGCATTAAAGTGCTGTTCAGGATCCAAGCTGGAGCTACTGTCCTAAAACAAGCAGAAAAGAGAATAGCTATTGCACCTGTCAGGGTAAAAATATTTTGAAATGCACCTAGTAATACTTGCAGACCCAGTTCTTTGGCCGGCCTAAAATTACTTGAGCAGAACTAATCCCAGGTAGGCCAGCAGAAGACTTGGGCACAAGTGTCGATGTCCCTTCCAAATAGCATCTAATTAATCCTCTTTCCAGTGAACTTTCACTGAGGTGGAAATAAATAGGAAGCTACTGCCAGAGTCCTTTTGCACATTCAGATGTTTTTCTGAATGTGTGTTTTGCATACAGTTGGACTTGACAGCAACTGCAACCTCTGTGAGACACTCAGCTGTGTGGAGCTTCTCTTTCTTAACTCAGCAGATGTCCTCGATGTAGCCAAGATGGACTGTCAGAACATGTCCAGATGAATCTCAGAACTGTAGCACTTTGCCAAGGAAACATGAAGATATATCACATTGCCCCTGCCCATACTCCACTTAATTTAAGGCTGTCTGTAATCTCCAGGTTTAACCTTTCATGAACTTATCTAATTTATTTTAAAATTATTCAAGTGAGCAATGAATTCTGAACTTGTTAGGGAATCCACTCAGAAAGACAATGCTGAAATTTTCAGTGATGTTAACATAGGAAATAGTTGCAATTACTACATGTATTTATGAAAAAAACTTGTCTCATTGTACCTTTAGTGCTGAGGACACAACCTCTGAGGACACTTCTTCCAAGCCCATCTCCTGTCTCCGCTCTACCCGAACATCTGCGTAACTGAATGTAAAATATAATTCTATGTATCAACACGGTACCGTTATATTTCACAAAATGTACTTCAAGCAAATAGAGGAAAAAAAATATTGTGAAATTTTACAGGTTAAATGAACAGCTTAAAAAAATCACGTCAGATGCAACTGCACAACATTTGAGAGACTATGGTTTAATTTTAATTCCTTTCTCTACCTATCTTTTTGAAATCAAGAAGTGTATTAAAGAGTAGAGGTCAAGTTCACATCCTAAAACTACTCTGCAACTTCACTGAAAAGCTTCCACATATCTCTTAAAAAAACAGAACAGAATAAAACAAAACAAAACAAAACTAAAAAAAAAAAAACAAACACCAAGGATTTAAGGAACAGAATAGTAGAGGGAGATGTCTATTCCCTATTTTTGCACAAGATGGAAAAATGCAATAGTTACTCTCCCCCTAAACTTGTGGTCAATAAATGACGCATAGAATAGAGCAAGGCTTAGTCAGAGTATTTTTCTACAATGCAGATTTCCTTCAGAGAGTTTAGGCTTCATTTCTGTAGCATAAAAGACACGTCACGTTTCTAAGAGGAAACGTTTGCAGTCATGAGGATGCCCTTGTCTTACTGCCCTTTACATCCCCGCTGGTTGATGACAGTTTCCATACCTTACCACCATGTGTGTGCACACAATGAACTCTGGCTTGGAGTTCCACTGGTGGTACGTGATATAGTAATGGGTCTGGAGCCAGATCCACTGCTGTCCTTTGGTCAGAAACCGATAGCAACACGACTTCCCCTTGCCAAACTGCATCACTGTCAGGACAGAGTACACACAGCTGGTCACACGGTTATCAGCGTGAGAAGGACATGAAATATGAACAGTGTTACAAAGGTGTCCACGGCCCCACTGGTTCCCAAGGGAGATCAGAGCCCGAGTACCTTTTGAGTGTGTGGGCCTGTGAATCTTAGGATAGAGACGATCATAACGATCCGTAGGTGCCTTCTTCTGACAACTTGAACAGTACATTCTTTAACAGTACAATTAACTTTAATGCTAGACACAATTGCATTAATGTCTGCTACAACTTAAACATAAATCTTTCCCTGGTTTATGTGCTGCTCACATACTGCTTAATGAGGCATCTGGGATTAATTTCTAAGAGTGATCATCTGAAGATCTATAGCAGAAAAGTACAGGATAAAAATACTTGAAAAGATGAGTATTCCGTATGGATGGATTTTAGTGACTGCAGAATGAAGTGAGTATACGAGATAACATTGTGCAAACACAGAAATCATTTGAAACTGAAAGAAAATTCCCAGACTGACAAGAATTTGAAGTACAGTAAACTGTGGTATATTATAAGTTTCAAAGACTCAAGGACAAAACTAATGTCTGCTTTTTGTTCCAGCGATTTCAAGGGGATCCCAAAGATGCACATATTTAGCCTTTCTGTATTTTAATGTCAACATATAAAAAACTAATTTTGGCCAGATATTTTCAGGCCACCCAGAGGCAGTAAGACTGAGATGTTCCAGTCAAGCCTATAAGTAAATATTTAAAAAGGATTGCCTCATTTTCTTTACTTAGTGAGAGAGCTTTCCAATTAAATCTTAATAGTCTATCTTTAAATAATCACAGGTAATGTCAATGCCAAATACTTGGTGAGCAACATTACAGTAAATAATCTGCAAGAATTTTACAAAATGCAATCTCCTCAGAAATTGCTTGATCTATTCCTGCATATTCTTCACTAATAGAGCAGGGGTCAAATCTGGCATATTTTATCAATTCAGTGAGTCTCACTGACTACTTCTGGGAATAGGGGAGGTGAAAGTGCTCGTTTCAGAGCTGGAGGAATATGGCCCAGATGCTGATCAGCTGCGATGCACCCGATATGCTATAAATACACTAAGGCATATGGCTGTGAGGCAAAGGCTGGAACCTCACCTTCTGAGTTTTACACCTATTTTAACTGAAACTACATTTTACTGAAAAGAGGTATCCTGGTTAATTAATGGAAATGTGGGTTCTGCAATACTTACGGTGTTCATGGCACCTTGCGAGCAGCTCTAGGTCATCTATATGGTAATAGTCATAGCCAGAAGTACCCAGCACTTCAAAAGGCAAGTATCCTATAATCGGCGGTGCTCTGCATTTAGGCACAAGATAAGTGAATTCATACAACCAGGAAACAAACAGTGTCTCTGCATGTTGACATGGATATGCTAAAAGCCCAGATCTACTCTCACTCATAGGCATATAGTCCCAGCTGCCAGGGGACGTGATCCTGACTTTGCCCTGTTGTGCCTGGAATACCCGGCTGGGGTTTGCCTTGCATATGGGACCCGTACCAGCACAACAGTGCCTGTGGGCACCTTCCTCCCAGCACAAAACCTGTGATAAACCCTTCTTTTCAAGGAAAAGATGCTGGTGGAAAGCAGCTCTGTTTCTATGGGGCCTTCACGTGAAAACCTGCGGCAAAGGAGTTGTAACTCAGTGGGAACTGCACACGCAGTCATGGGCTGGAGTTTGAAAGAACGATTTCCACAGCTGTATAATAAGGAGTTGTTTTTGCTCTGGGACAGGTTTCAGTCCATTGATATTTTTAAAACAAACAAGAACAAGGTAATCACAAATTCTGCCTGAGAAGCAGTATAGCTTTCTTTTAGAAGACGGATAAAAATAAATGCAAGGTAGAATAGTAAACATCAGCTTTTGTAGGAACTTCAGTGGTAGTCCTCCTGTTCATGTGATTTAGATGTGAAACATAACACCATTTGAGAGAATTGCACTTATGAAAATAGCAGTAAACAAGCACAAAACACAATCAAGAGTGCTTTTCTTGTCACCAACCTGTGATCCAGGAATAAAAATTTCCATTCCAGACTGTGTCTTGACGTGAATTCCTCTAAAGGTTCTTCCACGATGCACATCTCCTGTGTGGTGAAGAAAACTGACTTACTGAGAGGTGCAGTTTCACCTTTCTACTTCATCTAGCTTTTGTTAGCAATAAATACACAGTACATAAGGAGATAAAACAGAGGATTCATACATTTCCTGCTAATTACAAAGAGCAATCTATTGCATCTCTTCCTGTGTCATCGGTCCCTTTCCCCTCATCAGGGTCACATCTGACCCCAATTCCTCCCACCCTGTCCAGCATACCCAATGCCTTTGCCTCTCCCCTCAAGCTCCCTCTGCCTATTGCCTCTGATCTGTCCCCCATTTCTGAGGAGGAAACAAGGCCTGGGTTCTTCATAAATTCAAGTGTGAAAGTAGGGGGTGAGACAGTGAGTGAAGGTGCCCTGCAATCCCTCTGTGGTCAGACAGGCATCTTCAAGGCTCAATTCCTGCTCCTCTAGCTGCCTAGAGTGAGCCTGCAGACCCCTGGCCCGGGACTTGCCAGCATCAGTGCTCAGGATTTGGAGGTGTCCATGTTTCCCATTTCCCCGTGTTTCTCAAGTGCTGGCTGCACAGTGGCGAAAGACTTCATGCGTACCTTAAATTCCTCCTTTTCCTTCTCCATTTTACACCTAAATCCATGCTGATGCCAAGAATATACTCTACAAGTCAGTGGTTGCTCAGGTGCAACGTGCAAACATCACTACGTGAAACCAAAATGCTGATTCTGCCATGCTTAGCCAGTCAGATACATATTTCTGCCTTCACTTGAGAGGACAAAGCCGAGACCAGGCATTACGTGACTCATCCAGGTGAACTGGAGAGATCTGTGTTTAGGATTTCCTGGCAGTTAAAACCTTCCCCCGGTGGTTCAGCAGCTGCTGTCTCCCTCGCAGTGGCTCGCTTGTTGTCATGTTTGCTTTGAGATGCTAGTTACCCCACGTGGGGGAATTTGCTTCCTGTGTTCCCAGATAACTCTGACTCCAACCTCTGCTTCTAGCGTGACTACTATGGTTAAGATTAATGGGAGGTGTCCTCACGTACCGCAGAACGGACCCTGCGTGCCTGTTGGGGCTGTGAATCAGTCAGGAGTGCCCCACGATGGCCCCGTGCAGTAATGGAGCCAGGCCAAAGGGCAGTGATTTCATCCAGTCTGTGTCTCAGCTGTGCTTTTTAATCTCTTAACCCCTGGGGATGGGACACCTGATGCAGTAGCTCATATTTGTTAATTAGGGAACCACGGTGTCAGGCACAAGGTTACATCGTCTATCCTTTTTTTTTTTTTTTTTTTCCAGAAGCAACTTTTTACTACCCAGGTTTGGGAGGAAGAAAACTAGGAGCAGTCACCTGAAGACACCAAGGGGCACAAATGAAAGCATAGGTAGCCGTCTGTATGCTGTCCCATCACAGGAGCAGAAGATGCACAAGCTATCTGCAAAGTGACATCGCTGTTCCTCGTGCAACCAGGGTTCGGGTTTCCAGTGCAAGGGGGGCAGGAGTGACACCACTTCTGCAGATCCCGACTCACCCTGCTAATCCTCTTCACTGGGTTTCTGTGCATGAAATGTGATATCTGTAATCCATTCAGTTAGCTAAATTAAGATTTTTGAGCGTCACCCAGTCTGAAAGTGTTTCGAGAACTTCCGGAGTGAGTGGGACCCGGGACATGCTCTTACCTTTAAAAACTGAGGCGTTGCCAAACGAACGGTAGCGACGAAGCAGATCTGCTTTCCTGGTGATGTTCGGTAAGCCCTCGGGACAGCATCATCGAAGCCATTGCAGGTGGAGTTAGGCACTAGGCAGGGAAAAAGCGGGACCCGGAGTCATGCCTTGTATGAGATTTGCTCTCCCTGCATGCTTTGCACACTTGAAACGTACTAATACTAATTTTATTCACATAAAGTGCTCTAGAAGCTTTTAAAGCTGATATGCATATATTTAAATCCAAGTCAGTCATGTTAGGCAGAAAGGCATCAGAGCTTAACTCCACGTACAAATCTTAGAGGTTAATCCTGATAAAAATAAGGCCAAACCTTATTACAGAGCATAAACCAGCTTTCTGGAAAGAAACCCCACGCATCCAATTGCTCTTTTTCACCGCTCACAATACAAATATATGCTGCAGCATGCCTAGCGTGCTCCTTCCGTGAGGCAGTGAAAAAAAGATTGGCGAGGGAAGAGGCTGGAGGCAGTTCTTCAAGCCATCAGTGGCAAAACACTGAGGACCAAAGCCAGCAAGGCTTCATCGAGCTAGCAGAGCCTGTCTGTGATTTGTAGCTGCCAAAACGTGTGCTCCTGGTCTACGTTTAGTAACTGTCCCCAGTGAGCTCGATTTCTGCTTGTGCTGAAGAAGAGCAAAGAGCATCCGGTGTATGGCACTAGCTGCCATCTCTCATGGGTCTGCACATGGCCTGCTGTCTCCTGAAACACTAGCCAGAAGGAAAGACTGGGTGCAGTGTGGCTGCAGTTTTTATGTATGGTTTTCATCTGTCTTTTGTAATTGCTTGGCTCTTGTGTCGCTTTGAGGGCCTGCTAGTACGTCCTGCCATAAAGATGTGTTGCCAAAAGAATGCGTTGCCTTAAGCTTGTCCATAATCCCACGTTAAAATGACAATGCAAATTATTCATCCAAATCTGAGCTGTTTAGAGATGATAATCCCACTCGCACAGGACTGAAAGAAAACTGTGTTAAACTGCAGTAGGAACTGGACTTGCCCAGCTGACTGTCTCCTTTGGAGGCAGAGAGAGTCCCATCCAGTAGCCAGATGTCACTAGCAGTGGTTAATCTAATGCTAATGGTGATTAATGCTACCACGGAACTATCTTTCCTCAACATTAGACCCCTATAATCAATTTTATGAAGTTTTTTACAGTTTGTTTCTTCTGCATAGGGCAAAGCAAGGATAAGCATGTCAGTTCCTGTGAAAATGAAGAGTTTTGTATCTGTCTGGGGAGGAGTTCACTAGCAAATTTTATTCTGGGGTGCTTCTGCATTGGGCTTTAGTTCACTGGCATAAATTGTAGAGATCGAAGAAGTTTCGATTTACCTATCCCATGTGCTTTTGGTACCCAGAAACCTATTAAAAACCTTAGCGTAACAATACCTAGCTGATATCAAGGATAAGAATGAGACAGAAAAATGAGTGCTCTGAGGAGAATTCACAACTGTGATTAAGTGGCTTAGACCACTGTGTGCACAATACTTTGCACCAAGAAGGGGCAGAAAGATTTCTCATCTGAGAAGGCAGCACAGGCATGAGCATCCACAGAGATTATAGCCCTCTCTTGCAGTTGAGTCTTGAGGGCATGGCTGACTGGATATTAAGGTAAAAAATATGGGCAAAATTCGACTCCTTTCACCAGCAAAGCTTACTCGCTCTGGGGACTTCCTAGGAATATGTATTCCAGTTCTGATCCTGGGGTTATGTGCACATAAGAGGGCTTCTATGGGATTATTAATACAAGAGGTGGAAAAAAGAAGAAAGAGTTAGAAGCTGCAGGAAATGGGAGAAATCTGAGTAAAGAGTTATTGTTTTTGCTCTGATATGATTACTTCCTGCAAGTCTGTTAATTTCTGTAGTCAGACCAGTTTAAAAAGTAATGGTACGGCTATAAACCCACATTAAGGACATCTGCTGCAGAGAGCACTGAGGTCGCCTCTCGGACTCCTCTTCTCCAGGCTGGACAGCCCAGGTGTCCTCAGCCTCTCCTCACAGGACGCGCCTTGTAGATCTTTTACCTGCTTTGCTGCCCTCCACTTTCAAGTACCTTAGCATCCTTCTATATTGTGGAGCCCAGTACGGCACACAATGCTAGATATAGTGGGAGAATCACCTCTTTTGACCAGCTGGCTGTGCTGTGTTTAATGCACTCCATAACATGAGAAATAGAAATAAGATAAGCACATTCAGCCTCCAAAGTACAGGTATGAGAAGTTAACCTACTTATTGAACCCATGGGCTTGCAAATGACACTAGTTCCAGAAGAAATGCTGAATGGAGAGTGAATTGCACCAAAGAGAGCAGATGGCTTTTTTGACGTAAGCTGTTTGATGTAAATGGACATGACTCTGAGACAGTGTATTCCCAGAAGAGAGCCAAATACATCCCTGAATGTGGCGTTTAGAAAATAGGATTATATTTCCAAGAGGTAAATGCAATACTAAAAGGGTAATAATTGTCATATAGTATAGCAGTGTAGCATATTTGGGATTTCGTCTCTGAGAATGTCAAACTCAGAGGCAGTGAGAGAGAGAATAAGCCTGAAGAGACGAGATAGAGCTGGCCTGGCTGAAAGTCATCGAGTCTTCTAACCGATCCTGTGCCATCTCCATGTTTGATTGCCTTTGACAAAGTCCAAAGGATTAAAAGGATCCATAATGCAGGCAGGTAACCACCACCTTGAAATGTACATCTCGATCTGAAAATAACAACTGCAATGAGTGAAAGAAACAAAAACGTGATTTGTTTCTGAATTACTTTTGCTGCCTGACTTATTTGTTGATATCTGTTCTTTCCACAGGTCTATCTTCACCGCCTGTTTTGCTCTTTTCTTGCAGTTGGTCAGCAAATTCCAACTTTTTTGTTGATACCTTTAAAGTGCAGTTAAAAAAAGAGATCAGTACATGAATTAAATATATATATATTGGTGTAATCTTTTAAACATGCCTTCTGAAAAATCATACTATATGATTCTTGAAGTCCCTTTGAAAGAAAAAATACACACAACATCTTTAAGTTAAAAGATCAGTAGTGAATTTTCTGAGACCACAACAGAAAACCAGTCGAATGCAAAATATAGGGTGAAGTCTAAGGCTATGATGATATTTACCTTTGTAAGTCAAATATAGGTCTTGGAGTGCTTTTGTCAGAAGGTGTCTGATGAAAATGTTGAGCTGGCTATAAGCAGTGGGGTCAGGCGAAGGAGGCCATGTGTGTTTCACAATTAAATGATCTAGATAACACATCCTGAGTAGGGAACTATAAGCTTGTCTGAGAAAGCTAAAGACACAGTCAAAGGTGAAACAGTTATCTCATATATATCAGTTAGCTGATCATGCTCCTCAGCAGGAGTTTTAATAGTGTTCGTGGTTACCTATCAGATCTGCTGCTCCTAGAGCATGATTCTTTTGCAGAGGAGGTATTAAATTACCTGCTAAAATGTAACAAGATAGAGGAAACTGATTTGCCTATACAGGGGGTTTGAAAATAACAGGCTCAGGTATATTAAGGACAAGATGTTAAAAATAAGTAATATATAAAGAACCAAGCTCTTAGACACCATATGCAAAAAGACTTTTGTCCTTAGGGATACAAATCATGCCACATGAAATGAATGAAAACATGTTTAAAAAAAAAAAAAACACAAAAAAACAGATGACAGTATTCAGTTAATAATAGTACAGCCGTCAGTTACTTGGTCATCTTATTTTAACTTAGGATGTTTAAAACATAGTCTTCCTGTAGCAGCAACCTCTCATTTATGTGATTTGAGAGAAGAAATCCCTCCTTCCTATTTTGCCAGTAAATGTTAATGTTTAAAGAACTAGCTTTAGTGACTGACAAACTAACTGAATGGCCATTTCAAAAAACGCAAGCCAAACAGACCAGAATAAAACCAAGAGTGTTTCATATAAATAAACTCAGACCCCAGATAAACAGGACATTCAGCGGTTAATATATGTAATGAAAAACTCTAAAGTGCTAACGGCAAGCAAGACTGCACTCAATAGCTGTGGATGAGTAACACTGATGGTGTCCGTACATCACTTGCCGACTTGGATCTGCTCTCCCCTCTTTCCTCCTCCTGCCATCCTACATGGATATGAACCCCATGCAGACCCTTTAGGACAGGAGTGGTGTCTTTTGGCTTGGTGCTGTGGTGGCCCATAGAGAGCCTGGCATAAGCCGTGTAGGTTGCTAGCAGCAGATTCTGCTATATTGATAATAGTAAATAATACATGGCTGTCAGTTCTGATCAAAACACTCATTTCAGACTGAGATATTCTTGTTATCAGATGTTTCTGCATATGCTTGTGGAGACTCGAGATCAATGGATCTTCTGCATAAATCTGTTTATTTCCTTTAAAAGAGAATTCAGACTAAGTTAATTGTTCTGGGAGTGAATATTTTTTTTCTCCTCAGTGTAATAATTTCCTTGATGGTTATTCTTATCTTAAGAGACACATCAGCTAACAGTAGACTTATCTGCTATTATTAGCATCCAGTAACTAGATACTTCCCAAGTTTCCATATAATTGGGAATAAAGACACACAGTTTTAAATTTCACTATAATATTTAATTATATTTATATTACTTGATCGCGAACTCCTTTCACATAACAGTTATCTCCTCCCTTAAGAGGAAAACCTCAGGCATTTTGGATAAAAGGACAAATCTACCCCTTTAAAGATGCTGCTGTTCCTTTTTTCTTTTGGTGAACACTTTGAAAGACAGGGCTGAGTTCCTCTCAGGAGTGTTTAAACAAGTATGTCACCTCAGGAATATGATACCAAAGCCTATATTTGGTTATATAATGTGAGAGATCTTTTTCTGTTTACAAGTGTGCAAACAATTTTTACAGGAAGGATAAATCCAGCCCACCTTATCTTTTCTTATCAGAGTGAGCTATTAAGCAGCTTTGTAAAATAATTTATTCTCACTTAATATGGCATTTCATACTGGGAGATAAACATTTCCTTCAAGTTTTTGGAGGATTACATTTATTGTGTTCCTCCCGCCTCAGCCCTCAGCTGAAACTGGCTGGGAACCACTATGTTATTTGTTGGTAATGCTGACGTGAGTCTGCCCCACATCCCATACTACTGGTCAACAGGTGCAGCGGTGGCACTTGGTTCCCTCAGGTATTTCAACATATTCGGCTCCCTTGTTAAATTCGGGACTACAGAAAAGGCTTCAATTAATTGAATGGAGATGGTACTGGAATGGACACGGTCCTGAGCAACCAGCTGAAGGTGGCCCTGTTTGAGCAAGGGGTTGGAAAGATGACCTCCAGAAGGTCCCTTCCAACATCAACGATTCTGTAATTCTGTTATTAAGGCACTTATATCCTGAAATATATAAAAATATCGAAAGGTGTTCCTATTTGAAACAAACAAATAATAATAATAATAATAATAAAAGATCTTTTGCTTTGTGAGCAAGTAGGCATTTCTCATCAAAACAGGGGGGGAACTCTACCCTCCTCTTCTGAGTGGCCTGTAGACCATCTCTTCCTCTCCAGGGACTACCGAGTCTTCTTGTCAGGTTACAGTCCTGCTTTTCTCATTGAAGCTTAATTAATGATGATTATATAATCCTCCCAAATGGAAAATCAAATCTCTTGTATTTGATTTAGCACAGCCAGTGACTCATGCAGTTGCTCCGCACAGCTTGCACTGCTGCTTCGCTGGTCAGCCCCTCTTGCCTGGGCACAGCTAATACGAGGGGGGTTCACTCATGTGCAGGCAGCTCGTGCCATGTCCCTGGTGGAGATACAGCTGCAGAAACGTCTTTGCAGCAGGGGCCACAGAGCACTGCACCATCCTCAGGACCAGCCCAGGCACGGATGCTGCTGCTAACCCTGGCTCGGGGCCGGTGCAGCTCCTCTCGCCTCCAGCTATAGCTGAGCCCAGAGGCTCTAGGGACAGTGATCTTCTGAAAGACTGAACACATGCCGCGAGCAATGTGAACTTTTCTGGCAATTTCTGGGGGTTGCACATGCACCTCCCTGCACCTTCTGAGATGGGGAAAAGCTGCCAGCGACTGCTCCTCTGGGGAAGCAGCACAGGCTCGGTGTAGGCCATGTGAGATCCCTGACAGCAATCCTGGTGACAAGTCACCATTGTAGATATCAGGTATTTGTTCTGCTTTAGCTAAATAAATAAATAAATAAACAAACAAACAAATAAATAAATACTCATTGGCTTCTCAGTGTTATAGCAAAATGGCCTTTAAAGCTGAAGGGGGAATTAGCCCCACAGCTCCCGCTGAAGTTAGGGAGAGCAGCTAAGCCCCTAAGACTTCCTAAGTCTCAGTCTTTCAAATTAATCCATTCAAACCCATCCCTATATGATGCTCTCAGCCATAAGTCACAATGCGATTAACAGAGGAGGAACAAGGGAGGAGGGAGGGGACAAGGGCACCGGGACCCCAGCACACATCACTCTCTTCCCCTAAGCACTGCTTCTATATCAGCAGCGAACAAGAATAAAATGAGCCTGAGAAGAAGAGAACTCAGGGGAGGTTGTGTAAAAGGTTACGTGGAAGGAGAATGAAGCTAGTGACATTTCTGTTAAAAGAGGCCGAAAATGGACCTGCCGGTACTCCAAAATGTTTGATGAAGGTTGAGAAGGAAAGGTTCAGACTACCATTAGGACTGTCGCTGCCACGACACTTGGTTAATGGGAATGGGATAGGTCAGTGTTCTGGGGAGGCACAGCCTAATGTGGGGGACCCTGTGCTGGTGTACCAAGTGCACACAGGGAAAGTTGGCTTAGGAAACACACAGCAAATCGTGGAAAACAAAGGTAGAATTTGGCATCGGGTGGCTAAAAAGGAACGGCAGAGATTTGTATTTGGAGAGGAACATCCTGTATTCGTCTCCCATGCGTAAAAACATGCTCACACTTCCACTGCTGTGAAAAGCTACAGGGAAAAGCATTCCTGAATACATCCATAATGAACATCTCCTGCTAATTAAGCTTAATTTGCAATTTCTGTCTTTCTCCCTCCACAGTGTGATCTGCTAACTCTTTTCTTACCTTGGGCTTAGCCTCTTTCCTCCACAAACACTCCAAAAAGCAGAAGCAGGGGCCAACACATAGGAAGAGCACTGTCCTGAGTGATGCATCTCTTCCCTGCCTCCCTTCCCACTGCTGCCTTTCTCACCCACCTGGCTCAGAAGTGCTGGCTTCACATCCAGCAGGGGGCTGGCTGGGGAACAGGTATTTATGTCATGTAAATGTAATGTAAAAAGAGAGCAATGGATGCACAAAGGTACGACCAAAGGGTCTGGCTGCAGCAAGTCGGGAAGAAATTGAAAGAGATCACATAAAATGGAAGATTTAGAGGAAAGTGGCACACGGAAGAAAAAGCAAAAAATTGAAGCAGAAAGCACGTCTTATTTGAAAGCTATAAGCTGGGGTCCTTGGAAAATGATTTGGTGTCTTCTGAAATCAATATGTTTCCACTTAGTTTGTATGCATTAAACTAGGGGAGATATCAGGAGCAACAGAGTGAAAATGTAAGTTTTACCATTCTTCTGAGAAATAGCCACTGATCCAAATGCTGGGATGTGAAATCCTAACAGGGAAGAGGGCAATTTTAAGGTCACGCAAAAATAAAAGGCTGAAAATCCTTGAAGAAAATGGATCAGAAATTCCCCTGGTAGAAATGTATCCTTATGAGTCAGCACCTGAAATCCGGTTTCTGCTCTAGAAAACAGAACAGCTTGGTGTGTGCGTCTGCCACACGGCCGCATTTCACTTCATTCAAACTAGAAAGCATACAGGCGGTTGCATTTTTATACAAATAAAGCCTCAAACCGTATGGCACCAAGCGAGAAATACATGCCTCCATACTGCACGTAGGTTTCTATTCTAGTCGCGTGGATCAAGACCAGAAAGTTAAATGGGGACAGGGACATTTCTTCACAGTGTGGTATGCGGTTTCTGGAAAGCACGGTGGGGAATTTTTGCTGAGGATGACCTATTTGGAGCAATACCAGCAACTTTTGAAATGCCACTCCGGAGTTCAATCAGGCAAGTAACTAAAGCAAACTTGGGCAGGCAGGAGAAGGGAAAGCAATAAAAGAATATTTCATTTCTGACACTAATAGCCATGGAGCAATCTGTTTGTTAGGGAACACACGAGGTAAAAATCTGCTTCTCGTCCCTTGAAAGATGCTTTCCTAAGAACGACTGTGCTGCATTAAGGGCTGTGCTGAGTGTATTTCTTTCCTTTTGTTGTGGGTATTGGGCACTGTGGTGCTGGAGAGGAATGTGAAATGGCTGCGTGGGTCTGCGTGGGGCCGTGGTGGCCCGGTAGATTATCAGCACTGGCACAGGCTGGAATTCATAAACAAGTAGATAGGGTGCCACTATTCCTGTTTAGCTAATAGGTACCATCTTAGCACACAGCATTAGTGAGCAAAATCCGAGCCTCCTGGTGGTGTTTGCAAACTTACCCAGTATCTGGGGCATCTGCTGGCAACCGAAGGGCATGGACAATAGGAGCTAACACAATTTCAGCCTTCACCGCTACTCGTCCAGCTTTTGCAAATCAACTGTTAGATCCACGGGAAGTGAAATTTACCCCATAATGTTAGAAATAGGCTTGTAACTGGAAGGGCTATCTCGTTCAGTGGAACAACGCTTACAGTTTATTTTACATAGCTAAAGTAACATTTATATAACGATTAAAGCTTACCATTGCTGTAAGACCGAAAATTTCCTACAAATTTTATGTATTCATATGTTGGAAATTCCTTTGGGTTCAAACTTCCTCTCAGAAGATGACAATAAAACTCCAGTTCATTGTCAGCTGGATTGTTAAAAGAAGAAGAAGAAATATACTATTTAAGCTAAACACAACGAACAGCGCCTTCTAACCCCAATCATTCCAAGCAACTGGAAGCAGAGTCAGAGCCCTATGCACCAAGGTACATTAAATGGCAGGGTCAGCACCTCTGCAAGAGTGCCTGGCACGGATCTGGGTTGTGCAGGGCTATGCACAGGTCTGCACACAGCTAATTCACATGGGTTTGTTCTCTTATACTGTCTTCATCATAGGAGTTACACTGACATAAAATCGGTGTATTGAAGCAGAGCACTGGATTCTTCAGTTACAGCTTTTTTTTTTTTTCTTCTCTGTTTAGGCTTTTCATGACTCACAGCTGTTCTAGATCTCATGTTGGAAAACTATGCCTAATTACCTCAAAATATCTATTAAATTAACTTTGGCATATTAGCTATCAGCTGCAGGTTTTATATATACAGTAGATTAAGCAGCTGTACATCTTATATTTGTGTGTTCTCTGGTTTCCTACATCTTACCTCCCAGACTGAATAAGGATGAGGCAAATAAAAGGATTTGTAAGAAAAATAAAATTCAATTTGAAAAAGAATTACAACAATTTTACAGCTACTTTTCAACTGTAGTGCAAAACAAAGGTATGCAACATTAGCATATCTCTGAACAGCATCTTACTTTAATGGGCTGAAATATCAATTAAGATGTGATTTGTCTCAGGCAAACTCTCAGTTACCATTGGATAACCTATTTTCCTTTGCTGTCTCAAAAGATACAATATTTAATAATTAACGTAACTGCAAGTAGACTTAGCCTAGTAAAATAAATGCAATGGGTTTCATTTAAAAATAGTACCAAAGGGTCATTCTAGGTGGTGAGATCTTTTTGAAATGCTACAAACAAAAGTTTTATACTGCATGTCACATAAAAAACAAAAAAAAAAAACCTCCTTTTTGTATTCTGCCCATACTTTTTGATTTACTGGGAAAGATAAAATAAAACTTACTTTTTAGGTAATCCGATGAGGCAGAATCTGTCATAAGCATACAGGAAGATAACATCTTATAAATTTCTGAATGTTCTTGTTCCGGGAGGAAATTTAACAAATTCTGATCCAAGACATCACACTGCAAAGAAAAAGAGACCTTGAGGAAAAAACAGAAATGTCACGACAGAGAGCGCAGCGGCATTCACATTGCGTATCGACTCCTTCCTCCCTTGGGTGATACCGGCAGATTGTGTGCGGATGCAGTGGCACACAGCAGAGCAGATACACAGCCTGTGGTGGTCAACAGGGGTTGGTGAAATTAGGTCCACTGATTAGGGCCACCTGACAAAGCCTAGAACAAGGGAACTGTTGTGTCTACCCCGTGGCCACTTCTCCCTGGCCTGGTTCCCTGCTTAATTCTCAGCATTGTGCTCCTGTAAAGTTTCTCAGACCATCAGGTGCATGGGGTATGTCCATACAATTCAATGTCAGGACCTGGAAGTGAACTGGGAAATGAGTTCCCAGCTCTCCATCCTGTCTGTCAGTTGGTAGCACAATGCCCTTGGAGATGCAGGATGCCCTTGGATATAGGATGCCCTCGGTTGCAGCCTGGGGCAGCAGCCCTTTCTCTCCCCTTTCTGCATCCTAGGAGGCAGGGCAGCCAGGTGGGAGCAGGGAGAAGGTGATGTCCTGCTCCAGACATCGTTTTGCAGCAGTGGCGTTCCCCGGGTATGGGGAGTTCATGGTGCCATCAGCCCAAGGCCTCTGGCCAGCTGTGGGCTGAATGCCCAGGTGCCTCCCACCTCGCAGCCACCTGGTGGGAACCTGAAATGCTTCCAACATCTATGAGGGAGCTATGCCGCTGGTACTGAGATTTGGGAACAGAAAGAGGAGAATGATTTGTGCAAAAGGCCATGACCAGCCCATGATGGAGAAGACGAGTCTGTCACTGGGTTGCCAAGAAAAAAGTCTCCCTGTATTCAGCGTAGTGACAAACCTAATGCTAGAAAAGCATATCTGAAAGGAAGTTTTCAGATAAAGTAACCCTCTAATGGCATTAAATCGCATTCATCTCACTGGAGACTACCTCGGGCTGAGCTGGCATACTGACATAGCTTCATGTGTCATCAGAGCAGCTGCTTTCAGACTGTATGTTCATGCTGAAAATGTGTTAGCTCTGTATGAGACTGGCAAGTTATTAATCATCATCACTTATTTATGTATTTACTTAAGATTACACTTCGGTTTCCCTCTGCTTTCCACTCAAGCCTGCTGTTCTGTGTGGATTTCCTATTTAGATTGGGGAGATGTGGAGAGTATGCTTTGAAAATCAGTGTGACAGTTTGTACCCTGACCTTGATGCAATAATATATTACTTTATTCAACTGTAAGGATTTATTACATATGCTCATTACCTGAATATCCCCTTCGTGAAGAATACTTGAAAATAATTTTCATTACTTTTGTATATAACTTAATACGCATCCAGTTGATGCTGTGTGTGATTCAGTTTTACATATATGTATCAACATTATATTCATACAAAATATATTACATTGTCCATGTAATTGTGGACATATGAAGAAAGAGCACCTGAAGGGAAACTGCTGTGCTGAGTGCAGTTCAAGGCTTATGGAACAGTATCGGAAAAGTAATTTTTCCTTCCCAATCCTTTTCTACCTGTAAATGGGAGATAATGGTGCTTATCCACCAGCTTCACACAAGTGTCATGAGGGTTAATTAATCTCCCATCCACTCAACAGTAGCTGCAGGAGGACTGGAAGGAGCTGCTCACAGCTGTATGCAGGGCCTCCTCTGCACCCAATGTGAGCTGTCACCACTCCTCACATTCACCATCACTTTGGCAGTCACCTGAGGTTGTACTTTCAGAGGTGCCCACTGCCAGGACAGGGGGCAATGGACACAAACAGGCCCCCAGGAGGCTCCCCGTGAGCACCAGGAGCGCTTCTGTGCAGTGCGGGTGAGGAGCCCTGGCACAGGCTGCCCAGAGAGGCTGTGGGGTCTCCTCCTTGGAGGCCTTCCAAAGCCGCCTGGAGATGGGCCTGGGCAGCCTGCGCTGGGTGGCCCTGCTGGGGCAGGGCTTGGGCCTGGTGGCCTCCAGAGGGCCCTGACAGCCTCAGCCCCTCTGTGGTGCTGTGATTCTACGCTGCTTTTTGTCTCCATATTGCGACCAAGTTTTGCAGTGTCTCTTCTGTTTAAGATCATATCCATAGGGGCCTGCGACTCTGTGTACAGCAGGAGTTGCAGGAGGCTTTCATTCCACCCACCCATCAGAGCAATCTGCTGCCAGGAGCACCATCTATTCATTGATTTCACTAATTTGCAAGTCCTGGCATTTATACTATTCGCCTCCATCATGTACTATGTCCAGAATTTATTTATTTATTTATTTTCATCTTTCCTGTTGGAAAATGCCAACTTTTTTATTTTATTATTATTATTATTATTATTATTATTTGTGGGTAGGAAACTGGGTTTTCTACTTCTTCATGTCTTTCACAACTCTACCCCTGCAGAGGTTAAGCACACCTGTAGAGCGGTGCACAAAACAATTTCTGGGGCTCATACAGCTCAGGAATACAACAGTATTCTTGAATCAATATGCCAATCAATAATATATTGACGTATCAAATATAAAGAAGGGAGTAAATATTCCACAGTCTCACTGGAGCTGTAGGAAATGTCAGGCAAGCTAATCAGAGTTAATTCTGCACCGAGCCCAAAGAGCAGCCATCTGGTGTTGTGGCAAAAAGGTGACAGGAGAGGTGGACAACATTTGATGACCATGGACAGAAATGCATCAGTTGGAGGGGGACAGTTTGCAGCTTTATCTAATTCCTCTGCTCTGGGCAGCTCTTGCCCCATCAACAGATAGGCACAAAGCGTTGCCGAGTGAGACAGGCAAAGCAGATAAATGATAAATTACAGTGACTGTGGGTAAAGTGGTTACATGAACTACATTAATGCATATTTATGCTGCTAAGCTTTGGATCCTCATTGCACCTTCAAATCTATGGATCCTGCTAACAGAAACTTCTGAGAATTTATTCCTGATAGCTATGGCGGAAAAGATACACCACCTTTGTGTAAATGGGTGCTGGTCATCAAAAACAATACACAATAAATCTGCCCCAACCTCTGCAATCATTTGATGCACAGCTTAAATGTCTGTGTACTTTGAACAAAACAGCCATACTCCAAAATGGGGCTCTTTCCTCAGATTTTCACTGCTTTTTTGGAGGGGGACGAAGAGGAAATATGATGAATAATTCTTGCTGCAGGAAAAAAAAAAAAAAACAAAAAAAACCCCACTACATAGGGTAACTGTAACAGGGTCACAACGGGAATGGGAAGGCTGCAAATGAGACGGGAAGGCTGCAAATGAGACAGGATTCTTTCCCAGCAACCAAAAAAATCAAGATAGTTCTTCTCTTTTGTGCTGGGATTTGACCTCTTGTATTGATATATTAATCCGTATATCTTTCAATGATGCCCATTGCTGCCCTATCTAACAGCAGCACAGCGTACAAAAGTCTTGTACACTATAAGGTGCTGGGTTTTTCCACGTCTGACAATTAACTAAAGCACCCACCATAGCAGAGCAGCTGCCTGAACTTCACCTGGGAGCCAATGGGGAGAAAGAGCCCTCGGGAGGAGCTCAGCCCTGCCAGGACTCCTGCCTTGGCACTATCACCTTCTTGACCAACATCAAGGATCCCTCAGCTATGGGACTAAAGCTGGGTGAGAGGGACACCACAGTCCTGGTCTGTAAGCAGATGCAGCACCTTCTGCCTGAGTCCATGGACAGGCAATGTCCATGGGAAGGCTATCTCCTCCTGTATGTTGGAAATTGTCACTCTGACACCTGTGTTTAATTGTTTTCATTGAGCCAGGCAGGCAAGAGGGGAGAGGGAGGATCCCCCTCCAGAGACCTGCCTGGTTTTGGGGGTGTAACGTGTCATCTGACTGCTAAATGCTATGAGTTGTGACCGGATTTACAAGAGTTCACTTTACTTTAGCTAAAGTCAGTCTTACCACATGAGATAAACCTCTCTTTACATCAACCGACCCTAGAAGTAGCCTCCAAATCTTGTAATAACAGACTATTTAGAATTACCACAGAGGCAGCCGGTGTTTGAAAATGCTCCATGAAACTTAGGGAAGCTGTATTAAAGAGAATTGGATATATTTGTTCTCAGCACCAGAGCCTTTCATGATTTTAATGAAAGAAAATACATCAGATTTCTTGATAGGGGCCCTCAGAGAGCCCTGCTCTATGCTCTGCCCAGTTATGCTTTCCTTTCAGTGCTCAAAGCAGCAGATTTGCAGAGTATCTTTATTTATTTATTTTTTCCCCTGCAGTCACAGAGGAGAAAAAATTGGTATTTTGTCTCTCAAACAGTGACTGAATTTAGCTTCCAAATAGATCCTGGAGGTACACAAAATAAGTGATAAAAATTTTCCAGATAACACTCTGATCAGTTTTAAAATGTAAGAAGACATGTAGAAAGGACAGAACAGGACTAAAATGCCCAGTGAGCACCTCACTGCATGCTCTGTTGGGCCTCTGCCCATGGGCATAGTGCTTTTGCACACCTCGGGCAGGCAGAAGCCATCGTTGCTTGCTCAGGTGCTGTCTCTGGGATGCACAATGTGATCCAAAAGTTGGTGGCACACTTCTTGGTCATTATTTCTCCATCAGCTCTGAGCAGGTCTGTGGGGACTCCTGCCTCTGCCTCCAGGTTGGTCCCTGGCTCAGGCTGCCATGTGCTTCTTCAGCATGACTGGATAATCCTGCTCATCCCTGTTACCGTTTTGGGCTGGATACTGGGCAAGATTACTACACGAGGCATGGCTCTGGGAGGGAAAACCAGTCTAGTTTTTGATGGTTCAGCTCAGGAATTATGGACCTGAATCCATCCACCTTCAGCCATGTGTTGGAAGCAGTTACAGAGGTAACCTTGCAGTTTCAGGGACAGGGTCTGAAATAAGTGACCCTCCCGAACAGCAGTAATTTCCTGCGCAGATCTACCATGTCCACTAAGATCAATATTTGGAAGGAAGCATAAAACACCCAAACCATGAAAAAAACACAAGGCAAACCAAAGAAATTCCATGGAAATCAGAAAGCACATGAAAACACAGCAGTTTGCATGCAGGACAGGGCTCTCTCTGCCTTTGAAGTGAAGACAAATGTCAGAAAATAGTCAACCACTGGGCTTCTCAACTGTTGAGGATTAAAGAAAACTGAAATAGATAGATTCAGTTCAATCTGTTGTTGCATAGCAATATTCTTGCATTTACCGGGAGCTGCCGCCTTTCATCAAGTTCCTTTCGCCTCAGAAGAAAATAATTTTTGTTCGTATTACAGCAAGGTAGCGTGTGTGAAATACATTTGGCTGGGTGGAAAACATAGCACGTATTTGGTGAAAAAGTAAACGAGAGAAAAATAATTGTAATTTTCCTAAGAACATGGGGGTGGTGGTGGTGCAATAATGATTTGGCAGCTATTTTTTTCTCCTGGGCATGCATTTATTTGAGACCAAGCTACTAAAAAATGAGCATTTGCATTAATCCTTAATTACTGTGCCTTTTCTCCTAGAGCAGCCTTAGCAACAGGAGCAGGGTCCAGAGCAGTCCCTCGGCGCTGCTCCTGCAGCCCAGCCCAGCAGACACAGTCTCCAAGAGCAAGACCCACAGATAAAGCAGCTGTGTGTGCCTGACCCCAGCACGAAGCATCACCTGGGAGCAGGGTGCGCTCACCTGGGGAAACCCAGCGTAGCTGGGGGAGCAACCCTGATGAGCAGCAGCCACCAGCTAACTCCCACCCCTCTGAATTCAGCGGGGTTTTGTCCTCTGCCTCCCTGGAGCAGAATAAAGCCCTTACCAAGCTCCTCACCAGGCTGCCAGAGGCACTGGTGCTGTTCTCACTAGCTTAGAAATCAGAGATGGAAAAAGATCAGCCAGGTCACCCCGTCCCTCCCCTGGCCAGAGTATTCCCGCAGAGCTTTTTCTATTCAGACCCAAGTGCCTCATAGCAACAAAAGCCTGAAGTGCATGAATCATACTGAAAGGGAGCAGAGCTGATCAACAGCAGCGACCGGCATAACGCAGGGACAAAAAACCCTCTCTGGATTTGCAGGAAAACATCCTTCCCACCCCAGCCCCCACTTTTTTTTTTTTTTATATGTCCGTTTCTAAAAACTGCAGGGCCCGATCCCATGATTTTTAGTAGAAAAGCTTATGCCGTAGTTACTCACCGGCAAATGCCCTAGAAGAGGTGTAATGCTGTCAGACACGTAGATGATGCTCCCACCTGTGGTTACTGCGATGATGAAGCCATCTAATGCCTAAGGAAAACATACAAGCGGAGAGTGCTTTAGGAGGAAAGAGGGGTGTAAACAGCGTGTCTCGCTGCATGTTGATCAAAACTGTTTTACTTCAGCGCCGTGTGGTTATTGAGTCGTAGGAATGTTATCTCAAGTTGCAGAACAGTAATTCTCTGATTTTACAGTCTGATTTAACTTTTACAACGTTCTTTGTAGTCTAGTAAAACCTACTATTGAAGCAACAAAGGGCTCACAGGAACATTTCATGTCTCAGTTTTTAAATTAATCACACATTTTAATAATGCAAAATGACTAAGACTGGATCCCTTGGAAGTTATTAAAATGAACATTTGAGCTCTGTGTAAATATCAAAGGACGATGAAAGGATGCAGCCCTATCTCAAAATGGTAGTTCTCTGCAAAACCCATAAATCTCAGTTTGTATTAATGTAACGTTGTGTATGGCTGGGCTTTCATGTAAGTAAAAGCAATGCAAATGATCAAATAATCCTTAGCCTGCCTTTTAATTGAGTGATTTATTTTAAAGGTCATGGTATTGGATTACTCATTCAAAGAGAAATTCCCCTTTCTGCAGAGCTTCTTCCTTGCTTAGGTCCCACCTTGCGGTAAGCGCTCTCACACCCAGGACTGCAGTGAGTGACAGCGCTCTGCACGGCAATGCTTTCACTTCAAAATTAGTTTCTTCTTTATTCTGAGCCACCAGGATTTGAGCTAAATCTTGTTCAAAGTTAAATCTAGGTAGATTTCCAGATCTCGAGCTACATCTCACCTACTCTGAGCAGAATCACACTCCCCCCCAAAAATAAAAATAAAAAATCAAAGGCAATATTAGGTGCCCAGAGGTGATATCAAAACTTTCCCATTGCAGTTAAGGAGTCGCAGGTGAAGATCCCAGTGCCTTCAGGTGGAGCAGGTCTGTGTCCTTTCTGTTGGTTTGCTGGCGGCCCCGGGGTTTGTGTTGACTACCACAGCTGAACAGTAGAAGCGCCATAAGCATGATTGAAGCAGAAGAGGGTTTGGGTATGCTCCAGAGGAAATACCTGTTCCTAAGACAGGTGTATTGCTCGGCTGGGGTGGCATGGAGTTACAAAACCTGCCCGTGAATCCAGGAATCCCTCCAAGCAGGGCTAGCAGTTGATCCTGCGAGCCGCAGAGCATCCTGCTCCCCCGCTGACTTCAATAAGGGAAGGAATTTGGAGAACACTAGAAACGCTAATTGTTTCGTAAAAAAAGGAAAGCACAAAGCCTTGAATAAAGACACAAACATATGTTCCTTTTTCCAGAGAATGCTGAGCACCCACAACTATTTAAGTCAATGGGAATCTGCTGGTGCTACAATCCTTTGAAAAGCAGGTCAATAACTTATACCCCAGCAGAAGAGTGTGTGTTTAGCATCTCTGAAAACCCTCCAGCTGCTATAGTTAGTTTTATTTTGTTAATCTAAGTGCACAGGATATGTTTTTTTCTTCTTTAGTATAGTATATTCAAGCTGTTTTCTAAAAAGCATGATAGCTGTTAACCCATAGAAGAGAGCAGTGGTTTCACAAGGCAGCTGGATTGTGCATGTTACTATGGTGAAGGTTTTTCTTTCTTTCTTTTTCCTTTTTTTTTTTTTTTTTTAAATCAAGTCTTTCTTTCATATCCAATGCAAATTATACAAAGTGACTCACATCAGAACTTTGTGGTAAAATCAAGTTAATGTATGCATACATGATTTTATTTTTATTTACTTGCAACTAGTCTTTCCAACACTAAGATGTCAGATCTCTCATCAGAGATTTCACTACTGCAACAGCTGTAGATGGACAAACAGATCCTAGTACCCACTCCTATACAATCTGATGACAGCCTTTTCATGGAGGAAGAAAACGCTGTTTTCAGGAAAGCTGCTGTATTATTACTGTGGTTAAATATGCTTTGATTCTTTTGAATCAACGCTTGAAAAATTCCTTCCCGTTTTTAATAACAGGACAGGAAAAACTTCAAGCAGTCTTGTCCAAATGCTAATAAAATAAGATTAGAGGAAAGGCAAAAAGAAGAAGCAAATAATGAACAGCTGGCTCAACAGGACATCCCGATACTCAATGTTATCATGAAGGGCATACAAAATCACAGTCATAAGAAGGTGGCTTATAAGCTAGGAAACCAAAAGCAAGTGTTTTACTCTAAAACTGTGTGGAATCAAAAGTCAAGAGATTTGCCAGTGTCTTGCTTTCTGAGGGAGATGTTTTAATGCAAACTGAAGGAGTGATGTATATCAGGTTCCTGTGCACTGAAATGGGAGTCAGCGGTTGTGGGTGCAGCATGAGCAAAGCGTCCCTCAGCCCTGAACCTGGGCGTCCCATCACCGCCAAATGCAATGGCTGAGGGAGGGGGCTCGGCAACCTCTGCCTGTTTTGGATGGGAGATGATCATTGTTGAAGAAGGTTCTGGCTGTTACCAGGAGCGAAAAATACATTTTAGCAGCTCATTTGCATTTCATCTCGAACGTGCATAAACGCCATTGAGTCACCTCCCTTCAAATCACAGCTAGTGTTAAAAGCACCTATGGTGTAATTTAAAGATAATTTAAAACCTATCATTGCAAAATAACCCTGCTCCCTATTAGAATAAAAAGTGTTTGATAAGGGCCTGGAAATTCGTTACAGAGGTAGTATTAACCGCATCGAGCCAGCAGGAGCTGTCAGTTTTTATCTGGTTGGACAGCACCTAGCACTAAAAGGACGTGACACTGCTGCTTTTTAGGTGCTACTCTTGCATAAATATTAGGCAATAATAATGCATTACGAGTACAGGAGAAAAACTGCCGCCTGCCCTTTCCCTCACCTCTAGTTGTAAAAAACAAAATGCAAAGTGTGCTTTGAATCCCCCTTCTGGATTGCATTTCTTGGAGCCCCATCTGCACCTCTGCAGGCTGCGGCAGCACGGTGCAATGGTGCCGCTGGTACAAGGGTCAAAAGCACCATCATGTGCCAGCTCTAACCCCTGGCTGACGTGACGGCTTTTCTTGATGGTCAAGTACCTGGATAACTGAAACTTGCCCTCTTGGAACTGCCAACCACACTTTGTTCCACAACAGCTAGACAAAATGAGCAAAGCTACACGCATGCTCACCTCCAACATCAGCTGGGTGAATTCTTCGTTGCTGAGGAATGAAGGCTTCCAGTCCTGCTGAATTTCAGAAATCTCCGTCTGTGCCGAGACTTCTAGACAAATAAAACATTTCATTTTTTTAAAATTCAAAGAAAATTATATTTTGCAAGACTATATGTAAATTGCTGAAAAGATAGAAATCACCTCTATATTCAAAAATTGCAGTTTTCAAGCACAGGTTTTGCATACAGAGTGAGAGAATAATGACTGTCTAAGCTGGGCCCAAATCTGAAGCATTTTCTCTGTTTTTACTCAGCTCAGCTTGAACTGAGAGCTGTGGGAGCTTGTATTCAGCTAGCCATTGGCCTCTATCAGCATTGTTTAGGGATTGATCAAAAGATAAAAACAGTTTTCAGAAAATTAAAATTAAGACAAGGATCGGCATATGCCAAATTGGTATTTACAATTTGATTTTTCCAGATTACGATGCCAGAGAGCTAGAGTTCAGCCTGCAGCTACTGTACCAAATGAGAAGCAGCAGGAAACCTCATTCAGAGAAGCCCCAAAGCTTCACAACCCCAAACAGCAAATGAATTTCTCCATTCTCCAAAATACATGTGATATCTGGGTGTTGGTGCCAGCCTTGCATGGTGCTGCTGCCCCACTCTCTACTGTGGAGAAGGGATGGAGCACCGGTGTGTCATCCCAAATCCTGTCTGGAGGGGGTCTCCTGGACTCATGCCCTCATGGGCATCCTCCATGTCCTCCATGAGCTCATGGAGGATGCCCACGAGGATGACCCAGCTGTTGGCCAAGCCTGGCCAGCAGCAGCCAGTGGACACCTAGTGCCTGAGAGCTTTCCATGGAGGAGTGTGGGCACGCCGGCGTGACGCATCATGTGTTTGCAGTGAAACCTGGCACCGTACCAGGGAGATCTGGGTGCACTGTGTTAAGCCGTTTCCTCCAAAAAAAACAGTGACTTGTGTTAGCTTTACCCGAGCAAGGCATTACCAGACTTGTCAGACGACGTTATGGGGGCAGATATTATAATTTAGGGAGGCTGGCACGGGTTTTGTTCGCTGCTCACTCTGCTTCTCCAGAAGTGCTTCTTCATTCAGCGCTGGTAGTGAGGGGATGCTGAGAGCAGCCTGTCTTCTCCTTTCAGTGCCGCCTGCTAATTAATCCTATTGATTAACACTTACAGAGCATGTAATACCCAATGCTCCCTATTCTGAGCACACAGGCAAACTGGCCGGAGAAACGAAAGTGGCTGAATGATATTAAAGATGGTAAATTTATAACAGTGCCTGTGCATGTCATCTCCTAGAGATAAACGAAAGCCTTCGCCTGAGCTTTCTGAGTGGCATGCAGCTTGTTCAGCTCGCTTTCTGTGCTGCTGGGGGCTGTCACGGGCAGCACAGCGGCTCGGCACTGCTGGGATGGTTTTACAGGGAGATTTCAAAACCAGGCAAAGGAAAAAGAGCGATCAGCCCCTGTAGGACTTTTATTATGTAGTCTCAAAATAGAGGATGCTTTCGGCAGGGCCATAGCTTGGAAAAGCTGATATACACAAAACATCAACTGCTGGAAGAATTACTGGAGATTTGGGAGATTCTGTGGATTATGAAGAAAGAGACTGTTTACGAAACAAAAAAATCTAAAAATTGACCCGTTCCTCTGTTATAAGTAAAATCTTGGTTTAGCCTACTAAGTGAAAGGGAAATATGACTGAATAAACCAGATCCAAACTATTCTGAAGATAATCAACTTTAAACTGTGATGCTTTGTATTATATTGTGTGACTACTAATCTAGTTTAAAAATAGACAATATTTACTGTTTTTAGCAAGTGCACAAAACCAGTCGTAGTTTGACCCAATTGCTGTGAAAGGATTTGTGACTGTTAGATTTCTTTTACCTAGTTTTTCTTCTAGAAATGAAGTGCCTTTTGGCGTAAATTATTTAGGCTATCAGCTGCACTTGTCTACAATGTTTCAAGCCTTGTGTGATTGTTCTTTGCCTGGCTCTTATAATTGGACATATTCACATTTTCCTTTACTCTGCCCTGGGCAGCTAAAAAAAATATATGTTATTACTGTCTCTTTTTAATAGGTATATACAATTATCAGACTTTGAGATGTCCTAGTCATGCCCTCCCATATAAAATCACCTAGTCTATGGCAAAAATAAAATCGTTTAAAGAGAAACTTTGCTCTAACAACAGAATCACTATAATTATTTCCTCAGCAAGTTTGACATTTGCGACTCCATTATGTTGGGAGTCATGATACAAGAGTTTTTATGTTCTTTTCCATTTCCCCCGGAGCATCTCCAGGGTGGGAGATGCCCGATGAGCAAAGGCGAGCCAGCTGATGCTGACGAGAACCTTCTCTGCTTTGAGGGACCAGGGACATTCCCCACAGTCACCTGCTGAAACCTCATCTTCTCCCTCAAGGGAGCAGGGCAAGAGGGCCCCATTTTAAACCAGTGCCCTGATTTATAAAGAAGAAGCACTTCGGCTGTTTTTTTTTTTTTTTTTTTTTTTTTTTCCTGCTGGAAGATGTTAAATGCATCGGGGAGCCTGCTGCGTGTGCTTCTCAGGCCTACTGGAAACTAGACCAAAGGGACTAGAGCAGCAGGGGCAGAAATGCCCTCTGCGGTGAGGGTGCTTTCTAAGACACTTCACTGTCCCCGCTCTGTGCATTTTAAAATAAGCTCCTGGTTTTCCAAGGCCAAACTTGACCATTGCAACTGCACAGTGCGCAAATGATGTGAGATAGCTTTCTGCTTGGGCAGGCCAGGTAAAGCATGTCAGCTACCTATGGATGCAATTTGCTGACACCGACTTCAAAAAACCGGGGCTTTTCTGGTCTGAATCTTCTGCTCTCTGTGGAAGTTGAGTCCCACACAGTCCACTGAGGAGCAGGGGGCTGATCAGATTGCTTCCTGGCACTTTTATCTGGAGAAGCTGAGGTGAATGCTCTGTTCTTCTGCTCAATATGGCTATTTTCAAGGAAGGGAATCTCCCCTCTGGCCTCAGACCCCTCTCCCCAAAGCATCTCTCTTCTTCACATATGCTGCAGGGCATTGCTGCCTCAGTTCCTGACATTTGTCCCCTCCCCTAGCAGGTTGAGAGCCATTCTCAACTAACGAGCAGCCGAAGAGATAGATTTGGGCAGCACTGTGCCTGCAAATTATCTTTTTAGAAGCTATGAGATAGAAAAAAATATACCTTACATTGGCACTTTTAGGCCCCTTGAGCCATTTTGGTAATCACTGAAGAAAACAATATTGTAATGCCGTTTGGCAAGCGCGTGACGAGCTGCAGGAACTCTTACCATTGTGTTTCTGCAGAAAGCCAATGACTTTTTCCAGCACAGTAGTTTTGTCCATTTTGCGGGTGTTGCCTGGAAGCATTGAGCTGAGCTCTTTGATGAGAACATTGAACTGATCACGCCTCTTCTTCTCAGACTTGTTACGCGAAGCCCTGTAGACAGGGAAAAAAAAAAAAAAAAAAGGATGAGCAGAGAGAAGAAAAATCCTCATGCACCTCCTCTTTGCAATGTACACACATGGAAATTAGCTTGCTGCGTGCCTCACCATGTGAAGATCTGCGCTGGCCTCTAGCAAAGCTGCAGAGACAAGTAGGAGGCAACGGTTCCCACCTCCTGCTCTTGTCTCCAGACCCCTTTTAGAGCCCAGCAGAGAGATGCTCGCCCCTCTGTGCTGCCTCTGGATGCTGTTTGGACAAGCCTATCAGTCAGCATTAGGCCTGCAGGCGAAGGAGCTCTGTCTGTCTCCTGGGCGCATACAGCATCTTGAAAGTCCACACAAAGCAAGAGGAAACAGGGCTGCTCCAACACTATCAGTTGGGCAAAGCATTCGTAAAGGAGAAGAGGGGAGACTGATTAAAATGTGGGGCATACCCATCTGTGCAGTTTTAAGAAAGAGAGAGAGAGAGAGACCCCAGTCCTGCAGCTCAGCCACTGCACTGGAATGGGGTCCACCTAGAGCAACCTGCCTGCTTTGCCCAGGTCCTCTCTCTACATCTAAATTGGGTTATGGAGAGCCATGGGGCTGTTGCCTCCGAGTCATTCAGATCAAGGACCTCAGCAGAGGCTGCTGCGGCTGCCAGCTGGTTCATGTGCCACCTAGCTCAGTCTCCTTTCCAAGGTCGTGAGGGCAAGGATGTGTATCCAGACCTGGGGGCTCAGAAGTGCTAGCAGGGGTCCCCTTCTTGTCCATGTCTGCGTGGCACTGGGCAAATTGCTTACGGTCATGATGCCCCAACTCCTCAGGTGTAAAATGGGGACTCCGCAACTTTCTCTGCCAGTCCTGACTGTTTTGATTGCTGACTCCTCAGAGAAAGCCTACTTCTGCTGCTGTATTTCAAGAGCTCGTAGAAAGAAAGGACCCGACTTCATCTGGGGTGTTTTGGCACCTTCATAATATTATCATTAATCTGTTGATCATCTTTTCAGATTTTTCAGTGCACTTTTTTATTATTTTTTCTTTTTATTTTTTCCTTTTAAATATATATCAAGCTATACACAAGGGAAGGTTTCTGAATGGTCCCTATGAATACGACGATCCCTCTATGTGGAGGGTATCTCCTGGACTTCTGTAGCCATGCAAAAATAGAAATAAATACGACCCAGAAGGTTTGTTTGTTCTTCTGAAAGTTTCTCAAGCAGACAATATTTGCTTTGCTAGTTACATAAAGATCTAAAAATCTGGTTGCATGTAGGCAGGAAAGGAAAGCCAAGAGGTCGGTTCTCCTTCTGAGTGTCTCGGTCCCAGTTAAATCTGCTGTACCTTGTAAGGAGCTCTGTACACATGCTGGTGAAAATCAGAGCAGAATTTAGCCCGGCATTTACGTCCCCCCAAGGACCAGTATGGCAATAAACATTTTCAGCAGAGAAATCACTGCAGAGGCTTCTGGATGTTACTACTGACAGAGGGGTAATTTTTGTTTGTCTTGCTCTCAACCCTGAACACACTTGTAGATGCACTGGATGGAAGCCAATGCTTGATTATTTTACAGCACGGAACACAAGAGATTGGGTGGATGCTGCCTGACTGATTCCAGCCTGCTCTTATTACAGCGTAAAAGGCTGTCAGAACAAGATGTGAAAAGCTCCATCCTTATCCTATTTCTGTACAGTTCAAGGGGACTTAAAGAACATCAACATTTTGCTTCCTCATAATTCAATCCTCAGTTCATTTTAAGCTCAAAGGGTCTTGATCCTCCTAAAAATAAAATAAAGAACCAACCATCTATAGGGAAAATGTTGCTTTGCCAAAATATAAAGATGCTTTGACAGAAATGTAAAGTATCTATTTTTAACACTTGAATTTTATTCACAAAGGAAATAAAAAACCTCCTCTAGTGGAAATAACTCTACCAAGATCTGAATCGATGATCGCAGTTAAATTTATAAAAGAGAAAAAACCCACAATTAGGTCATCTAAACTATCCCTGTACAGTTGTAAATGCTTTTGTTCAGTCCAGTTGTAAATGTCTTAAATAATGCAGTTTTCAACACTTCCCTTGGAAGATTATTCCCTCGCCTTGTTTACTTCACTGCTAGGGCATATCATTTACAGTAAGCCAAAACAGTCTGTGTCTTAATTCCATACTGTTTGTCCCAGTTCTCCTCCCTCCTCGCTACTCCGAAAAAATATATGGCATATCCAAGGGGAAGAAGGAGACACGGTATGAATAAAATCTGGATTTTTAGTGAATACAGCTAAAGGCAATACAGGACAGCTTGAATTCAGAAAGATCAAAACCACCAATTTAAAATGTGTTCTCAATAGCCATTTTTATTCTTGTATATTTGCTGCTTATTGTCTTAAAGAGAGGCTGATACTTGTTGACTAGTAGCTGTTGCACTACGCTGATTTACAATGAAATGTGACTTTACACTAAATTTCACATTCCTCTTTGCTGTCCAATGGGTTATATAATTAGAATAGAATAGAATAGAATAGAATAGAATAGAATAGAATAGAATAGAATAGAATAGAATAGAATAGAATAGAATAGAATAGAATAGAATAGAATAGAATAGAATAGAATAGGATGTTCTAAACATCTTGAAGAGGTCTTTAATGCTGCCATGTTTGGGGCCATCATATCCACATTTTAGTGTTTGGAATGAGGTTAGGGAGTCAGGCAGCACAGAACAGGGCTCAAAATAACCAGTATCCTGAAGGAAGAGCTGTGCAGCTCAGCCGAATAAGAAACACTTGGCCCAGAGGTGAGAATGCAGATGCCTGTCCTCGGGAGAGGATGGCCACTCTTCTCAGCATGGGCAGGATGTCTGGATAATACAGACTGTATGTGCCTAATAAACTGAAGCTGATAGCAAATGGGGGGAGCTACTCACACTTCTCACTTGAGATACCCAGCTCCTGGCCTGGGAACACCCTCAGTGAGTTATGTCCAGAAAATTCCAGTCTCACCTACTTTTTACTCAAGAAATGGAAGAAGAGAGCAATTTTCCTTGCATTTTTTTTTGCCCCCTCTTGTCTTTCTCCACTTAGAGGGACCCATTCCTCATGCTGAATAGAATAAAACAGACTCTGTTTCCCCTACATCGCAGACGAGATGAGAGCCCTTAGTTTTTAGAGCACAACAGAATAATGTTCAGCCAATGGCTTCTCCCATGTTTGACTTTCTTTAAAGCTTTGGAAGAAAACATTGCAGCTTTTAAACGAATCTTAATGGTTCTAGTATACTATAGTAACTTTAGACTGTTGTGAAGCCTCTCATGCTTTTAAACGTAATTTCCAATTCAGATTTATTTCTAAATACCAAAATGTACTTAAATTATGTTCTAAAGAAGTGATTTCCCCTTTACATTTTAAAAGTTATATATTTTTTTTATTCTACCTTTGAGGAGACCTGCCCCAGGGCACGACAAAAATTCCCTCCTCGAACAAGCGGCACGAAAATCACACCAGATGGTGATGACAATCGCCGATCGTGAGGATATGCCTTATCCTATTTTTGTCCTCTCTGTATTCATTTAGCGCATTTGTTCCTCAACAATGCTAATATCTTGAAAACGGGCAGGACTTAAGCGTGCCAAGCGGTGATGCTTGATTGCAGGTGCTGGCTGCCTCCTGCTCACCACCTCCTTGACCCCAGGTGCCCGCACCAGCATCCTACACTCCCTGGGGCCCCGTGCACTCTCTATCGGCTGCTGTTGGCCCAGGAGCATGCACAAATTAGAGGTAAGAGCAAAGGAGAGCGGTTAAGCTTGGTAGCGGCGTGTGCTGACCTATATTGGTGAGAAAAAGCTGCAGGGAGGGAAGAAGCGGAGAAGGAATCAAAGGAGATGAAACTGGATCAACTAGTTGTGCCTGGACTGGAAATACTCTCATTAGGGGGAACCAAGGGAAAAAATGCATGCAGCCGACGGCTCCCTCTCAAGCAATTGGACTGTGGGCTGCAGTATTGGTAATGCTTCCAGAAAAGAATATAAAAATAAAAAAAATCAACAACCACAAATGCTTCCAAACAGCTTTAGTGACACTGCAGATGCCGGCCAGATTGGACGGTTATTAGCGTTTGATTGCCACGGTTCTTCTGCCTTGAAGCACACCCTTCCCCTGCCCACAAAGTGCTCACAACAATTTCCTGCCCACGGATCAGCTGGGACTTTATCCTGGAGCGAAGAAGAGATGTGAATAAATGTTTCTGCCACTTTAGGGCTGACACAGCACTTTGAAAGGTCTTTATCTGGTAGGAAGGTAACTTCTGGGTGTTTTCATCACTGTTAGATAAGCATTGCTGAATAAATGACCATCATATTATATATAAAAAAAAAAACAAACACATTTTTAAAGTTACTTGTCTTTTGCAAGATGTTTCTTATAAAAAACAACCAAAACCAACACACATTTTATACACTCTGGGAGCTAGGATGATGTACTATAGCAGCAGGAGTATGTTGTTGGTTCTTCAATCCTCGTGGTCTGCAGTACTGTGAAAAAAAACGATCAATGCCTTTGCTTTTTTGACAATTTCTGCAGGAAACATTGCTAAGTTATTTTCCTCTTACAGGGTAGCCAGGAATAGGGATCTGTGATATGGCAGTTTTTCAAGTTGCGCTTGGCTTTCTTTTCCTCTCTCTTTTTGATTAATTGATTACGGATAAAACAGCTTCTGCAGCAACAAACACTATTAAGCTCTCCGCGAGTTAAACAGAGTTATAAAAGAAGAAGTGCTCACCTCTTTGCCCTGTCTTTCTCATCTTCATCCATTAGATTGTCTAAGCAGTTTTTTCTGTTGAAGGAATGCAAGAATCATTATGAATCGTCATGTTGTTAGCTCTACTTGCAGGTTAATCTCAGTCATGCTATTTCATTTTAATAACAGAGTGATGATATCCAGGTCAGATAAATGTGTCAGCAGTGCTCTGTGCCACAGTCCTTGATTTTAAGGAACATCCATCGCAGATAACATTATTCCTCAGCATCTCGCTAGCTGTAGGGGCTGCAGCCAGGGATGAAGGCTCCCAGGCACAACACTGTGTGCCAGCACAGTACATAAACAGACTTTTCTTGGGGGATTTTCAGTGTCAAGGTTACTTTCTGCCAGCTTGCAGGCCAGATGAACCCCAGGGTGTGAGCAAGTTGAGGAGGCAGTTTCAGCCCTCCCACGTTCCCCAAAAACGGACGGGCTGGACTGGTACAGAGCCTGGGGGGGCCGAGCAGACCCGGTGCCCTGAGGAGGAGGCTGCATGTTTCCTCCAGCCCCTCACCGCATCTCACACCTCTGCCACAGCACAGGAGCTGCAATCCTGCTGCATCCCACATAAATATTTTCTGAATGGGCAGCACAACGCTGCTGTGAGCCCTGGGCATGGTCAAAGCATCATTTCCAAAGTGACGGTGTAGCAGCGTGCCATGATAATGCTCGTTTTCAACAACCAGATTTTCATTTAACGTTTCCTCAAAATGTAGGACATAAAGAAAATTGAAGGGGGGAGGAGGGAAGTTAATTGCCGTGCATTATTTAAGTCCATGGTATTTTCCACATATGAGTCACACAGGAATTTGCCTGTTTAAGGAACGTTTTATTAAAAAACAGGAGTGAAAAGTTATCAATGCTAAGAACAGTGGATAAACTCCCTCCTTCTGTCAGTGGCTCTTTTACAGTCATATTCCACCTGCTTATTACTCAACAGTTAGCTAAGAACATGCAACTACCCTGTAATTTTTTATCAAATATAAGAGGAATGAAAAATTAAAGCTACAGGTCAGTGATTGGAGGGTAAAGCTAGTGCTTCACAGGATTCAATGTGCTGACGGAGGAGCATAAATAGAAAATATGAAGGCTGAAGGAATCCTGTTATACAGAACAAAATAAAAAATAACACCATGTAGTTTTTTTTTTTTCCAGATACTTCTTTGACTTGAAAACAGGCAAGTCAGCCATATTGCAATCTATATTTTAGACTAGGAATGTGTATAGACCCAGTTAAATTTGTAATAAAAATCCAATATCATTTTACAAATGCTACAGGTGATTATTCCCCCAGCTGAAGAGTTGGGCTGCTAGCCCAACAGATGAGTTTTCAAATGATTCAGGAAAAAGTGTAATGACAAAATTCAGTGTTTTTTATTGCTATTTGCTCACATACTGAAACGGAAATGTTCAGCTATGTTATCTGAGAGAAATGAAAGCATCAGTAGTATGGCAAGGGGTGGCACTTAGGATTTTGTTATCTTTCTTTGCTAGACCTTAGCTCAAAACGCTCCATAGCATGCACTCCTGTTGAATGCAGGATATGACATGTGAGGTGGGGCGGCGTCAGCAGAGGACGCCGCTTTCTGTGAATCACCAAAGATCTTCCTCTGAGGCTCTTCTATTTGCAACAGATTCCCAGCAGAAAGCAGGAATACAGGGACCAGAGCTCTGGGTGGCTCTGAGTAGGGTTGGGGGCAGATGGGGCACTCGGGAGCGATGCTGCTCAGCCCCATCTGTTTCCACCAGGCACGGCAGACCTATGGAAAGAGGCTTCCTGCAGCTGCACTCCACAAACTGTCACGGAATTGCACTGGGGGGAAGCCTCTACCCTTACCGGGGAGCAACAGGTCTAACTGGTCTGTTCTGCCAGGGATTTGGCTAGATCTGTACAGCAATGCGTGGCCGGCTTCCAGTAAACAAGGTTTCTCACTGACTGACATGAAATTCTGGACCTGCTGTGCTGTTGCTAGTGTTAGACAATATCTAATTGTCATTTCACTTCTGTTTGCTCACACGGCAAAATCTCCAGAGCATTGTAAGCATCGCTAGCAGTGTTTGCCAGTACGTATGTACCATATGAAATTAAAACTGCTCTCAATAAAATAGATCCGGCAGAATGTACAACTGCTGCTAACCAGTGCTGTCACACCTCTCCTGAGCCTGACAAGATGCTGGCTAACACCAGGAGGAGGAACCCATGCCACGGAGCTCAGGAATGCGCTTAGGGCAGCCTGCTTGCTTCGCATTATCCTCCCAGTCCTGGAGCCAGTAGGGTCCCAAGTGGCAAGCTGGGAATCTCCTCTTTCATCCCTGTCAGTGCCTGGCTGGGCAGGCAATGCTGGCTCCCTGCAGTGACGGAGGAGGCAGCGAATTCCAGGGCCCGCTGCCACGCTTCCCCTGCAAAGGCATGGCATAAAAAACAAGTAGCACCAGGATTTCATAAAACAGTCCTTTCATGCGAACAGAGGATTGGAAAACCTACGGGTAACGGCACCACATTACCTAACTCCTGCCAACGGAGCGTTTAACAGGGACATTTATGTTTGGGGCTTCATCAGTACCATCATCATTATCAACAAAGAGTGAAGAAGCTATCACTCCTGGAGTTGGGAAACACCTAAAAGAAGGAGAAAGCTCACATACTCCTACCATGACAGCACTCAGACAAACAGACTACAGAAAGACACACACCCACAAGCAGAGCAAACCAAACCAAAGGCAAGTTTTTCAGCTGTTGCCTGAAGTGCTCCTCAGACAACTTCCTACCATCAAAAGAGCTCAATTTTAAGAAGTAGGAATGTACAGCATGAGAAACAAGGCAGGCAATAAAGGCCATCATCACATCTGGGACATCTGGATGGGCTGACGGCTGGGCCCCTTCTGTACAGAAACGTGTATAGAAATACTTTATTTCATATGCCTTCCTTTTGGGGATATTTTTTGTCTATTTTTCATGATGAGTGTTTCTTCAGCTAGTGGGGAAATGTGTCATTCTGGAAACAAAAGAATGGCTAAAACTCTTAAACCATGCACCCCTGGCTTAGTTATCAGATGGGGAATTACAGCACGAACATCTCCCCCCCATTCATACAATGAAGAGTTGCTTGGGGAAGGATTAATTCAAGCATGGTGCCAGCTCACTCCGGGAATCCCCAGAAGAAAGGCTGCATATGTTTGTTTTGATACAGCCTATTCCCAGTGGACACAGAGCTTGCACTGTAAAATTCTTATGGCCCCAATCACCTCATGCTGCACTGGAAAAATGGCTTTTAGTGAGTTAAACTATCATTCTCCTGTGTCAGGGATGTTGGTTTCCCTCCTTACTGTCCTACTGCTCACGAGAATACACCGTAAAATGACTGACACTCAAATGCAAGTAAGCAGCTATTGATTTCCCAATAAGTTGCCACGTGGCCAGCTAATCTCAGCTCCTGCAAATCAGCCTGACATTTAACAAGAATCTTCAATCACCTTTGTTTAACTCAGCTGAAGGCAATCTCTCTGTTGATGATGGCGAAGACAGAGACGTAAATCTCCTTTAGAGGCCCTGGGATGTGCCTGGGGAAGCCTGGTGAGCAATCACAGGCACGCACAGCCACACTGCTGTGCTGGCACTGCTGCCGGGTCCCCTGCCCGGGATGATGGCACCAAGGTCTGATTGTGGACACATGGCAGCATTGTCCCATGGGTGCTACACAGCACTAAAGTAGACTAAAAAGTAGAGTATTTCCCTTCCAAGCCTTGCTGGGTGGGCAAAGAGAAAGACAAGCACATGGGAAGGAAATAGAGACAGGCAAGAAGTGACCATCTGAACGTTTTAAATGTCTTGTTCTACGTTTCTTTAACATGGATGAAGCGCTCAGACAACCCACCACGAGGGTTATGGTGGGTACACACACAGGAAGGATTTGTATCAAATCAGAATAAACTGAGACATTCACAGGCACATCAAACTTATATGCACCCCTCCACATTCATTTTTCATATGTAAACCTCTGAGCTGTTACAAGAACATGCTAGGGCCCATAGCTAAATACAGCACAATCCCACCCATCCCAATCCAAACTGATTTATGAAAATGCAAACAGAGTAACCTGAACAAAACTTAAGAAAATAATAATAAAGAACCTTCTCTCCCTATGATATACATTGTTATTTGAGAAGGGACTGTGCCTTTTGAGTGGAAGAAAGGCCATCTGCAGCTACAAGAGGTCATGTTATGCTGCAATTTTTACGGGAATCACTGTTTTTATGAGCGAAGGAGAAATCCATGAGTGGATCCATGGTGTCTACCTTTAGAGTTATGATTGCTTTTGTCTGACAGTGTGCAGCTCAGTCTTCATGCCTTCAGTGGTTTACTACATTTTGTTTACACTAGAGAAGAGGTTGTTTATAAGTTTCCCAAAAAGGTACAGGACAGAAAGAAAAAAAGAAGAAAACTTTATGAGGAAAGGTAAACTTCATGAAACTCATGCGCTTCTCCAAGTTTCATACATATTTTCACTGAATCTATAGCTGGTGCCTGGCTTAAAGCAAAACAGACATTAAAAAAATAGTTCAAATGTAGCCAATGAAAATGATGTAATTTGACAGAAATTAATGCTCTGCTCTTCTGAACTGGGGCTGGCAGGAGACTGCTCACAGGTAATGCAACTGAGTGTTACGAGATTATAATGAGAAGTAAAAGCTCATAATGTACTCTGGTTTTATCCATTACATTTTTTCCCATTTAGTGGGAAAAGGTATCCTTTTCTGAATGTCAGGAGTGTTGCACCTATTTCTGCGAGCTTCCCCCCACTACCCTGGTGGTGCTTAGATTTTGGGGTGTGCAGCACGTGAACCCCTATGGCCATGGCATGACTCACATCTGTTTGAGCCAGGAGTAACACTGCCAGTGCCAGGAGCAAGGCATGCAAGGAGGGCAGCTGGGGTGAGCGCAAAGCGCCCTTTATCTCTAGCTTGTGAGCAAGGCGTAAAGTTTGTGCAGAGCCTGACGTCTCTGACAGAGATCAGTACATGCATGCTCGTTATCTTCCTTGTTACAATCGTTACCGAATGGTGAAAGCCACTCAGACTTCAGTGAGCAGGCTAAGTGAATCCCCGGGTTCAACCCCGCTCCGCTCTCCCCTCACACGGCTGCAAACAGAAAGGCAAACAAATTAAACTAACATTAATCAGCAAAGACTGCCATCTGTATAACTCCAAGCATTTCTCCGCGTGCCTGTCCCCTTCCAGCAATGCTAAACAGGATTAGCCTTCCGTGGGCGGATGGGAAAAGTAGGTCAGTTTGGTAACATTGCTGCGTGCGATGAGCGGAGGACGTGATTGTAATGGTCTGCTCGCAGCTCGCTCTCCTGCGGAGTGGGACCTGGGCTCGTCGTGGGGCACACGGTCCTCAGGAGGGAAAGCCTGTTTGTCTAGGGAGAAGGACAGCACCCTTATAGAAGGACAACGCATTTATAGAAATGGGGGCTTTGCAAAAAATGGACAGTGCATTGGATTTGATGTGTGTTTTAACAAGGAAACCAAGGCATGGGGCAGTTAAAGGCTAAATTATTACTAGTTCGGTATATGCATATTTCCCTCCTCTTATAAAACTGTGCAGAGTCAGGCAGTGTGTTACCACCATAAGTGTAGGAAAAATGGGTCATTTTTTAGAAAAAGGGGGTGCACAGCCAAACATTGTCAAAGATTGTGCTCAGGCAAAGTAGCAATGGATGGTAAATCATCGAGTGGAGGTATTGTCTTTCTGTGTTGACTTTATTGGGTGTGTAGGGATGGTGTCAGGAGAGCCAAAGCTCACCTTGACGCTTGCAGGGAACATCAACGGCAACAAGAAGAGCTTGTTCTGCCACACCAGTAGTAAAAGGTTGAACAAGGAAAGACGGTTACAGAACTGGAGTGGTGGGTGGATTAGTGAAAGCAAACAGGTATGTCTGAGGTACCTATGCCTTCTCTGTCCTTGCCTTCGCCAGCAAGGTCAGCCAGGCCTATGTGTTGGAGGCAGGGCCGTGGAGGAGCAGAAGGACCAGCAATGATGAGGGAACTCGAGGGAGCTTGAGGAAATTTGCCCCATACAAGTTGGGGGGGCCTGGTGGTCAGCCTCCACTGGTGCTGGGGGAGCTGGTGGTATCCTCAACTGGGCTGATTTCTCTCATCTTTGAGAGGCTGTGGAGACTGGGGGAGGTCCCTGATGACTGGAGAAAGGCAGATATGCCCATCCTTCAAACAAACAAAAAAACCCTAATGGATTTACCAAGTGTAAATCATGCCTGAGCAACTTGATTGCCTGCTATAACTGACAGGATCTGAAGGTGGAGACAGAGCGGTCTATGTCATTTATGTTGGCTTCATGCTCAAAGGCAGGGCTGCTATCGGGGGACACAGATGGTAGGCCCCGAAGCGCTTGCCCCGTGAGGAGAGGATGGGGGAGATGGGCTGGTTCAGTCTGGACAAGAGATGGCTTTGGGGCATCTAACAGGCCCCCAGTTCCTACAAGGAGTCAATGAGAAGCTACAGCCAGGCTCTTCATGGTGGTACAGGGTGGGAGAGCAAGAAATAATGAGCATAAATTGAAAGAAGAGAAGAGAAACTTCTCATGAGGACAACCCAGCAGTGGAGCAGGCTGCCCAGAGAGGCTGTGCTGTCCCAGTCCTTGGAGGCTGTCAAGACCCGATGGGACAGCCCTGTGCAATCTGTCCTGACCTCAGAGCTGCCCTGCTTTGAGCAGGAGGTTGGACTGGACACTACCTGAGGTCCCTTTCAACCTGAACTGTCCTGCGATTCTGGATCTACTGAGCTGGCTACCACCTGGAACATCCTCAGTGTATAAGTCCCCCTGGATAAGTTCCTATAAAACATATGTTCCAGAAATCTATTTTAATATGTTTTTGCTCTTCTGTGCTACAAATAGCTTGTGCACTGTCTCCCCTACACTGACATCTCTCCTGCTTCATAAACCTGGCATCTAGGAGAAAAAAATCTGAGATACACATCTTAACATTGCATGTCTGTATGTCATGTGTCTGTCATGTCATTTTTAGACATCGATTTAAAAGAATACTCACTTTATAATAGAATTACAAAAGAAAAAAAGAAAATGAAGAAAAAGGCCTCTCATGAGAACAGCCCTTGACTGAAAAAAAAATTATTTTTCTCTCTCTCTACTTCTCATGTTCTTAATCTGTTTTAGGTATTTATAAAACTTTAATCCTCACAGTATCAAAAGTCCCAAACGTACAAAGACTTCAGCATGTACTTAACTCTACACTGCTATAAGAAGTCCCTCATGGATGCGTATCTTTGCAAAATCCAGGCCTAAATGTAGAGGTAGATCTGCACAAATTATTTTGCAATAAATAAAACTACAAAAATAAATAAATAAAGCCCTGAGACCTTCCCTTGAAAATGGACTCAGTTATAAAATATTCTCAGTTGTAAAAATCTGTTAAAGTTTATCTGCTTCTGCAAATATTTAAGTAGAATAATATAATATTTGACCTGTGATTTTCTGATGGTCAAACACTCAGCCAAAGCAGGCAAACTGGCAGAATATATGGTTATAACACTCTAAAGATTTATTTGTCAAAATCTCAAGGATTGTTGTTTTGTTTGGCATGAACTACCTGAGAAAAACTAACACAAGCAGAAAGTCAGCCTTTTTTGATGGGACTGTTGTCAAAGTTGCTGTCTTTTCTTTTTTATTATTATTATTATTTTATTTATTTTTATTTTTATTTTTCCCAGCAGCAATAGCCTTGACAAGATCTTTTTAATCTTTTCCATCCAATTAAACAGGCTAGAGTTGCAGTACAGTGTAAAGCAAAATATCCAGGAGCTGAAATAGGATGGTCTCATCCCTCCCAATTTTTTGTTTGTTTGTTAAATATTTAGGGATGGCTCTCAAAGAACCAAATTACTCTTCTGTTAAAGGCTCTGGGCCTAGGTGTTCAGAGAATTCTGAACCTGTGATAACACTGTCAAAATTTACACTGGCTACGATGGTGTCCCCTTTGCACATAAGATGTTGAACTATGAGGCCACATGTTTCTGTGGAGAAACAAGAAAGGGGAAAATACATCAGAAACTAAACATGAAATCCAATTTCTTTCTAGGCTTAGGTGTCTAACCTCATGTGGCAGCTCCCTCTCCACTGAGCAGGACTTGGGGTGAAGGGTCGTCCTCTCTTGGTGGCCTTGTCTTCTCCCTGCCCTGGTAGCACCTTGCTTGCTTTCCAAACCATCAAGAACCAGTGGAGCCATCTCCATGAGGTGGAGACCTGGACTCAAGGCAGGCAGTGAGTGTTCTCCTTGGCCTCAACCTCATGGACATCCCAGCCTGGTGACACCCACGGGGACTCAGCTGCTCTGCCATTGATGGGGGCTGGAGGTGGGAGGCGTGTGGCAAAACCACCACTGCACAGAGCATGCAGGAAGCAACAGTTTCCCTGCCCTGTGCCAATGCAAAGCCGTGGCCTAAATCTGCTGCTGTACAGGGGAAAAATATCCCTACACAATATGAAGAAATAAATACAGATATCAACACCAATAATCCCATCACTTTTGTGTTAACAGCTTGATAACATATCTGCTTATAACTCACACACTGCACTAAATTTTCTGCTCTGTAGTAACTATCATATTCCTGTCAGCAGAACTAAATATTTAATCATCTGGGGAGATGAATCATGAAAAGCTGTTTTGGGGAGATATTTTTAAATGGACGATTTGTTGTAATTTAATTTTGAAAACTTGCTGTCTCTCTCTTCTCTCGGGAGGGACCTTGTAAGCCTGTGACCATACAGGCTATTGCCCTGTACCGCCTGCTGTCTCCCTTGCAGGTGATCCGTGTAATCTAATGGGTTTTAAGGTCATCTCTGACAAGACCAAGCTCAGTCTGGCTGGGCACGGCTAAGCCTAGAGATACAGAGAGGCCAGAGACACACGCTCTGCCTGGTTGCATGGACCTTGGAGCTGGATACACTCCAGTTGCAGTCCCATAGTTTCATGCCCAAGTCCGTAAGCGTGCTGAGAGTTCAGACACAGCATCAGACCAAGGTTGCATCCATGTTCTACACCATCACCTGCCTTTGTGACCTTAAGCCTCTCCTGCCACGGGCTGAGCCATGCTCCAGCCCCAGTGCCAGCATGTCCCCAACGACGTGCCAAGCACCGCTGTTCCCAGCCTGCTCCTGCCACCAGCGGTTCCCGTTTCTACACCGATAAAGTTTCTCCAGCGTGATGCAAAATTCAAATCAGGTTTTACAAAGTGAATCTCTGAGGAAAAGGGATAATTATTAAAGAGCTTCATTAGTGCTTTGCAATCTTAATTATGATAATTATATTTTTGTAGCTAATATAACCGAACTCCTGCTTTTAAATCCCATTAATAAGCATTTTTAATCCTTCTCCTACTGGGCCAACAAAACCATAATGTTGAACTCTATATTTACACAGGGCACTATTTAATAAAAATGATGCACTGTTTATTTAGGGCTTCCATTCCCTTTTATCTGCACTTTGAACACGTGCCTTCTCCCAGGACGCAAGGAATAAAGGAGAGCAGTAAAGATGAACTCAGCGGCTTGGGCTCAGTTTCTCTTCCTGGCAATGAGAGAGCAGGTGAGCACCTCCATGGATGGAGCACCCACAGCTTCTCTGGGCAGCCTGCTCCAGTGCCTCACCACCCCCTGAGTGAAAAATCAGAGGAGTTCAGATACCACGGGGAGCCCACCTGGACCTTGCTGGCAACCACATCCATCCCACTGCCCTTCACTTTCCATGGTGCTGCTGCAAGGAGCCAGTGGAGCCCTGCCTGTGCCTGCCCTGGACCAAGTTCTTCAACCAGCGTGCTCTGAAACGCCTCACCTCTTCCATGAAAGCAGCTGGCATTGGCCAGCATCAGCAAGCCAGATGCACTGCAGGGGTATGATTTAATACTGAAGCCTGATACACCTATTTCGTCTTCTTTCATTAAGCTGTGGGTCTTAATTGATGGTCAGAGCCAGGGGAAAAGGTGGCAGCTGGAGGGGAAGGGTCAAAAGAAATCTCAGTAAAATAGGAATGCCTAAGTCCACAAACCATTCATCCAGTGCGTGAGCTGGAAGAGGCACCTACCCACCCAGCTGCTGGAAATCTTGCAAGGTGCCAGCAAGTGACACCAGTATAAATGGCCTTTTCTGAGTGCAGTTTATAATCCCTGATAGAGGAGAATTTGCTGTGTCCTACATTATAAACCACCCACTACCACCCAGTTGCAATGGACTAGCGGATTTTTTTTTATGTCCGGTTGCAGCCAAATATTTTACAGTTACTGACACAGAGTAAAAGATCAAAGGTGGAACAGCATGCAAATTCAGATATCTCAATAAAGAAATGAAAACAATAAAGCATGTATTAAATATTATCTGCCCATTAATCTCTGGAGTAAATTCAGAAAACTAATTAAAAGCTTCTACACAGATAAATGATAAGCTTCTTTATTCAATGAGCTCAACATATGAACAAACAGAGGTTTGTGTTGATATCATCGTTATTAGCAATTGCATTAAAGCAAATGATTTTTGCTGTGCTACTGGGAATACAGTGATTTGAAAAACAAAATGTTAGGAGATGAAAAATTCAAATCTTCTCTGTACTGAACATATCACATTTCCTGTTCTTTTTTAATTTTGGGGGGGTGGTAATAATAACTCTTATGGTTCAGCATGACAAACAAAAACAATCACAAAAAAAACCTCAAACCAAACACAAACAACACGAAGAAGAGAAAAGACTGAAGCCTGTGCAGAACCAGCAAAAATCTCTGCATAATCATTCTACGGTGGAAGGCCAGCTTTATTGGGCAACCTTGCCTTCCTGCATGGGAAATTTTCTAATTCATCAAACCTTACTGCACCTCGCGTCTCTTTTCCTGCTACCGGCTTCACCACTGGCAGGGGATTTTGTCTGAATTTTGTCGGGAGGTTTTGTCTCCTCAACCGTAATTGATAGATGTTCTATTTTTGTGGTGGAACAGCTCTGCCTTGCGTGACGTGGCATTGCAGTGCTGCATGGGGAGCTCGCAAGGCAGCCAGCACTGCTCTCCCGGGGTGCTCAGGGCATAGCCCCCCTTCCAGGCAGCTCTTCTGGGGGGTGCAACTTGGGAAAGGGGAGTCCTGAGCGACACTCAGGACTCGAATACACAATTCGAGTTGTGTACAGGTCAAGTTGTGTATTCAATATATACACAGAGCCTGAAATAATTAATTTAAATACATAGCTGGTCCTGAATCAGGTTATTTAGGATCAGTCAAAATGGCCTCAGAAACTGCGACATCCTCCTGTGGATCCTATACATGGAAATACCTTGGAAGACTTGATTTTGCATTCCAGTGTCCCCGTGCTGCTTAGCATAAAAACAGCTTTAGATTGATGAAATGGGGGAATGAGAGCAAACTATAACTGCTTTTGTTTATATTTTTTCATACTCAAGCATCTCCCTACTTCATATTGTATATTAAACTCTCGCTATTGACTAAAATGAAATCGAGGTTTCAAAATGTCTCAGCCTAATATCCTCTTGAACACAGGCTAAATGCAGGACATAGTCCAGAGAGTGTAAAGTGCATTTAAATTTTAGCATATTCACTCAACTGCTGTGTTTCAGAAACACAGAAGTCATTAAAAGCCCCATAACAAAGCATCAAATTATGCCTCTGCCAGATATTAACTTTGAAAAGAAAGAATAAAGGCACTCTGAAAACCATAGTGAAACAGCAATATGCTGATTCACCTCATGCTCATGTGCTGTGAAAGTTAGAATTGCAAAATAATATATCTTTTCTGTGCCAAATGGTAGGAAAGCATGTTTTGGCTACAATGGGTGCTTTTTTTTTTTTTGCTTTTTTCTTTTTCCATTCTGAATGTACATTTACCCTTTCCACTTCCAGGAAAATCTGCTGTCAGAATGATAGGGTGATGTACTACTTTATTTGTCATCTGTGTCAAATATTCGTACAGACACACTAAGAGCGTGTCCCAAAAAGCCTGAGTTGTTGCACACTGCTACACATCATTCTTAATTACCAGGGGTAAAAAACATGAGGGGGGAAAAATGACACAATTCTAGATCTCTACTCACGCTGAATCACATTTTGGTTCAAACACAGTGCCGTGGCTATTACTGGAGCACCACGGATGGAAAAAATAGGACTTGAACCTTCGATACACCATGAGTTTTGCAGGTAATCTAAAAAAAAATCAGAATTAACTACTCTACTGAAAGGAAGGTACTTTACAGTGTATCTATTCTGCTGTGACTTCAGCTCTTGTCAGCATACCTGATCCGGCTTTGAACAAGCAGTGAGGCAGGAACGTGGCTCAGTGTAGGTCTGCTGGCTTACATATTTACGCAGCACCACCAAAAAAAAAGAGGAAAAGAGAAGGAAGCATGTGGCAGGGAGCCCTGGCCGGGTCCTGTGCTGTGGCTGGTGCTGGGTCAGGCCCTCTGGCTCACAGCCTCGTGTGAAACACCGGGGAGAGGCAATCGCAGGCCTGTGGCTCAAGATGGGGAGAAAAGGGAAAGCTCCCAAAATCCACATAAAAAGGTATCCTGAAGGCAGTTTTGGGAAACCACAGGAGGAAAAGCTTTTGTCATGGGATGGATTGGGATGTTTGGTCAGAGAGATACTATTGCTGCTCCTCGTCTGGTGGGTTTCAAGCAGTCTCAAGGGCGTCTATAGGAACTGAAGCAACTTTAGTGTCTGCAGAAAAGACAATTTATAGAAACTGTGACAAAAATACCATAAACTCAAATACCACAGCACTTCACTTTATTATCATACATTTTACTGCCACACTATTATAGGGGTATTTGAGTATGGGGATTTTTTCTTTTAAACAGAACAACATTTGGTTCCCCTTGGGTGTTTTTTTCCCCCTTCGTCTGCCTGCCTTTGGATAATTCAAAAGGCAAGCTCCTGAAAAAACTTTTCTGCTGGTTCCTATTGTTTCCTACTTCAAGTTAAAGAAAAAGTACATGATGTTAAATCTGAACACCAAGACTTTGTGAATGTGTAAACTTCAGAACTCCAAACCTTTCAGACTGTGCCAATGTAAACCACCTAAAGTGCAGAGAATTAAGTACACTTTATCCTCTCTGTCCATGATTGAATGTGTTCCAGTACTCCTAAAATTGGCAGCAGGGAGTCTCTCAAATCCCCCAGAGTGGAGTGGGGCTTTTTCAAATGGGTATGAGAAAAAGAGGGAGATCCTCATCCAAATCTCAGTCCCAACCCTGTAGCTCTCTCCTTTGAAAATCGTCATCTTTTGCTTTTAACATCCTCACTCTCAAGGACATGGGGCAGAAAAAGAGGAAACCTACCTCTGCTGAGTGAAACACTCCGTATTCCCTTAGTTCCCATTCCCTTAGTTCCTGGGAAGATAGCGCAGAAATGTTAACGAGCACTTTTGAGTGCCTATATCACCCACCCTTTTACATGTTGCTCCATCAATGTCTAACCAAGCTGTTGTCTGGTCCAACCCCTGGCTGCTGAAAGGGCTGAGATGCACATTTGGGACCCAGCACCCCTGGCCAGCACCTTCCCCCCTCCACAGGCAGTACCATCCCTGCTCCCCTTTCTTGCCCTGGGCCCATTGCGTGTCTCAGAGGCTGTGCACCAGCAAGGCCATAAATAACACGTCGCATGTGTTGGAGATGAGTATCTGGGAGCCCGTGAGTGCTACTACACCCCTCCAAGCTGGACGTACACGTTGGCCAAGGGGAGGTGGAGTTTGGCTGCCTGGGTCTGAGCTGGTGGTGGTGAAGGGAACCCCAACAGAAAAGCCAATAAAAGGCTGGCACTCCTTTGATCTGCTCCCATCTCTTCATAACTTGGAAATGTTTCACTGGAATGAGCACCTTCGGTTTGTCCACTGTCTAATTCCAGGCTGTTTTAAAACTGACATTAGCCTGAGAAATAATGCCGAGTCTTAAACTACACTGTGAGGCGTGCAGTAAATTTTTAGTCAGCTAAAGAGCGAGGAATGAAATGCAAGATAATGTTTTTCCTGATATATTTTTTTCTCTCTCTTCATGGAGATATTGATGGGAAGGATAGTAATATTGCTGCTGAATTCTGACCCGCGTCGCTGTAAAGATGGATTATGTGCATCAGTCCAGCAGGCAGTTCTCTCAATCTTGCTTCCTCTGCAAATGCAGTTATCTGGCTCTGGCACTTTGCAAAATCCTCTAAATTACTATTAAATTAAATACTTTTAATTTATGGAGGATTTTAGCTGAACTCATATTTCTTTCCATTAATTATCAAGTATTTTACTGACTCTGTGAAAAACATTAATGAATCAATCTAAATGAACTCCCACTTTCCCCCATGAACTGGGGCTGCACGTCATCAGTCACACTCCAACCTGAGAAGGTTATATTTCCCTTGGATTCATCACTAATCTCATTTCGAATCATGTATTTCTGAGTGGGCTCAGGACAAGATTTTCAAACATGGGGTTTTTAAGCTAGTGATGGGAGTATGTTTAGCTGCCTGAATATGCAGATGGATTTTCAGAGGTCTTCTGTGATTTGAAACAATTGTCCTTTAGCAATGTTAAGGTTGGCTTGTTTCTCTCTCTTTTCTTTCTTTCTTTCTTTCTTTCTTTTTTCTTTCTTTCTTTCTTTCTTTCTTTCTTTCTTTCTTTCTTTCTTTCTTTCTTTCTTTCTTTCTTTCTTTCTTTCTTTCCAGAAACAGTAATAACACTAGTTATCTTTCTGCTAAAATACAACTCCTACTGTCTTCTTAGACTCCATGGGGCTCTGGGGAAGCATTGGTGGAAACGCAGGTAGAAATAAATCACTGGAATTGAAGGACATCTGGGTGCCTGAAAGTGTAGTTACGTGACTAAATACAGATTTCAGTGCTGAACTCTCGGCACCCAAAATTGAAAATATTGGCCTCGATTCACAGTGCTGGTCTTCAGTGTGTCTTAACACGGCAAAAAGATCTGCAAGGGTCCAATGCAGACAAGTCATATCCCAAAATATAGACTAACGAGGACTGCTTTACTGTAGTAAAGCAGGCCGGTGAGGTATTCAGATGCTGACAATGCTACCAGGGATATTTTTATTGCCATCTCAAAAAAAAAAAGTGTTGCCCCAGAGCAAAAAAGCAAGTCTGTTATTTCACAGACCAGTCAACAAATGTAGATGTTCCCATTTCATCAGTGTTTCATCCGCTGTTTGCCAAAACCAACACAAATCTTGGGAAAGGAAGGTATTTCGTGAAGTTATGTGGACTGACTTAATGTATTAATCTTTACAGTGACACAGATTATTAGAAACTCAATGATATGTGGAATGTTTTACGATGTGCTTTCACTCTGATAAATAGCTAATCACCATATATTTGTGACAACAGAGCATTACAGGAAGCAGTGATATGTGTTCTGAAAAACACCATTGGTCCTTTTATGCCCTCTGCATAATGCCCTATCATCTGTGGTGCTTAACTTTGCAATGTTACTTTCAAAACCACCTAAAATGTTCATTATGAGAATACTAACATTTGTCAAAGCCTCCTTTCTGGTCTTTTGTGGTGGTGGTGGTGTGATTTTTTTTTTTCCCTAGTAAAAGTGCATTACATGTTATTTGACAGCTGGTAATTGTATGTGTATTGAATTAAAGCATTGATTTTAATTTTCAAAGTCAAACTCGCTCTCTTTTAGCTGAATGAATTGCTTTTCTCATTAGAAAAAGTCTTGGTACTGGACTTCGGATACAGGATCAGAGCTTATGCAGCCTGTCCCCAGGGATATTTTCTACTGCTCTCTTTTTGAAATATTGAAAGATTCTAACTTGCCCATTACCCAGAAAAAAAAAAAAAAAAAAAAAAAAAGGAATATAAATCTCTGAATGGCTAGCACAGCTCCTAAATTCATAGCTAGCTTTCAGCTACTTTGTGTTGTATTCCAATTCCCTGGCTGCTGGCATTTTTTCAGTCATACAGGATAAGTAAAAACAGGCTGGGCAAAGCTTGTATGAGAAACCCTGAAAGAAAATGCAGGTGCTGCTAGGAATTACACTGATTATGCCATGGATAGGAATCTATCTTTGAATCAATGGTAAGGCACATTTAGAAGACTCCCTGGGAAACAGAGGCTCTCTGACCCTTTCCCCCATATTGTACTTTTCATAGACGCAGGTGCTTTGCCCTCTCTAGTCTGCTCCCGAGGAACTTAACTGCAGACCGAAGCAGTCAGTGTAATGTGGAAACCATAGGAGGAAAAAAAGAAAAAAAAAAAAAGGATCATAGGTTGTCATCCCAAAGAGATGTTCAAAAAAAGACTTAAGCTTTGTGCCAAGTTTCAGAAGACAGGCTTCTTCTCCTGCTCTCTCAAAACCTAATCACCATGAGCCAAGTCTCTGACCTGTTGCTCTTATCATGCATTCAAAGACATCTGCTGCTTCCTTATTCTTAGACTATCAAACCAATTATCTCTGCCTCAGCCTGGATTTTGTCCCACTCCAGTGCTCATGAAGCTATTCAGCCTGCCCTCTCCTCCGCTCTCTTCACCAGGGAGCCACCGCCGCCTCCTCCTCCTCCTCCCCCTCTTCCTCCTCCTCCTCCTCTTTCTCCTCTTCCTTCTTCCCTTTCTCTTCTTCTTCCATCTCCTCCTCATCCTTCCATGGCGTGGCCCCATCCAGATGTGGCCGCCTCCAGCACACAGCTGGGATGCAGACACGAGGCCACTCTGCTCTCACTCACATCAGTGAGGAGCAGCAGTAAGTTCCTTGATACCAGTGGAGTTAAAGCCCTGTAAACCTGACCTGGAGTTACAAACTAGCACTATACACTGAGCCACTAAAACAGAGCTGGAACAAGGCAGCGCAGCAGCTGCCGCCCTTCCACGAGCAGGTTTCCTGCTGATGAGGAGCCGTGTTTCGGATGAGGAGTCTGCCCACTCGCACAGCTCCAGCCATACTGCGTGTTGTAGACATGACAATTTGACTGGAGATTTTCTGCCATACCATGGCTTGTACTTGTGGGCTGAACAAAGAAACTCTCGGCAGAGTTTAAGAATTTATTTAAATATTATGTTTTGATTCCTCCATGTCTCAAGATCCTGTACGCATGCCATAGCTTTCCCCTCTTTGTCTAGCAATTCACTGCCTTCCCAACAGGCATGATTACAAAACCTGGCAATAGCATTTAATTCAACCCAAATTTGCCTGTCTCCCACTGAAAAAAAAAAATCGCATGTGGAAAGAAGCTGCTGATGTTCTGTCTCATGCATTTTTGCAGCTCTGCTGATATCTGTGAAAGAAAACGCTAGTCCACATTGGTTACTCCATGTCTTTTTTGCTCTAAGACCTGTGATTCTTTTTGCAACCGTGCATTAAAATGGGTTTTCTCCGAGGCATAATAAAAATATCACAGTAGTGACATACATCATCTTTTGGGCGCCGTGTTATGTGATGAAATTTTTCATGGTACACTTAGTTTGCATTTGTCCAAAGTAACTGAAAGTGAGAATGCGCACTGACCTGCTCCAGAGCAACCGTATTAGCCACCAATAATGCAGACGATCACATGCGTCAATTTGACTCTGTGCAGCACAGTGTGTTTATTATTTCTGCAATAAACTGTGGAAGAAAATAAAGTGTGAGAGCATTTCATTCACGTCCAGCTGTCCTATTGCTATAGTATTGCTTTAACAGCAGAAGCAAGTACAGGAATATATGCACAGGTCTTTTCTCAGTCTGGCACAGGAATATACGCACAGGTCTTTTCTCTGTCTGGCACAGATGTCTGTTTTAAAAACCACTTTTTGGTTTTAATTCTTATTTTAGTCAAACCCTCTATAGCCTTTACAAATGGACTATGTTGATTTCTTTCTACTGCTTCCACATTTAGACCACCTACCACTACACTGCTTCCATTTCAATGTTATAAAATGAAATAATGGTTCAGGAACTGGTTGCATATTTGAGGGGTACCTGCTTTTCTGCAAATGAAGGGAGCAATTGATGCAATCTCTTTGCATCATTTTGTTCGTTAATAAATATATGCCCATAAAAACTGAGGGTGTGATAATGGATATGAAGAGGAGATCATGCACATTCAAATATTTCTTGATACCAGAATTTGGGAACCCGACACTAATCAGAACCATGGCTGTAATCAGGACTTTCCGAGAAGCCAATGCTCCTTGGAATGCAAAGTGAACCTTGCAGAAAAGCATAGGATTGTTATTATACAAGAAATAATAGGATGATGGCTGATCTTTGTGTGAAAGAATCATGATCATTACTGACCCTCGTCCAAGGACAGCCATGAAGAATTTGGGGAATTAGTGTCCTCTTCAAGGAAAAAGGCACTGGCTGCTCTGGGATGATGTGGATTTTGTATATGGTTCTTTTGTCCCTAAGATTACACAAGCTTTCCATCCTGGTCTTTGCAAAATATTAAAAGATTTTAAATGGGCTTTGCCCCAGAGAGACAGATTCCAAAATGCTGTTACACAAATAAATTGATGAATGGGATGCCTATATATCATTTATTTCCTCTTGGAATTGGTGACCTTCCATCACTCAGTAGTTTCCTTCACACTCCCTCACTTGTGAATTATAAGTTAATCAAGAGTACAATGGAAACAATGCATGCATAGCCTGCTCACTGCATTCATCTCTCTCCTCAGGGTGGATTACGGATGTTAAAGTTGTAATGAGCTTTCTTTTAGGCCAATTTTGACCTCAATTCTGACTTTACCAGCAAAAATTTCTCATATGAGATTATGCAAGATGTTTTTGGAAAATACAATGGGATCTGTAAAAGGGGTTATGAAGCACGATTAATTTAAAAGAGTATAGCCTTGCTTTTAACTGCTCTATTTTGGGGCAGCAGGCTACGTCATGTATAATTTAGACTGAGAATCTTCAAATTCATTGTTTTAACTTGGTCTCCAAGGAACCAAAGCCTAACTGTTTTTGAAAGGATGTTTATTTCTAGGGATCCTCAGTCCCAGAATTCACAAACCCGAAATGACAGCCACATGTGGCTGATGGGAAGAGGTCTCTGGCAGGTCTCAGGTAGGGGAAAGAGGTCTCTGGCACTGTGCTGACATGCTACCTCCTGAAGCTGCTCCTGGTTTTGCCACACAGCGTGACTTTGATGCTATTTCACACTTACCGGTGCAGAGGAAGCAGGATTTCAGCATGTGGCTCTGTTTTGCAGAGCCTGAGACTGAACCTGTGGGACTTCCCCTCAGAGGGGATGCAGTGCATCTGCTGCAAGTATTTATTTTCAAACTACACAGATACACAATGCCAGTGAATGGAGTACCAGGAAAAACTATTCTCACACGGCTGATAATGCTAGTGGTAACAATGAAGGAATTATTCTCATTATAAAGAAGAGTTGATCTGAAAGGTAAAGAGAGGTGGTAATTAATTTCCCTTAATAGTCACACTGGGATCTCCTGTAGTGTGCGGTCTGATGTTAATAATATATTTTCCCCCCTATAATTAATGTTCATGTTCTGTTCCTGGGGGACTCGTCTCCACTATCTTCAGCGTTGTCATTACTTAAGCATGCACAAGCAACTTTAGCACCTCAGTTGATGCAATATCTAATTCAAGCACTGCCTCCCTTGCCCCTGTCTTACCTCCTGCCAGGCGGGTGGCAAATGCCGTCACTGAAACATGCAACCTCAGGAGAGCTGAGAAATAATTAGGCATTTTGCCCCATTTCAGAGGAATGCTAAGTTTTAAACAAAACAAGAGGATAGCACAAACAGTGGAGGAGCCCCCTCTGCCCGTCCTGCTTTCTGAGGCTCTTCTGCTCTCTTTCTGAGAGCAGCCCATGGCTCTTGTGTGTGACGGCTGCTGAGGGCATGGGCAGAGAGCAAAGCCATGGCAGAAGCAATTGCAACTGTACTCCTGCCGGCTGTCAGTCTCTGGTGTAAATCAAAGCCTGTTTGGAATAGCTGCTGTATGCACCAGAGATCAATCAGCATCTGAATTGCTGTAAGATCCTCTCACTAAGGCATGCTGGATGCTCCTTAGCTGCAAACACAGGCACGATTCTGACCCTCTTTGGAAAGAAACAAATCCGAGTGATGAGTGTTTCCTCACCAGAAAGAGCAGAAAGGCAAAAAGCTCAGAAAGGACTAGGAGAGTAAGTTCTGTGACATCGTACCACTTTCCCCGGGTGTTTTATACTTGTTTCTAATATAGGGTTCCTGCAGGACAAAGATACCATGGAAGCGATTATTTTTCCTTTACCCATAAATTGCCTTGTGCCTGCCATGCACTATGCATGCTGATGTACATTCGTCATGTTTTAGAAGATTAGGGAGGATGACTCTCAACAGACATGAAACAAAACTGGGAACATTACAAAGAGCTCAAACTTGCATTTTTTTTCTGCAGGACAACAGAGATGCATGCTAAGGGGAACACATACATATATATATATATATTTAAGGGATGTTATCTTGTACAGTTGGACAAAAAGTTCCCAAAACCAAATGCACACTCCCACCGCAGCATGTCCAACCCCATGCACTCTCTGACTTCTGCTACACAAGTGTAACCTAACCAGAGATTTAAACTAAAGGAAATTTAAATTAAAGGAAATACCTGCACATAGAAAACACAACAGATTTTCCTGGGCATTTCTTCCCTTTAAGGTAAAACTGAAACACCTATAGTTTTTATATTAAAACTTATTTTTATTTACCTCTTTAAGAATAGGAACAATATTATGCCTAATTTTGTTGGCATATATAAAATTCTCTAGATATTCTCTGAGAAAAAGGGAAAAAAAAAAATCCTGGCTTTTGAACACCATCAAAAAAGCCTGGTATTAAAGACAGAGCTGTAATGCACATAAAGTACTTCTTGACATTTCTGGCTAGTTGACATATCTCTAAAGCAGTAAAATGAATAAGTAAATAACTAGAAAGACAGAAATAGAGACTACCACCATTACCAACCCATTAGCAAGAGGGTTCCAAAGATTTCAGAGATACTATGTAAGCAGATTTAAGGTCAAAATGCACAAACCCATACTGCACAAACCCATCTTTCTAGAAGAAATGTTTGCAAACTAAACATTTGTATGCAGGATACAGCTAACACAGCATAGTGACTTCATAATATCCTAACTGGAAATAGTTTATTATGTGGAAAGTACTTTGAAGGGTAAAGTTTCAGCAATTATTTCAAACGCTGCACTTTTTTTTGCTCATTCTGACAAAAGATATCTCTCAAATACATTCAAGCTTTTCTCATGATTTCCAATTTTGTTTCTTCTACTTTGCATTAAAAAAAAAAAAAGGAGGACAGAATGGAGAGCAGAGATAAATCTTTTTGTTGGTTTCATTACCTGTACCCCAATCTTCACAAGTCTAGGCCTTGCACATTTAAACACAGGTTAGTATGAAGTGTTATTTATAAATCATGGATTAAGGAGAGGACTGCCAATCATGTGATAGCCTTTTCTTCCTGAAAAATTGTATATTTTGATTTTTAAGGAAAACAGAGACACTTTCTGCATCCTTTAAAGAAATCTTTGGGATACTGGTTTTATGGAAAACCAGAACTCATCTTTTCTTTTCTGGAATAATTCAGATTGTCTGACTTTTTCAGTAAAAAAGTAACTACCAGTGAGATACTTAAATATAACAAAGGATTATCCCCTGTTATCTGCTCACGCAGATTCCTGGTTCTGGAGACCAGCAAAGGATGGAGAGACCTTGAGTGGTTGCTCACACTTTTTAGTCAGAAAGCTTTATTGGGCTTTCTCCCCTGAACTGTCAGGAGATGCTGAGGTGTTTTACCCGTACTTTCTAGCAAAAGAGCCCTGGTAAAGTCCACCGTAGTGGAGCTGCTTCACTCCTGACCTCTCTGGTGCTACTGGAGATCTTCCAGCACCATGTCTGTGGTGCCCCATCCCAGCCTCACACAGGGAAATGGTCCTGCCAAGGGAGAGTGGCAAAGAAGCTCTGAATACTGCTCTTGACAAATTGAGGAATGCAATACTGCTACACTTTCACTTACATTGAGAATGCACACTTTTGTCCAAACAACAACAACAAAAAATAGTATTATGGTGCTATTTAAAATAAATAATGGCAACATATCCTTCTCCCACCCACTTGGGGAGCCTGTGTCTTGAAATGTGCTGGCTTTGCTCATACCAAAGGTTTGCTTCTAATTAAGGGGTAACTGAAGTCCTTTCTAACACCTGTATTGCTATGCTATGTATATGTATGCTAATGTGTAAGGCTGTCTCAAATATCTAATCCTAAAATGTGTTACTTTCTTTTTTCTGTACTCTTAAGTAGTTAGTGCTGCTAATTTAACTCCATCAGGATGAAAGGCATTAAATGAAATGTCTGGAAGGAATTAATTTAAGTGCTTATCAAAGACTGGTAATATCAGCTTCCACTGGTAAGTAAAATGAATGCCCGTGCACTGGAATCAGATACATTGATTCAGCTCTGTTGTGAAAACATAGCTTAGAGATAAATAGTACTACAATTATTCACACAGGAAAATGTGCATCATCTTAATGGAACCACTATAATGACCTTGACTAAATTAACTGCATTCTCACTTTCTCAGATTCAGTGCCAAAATACCAACAATATCATGAAGTTTATATCTGTGCTGTGAGGTGTCCGTTTTACAATGGGACATTGAGAAAAAAATCTTTATCCACAAACATTTCATGATTCATACACACAGTTGATGCTGCATAAAAAGAACTAGAAAATAATACAGGATTTTTATAATTCAGGGCTGTATTCTTGGCTTATATTTACAGCTCCTCCAGACCTGCAGGTCTGTGATTTGGTCTAGGCTGACATTCACTAAATCTACAGATTTAGCTCCAGTCTGCCGATGACACAGCCAGAGTTGAGGTTAAGGCAGGGGACTGCTGGAGATAAAAAGCAAGTGGTACTGCCAGGAAGAACAAGGCTAAGGAAGCTCAGAGAGTAGGAGTGCAGTAAAGCATGACCAGCTTGAGAAGATGGGAATAATACACTCTAGTTGATGTTAGTTTCAGGTTTAATGCCATGGGTAACACTAGAGCTCAGACCCAGAGAGCTGAATTTATTACTGGATCTCACAGGACTTACTGCGATCCCAATTACAGACAATGGTGAAAACTTGCTGTCGGCCTCCTTATGTAAACCCAGGACTGTGCCTTAGGCTGGGCCAACACACAGGCTTCCTCGTTACTCACCCTTGTGCAGCATAAACTCTTCAATTCAATTTGCAGCTGTGGGGAGTCTTTTTGCTGATACACAGGATTTTTAAGGGCTATTATTAGCTTACTGAAATGAAACTGCTGTTGATATGAAAAGCTTCAATATAAAATCAGGACAAAGTGACCTGAAAAAAGTATGGATTCCCTGTCTCGCCAAGTATACATGTTCTGGTGAGGCCTATCATGCACTGGCTGTGTGCGTGTGGAAGAAAATGAGGATTCACATGAAGGTAGCTTCAGACCAAGCACCTCAGGCCCAGCTGCATTTAACCGTAACCCTCATCCTGTCTGTAATTATCACCTGAAAACTCCTAGCCCTTAAAAAATCCAGTGGAAACTATTTACCTCAACTGCCAATGCCCCCACAGATGTGGGGTCCAGCATAAAACTAAACTGTCCATCTCTGTAATTCTTACCACTCAGCCCCACTCTACATGTACCCCTAGCCTTCTTTCCCTGTCCTGCAGCAGCTTTCCTGGGGACAAAACTCAGCTTAACATATTTAGTCCTGTCAGTCCTCCTTCATAGCAGCCTTCTGGCCTTGTGCAACCCAGGAATATTTGTCCTCACTTGGCCTTTCCACATCTAATATTTAACTGCAACTTTTACCACAAACACTGGGTAAAAGTTGCTTGGTATCTCCTCCTTTCCCCTACAGCTGGCTCTGCACCTACAGCACCAAAAATGGGCTTCAGTCAGTAACGAATCATTGCTCTCCTCACCCAGCATTACAGAATATACCAGTGATCTCTTGTAGCAATAAGCAGAAGTCTCTTGCCCCTGAGATTTCTAAGAACAGCCTGAATGTTAATCCTAGCTTTAAGTTTCTCTACCCCAAGGCCGAGCAGAAGGACTTGGTCCAGGTGGAGAAAAGGGCTGATAGTAGCTTCTCTATGGTATGCTCTGTTGACTTGGGCCCCTCTTGCCTTTATCATTTGGGTTCAGTGGGTTATGTTCACTGACATGCTGTAAGAGGTTCATGGTGAGGGTGAAGGCCATATGGCTGCGGATAGGCCTGTGCTCAGGATTAGTAAAGACACAGACTGAAGAGCTAAATTTATTACTATGTCCTGCAAGTCCTTCTGATCCAGAATGATATACTGTTGTCTGGTTATGGCTATGCTTAGAATGTGAAAGAGATTTTTTATACAGCTCATTTCCCTTCCTCGTCTGCAAAAATATCAAATAAATGTCACTCAGTTATTGTCCCATTGGAGAATTCCTTTGAAAATCCTTCGTGGCAAGGTGGCTGCCTGGTGCTGTCTGACTGCCGGGGCTGTACACCGCTATTGCTCTGTGACAAGAGGCTCCTATGGAGATTCACTCTCAGTCCTATGTGGGCATTCCCCAGCCTCCCTAAAGATAAAGTAGGTGTTACAGCCAAAGTCTGAGGGTCTGAATAGCCACCTTTATGTCTTGCTTGAGCCCTGTTTGCCACATAAACTAGCTTCCTGGCAACAGACTGGATGCTTTTAGGAGTGCAGAGATGGGAAAATGCAAAGGTGATATTTCTGCTCTGGGGCTGTGCAGGAATTCCCTGACTGGAACGTCCCATGTGGAGAGCAGCCCGCCCGCAGGGCAGTGAAAGAATCACTGTCTCAACCTATGTATTGCACATTTGACTGAAATCTTTGGTTGCGAAGAAGCTGCATTTTTCTGGCACGTTTCTAGGAAAGTAGATTCTTAGTTTGCTGCCAGGTAGGATAGAAGAGTTGAGTTTTTAAGAGCACCAAGTGGCATATTAGCAAGTGTAAATGCATCCAAAAAATGAAAGAGGACTATATATCTGCTTCTGATTCACTGTTCTGTGCCAAATAACAGTCTCTCAGTCACCTTTTCTTCCTCAAAGAGAACAGGTTGTGACAGATTGAAGTCTTCTCCCCTGCTATGTCAGGAGCCTTTATGTGACAATTACAACATCATTTTTGTTTTATGATCAGCTGAAGTCAGTTCAAAACAGCACTTCACCTCACACATGAAGTAGTATGGCTTTATGTGACAGGGACTGGGATTTGGCAGGAGCAATTCCTCATTTACAATCTGCTTTCTTCTGTCTCAATGTTTTACACCTGATGCAGAGTAACTTTAGTTTTGAAGCCAGTCAGGCTTATCTGGAGGAGTGACTCATCTAGGGCAATCCGAGTAGCCAGCTCCTGCTTGCTCTGAGAGGCACTGTAATGTTGAGCAGTGGAGGAGGAGAAAAATCACAAAACCATGGCAGGGAAGACCTCAGTCCTCCCAGATAAAATCTGAGATATTCATCTGCGAGCAGCAATCCTGGTGCTCAGCGGGCAGTTTCTTTATCTCCTCCCTTTCCACCGTGATTTCCTTTCTCTCCCGTTGCACCCAGTTCACATGCCAGGGGCAAAGCTGGCCTCAGGAAGTTCAAAAAGAAGCCAGCTGGCTGAGTGCGAGCCCCCACATCAGTGGATCCTGCTGATGTAATCAACAGCACCATGTTTCTAGCTTTTTTTTGTACATCTCTAGTGCAGCAATTAGCAAGTGTAGGTCTAAATGCTGCAGTGTTCAGAATGATCTTGGCTTCCCTTGACAATTCACCCTTTCACATCATCTATGAGACCTATGAAAATAATACACTATTTCCCATTAGTAATCCCTCCCACTTGTGATTTCTTTTCTTTGTGGCCAGGGGGGACGAAGTGTGCAGTCACCACACAAAGAGCTCTCCAGAGCAACCACCATGAATTCAGGAAACCTGGCCCTAAGCCCATCCACCTTTCCCAATTTTCAAATGGCTCCTATTTAATTTCTTTCCTGATTGCTTTTTCTTTTTAAAATGTTTATCTTTTAAAATTAAATGCATGAAAACATGGTGTTCCTAGGCATGACGTCCGTAAGTGCAGACTGGCCTGCAGCCTGACACAGACGAGTCCTGCGCAGGTCCAAGAGCTGTCCCAAGCAGTGGCAACACCAGGGTGAAAGCCACTCTTGGTCTTATGCAGGCACTAGCAGCAAGCATCTCCATTGCATCTTACTCCTAAATCTGACATTAGGAGCAATTTTATAGGTATGGAACAACTCACTGCAGATGTGAGCCACTTAATCCAGACCCAAAAGGACATAATAAAAGTTCTGTGGGCAGTAAAACCAATTTTCTTACTGGTTTGTGTCAGAAAGCTCTTGCGTAGGTTACCCAGCGTCTGTAGGGCAGATATATATTGTCACAAAGCTTAAAGATATTCCATAGCTTTGAGATCCTTACCTTTCTCTCAAACTTAACTGAAATTGGCCAGCAGGTTCAAAATATAGCCAGACAGGCATGACACAACCACACATACACACACACACACAAAACATGACCACATAACCCTTATTCCCCTAAGAAACTGAGGAAAAAAAAAAAAAAAACTGTTATTAACTCAATCCAGGCAAGTTTTCAGGACTAGATCCTGCAAGGATTTACAAACCAAAAAAAGGTTACAACATCTAACTTTTAGTTGTCTGGGTTATGATTCATCTCACCTAACTTGAGGTATTCACAGTACAGATGCTGACAGCAGAGATAACTGTCAAAACTGCCTTTGTAGTCAGTGGAGAGATACAGAAACGCTTAGGGTACAAGTAGCCCATTTTTAAGAGGGTTATCAAAATCAATCAAATACATCATGCTCGAGAAGTGCCCACTGATAGCAAAGGAGCAGGTTCAGGCTAACCCTTTTCTCTCTCTCTCTAGCCCCCCACTGTCCCAGGAGACTACGTAAGTGCATCTCTGTCAGAAACTTTACAGGTGCCGTCCTATAACTAGCCAGGTTTCTCCACCCTGAACCCTGTGGAAGAAACTGCTCCAGTATTTTCTGCTGATGGCGAGAGGACCTCCTCTGCCAGGTAGCCTAAACTTTCTTCATCTAAGCATTGAAAGTTTAAACCATTTTGTTCTCTGGGTAATGTGCTTTATCTTAAATAACTTTTCTTCCTCATGTTTCCTTATCATCTCATACATCTCCGGAGAGCAATCAGATTGACTCTCAGGCTCTGTTTTGCTCAGCTTTTTTCACGTGCATGCTTCTTTCTTTGCCTTGTTCAACTCCTCTTCTGTCCTCTTTCCCCTGAGCCACTTTGTCTAGGCTAGCAGGTCTTCTCTTAACCTCCAAGGATGTACAATGACAGTTCCCTGATGAGGAAAAAAGTGTAGTTTTAAAATTTACTTTGTATATCTGGATAACCTTTATTTTATTGTTCTTTCATACATATGGCCTCTCATTTAGCTTGCTCTCTGCTTGGATGGGCCTAACAGACACAGACAGAAAAAAACACATATGAAACACTCAGAAGCAGAACTGTACAAGCACAAGATGGGCATTCAGGAGTAAGAGGAGTCTCTGAAGTCACTTTGAGTTCATTCTTAAAAAAATAGCAGGCTGCCAGATTGAGAATGTCCCTTTGGCTTCTGTATTTCTCTAGTTTTAAAAACTTAACCAAAGAGCATTAGCATTCTGCTGCTGTGCTTTCACAGGATAAATTACAAATGAGAACAGTGAGCGCATCTCGGAAGTTATGGTCTTGTCTTTGGATACTTGATATTCCATACAGCCAAGAGCTGCCTTAAGACTGATGAAAACTTCTGTATGCTTGATTTACAGTCTATTTGGAGGTGAAAAAGTGCATTTATTACTTTCATTTCCTTGTTTTCTTTTAATTTTTTTTTTTTGTATATCCAGGCAGCAGTCCAGGAAAAAATGCAAGTTTTGCGGATTCGTTTATTGACCCTTCCATTGTGATTTAGTAATATACATCAGCTGGTACTTACTTGTACTTACTGAAAACCCAATAAGGGAAGATGTTGAGCACATGTTCTAAAATAAGCATATGGTTTAAACATGCTATTAAATTGTAGTACTTGCTTTTCTTCATTTTCTGGATTTTTCCATTTCCTTTCCTGGAGTTTTAATTCCTCTGGGGCATATCATAAAGCCCTTACTCAGAGAAAACTACTTTTCTGTTTACTTTGTTTAGGTTAAAGATTGCATGAGACAGTAATATTCTCAAAACAAAGAGTTTATTATTATTTAGGTCTGCAAAGTTAAATTGTTTTTTGACACTGTAATTGTTGAATAAAATAATATAAAGTTTGCCATTCTTTCCTGCATGGGATTTTCTTAAAAAGACAGGGAGGGCTCCAGTTTTGTAGTCATGGTGTTTATACAGGTCTTCTGCTTGATCTGTGATGGCTCACGTGCACCCAATTTTTGTACTGCTTATGTTTAAAAAACACAGTGAAAGCAGTTTTGATCCTGCATGGAAGCCACCATAGTGGTTTCAACACTCTGATCAATTCTGTTCAGATAACCACATGCTTTGGAAGAGAAATTCTTGATTACTGTCCTTTTCAGCTTTGTACATTTTCCCTTGAATCTCCTCTTGTGCTTGCCTTTCCTTCCATATTTATGCCTTTAGCTCAGCCTGTTGGGCAGTGGGCTGTGGACCTCCTCCAGTGTTGAGGAAATAAATTAGGAGAGAGATCAGCATTTTATCATCAGCATGTCACATGACATTTCACATCTTCTTTTGTAATTGTAATTTCAATGGTCCCTTCAATACTGATGAAATTTATAACATGCCAGGAGGGCTCTCTCAGATTAAGCTGTTTTCTTGTGTATTAAAGGGCCGTCATGGAACATTAGCCATGAGACATCAACTAAATGGATCGAGACTTTAACACAAGGTGGATGACCTATAGCTGGAATTCGGTACCCTTTCTCCCAGGCGAGCTGCTTTATTACTCTGTGAGTAGTTTCAGTTCATTCACTGGGACTACTTGTGAGATGCAGTCACTGTGATTAAGAAGGTCAGAATCTGTCCCTGTTGACAAAAGATTATTTTAACACTTAAGATTTCTTTTGTGCAGCTTTTGCTTTGACTAGTGAGCACTTCATCAGGTGAGTCATCCCCTTTCACTGGGTCTAAAGCTTGCACAGCTTGATCCATCAAGATTTATGGGCATGCATGCGTATACCCCATTAAGCTACACTACTGAAGTGAAGGACGCAGTGTTGGAATAACGAGATATTCACTGTGAGCAAGTAATATTAGACTTGGGCTAGAAACACATTGTGAGCATGTTGGCAAAGGAGATGATTCCTCTGAAAAGGGATCAGAGCTGGGTAATATTATGTGCAGCCAGGCCTGATGTTCAAGCAGCTCTTTCTGGAGTGGAAATCAGAAGCCTGAAAGTGGTGTCCCAATTTCCCAGGCAATATAACGGGGAAAGCGGGCCGCCTTGGATGAGGATTCACAACCGAGAGAGAAATATTTGCTGCCCAAATGCAGAAGACATTGGCACTTTGTATTCCTATCTTATGCATGGCCCTAAGTAAGGTATGGTTTCAAGCCACCCTTCTCCTCTATGCTCCTCAGGGACATGCCTTTCTCCTGCTCGGTCAGTAAGCAATCCAGGCTGTGCATCTTGGGTGCCCAAGGCCAACTACTAAGTTGGCTCAAGGCCATTTGCAACTAAGGGTGCAAATAGGAGCAGTCCTTCACTGTTTAAGGGCACGTGATGGTAGAGTGCACTTAAATGAGCTTTAGTCTGTTGTGAAACCTCACCTCCCACCCCTCAGTAGATCTGCTGTGAAGCATCCCAGCTGCTCACAGCTACTTCCCTGCATGGCTTCACGAGGGGCAGTTGTCAATTTTGCCCCATATCATTGGAAACAGATTTGGGGACAAATAGAGCCACTTTACCCTGATGACTCTCACGACATTATTCTCAGTACTAACAATATCCTAATAGCTATACAAAATCAACACATTGAAATAGACAGATTTTAAATTAAAAATCATAATATCTTTCTGGAGGGTTGCGAAGCCAACCTAAAGAAAATACTTGTCAATTCTATTTTATTTCTTGTCAGGCCTCCCTTTCATCTCGCGCTATGAACCAGAGAAATGCCTGAGTTTTTCCCTCAGACTTTGATCACTGCATTACCATGACAACAATGTATTTACTGTAGCTATAATGGATGGACTTCAGATGTCAACTGGGTCCCTTGGAAGTCCGTGGGGGAGCTTTTGGTCTCCGTATACCACAATAAATGAAAGAATGATTCTCTTGACTGAAGAGCTGACAGGTAACTTGCATTTGCTTTCAAATCTCACCTGTTCTTTCAGCAATGCCCACTGCCTTCCATCAGTTTTAAATCCACCGACTCTTTTAATTATATAGAAAAACAGGCCAAACTTCTATTTATCAGCTCCCTTTGTGCTTTGCTGACTGAAGCCCGTAATCCAACAAGTTAATGCATCAATCTGACAGGATGTGACGCATGGACACCATGAAGGTGTTTATTCTTACTGTTTATGTTATTATTCTTTTCAGAGCTTTCCAGCCTTGCACAGAAAATAAATAAATAAATAAATTGTGTAAGGCTTTGTTCTTAAACAGTTCACAACTAAAGGATGATATTTTGCATGCATATGGGTTTGGAGCATAAAAATATATGATAGAAACAAGACCTATTATGCTCCTGAAGACATTGATACATGAGAGTAATCAAGTCACTTCAACAATAAAAATAACTTTCAAGCGAAGCGTAAGCTTTATACCTTATCGAATTACAGACACAATACAGAACAGCACATGGAACTCCAGCTCAGCAAGCGAGAAGCAACTTCGTTACAGCAAGAGTCTTAAAGTTTGTGTTTTCTTACCTTAAGGAGTTTATGAATAGACAATAAAATTCCTTTTGCACAAGGTTTTGTAGAGATTAAATTATAAATATACATAAAAAGCTTCAATAATGCCTGTCAATCTGCTCCTAAAAGATGCAATTAGAAGATCAGAAAACTAATTAAAAAGCCTGTTTGATCTCAAGAGTTTGGTTGCATACTGACAATTTTGGAAATAATTCATATCAGAAGAATTTTTGAAGCTTTATATAGCTCTGAACATGTACAACTGATATTTTCTCTGATATAAAAATAGTGCATAATTCTATAAAATGAGAACTGTATCATCATGGTAGTCATAAAGATGACTTTAGCTATTAGTAAGAAAAAAATCTTTATTAGTCTATTTAAACCAGTTAACATTTTTAATTTAAAATCTTGAAAGGCTGTTTTAACCATACCATAGCACATCGCAGCATCAGAAACATCTGAAAATGAGCAAGAAGGTAACATTGTGGGCTCAGTATTTATCATTTCTCAGTTACATACATTTCAAAGTATAAATGAGAAATCCTACATCAAATTTAATCTTTTAAACTACCTGTTTAGCTGTACAACCTATTAGAAACAAAGTTTCCAGGGAAATTTTTCAATTAAACAATTTTTTTTTCCTCTTTTGACCTACCTCAAGCTTGCTGAACCATAAAGGCCCCCCTTTTAAAGCAGATAAAGAGTCCAAAAAATTATGTGTGCTGAGTCAAAGTAGTGGAAAGTTTTGAAGAGAACAGAGTGTGACAGGCAACAACATCTAATAGCCTCATTGCAGCCCCAAAACTCTGGGTGACAAAGGCAAAATTTTGGCCACGTTGGAGCTCAAGGGAGTCAGCATTTCATCTGGAATGTGCTTTTTGCTGCCTGCTTGGTACAAAGTAGATCTGAACCAGGTAGACAGTCACTCGAAATACCCCAGTGTGAAGAGCTCAGCCAGCCACCATGTGCCACCTCCCCTTCCTGCTACTGCACTGAGGATGTAAGGGAACTGGCCGTGACTCAGAAATATCTTTATGTGGTACACATCCTGTTCTTTCAAATCATCTTCTGGGCCTGTCAGCAGCCACAATAATTGAACAGGACAGTGCTGCTAGCAGTGGTGGCTGTTGATTTTTCCCCCTCCCTACCTGTGTTAAGTACACAGCCGCTGCCACTACCCTTCACGATCTGGCTGTGATGTGCATAAAATACCCCTTCTTAGCCCCATTTTTGTACATAACCACTTGTAACCAGTAGATTTTGCAACTGAGAACAACGCATGAGCTTAATTTTTCATTTTTTTCCTCTCACCCCCCCCCAAATACAGAAGCAATAATTTTAAGAGAAAAGGGAGAAACTCATCTAAGAAAAGCTTTGCTCAGTAAATGCATCTAGAGAATGATCAAGAAGAATGTCAGAAGTCTTGAGGGTTTTATTAAGGCTCATATATCTGGCTGCAGGAAATACAAATTTTATTCAGGGCTAGCCTTCTCAGACCTCCCTCACCTCTTGCCTTGTCTAGAGAATGACTTGGGGACAGTGCTGGCCAAGAAGCCTTGCTTGATTCCTCCAGCTATGAGAACCTCTCTTGGTCACACAAAACATTTCCACAATCAAACCACTTGAGCTGAAAGTTTCCAATCTGTTGTCTGCCTTGGAATTACTATAATTATTCCTGATATCAGGCGAAAGAGTTTAAACAGGAGAGTTGTTATCTTCCTGAGAAAAGTCTGACCATCCTGCTTTGCAATTGTATGGTCTTTGCAGCAACAATATCCCACTTTACAAATTGGCCCAGAATAGCTGACAATTAATAAAACAGAAGTTTTTACCCTGCTGCATGCAGATTAATGTCATCATTTCAGAATTATTTTAGGCCAGGACAAGTCAGCATTGCCGTCACAAAAGTGGTCCCATCCTTTCCCTTTCCCCCAGCTTATGCCAGCAGTGACTCAGGGAACTGATTGGGAACTGCCAGCAAATTAACCTGACTTAAAATGACCGGTAACAAGAAACAAAAAAATTATTTGAGCGTAGTGTGATCATTAAATCATTAAGTAGTGAATCATAATGAATATGCAGGAAGTGAATAAATTAAAATTACACAGACAGACTTAATTATGCTATTTCCTAATTTCTGAGTGCTCGACTTTGCATCTGCAGCGGTTAGTGTTTAATGCAGCTTCTGTGAGTATGTGATTTTGCTAGGTCTTTCAAAAAGTGAAAATCCTCATTATTGGCATTGTTCTGGCATTTCCAAAATATCAGCAGACTTCCAGTCACTTCAGCTAACAAACTCTGGAGTGGTCACAGGGTCCTGCTGCATGTAGGAACAAGGGGAAGCTGTGAGATGCAGGGATGAGATGCTCTTCTGTGAGCTTTGTGGGCATTTGTTGCAAGTGGAGGTGTGCTAAATTTGCCAGCATCAGGTTTTCCTCCCAGGTGCCTATGTGAGCAAGCAGCCTGCCTGTCCCTCTGATCTCCAGCCTGACTGCTCTTTGCACACCTCAGACCCCCCAGTCCAGCCTTGCACTTCAGGACAAGCATGTGCTCATCTCTGGTTTTAGCTTTCCAAATCCCAAGTACTTCCCAAGAATCTCTGCTTTCCAGCCTCACTTCCAGTCTTTGCTCAGCCTAAAGACCTCCGTGGCTTTTCTTCCAGCCTCTTTCTTCCCACCGTGCTGCATCCAGGTTGCCGCCATGACTTTCCTACTCCCAGGCTCAGCTCTACGCTCATCCCCTTTCCAACACTATCTTCTTCCAGTTAGCCACAAACCCCCTCTTCAACCCATCTAGTACTGGGGGCTCTTTCTCCAACCCCCCTCTCACATTTCTCCCCACTGACACACTTTGCAGCTCAAATTTCTTGGTCTCCTTTGCTCCTCATTCAGTCTCTGCACTCCCTCTCCTTCTGATTATCATATTTTTATTGTCTTCATCTCTTCACTCACCAGCTCCCTGCAAGACAAAACCCAGCTCATTTCTCTTGTCCTCCAGGACATTCACATGAAGAACATTCTTTGAACACTGTAAAGTGGCTTAAACCCATATCAGCTCCAAAGAAAATCCTGCTTTCCTCTAACGCCACCACTACCATTGGTATGGCTGCACCATCAACCAACTTAGGAAAACATAACAGCTGAAAATTAACCCATCCACACACAGAAAAGGTTAAATTTCAGCAAGATCAGCTTCCTGGTCTGGCCCACTGCTCCAGGACAAGGGAAATAACAGAAATGAGTGTCCAGACTTGGAAGTAAGGAAGGATCATCTTTTGCAGTAGCAGCAGAGACTTACACGGATTAAAGCAATCTTGCTACCATTGCTTTAGTACTAATGGGTAACATTTGATAAAGCAATGGAAAATTGGTCTTAAATGGAAGAATATGCTATGCTGGTGTGCTGCCTGAGTTCATTCCAGAAACATCTCACAAATCCCCAGTTATTACTTTGTTCTCTAAGACAACTGTCTTGCAGGAGGTGTTGCATTCTGGCAGAGTAAGAGGAGTTTCACTTGAAACAGACTTCTCCAAAAGAAACCTAGAGACTAGCTGGGAAACAAGACTGGAGAGAAACATCCAACAAGTTATTAACTCCAGATTAAAATGCAGAAAAAAGGCTGGCCAGAGCTGAGCTCCTTACTACTCTGGATTCATTATAATCTTTGAAAAACACACGCTACCTCCATCATAGACACACTCCTGATTAAAGTGTGAATAGAAATAACAATTAAGACTATTAATCAGACCAAGTTTTGGAACTGATTATCCATTTTTGATTTAGGTGTAGCCTGTATTACAGATTTCAAGGGGTGTTGTCAATGGGGAATATAGAGAAACTTTAATGAACCCTACGTGGGAAACATATTGGTGCTGACACTACTACGCTCCCCCTCAAACATCTTTTTTGCTGGGATAGCTTATCCTCTTTGTGAAAAAAGGTTAGTTCTGCCAGTAAAGGAACTTCATACAAACTGTAATAAATTCTGCTAGCAATCTCTGCTAGAGAAAGTTACCACTGTGCCTCTGCAGTGGTATTATTTTCAGCAAAGATCTTTAACAGCAGACAATGCCCGCCTAGTCAAAAGTGATCCACCTGCAGAAGCATTTGTGGACTAGCTCTTAAGTGCCTTTTTCTGTGTTGCAAAATGTTAATGTAGATTCACAATTCTCAAAAGAACATTCGAAAGAAGCAAAAAGGTTACATCAGTGCCTGAATCAGTTTAAATTTTGCAGGCAAAACCGTGAACCATAGCTTTTCATGAATACAGTAACTAGAAAGAGCCAAAAGCATTTGGTACGTGTTCAGTGCTGACAAATATGTAATAATTTTCAGAAAGCATCATGCTTATGCGGTCTAAGTAATCCTTATCTTAAATCCTCACCTTTTCCTGGGAAGCTTTACATACAGATGACCCAAAGTATTCTGCAGAAGACCACTGTCCTTTCCTTGGGTTGCTGGGTGGGTGAGTTTTAAAACTACTGAACGTGAGGTTGCAGAACAAACTAGTTTTAATTATAAACCTACTTTGGATCATCCAAGCCATATGCAGAGGAATTTGAAACAAATGGGAAACAAATGGATAGATGAGATTAAGTCCAGGCTAGGTTGTCTCTTTGGGGTCATATCCAGATACAGAATTGCCTCCCAAAGTGAGGCCATTCGCTAGCATGCTGATTTTCAGACAGTACACCTCACTTCTTAGCTGCCGTGCCACTGTGATGATTGCTCCCTTCCCATCCAACCCATCCTCGCTGCAGTATATGCGTGAGTCAGACTGGGGACCTAGTCAGCCCTTAAATATGTGCTTAAGTCTTTCCATATTCAGGAAAAGATGGATGAAGTTCTGAGCAAATGGGTAATGAAAAGCATGTGCCTAAGTGTTTACCTGAATTAAGCTGCTCTGCTGAATCTGTGCTAAGATGTCAAGCACACATCAGGCACGCTCAGACTCTTCCCTGGCGTTCTTTCACACAGAGCCCCTGCCATGAAAACTGTTGTGTTCACAAGGGGGAAAACTTCTTCCTGGAGAGCAGCCCTGAATGAGAGGAGCCATAAGACCAAAGATAACGCCTGCCTCTCCCCTACATCCCTCGCTTCCCCAGGCCACAGATTAAAGCAAAGGTCTAGAAACAAGGGGGAAAAAAAAGGGACTTTTTCTAAAGGAGCCATGAGAGGTTACCCCATCTCCCATTTGTTTTCCCCGAGCAGCCCGTAACACAGCAAGTGCTGCTTGCTTGGAAGCTCATAGGCTGAGAGATGGGAAGTCGCCGAGTGCAGGAGTCAAGTTATTTATTGACATCTCCACCCTCCAAGCCTCTTCACAGATTCCCAGTGTGCAGGGGGGATTTCAGACTAACCTCCGCAGGCTGACCTTTTCTCCTGCATGTGCTGGCTCACCGAGGAGGCAGGCAGAATTGTCTCCAGTCTATGTGATTCAAGAAGCCATGGATACTTTTGTTAGTTGGCCATTATTCACTATACTTGGGAGACCAGGCTGTTTAAGCTGAGACTTCTTCGGGTGAAGAAAAAATGTTGCACATTTTACATTATCTCTTGCAAATATGAAAGCTTGCTGCAGTCTTTGGATACAATATTTATGAATTGGTCTTTCAGCCAAATCCACTTCTGCATAAGGATACACAGCTGCCGGTACCAAAAAGTATGGTACTTCCCAAATATAACTTTGCCATTTTTAAAATCACTCTAGAAGCTTGAAAATAATATTTCTTTCTTTGTAAGTTAAATCTCTAGGTCTGGTGTTTCAAAGAGAGCCTGAAATTAGCCAGATTTTGTGTTTGTTTGTTTGTGCACAAGAATAATTGATTAAATCAGCACAAGCATAACTGATTATACACTCTAAGAACAGTACTGAGGAATTCAGCTGCAAAACGAGTGGCATTGTGAAGAGCTATACCCAATTTTTATGCTTGCATCTCATGTCTGGAATCCCCTCTCAGTTACACAGTAGCAATTTTGAAATGTCTCATTACCTCCCACCGCTGGGTATCTAGATTTTGAATGAATCTAACCTGCATTTTTCAAAACTCGAAGGGATTCCTTTTAAGATGTCTCTTTAAACTTTTTCATGAAAAGGAAAAATTTGCATAGAAGAATATTTAAATACAACTTACAAAGAATGTCATCACTCTTTCATTAACCAGCATGATGACCCTCTAGTAGTTTCACAGTGGGAAAAAATCTGCAGAAAACTATGGCAAGTCTAATGCCAATTATGACTTTGAAAATATATATATTACAGACCAAGAAAAAAAAAAAAGAAAAAAAAAAAGTGTATTTCAAAGTTAAAAACTGAACTTAGTTCCTCTGAAAAATATGAATGGATGTGGAAAAAACTATCAAATTTCCCATTTGGTAAGCAACAACAAATCTATTGTTCAGATGTAGTGTAAATTGTTCTTTGGAAGAAGACAGTTTTGAACAGAACATATAGAAATTGCTTTAAATAATGCCTTTTTAATTGGCATTACACTATATATATATCCTGTAGTTTTTGGTACATGTTAGGTTTGCCAGAGTAACAGGAAATTGGACACCATGAAACAATGTTTGTAGATACTGCAAAAAGAGAAGATGTTTGCTAATTTAAGAAAGAATAAGTAATGTTAGCATTACGCCTTTTACATTAAGAAATATGTCTGGAGGGATCCAGATGCTAATAATCTGTAAGCTGGTGACATTATTTTGAAATTCTATGCCACCCATTAAGGCACACGCTTACTATTTACTTTGCAAGCATGAACAAGATATTCTGGAAAAGAATCTGAATTTTTGTCAGACTAGCTAGAAAATAACAATACTTAGCACTTTCAAAATGTCTTCCATCTTAAAAACGAGAACAATTAATAGGTAGCAGGGGGGAAGCATGAGGTTAGACAGGTAACCAGTGGGGACTGGGCATCCAAGGGAAGCCCAAGTGTAGCTGGAAGCAACATCCCTGCAGTTCACAAGTTCCTAATGTAGCCTAACCACCAAGATGGATCAACACCCAGGAAAGGGTTCACTGTGACTCCTCTTTCTGCCAGTGATGTATTTAGCATGCCAGAGACTCCTGCTCAGTGTCCCCCTCAAATACCTGGCTCTGAATGGCACCCATAGCTGATCAGAGCTTACGTTACACAGCAAAGCTGCCCTAGTTTGTAAATCAGAGGACTGATGCACAAAGATGTTGTATATGTGGTCTAAGCTCTTATCTTTGCACAGTAGAAGAATTATGAACAAAATCCATCTCTTTTGAGATTTCCAGTTTTGTTGCCATCAACAAAACCCTTTTTACACGGACTTTAAAATCATGAAGTATTTTCTTCTGACTGCAATACTGTGCCAAATATGTATTTTATCACTTCAAAACCCAATTTACTGCTAAAACCCTGCACAAATGCTTCAGAGAAACTTTTAAGATCCTGCCCAGAAAACAAGGAAAGATTACTGAGATTAATTTTGTGCAAACAAACCTCTGCCTAAATCACCAATCTGTTTCTTCACCCTAAGATAAGTACCTTGATATAGGCACCTTTACGTAGAAGTAGCCTAAAGAAGCCAATGAAATTCCTTGACAAATGCATGATGTATACCAACTTTTTACGGTACCTTAGTCAGTGAAGGTGGGGATAACAGAAGGACAACTGAAAGAGAGAATGAGATAATGAGAGGGGAGAAGAAAGGAAGAGAGGGAAAGGTGATAACCAAAAGGTCGTAAGGTCTGACTGAAGAAAAAATAAAAAAGACCCTTATGAAGAGAGTTACAGATGAAAAAATATAAAAGAAGGAGAAGGAACAGCTAAAATGCAAGGTGAGATACAAAATAATAATAATAAAATAAAAAGGGACGGAGAAAGTTTAGTCCTTTCAAAAGCTCAAGCCAGTAATTCTTTGTCAAGCCAAACTCCCCTTGATTTCAGTAGGAGTTTTGCCTTAATGAGGACAGCAGGATAGTCACCAAATGCAGCTTTATTTCCTATACTTGAATAACAGCAAGGTATAGCAAGATACTCTGTTGTTGAAAAAGACTGCATTTTTGAAGGAGTATGGATATTAGGGGCCAGGCAGTATAAGTGTAATTGCCACAACCAGCTGAGATACATCAGTGTGCATCAGCTGACAATGAGGCCCTTTGTGCTGGAAAGAAAGAGAAAAGATGAAAAAACAGACTCATGCCACCTTGCAAATAATCAAATTAAAGGTCCAAAATTATTCCAGGAAAGTTTCCATTGACTTCAGCAATGGCTCAGAAAACAAATAAGATTCTTCAGTCCTTCTTATTAAAAAAAAATACTATCACTACAACAGTGAATATGAGTGACCTATTTATTTTGTATCTGTATTGCTCTTGCTGAAATTGTTGGAAATGCACTCATGTGGTTCACAGAAGTATTCTTTGATTAGGCTGTTTTCAGGCAGAAAGACAGAGAAAGTATCTTACACAGATATTGTATTAAAATACTGAAAACAAAGCATAAGATAACTAGATTGAAAATATTCTTCCGACCTTTGTAGCAAAAATAAAGCCAATTTTAAAAGCTAGACGCTCATCTGGTGAACAGGATGAAGATTTTGTCTAAGTAGTGGCCTTAATGGTCCATGTAGAAATCACATAACTGATTTCCCGTTTATAAATCATAAATTAAAGGAGCTCTCACTGAAAGTATAATTGGACTGTGGGTATGTCAAACGCAAAGCCTCCAATTTAAAACCTTTTACTGTTTTAGATGTCAAAACCAGGAACAGACAAAATACCACAAGTAAAATCTGAAGAATTACCAATAAAAACAACAAAGCAGATATTTTGTGTGAGAACTATGAACAGCAGAAAAATATCCTGACTCCACTTGATCACATTGCACACAGTAATAATACTTATTATTTGCAAGACTTCGCAAGAATACCAATCTTATCCACTGTACGGGAAATATCAATTCTCCCTGACATATTAATAAGAGTCATCCCACCCAAACCAATAAGTCCAGAACGTGTTCAAAGCTGGATTCATTCAGCTGCTGACTGGACAGCCAGCCAGCAATTCTCAGGTATTGCACAGTCACATTCACCTGTTGATTTAGAGATTACAGGTGGGAGCTTCCTTCTTAAAAGAGCCCTCCATCTTAACGATTAGACACACCTAAGAGTGAATCAAGAGAAAAATGGTTGGTTTGGTTCATCAATGACAGAACGATAAAAAATAATCAAACTCAATTATTGTTTTCTGCAGGACTAAAATTATGCTAAAGAAATTCACTGCCATCTGTAAGCTTGTTAAAGTTGATTTTCTTGTTCTGGTTTTCTTCCTAACGATGGAACAGCATTGTCTATTTTTAAAGAAAATAAAAGCCGCTTGAATAATAACTTGTTTTTCCCAAGATAGAACAAATCATAGTGATGGGCTTTAAGAATGGTTACTGAATTAGAAACGAGAATGAAAAACAAGTATTTTCCTGCTCAAGGTTTTCGTTTTAATGTGTTTTTATTTTTAACTTGATTGAGTGCTGATTACAGAAAATTCAAGGCTATCAGGACATTAGACTGCTCAATTGACTGAAAAGTTTGATGACGTTTCTAAAAAGCAAGGCTTGTTGGGAAATGAAATCAGTACCACTGCTCCAAGATAACTCTTGGGGAGAGAGGTGAATATTGCTTAATAAATAATGTTAAATGAGATCCAGCAGGAATTGCAGGATCCAGGAGTGCTCTTGGAGCTCCTGTTGGTTCCCTGGGCTTATGTTGCTTATGCAACACCACTCACACACTCAGCGTAAGGGCCTGCCATTTGACTGCATAAGGTAGACCTAAAATACGAATAGGCATTCATACAGTTCAATTATGTGCTGCATTTGAGTTTCTTACCAGCTAGCATGCAGAAATTTTAAAAAATTATCATAAGGACTTGCACATTGCTGAGTTTCAGATTGTTGCTGCTGTTTTAACATCACTAGATCTCGTCTAAAAGCTAGCAAGGAAACACACAAATATGTAAATACATTATACTTTGACCTTTGCTTAAGCGATCAGTAATACACAGTTTTTGCTTTAGAACAGCCATGGTGCTCATGATCTAGGGAGTTTAAATCTGCTTCTCAGACGATTAACAAAATTGTCTGGTTTAGTAACTAGCAGCCAACAAGACGTTATTGTTTGAACCAGTGCTTAAGTACTGTGGATAGCTGAAGAAAATTAATTTCCAAGACACAGTCCTATTCTCTATTTGGAATTTCAAAGCCTACTCTCATATGGACAGATAAAACCATAACTACAGCATTGTCAGGTCAGGAAAAACAACCATCTCTCCCCAGATCCTCCCTCTGACACCAGGCAGCAGCAAAGGCTTGGGAAGGTTTTGCAAAGAGGGTAGGCATGTGGCAATATTACAGTCTCCCAGCAGAGACTTCTTCAGCCAGGCATTGTGGCTCAGTATTCAATGCCTCTTGGTGGGATTGCTTCCGTGAACGTAATTGCTTTCTGAACCTAGTCGAACCGAAGAAGATAAGACTGTCTATGCTTGGCATGTCTGCACGGATAAATAATAGGACACCAGGGAGCGAGCTTGAGCCCTGTACCCTGCTTTTTCCATCACTGCATAAGCTTTAGCTCATCCCCTGGCTCTGCTTTGGAGCACTTCAACTAGTTTCTTCAAACCAGCTCTTTCCACGGCAAATATGCTATAATGGGGCCAGCCCTGAGCAGGAAGATGCACGCCACCACAAGTCACTTGGACTGGGGAGCCTACGGGGGCCAGACCCCGAGAGACTTCATTTAGCAGAGCACACACAGCCACAGGGACCTTCTTGCCCAGCCATGGGTGCCAAGGAGCGCGTACAAGAATAAGGCAAACCAACAGCGATATTTCCTCAGGAGACTCACCAAGCTTCCAAGAATTTGCAGCTCAGAACTTCCTAAGCCAGAGGCAGTGGTTTTGTATTTAATAGCCCGTGATGGATTTCTCTTCCATGAACTCATCCAGTCACCTCATTAGCTGATGTAACCTCTGAGCATCCACATCCTGTGGCGAGCAGCTCGGCAGCCTGGCCACGCTGCATGAAGAGCCACCTCCTTTTGTTTCAGTCCCGACAACTGCCTACTTCATCCGATGTCCTCTCTGTGAGCAGTCATCCCCAGCTTGCCTCCTCCACGCTATGCATAATTTTATGGATTTCTGTTGCCTCTCCTGCCCCTCGTTGCCTTATCAGCCCTGTCGCTACTCGTGCAGAAGCCTTGCTGTTCCTCTGATCACCTTTGCTGCCCCTCCCTGAATCTCCTCCCTCCACACACTTTTGAAATCAGTGGATCAACAACACATGGTATTGAAGATATGGGTACACCGTAGTTAATAGACTGAAATAATGATTTTCCTTTTTTTATTATTTCAATTTTTTTCTTAGAAACTCCCAGTGTTCTATTTGCCTCCCCCCCACTTTTTTTCCCTAAATCCACATCTGAACATTGCATTGATATTTTCTGAGTTGTTTATGGAAGATTTAATCTAACTTTTTGCATCTTCAGTGACTTGTAGCAATGAATTTCTATGATTTTGCCTCAAGTAACACAAACTTTATTAACTTCCAGCATGACACATTATGTCTGAATGCAATGCATATTACATTCACCTGACACAAAGATACTCAAAGAGAAAGGCTGGTTGAAATGTCCTGGTATATGACACTTTGTCATGCTGGCACTTCTTCCATGTTTTGAAATGACCAAGAGGGTTCATACCTGAACTTCCAAATTTCCATTCTGATCTCAAACCCGCATAAGCATCCTTAGATTTTTTTTCCATATCATCATTTGACTTGTCTAACAATTGTGGTTTTGAGGCACAGATCCCTAAGAATAGTGTTAAGGAGATGAAACACAATTTCTGTCATTATCAGGCTAGCAAAAGACCACCTGTTTTACACACTTGTGCCCAAACAGGAAAAGGTGAGCGAACCTCTCTGTACCCACCACGTACAAGGTCATTTCTGGAGTATCCTGAAGCTTCTGGCATGGAGTTGGGCATGCACCTGCTGTACATACACAGAATAAAGCAGTGGCCTTGCCTCGAAGAGCTTGAAGATGAAGAACAGGACAAGGAACAACAGGCAGGTACTGAGAGAGCAGAGAGCAAAGTGTGTGGCAGTGCTATTTCCTAGCGACAAAGGTCCAAGCTCACTGGTGACCTAACTGTTGTAAGAGCTTTATTCTTCTGAAGCCACAAGTGAATTGTCAGGCTGATGTTTTTCAGCCTAGCTTCAGGGGTGCCAAAGGATATTCCTCCCAGCTGTGGTAGGCAGCATGCAAGAAACAATGGCCTCTGCCATGGTCCTTGGATAAAGGAAGAGAAGTGTCTTTACCAACGTGTTATTAAACGCAACATTTGGGTTGGACTGAGGTGTGCATCATGGTTTGCCTTCAGGGGAAAAGACGCAAGAACTGAAGCATAAAAAACAGCACTTAACCATCCCACCCAAATGTATATGGAATTTATGTGTGCGAGTCCAATGGAGGTGTCCCCACAAACCCCTCAGCCTCATCTGCTGAGATCCCTGAGCCACCACAAGATAAATGCAAGGAGCAGAGAGTGAACCATGCTTGGAGTTTCTCAGATGCTTCTAACACAAACCTACAGGGTCACATCACATCAGTGTCCTTCCTGCACCACAACTCTTGCATTTCTGAATTCAGATGGTGATATATTAGTACATATATCCTGTGTGGCACATAGCAGATCTTACCCCTGCCTCCCCCCTATCCCCAAACAAACAAACAAATAAACAAACAGAAAAAAACATACTCTGTAATGTCAAAAGCATTGCTACATACACATCCATATGTTCTGCTTAAATAGTATTGCATGGTATTTCCTTTTCAAACTTCGGTATCAGTCTCATAACAAAAAAGCCAGTGTCAGCTGATGCTGATTTCTCCTAAACTTGCAGCCTGAAATAAATTTGCTAAAATACAAATATTTGCATGGCCTCAGCCTAGTTTTTCAAAAACAAGTCTTAATAAGACCAAGGATCAACAGAAAGCTAAGCTAAATACAGGAAGATGACTGGTTTTTATACAGATAACGATCTCTGCAAAATTTGCAACTCAAGTGCATCTGCCCTAAGAGCCTGAAAGCAAAACTATAAACAAATGAAAGTTACTTAAATTCTATACCATCCAGCTTAGGAGGGAAAGAAATGAAGTACTCATAAAATAAACAGTTGAAATAAACATTTTCAATTGTTTTATATTTACCAATTATCAATTGTATAGTGATGAAATTTGTTTGCTCAAAACTTATGGCTGAACATAGGCAACTATTTAAATTATTATGTTTGCTGTGCAAAATGTCCTATCCTTAAAAAATGCTAGAGCTACAAACAATCAGTTGCTGATCTTAATTTTCCTACGTTAGGCAAATGAGTTATGATGCAACACCGGCTACATGATTATTTACTTTTTTGTTTCCACAGGACTTCGCTATTTTGATTTATTCTTAATATAGTGAGCTATAAATTCCCCCTCCAGTTAAAAAAAGTGGAAAACCCATATAAGCTTCTGGCAGGAGTCACCAACTGGGTTGACTCCTTGAGGTCCACAGCAGAAAAGTCTTGTGTTACTTAAGTGGGGCATACAAAGTCACCACCTCTCTGTGGCAAAGCTAGTGCCAGAAAAAGGTGGGCAGGCAACAGGATGGGTCCCTGGGGTGCTGCCTGCTGGCGGGGTAGAGAATGAGGAGGTGAACAGCCACATGGGCTCACAGTGACTTCTGGGCTCCACAACTGAGCTTGCCCTTCTCCAGGTCCAAGGTGCACAAATGGAGCATCAACATTGCCCCTCATGGCAAGGAGATGAAGACAGTTGCTGTGGGGGAGCAGAGAGAGGGGTGAAGAAGGGGAGGAAGGGGCTGAGGACCGTGGAAGGCAGTGTGAGGGGGGAGATGAGATGGATAAAGAAGCTATAGTGCCACGATTCAATTGCTGAAAGCTTGGAAACTGCTGTTTTTGCAGGCTCAGATCTCCTGCCCCTATCCACCACAAGGCTCCCTCCACATTTTTCTGCCCACCATTCTTTCTCTGGGTCTGGGTTTTCCACCTCTACTTACAGTTCCAGCCCTTCCCCTGCACATTGTTCCCAAGCTTTGTCAAGTAATGACCCCTTCAAGTCCTCTCACTTAACCCAAGGTCCCTGCCCTTCATTTTTACCACATCTCCATCACCGGTGCTGCCGCTTCTCCCTTCCAGTCCCACCATTTCTTGTCCCGACGCATGCGAATTAAGCCATTTCCTCTTCCTTCTCCACACTGTCTCCATGCCAGCAGGCACACCCAGCCACCAAGGACACAGCCGAGATAGTCTTCACTGCCTACGGAGCTCACCGCAGCAGTAACGTGTCAGAAGAAGACCTGTGGTGGAAAGTCCCCTCATCCCAGGAGGATGAGCAGTAGCTCAGCATGTAGCAGTGGGGGGCATTCAGCATCCTCTGTACGAGTGCTACGGTCAAACCCTCAACACGCAACCACCACGAGCATGCAACCTGAGCATCGCGATGAAATGATAACTGAGGCAAATTCTGGAAGGCTTTCGTAGGCTCAACGTAACGCACACCCCCGCCACAAGGTTGATCCCAAGCCAAGTATCTTTTTCCTGCTCCAAAGCACAAAGCCACAAGAATTCAACAGTCTCAATGAAAGTGTTTTCAACGGAGCCAAAAAATGCAGATTCACAGAAAAACAAAGATTGAGGTCTCCCTATGCAGGATGAAATATACCTAAACCATCTTTGTCAGATATGTGGCCAAAGAATACATTTTCCTCTCACCACGTTCTCAGAAACAGCTGAACCATTTTATCTGAAACTTCCCAAAGAGATTCTGTCTTCAGCAAATACTCAACCCAGAAAATGTCAGCCTAGTTTTAAGCTTAGCAAATGCATAAGCACCTGAAAGCAGAGCATTGTATTCGAAAGCACTAGGTAATTTCAACCATAGATAACATTTCTGCCGAGGATAAAATAGCAACGCCTTCAAGTGCTGGGCTAGAAAATGGGACAACAGTTGCAATTCTGTCAAGTGCAGTCTATGGGTTCAATCCTGTGTGCCTTTAGTCGTGAGGGAAAGCAATTTTAGGCAAGCCTACCGCCTCCACGATCTGGGGCAGGGCACAGAAGTGTGGCTAGCTTGGGGAATCACCCTGGAATCGGATACCTGGATCGGGAAAAACCTTAATTTCCTTTCACGTATTCAGTGGAGATAGTGTATCGTGTGGGAATCACATCCCCTGGAGATTCCCCGTTCCCAGGCCATCCCTGTGGAGTGACTCCGTGTCAACATTCACCTAGAGAAGTGCGTGCAGGATCGGGCCCTTCGCCAGCCGCCAGCTTTCGGAAATCAGCCATGGCTCAGCACATGAGCAGGCTACGCCTGGAAAGCGTGAACACTAATTATTCGGTACCACCAAACAAACTAAAACCACGGGACACAGAGGAACATTTCGTGCAGGGGGGAGAGGGCGATCATTTTCTGCTTCGAGAAAAGGCAGGGTGAATTATGCCCACTTGTTGAGCGGGCACGGAAAGCTGGGGTGAGCCGTGTCCATCCTGGGGAGCCCCGCAGCCCTCCCGGAGATTTAGCACGGCGAAAGGATGAAAGTTCCTCTGCTGGCTGCAGCGCTCATAACTGCTAATTATTTCTGAGTCACTCGAGTGAAAGTAAACTGCCATCCTGCAGACAGCTGAGGAGTACGGAGGAAAGTTTATTATGGGCGAGCGTGCCTGCTAATTGACAGCCGAGCCCGGTGACCGTAGGGGAAAGAAAGCACGGCGGCACAACTCCTCGCCGGAGACGTCCTGAGCTGCCTCTGGGCAGCGCATCCGAGCCTCCCCTCGTGGGGGCACGGGGAGCAAGCGGGAGCCGGGCTCGGGGCTGCGGCAGCAGCGGCAGCAGCAGCAGGGCTCTTCCAGCGGGTGCCACGACCTCTGCTCCCCCCGGGGACCTTCCCCATCCCCAGACCCCACACCGCCCTTGCGGCCACACCAAGGCGAGGCCGGGGTGGGGGGTGGGGGGTGGGGTGGGGGGACATTCGCGTGTCCCCAAAAGGGACATCCCCGTCGGGGGGGGGACCGGGACAGCCAGCCCCGCACACGCTCCACGCGGAAACTTTGGGAGCGGGGGGCGGGGGGGCTGTCACGCGTGGGGACGGGGACCTATGGGTGTGGGGGGGTCGCGGGTGGGCGCCCCGCGGGGCGGAGGGAGGCCCGGGGCCGCAGCGCCGCGCGTTACCTGGGCTGCCGCTGCTGCGGGAGCGCGGCGGGGATGCCCCAGCCGCCGCCGCCGGTGCCGCCGCCGGTGCTGCTGCCGGTGCTGCCGCTGCTGCTGTCCGCGGTGGCCACCTGGGCTCGGGAGCCGCCGCCGGTGCCGGTGCCGGTGCCGGTGGTCTGGCTGCCGCCGCTTCTCCGGTGCCTGCCGGTGCCGCTGCGGCAGCGGCCGCCGCTGCTCCAGCCGCGCAGGAGGCCGGCCTCGGGAGCCGGCAAACTCTTCGCCGCCGCCGCCGGGGAGCCGCTGCCGGTGCCGGTGCCGGTGCCGGTGCCGGTGCCGCGTCTCATGGTGCGCGGGGCCGCCGCATGCCGCGCTGCTGCCGCCGCCCCGGGCGCCTCGGGACCCGGGCGCTCCGGGGCCAGGGGCTCCGCCGGCAGCGGGAGGCCGCCGGGAGCCCGGGCTGCCGCGGGGGGGCGAGGAGGCCGGGGGCCGGGGGGGCTGCCGGCTCGGGCTGCCGCTGGGGCATCAAGTTGGCCGCGCGGCGGCGGGGGCTGCGGGGCCGGGAGTTGGCCGCGAAGTTGGAGGCCGGCGGCCGAGGCGGGGGCATCCTCCCCGGCGGCCCCGCATCGCCGCCCCCGCCGCCGCCGCCGCCCCGGAGCCGCTCAGCCGCCGGAGCTGGGGGGGCGCGCCCCGAGCCCCGCGCCCATGGGCGGCCCCGGCCCCGGCCCCGGCTCCTCGCCCGCTCCGGCTTCCCTCCGCCGCTCGCCGAGGAGCGGAGCCGGGGGGGTAACGGGGACCCCCCGCCGCCGGGTCCCCCCTCCCCGCCGCGCCGCCGAGCGCCCGGGCTTCGGGGAGGGCCGGGCTGGGAGGTGGGGAGCGAGAGGGCTGCGGAGGAGCTCTCCCTCCCCGGCTCCGTTTGCACAAGTGCAGGGAATGTTCCACTGACCTACATATTTTTCCAAACATACGTGACCTTTTTTTTTTTTTTTCTCTCTCTCTCTCTCTCTCTCTCTCTCTCTCTCGTTCTGTGGGAGGAGACAGGCGAGGATCCAAGAAAAGGAGAAGCTGGAAAGAGAACGAAAGGGGAAGCAGGGAAAAAAAAATAATTAAAAAAAAAATCAAATAAAAAATCAAATAAAACCTCGACCGAAAAACCCAGCCCCGAAATCGGGGCTGCTTGCACAACGCCCCGAGCCGGCAGCGGGGGCTTTGCACGGGGCCACCCCGGGAGCCACCGGGGTCCCCCCCGGCCGGGCAGCGCCCAAGCGGAGCCTGGCACGGCCCGGCACGGCCCGGCCTCGCCCGACGGCCCGCGGGGACAGTGCGGGGACAGCGGGACCCCGGCGACCCCCGGGCGGGCTCCCGGCCTCGCCGGGCACCGGCGGTACCTCCCGGCTCGGTTATGCAACGCCACACCGGCAACTAGAGCAGAGCCTCGACACACAGCTCGCTCTCTCTTTTTTTTTTTTCCCTTTTTGCAAAGTAGGTCATTCCTTTTATTCCCCACTTTACGTTATTTTATTTTATTTTATTTTATTTTATTTCCCCTAATTCTCCTCCTGAAGAGTAGCCAGTGGGAGATGAGGCAGCGTGTTGCAGCCCTTTGCTGCTTTCGCCTCGCTGCTGCCGGCTTCGCAGCGCAGTCTGGGGGCTCCAAGCTCCGGGGGGAGGCAAGAAACGGGGGCTGCCCCCGGCCCCAAATCCCCCTGTCCCATTGCTACGCCGGGAGCGGGCTTCTCTGCCACCTGCAAGGGGGTTTTCCCGTCCGTCCTGCCTCCCTTCTAAAGCCCTGACAAAAGAGGGCTCGCGGGGAGTGGGCTGAAGGCTGCTGTGGGCATCCCCTCTGCCCCATCCCCTCTTGCCCTGTCCCCTCTGCCCCATCCCCTCTGCCCCATCCCCTCTGCTCCAACCCCTCTGCTTCATTCCTATGGCTCCATCCCCTCTGCTTCATCCTCTCTGCTCCATCCCCTCTTCTTCATCCCTTCTGCTCCATCCCCTCTGCTCCATCCCCTCTGCTTCATCCCTATTGCTCCATCCCCTCTTCTCCATCCTCTCTTCGCCATCCCCTCTGCTCCATCCCGGCCGGGCACGGCGACACAAGCAGCTGCTTAGTCGGGAGCATTCAATCCAGACTGCGAATAATTAATTAATAATTACAGGCTACGGAAAACCGTCGCGCTCTTCTGCCGAGTGCCTTTACGCCGTGCTTTATACAGCAGGCGTGACTAATGTTGAAAGGGTAAAGTTGTTTACTTTTAAGCAAGATTAAATACAAAACTTTGCAAAGCTCCTCCCTTCCTTTGGATGAAACCCAGCGTGTTTTTTTTTTTTTTTTTCCCATTTGGAAATTGTCAAACAGTGGTTAAACAATCCTCTGGCAAACAAGTAGTGCCCGAGGGAATAAAGCATCAGATACATGGGGAGTGGAATAAAAGACATTTCTGTTCCTGAGGTATTTTTCTTGTGTTGCACAATGAAGTATAACATCAAATCTTCAAGCCTTGTAAGGTTAGAGAAAAGGAACTTCCCATGATTACATACCACAGGATTTGATAGTCCAGCCCTTTTGAAAATGTACCAAAACCCTGCCCCGAAACAGTCGCACAGGCTCAAAAGCTGGGGAGAGGACTGCCTTGAGGACAACGCTGAGATGAGGGGCAATCAGCGAGGCACTGGGACGCGCATGGAAAACCACATCTGTACCATGTTTTCACACTTTCCCTGTGAATGCGCAAGGACTCCATTGCACAAGTGGGCAAGTGAAGCTGGTTGAGGTGTGTTTCTTCATTCATTCCCTAGGTTACCAGCATAAACTTTAATTAGGGCACCAACCAGCAGGCTGGCAGAGGGTGAGGCAGGGTTTTCCCAGCGCATACCTGAGCCCAGTTGTGAAACACCAGCCTCTCGAGGCACGCAGACCTTCCTCCAGTCCAGTGGCAAATGGAAAATAACTGAATGCTATCAGTGCCGCGCTTGGCTTGGAAGTTAACCAAAGGACTACGCTGGGTGCCACGCACAAGGGCACTGGGGAAAGAGTCCAGCATTCAATTTTAAAAATGAAATCATTTTATAATCGCAAAATATTGGTAAATGACTTCTCAGGCATCAGGAGTCGCAATGCCTTTTGTTTCGACTAGAATGGGCTGGCCAACCTTCGCGGCCCAGAAATGCCATGCCAGGGTTTTCAATGGGCTGCCGACCACAAGATAGGTGCCTCCCAGGGCGGAGGGCCGCGGTGAGGAGTGGGAGAGGACAGCATTTCCCCCGGGACCCCGCTGCTCCATTGTGGCGAGCCGGTGGGTGGGCCGTGGGGCTGGGTGCGAGTTCAGCTGGGGCGTGCTGGGCTTAACCCCGCTGGCTTTGCTTGCTCTCGCTGCCAGGGATTCGGGTTATGCAGTGCCACCACCACCACGTGGTGCAACCCTCAAGGAGGAGCAGAAGCTCCAGAGCCACAGCCCGGCCACCGCACCCCAGAAGCATGGGCATCACCTCTGCAATGCCAGTGTTTTTAACCTCTAGTGGGTGCAAATACAGATTGTGGAGAAGTAGGATGCAGTTTGTGGCCAATATCTTACACTTAAAACCTACATTTGGATCAGCGTTTGTGGAGGAGGAAAAAGCGGTCCCGAAATAATCATCCCCCCAATAATCATCCTCTTATCAACATAAATGGCAGAAGTGATGCAACAGTCCTGGGTGGCATGGTGGGAGAGGGGGCATGATGGAAAAGAATAAAGGACCCTCAAAGAACAGACCAATTTACACTGAATATGAAGCTATTCTCTTAAGCTTTCCAGTAAGAAGGAGTTGGGCAAGGATTAATTTAATTATTTCTACCCTGTATTAATTCAGGGGCAGGACAGACCTTGGGCCACTTATCTCCCTGCCCTCTGTGCTGAAAGAGACGGCAACAGGGAAAACTGCACAGCAGCTAAACCTGGTGGGAGCGCAGGGGCAGATGTGGGGAGCTGCTTCTCTGTGTAATACACCTCTGTAACGAATTTTGGCAGAAATTTCTGCAGAGAGGAATGGTCTTCAGAGGATCAGCATTATTTTTCATTCTGCGGCTTACAACTTGCTGAGGGAGGGAGAGGTAATGCACACTTATCAACCAGTGGCACTGCTGCTGAAGCAGAGGAAGGCAGAGAGATGCCACAGAAAAATGGACTTCAAATGCATCCTACTGGATCCATTCCCAGGGTTTTCATGGAAGAACTCAGCCTCGTGTACAACCTTCCTGAGGGGTTGATTTTTTCCAGCTTATTCAAAGGAGGGTGCGCAGGTTTTCTTGAAGTGGTTAATGCGAGGAGGAGGGAGGAAAAAGGCATGGGTTGAAAAACATGACTATACATTGAGTAGATTTCATGTCTGGAAGGGCTGAAATTGCCGCTGGATGTACAGAAAGCCCTAAAGCCTACCGCTGCCTGGCAATGTTGAGGCTGAGCATTTGCAGCCTTCTTGCGAAGCAAAACTGTTCTGCGGTGTGAGCTGAACACATGCACTCAATTGCTGCAGAGCAAATGGCGTGTGTGTGTCAGCCTGGAGAGCCCAAGCTCAAGGCTGTGGAAATAATTCTTCCTCGTGTGGGAAAGACAAGATGATCCATTTATCCTCTGGTTGGCAGTGGCCTTGGTTCCTCCTGGCCCATACAAGGCTCTCGCGCTGGGCTGGGAGCACATCTTGCAGCAAAGTCCTGTTCCTGTGCTGGTTCATATGAACAAGGAATTACCCCACAGCTGTACCTGGAAGAAAGGCTTTGGTCTGAAATCAGGCTGATGAAGTTTGTTTGGCTTTGAGAGCTGTTCAAGAAAATGAAGTTCAAGCTCAAAGCCGGCAGTAAAGGTTCTGTTATTTTTCTCTGGAAGTCTCAGTGAGACAGAAGATAATAAAGGGTTGCAGCACCACAACTGAATTAAGAACAGCTGGGAAAAGCCTCAATGCAAACGCAACATCTTCAGTTTTACCTTGACTAAGAAAAGCAACCACATTAATGGATCTATGGATCTGTACAAATATTTTAATTCCTGGCAGGTTTCAAGAGACTTTCTACCACTTCCAGAAGCTCTTGATCATCAGCAGGAAGGTGCATCAAACCATTGCCTCTCTCCTTGCAACAGCAGCCTGGTTCCCCTCTCAGCTGACTTCAGGAGGAGATGGATTAAGCCTGTAGTTCATCATCACTTTCAGGATTCTGCACATTTTCCCAAATTCTTTGTTATCTGCTCTCTCTTCTTCTTTTTTCTTTTTTTTTCTTTTCTTTTTTTTTCTTTTCTTTTTTTTTTTTTTCCCCCTTTTGCTTTTTCTGAGTACTGTACTTCTCACAACCTTGTTGGCACACTACTTACCGCCATGCTCGTTCTTTCAAATTCTTCTCAGCTTTCTTTGATTCTGTGCAGCACTATGATCTTGCACTTAACTTCAGCTCAAAATATTTAACGCAAATTAGTAAAACTATGGAAAATTTAAATGTGAAAGTTAAGTAAATAACAGAAGTAGTAAAAAAATCTTCAGACTTAGGGGCATATGGACCTGCCCTTGTATGTAAATGCTGCCATCTATGACTTTCAAAGGATTAAGAAGCTATCAGTATCAAGAGAATGTGTTAGCCTGAATTTAGATGCTTAACTTGAAAAAAATTAGCTCAGAAGATTTTGCTCCAGGATGCTTATAGCATACACACTGAGATCTTTCTCATTATGTTCTCTTATACAGGCCCTGCATGTGAGAAAGGACTACTGTGGCCATTGATTTTGACCTCCTGCACCTCCAGGGCACAGAATTTCTCTTGAGTGCATCTGGTCAGGTATCAGGTATTGTTAACCTGAAGCCTGTTTTAAAAAGATGTTGGTCTTGACTTAAAAAAATCCAAATCAGCATCATTTCTTCATCATCTCTTTCAATATTTTGACTGGTTTTGCCTATATTGCGGAAGCCAGCAGGTACTGTCAATGAGGCAACAGAAATGTTCCTCAAGATATTCTCTCCTGCCCAAAGAGAGGCTAAATTCTTGGTAGTAATAAAACAAGCAAACAAATAAAACAAACACATTGAATTTAATCATGCAGTTAAAAACTAATTACCTTGCTTTTTTAAACTTGGTTTGAGCATAGTCATCCAGTATATATATAAATATATGTATATATATATACACAAATTACAAAACTTCTTTTTTTCCTTTGGACTAGTTCATTTCCTTTTTATTTGTCAATGGCAATGAGCTTCTTCATGGACTGTTCCTTCATTTTTGTCACTGTCAGCTCCTCTCTGTGATATTCATGCAACACGCAGTTCTGCTTTCACTGTGAGTACTCCGGGACAGTGCTGATACGCAAACAAAACCTTAGAAAACAACTTCACCAATGTGAAATCCGGTGAGGTGTTCTGTTGTTTTTAGCAAAGTCAAAAGCTTTGACTCTTAAACCTTGGAGTACGTGTCTGACGGCGGCTGTCAGTGCGGGCTGGTGGGAGAGGCTGGGCTGTTCTGCTCGCACGGAGCCTTATGGGAGGGGAGGAAGCAGAGGAAGAGAGCGTTGAGGAGGTAAATATTGACTCAAAGAAAGGAGACATAAAGGAGAATGTGGGAGAGCTGCAAATGAGCCAGAGAGGATGGAGAAAATTCTTCAGCAACAGTAATTAGGTTAGATTTCAGAAGTAATTGCAGTGTTCCAGCATCAGCAGATACTGTAGGCAATATTTGCCCTCAGCTGCGTTCGCAGAGAAGCAGGCGAAGTTGTTTCAGCATGCAGGGCCTGATCCTGACATTGCTGCAGTAATTACACCCAGATGTGAGCCCGCCGCCCCGCCGTCGATGCGACTGGAAGCGGGAGCAGCGTCAGGCCTGGCTGCTTCCAGCCCGGGGAAGTGGCAGGCGGAGAGACAAAAACACAGCTGTGTGTGGACACAAACACACAGCGCCTTTTGTTTCTCTTGCCTAAGTGGAAGAATATGCAGCTAACGGAGCTGCCCGCGAGTTTGTGTTAGCAACTCCGTATTGAAAAAACGTGTTGAAAAGAGGCCTCGAAAAGAGGCTTCGAGGCAGGTTCTCGCTCGTGGCCCAGCTGCGGCCCGGTGGTGCTGTGGGTACCACATGTCTGGGAGCCAGGTTATGTACTGCTCCCCCTTGGAGGGACACAGGTTCACTCTGACATTATCAGCCTGACCGATGACATCAGACAGGCTGGCATGAAGACAGGGCCACAGGTGAACTGGTACCAGTGCCTGGCTGGGGCCGCATCCTGTGCAGAGGGCCTTAACTCGCCCCACAGGTGTGGGGAACCATGATGCCCGACCTGTAGCCCCCTCCAGTTCCTTTAAATGTCCTTCTGCTTTATAAGACCAGATTAAGTAGGCTGTCTGTAGGGAAAAGAGATTTCACCTGTAAGTTTTCCGCAGAGGTTTTACATTAGCAGTTCACGCATCATCAGAAAATCAATTACCATCGGTATTACATGCAGATGAACAGCACAGCATAATGGAGAATTCATTTTACACAATGCATTTAATGAAATGCTAAATACAGCAAAATATTTTCCAAAGGGCTATGTACAGGCTCTGTGTCGGAGGCAGGTCACTGCAGGGAAATCTGCTCCTTTGTGGTCTGGACGAGGAGTGAGTCTCACCCTTCTTAGTACTGACATTGGTCAAGTGCATATTTCTGCCACCATGGGCTGAAGAAGACGGCGGCCCATTATCTACATTGCCAAGGCCTGAGCTTCACATGGAAAGAATAATTTTTCTTTCCAAAAGTAGAGTTTCACAGACTGTGTTATTGCAGTGCCAGTTGTTGCAAGACCCTAAAATAACTGAATTGTTCCCTCGTTCTTGACACTCTTATCATCTTCCCCTGTTCTTAATGCCAAAGCAGTTTGCTGATTAGATTTACTGTGTGTATTTGAGTAAATCATTGACATCAGCACCTCTTTACAGACATATCTGAGACAACAGCCCTATCCCTACCTAAGATTGTGCATGCAGCTGGGGCAAAGAAAGGGACTTAGATAGCTTTATCAGGAAGCAATTATGAAAATAAGATCAGCAATGCAGGGCCAGACCAAAGTATGCTGCCTCTATCTGTGGCCAGAAGGAGATGTGTGAGGGAGTGAGTAAGAACAGCACAGGCATGCACTTCCCTGGGGTGCTCTCTCAGCCATCAATTGTTTATGCTCAGGAGCTCCCCTTATGCCCATGTAACCACCATGGGCAACATCTTCCTGCAGGGAACCCCACAGCTTAACTATACGCTTTATGAAGAGCCATCTGGTTTTGCTCGTTTTGAACCTGCTAGTTTTATGTGGCATCCCTTCATTCTCACGCTGGAAGGGAAGGGGAATACTCAGTCCCTCTTCACCCTCATTACGCTGCTCACAGTTTTATAGACCCGTGTCATATCCCTTCTCCATCATCTCTTTTCCAAGCTGAAGAGCCAAAGTTCCCCTTCTTTGCTCCTCATATGGAAACTCCTCCATGTTTTTGATCATCCTCACTGCTTTTCTCCTCTGTTTTACTTTCTTTTCCTTCCCTAATAATTACTAATGTGGTTCAATGGCTCTTGTGTTTTTAAGATCTTCTCAGATTAATGGTACATTTCAGCTACATGAGCTCAAGATTTCTTATTTTTCAATAACCCTGTTGAATCCAACCCTAAATAATAAGAATTTGTTATAACTTATCTACATATTTAGCTTTATGGAAAGAAAGGAATGGCTAGGATTGCTAAGGAGAAAATGTGTTCTTATTCATTGTGACTTCCAAAATTTCTGGAGGGGTTATATTAAGATACGTACACAAAAAAAAAAAATAGCCTTTCTGAAGGGGAAAGGGGAATCCATCACAGAAAACTTGAACAGCAAAGGGAAATGTTTCAAAATGTGCTGGGCTTCCGAAAATAAACGTATGGTAGAATAATAATAATAAAAAAGCACGTTGACAATTTCCCTACAACAGAAGGTACTACTTTCTTTTAAATATTTTTGTTAGAGCTAAAACCCATGAAACCATGAAGACAACTAAAATAACAGATGAGTCCTTCTTTCAGTTGCTATTGCAATCTATTAGTTGCAGGAAGGAAGCATGTTTATTTAAAAATATCCTCCTTGCCCTTAAAGATGTAGTCAGATGTTTGTATTACTTGAAAACTGTTGTAAATATCATAATTACCCAGTTCCTTTTTCATTTCGCAATCGTTGCTAGGTATATGACTTTATGTCCTACAAATCTGCGCTGGTGCTATTAAGTAAGATTGATATGGTGCTACAGAAAACCAGCAGCAATGGCCTAAGCTGTGTCAGTCTGACCTTTTCTCCTTCCAGGGAAACATATTTCTCACTGGGCTTTACCAAACAAACCACCAAAACGCTGTGGAGCGCATGCTGTGCATGACACACAGCACATGTCTGGCAGTGTGATGGGGAGCACGTCTCAGTTTCTGCCTGGTGAAACCAAAGCCTGTAAAAAAGTGATGGAGATGCACTGATGAGGATTTGATATGAGGGGACCCACGCTGCTGTATGCGAGGCCAAATATTTAGCATGTACTTTAAAATGCCTCTCCAAAGTTATGCCTAAGTATCCCCAGCTCCTTTATGGGAGTAAGTAAAATAGACAGAAAGCTTCATTTCAATTAAAATAATCCCTGCCCTATCTCTGCTTGCAACAAGCAGGAGAGGCACTCAACTTTCAAACGCTGATGGCAACACGATATTGGCAGGAGTATGCTGGCCTGTTCACTACTGAGGAGAGCAAACAGCTCTGGTTCTACATCACACAAACAGAACTTTGCATTTTTCTAAACCTTTGATCTGTAAATTTCCTACCCTACCACTCTGTCTTGGTTTAGATATTTGAAAGTTTTCCATGGTGATGCAGACATTTCTTTGGGGCACGATGAGCTTTTGACTTTTCCCTTTCTTTGATTATTTTTAGCAAGAGAGAAAGCAAAGATCTTTTCTGTGAGCACGCCTGCCCTAGGCAGCTACTATTCACAGTGGAAGCTGAGTAGCAGTTTGCTATTCAAACAGAAATCTGTGCCTGTTGTAGAATTGCAACAATACAAGATGGACATGGAAAGATGGCATGGAGCCACTTCTTCTTACCTGGCAGAGAAGGAAACTCTTGAAAAGGCAGGTGGAGAGAAGGGTATGGGTGCTATATTGGCAAGGCATGAGGTGAGGGTGAAGAAGCCACCAGCAGATGCCTGGAATGGGGCATGGAGAGAAGGAGAGCAGTCAGCATGAGATGCAGAAGGCTGGTGGGAGGTATGGACTACTACCTTAAGGGACTCAGTGTGCCCTAGTGATGTGGGCACTTTGCTGAGACCCTGGAGACTTGAGGGTAAGTCTGACGTTCAGGGAGCTGCCTTATTGCCTCTGGCAAGTCACTTCACCTTCCCATGTCTCAAATATTCACCCCATCTCTTTCAAACACTGCTTGCCAAATCAGCATCAGTGATGAAGAGCCAAGAGTTGAGGAAGGAAAGATAAATTGTGCTGGTACTGAAAGATGAGGACAGAGAGCCCGAGTCTGAGACAAAGGCGAGATGAGTCTGTGCTGTTTAGGGGAAAGAGAAGAGATGACGTCAGCTCCCTTCAGCTAGATCTTAAGCAGAAGATCTGACATCGTTATGTTCTCAGCTCTAAATGCAAAGAGAAAGCTGCTACGGATGAGGTACAGAACGTGCAACACGCAGCCAGCACGGCAAAGTCGTTGCCAGGTAGAGATAAATGTAGGACAGCTGAATTACATAAAGCTCAGCTCTCTTGGTCTTTGGCTGCTGAAGAAAGGCAGGGCGTTCAGCAACCCCTCCCGTGTGATAGGGCAGAGCACAGGGAGCCAAGCGGCCTCTGTAAGAGTGCTCTAGGAGTAACACATGCCAGAGCTGCTCTGTGAGTATTTTTTGTTATAATAATTAAAATCAGAGAGGCTGTGTCCTCACGGATATACTCATGTTTGTTTTCACATCTCACGCCTGTGACGATGCAGTTTATCACGCACCAGGGGGTTAGTTTGCTTGCACAAGCGTGGCTGCAGAGGCTGAGTGTGGAATAAGCACAGCCCAGCGGGAAGTGCTGCAGCCCCAGCCTCGAGTCGTGACCACCGTCTCCACTCAAATGGCCCCACAAAGTGGCACTCCTGTCCTGCTTGCTTCACCCACATCCCCTCAGAGGTGGATATCAAGGCTGCAAGTCAAGTTTTAAGTAGTTTTGGAGACATTGAGATGATGACTCCAAGCCTTTTGGAAATTGCAAGCTGTCTATGTAGACACAGTCATAATGTATCACCTTTCCGAAAGTATGCATTGCTTTGAAAATCTTCTAAAAAGTCAGAAAAAGAGACTTACCTGCAAATCTCAAGAACTCATTTGGTGCTTCCAGCTGGCAAGGTACAGCCCCTCTGTCTACCAAGAAGGGGGAGTTTAACCCAGGCTCCTAGCTGCTGTTACAGAAGAAATCCAATGAACGATATGCATCTTAAAGCACCATGTTCTCCTGAAATAACCATTCCTTTCCATGGAAAAAAGAGCCATTGATTGGTATGAGGGAGATCTGGGGCTCCTGAAAATACCAAATCCATTCAGCACAGATTAATTATTTATAACTCCACAGGGTTTAACTGAAATTATGAATGAGTCCGTCTTCCCAGTAACAGTTCCAAATTTCAGTGTCTACATGTCAGCTGGGTGTCTGAGCTTCTGTTATAGTCACTGGACATCTAATGGATAAGGTCAGTTGAGCCTGAGGTAACCCAGCTAGGAAAATATGGGAGTTTATCTTATAATGTCTTATATGACCCTATAAAGAATTGTCTCTCTAAACCCCATTACCTATTGATGAATTTCCCTTGACTACAATGGGAGCCGAGAAACCTAGATCATGGACAGATATCTTTACTCCAGTCCCCTAAATTTAGGTGTCTGTATCAGTAATTAAATCCCTCTCTATCAGGCTTATTAGGTCAAACTCATCTGGGCAGGTGTCTGGCCTTCTGTTCTGCGTGCATTACTTCAGTGCAGAACTTCTCATTCCGTCAGGATTGAACATTGAAGTGACAGGTCTCAAAACAGAATAAATTGCTTCAGAATATGCTTCACATAGATGAAACGTATTTGATCTTTCAGACTCCTGAGAACTAAAATTAAATGTGCTACAGAATACCCGAATGCACCATCCAAAGAAAATGATCCTGAAATAGCCTGCCTTAAATAGTGGGGCTGATTGGCACCATCATGTATCATAGTGGCTTAAGAAGCCTGAATTAGGCCAGGGTCGAGGTCCATCTAACCTCGCACCCAGTTTTCAACACAGACGATTAGGAAATAGTTCAAGAGGAAGTGATCCTTCCCTTTCTGTGCCCTTTGCAACTTCCAGCAATCAAAAGTCTGGGCACATCCCGGCAACTCTTTGTAGTGTCCCTATGGGCTCCCTCCTTGATGAAGCCATTCAAACCCTTTTGGAATCTGTCCATCCCGTGGATGGTCTCAACATGTGTTTCTTCAAGATGTGAAATTCAGGACCTCCTGCTGTGACAGTAAGCTCCACAATTTCAATTTAATCTGTGAAAAATTGATATTCCTTTGGTTTGCTTCAAATGTGTTTCTCAGAGGTATCTCCTTGTTCTAGCATCATGAGAAATAGTAAAGTGTCATTCTGGACTCATTTCTCCACCACTTTTCTGATTTTATAGCTTTATATTGTATTCTATTTCTGCCAGAACAAATGTTATTTATAATGAGTTGCAAATGTTTGAGGAGACATTAGTGTATATGAGAATCAGCTGCAGGAACCTGAGTGAGAGCTCAGTGTGGGAAGATGTCCCTAAAGAATATGAAATATCTGGGAAGAAAAAAAAAATAATCTTTAGAGATCTAATACTGGCTATTCGCCCAACAGATTCCTTTGATTTGGCCAGACATTCTTAGTACATGAGTTTGTCAGTTCCTGTAAAACAATAAGATGTAGGATGATCAGAATCTCTTTCCCCATTTGTTTGAATTCTCACAAGAGATCCAAAGTTTGAAATCCTTACCATTCACAAAGTCAAGTCAAATGCATTATTAGGGGCATCTTCAGTTTTCATTACTTAGGAATGAAATTTGTACATCTTAAAATATAAATATTTGTAAATGTATATTGTGAACCCGTAGTTTAGATAAAGCTTGTCTATATATTTCATGTCACCTTAAAGCCTTAACAAGTATTTCAGTCATCACAGAATATCATGTTTAACAGCAGTTTTTAATACGGCCATAATAAAATGCACAACCCTAATGGTCATTACCTTGCAGTTCTAGATAGAGGGTATACATGCCTTTTTTAATATGTTGATGGAAGTATACTTAGTTTAGGTCATTTTAGTAGGTAATTTTGTTATTCAGTGATAAAATAAGGAGACGATACTCCGCTTCTATTGTTGTATTACTCACACATTGCTTAACGCAACCTGGGGAAATTAACTAGAAGAATTTCAGATGAATTTCACAGTAAATACTCTTTATGTATTTAATAGATCTGCTGAATAGTACTTATGAGAGATAATTTCAACCATCAACAGGAATATGCACTGAAAAATTGAGTGCAGATTACTGAGAGGAAGATTGGAAACTGATAGAAGAGCATGAGAAATTAGTACCAATAAATGTAACATAAATTACAGAGAACTCAGTTTGCTTTAGAACAGATTCCTTATTATGTCTGAAGAAAAACTTGGGATCTCAAACTCTGGGTGCTAATGTGAAAGCCCTGCTTTTCCCACATGACTCCTAGTGCGGTGCATATGTTCAGTCTATCAGTGAATCACAGCTTTTCGCTGAACCCTTTCTTTTGGGACATGCTATATTATCCAATACATTTTAAGTGGGATGGGGAAATGAACCATTTTAAACAAATTAGCTTCCTGAAGCACCTGCCTTCCTTATAGTTTTTCAAATCAAGACCTGGTCTGGAAAAAGCTCCAGGTTCAACATTTCATATATACAATTAAAATGCTTAATTGTGCAGAGCATTAGTCAGTGCTGATCTCCTGAGGAAATAGGAACTTTATGAATGATGCCTGCTTCCCACTGTGAGGAGCAAAATTACACAGTTTAAAGAATATATGTGTTAAGCACCTAAGGCTGTTTAGAGAAATCTGAGATCCCATAATACACCATTATGGTATTGTAAAAAAGAGTTTTGTGAAGCAAGGTATTTAGTTTGGAAGTTAAGAAGAAGAAATTGTGCAACAAAATTGGGTAAAATCATTTTTACTTTACTGGTAAGTAATTTACTAATTAAGAAGAGGAAAGTGATTATCTTGAGCTATGCTGATGGGATTTTTTTTTTTTTATTAAAAGGAACTAAAAGTCTAGCTGCCTTTTGGAGGGAAAAAGGGAAATGAGATTTGCAAGAGCACCATGTGCATCTCAAAAGCATGCTGATGAATCTTAGTCCGTGAGCAACTCTAACTCATGTGGAAGTGTGCTATCAAGTAAAATCCTGAGAACAAACCTGTGGTCTGCTAGGCATAGAACTATGGGCTCTGATTGGGATGCCAGCACTATGGCCTTGGGCAGCTGGTTTAAACATGCACCTATACATCACACTGCAGGTAAAGGGGCTCTGCCTGCTCTTGGGAGTGCAGCGGAGAGGCAGCCCCAGTCAAAAGCCAGGGAGATGCTCTCGCACAGCAAAGGTACATCCCTCCCACCCCCAGCACTCTCATCATGCACAGTCTGGGTGGCTCTGGTGTGTCTGGTGACAGAGGGACAGAGGAGCCCAAGAGCTTTACCCAGACCTGGCTGTCTCAGCTCCACTGCTCCCGGGAGCCAGCCTAGGAGCTGGGCACCTGCCTGGGAAATGTGCTGCAGGACATCGGCAGAAGAATCATGAATGCAACCACAAGGAGTGGAAGTTTCAGAACCAGGCTAGTCTTTGGCTTTGTTTTGGCTTTAGTTCATAGTCCTGCCAGCATGCAGTCCTGGTAGCATCCCTTGCATGCTGCAGGTCCGAGGTGCTTCCTTGACTCATCCTGGAGCAGGACACTGCTGACTGCAGTGCCAGTCGTGTTTTCAGTGACAGCGATGCATGTGCCTGCCACAAAGCCCTGGGACATGCCAAACCTCGCTGTTTGGAAACTTCAGTTGTTTTTCATGGAAGAGAGAAAGGTGTTTTTGTTTTTTTTTCATTGGTTTGTTTTGAATGTGTAAGTGACACTACTGGGAAAAAAGGTGGTGTCTCATGACAAAAGAAATCCCAAAAGCCATGTGCATCATCTAACTTCAAGCCTTCTCTAAATATTGTCCAGGTAACGTCTACATCAATAAGGATCAAGCAAGACAGATGTGCAAACACACTTACACCCTCTATAAATTCCTACTTTCATCTGCAAGTCAGGAAAAGTAAAAACAAACAAACAAGCAGACTAACAAAAACAATAAAAAACCTGCTGGAGTAAATACTGTCCATAAATATTTTATCAGTTTATTTTGTTTTTCTTGTGGAGTACAATTAGAAAGAGAAAGGGCAATAGAAGAAGGGAGAATGGAGAGGCAGGAAGTACCTGCAGATTTCAAAAGAAATACCAAGAACTTTTCCAGAAGGCATTTTTAAGCTGAAAGTGCCTTGGCAAATCTGTAACATGATTTTCCAAATGGTGCTCAAAATGTCATCCAATTTTAAATCTGTAATATTGCTTTAATCTCCAAAAAGGAAATAATAATGTTTTTCTTTATTATGGGTGATCCAATCTTGTGCTCCTTTCCAGGCTCAGCTCCTACCGATTTTAGTGATCTGGGCCCAATAATACACATTTGACTTATCAGTTTATTTACAGCTTAGATCTGCCATTGCCATTAGGTATCTAGGATACATATTTTGCACACATACGGCACATACAGAAGACATACTTGCAGACACACTTTCATCGAATATGATAATGTAAGAATCACTACCCTACCTAAAGAAACGCGTTTGAATTGCATACGTCTAGAGCTACCCTCCAAATACCAGATAAATACCTTCCCAAAATAGCATCACTCAGTTTTCACAGCAGGTGTCATTCATCAGGTACGAGGCTGCATCTAAACGTGTTAGCAATAATAATTCAGCATGGTGTGCAACTCCGGCTCATTACCAGCAGCCCCGGGCGCTGAAGGCTAGCGAAGTCACTGCAGCAGCACCGAAATATTTAATCCCATAACAAACATATAGTCCTTTGACAGGAATATTATACAAATATTGATCCCGTAAGTCAAAAAGACTCTGAAGAACCTGGCTTTTCTCCTTCAGCCACCTGTGGGCCACCCGCTGCCCTTCAGCCTGTCCTGGGAGCAGGTGGTGGCACAGGAAGGGGACCACGGGCAAGGGCAGCCACGATGGCACGGGCAGTACCCCACAAACAGCCTGTCAAGGGCAAGCCCTGTTACGGCACGTTCATCGCATCGAGCAGTCAGATGAGAAATGCCACCACACAATGGCTAATTAGGAGTCTGCAGGGAACCTCATTGCGTGTTTCTGCGTAATTCGTAATATTCACACCAGGCCTGACAGAAAACCGCTGAGGTGACGGGACCGTTCCCAGCCACTCCCGAAGGGCTGAATGCACCAGGACACCAGTGATGAAGGGCCAGTTTGCACAGATGGTGACAGGGCTCTCTCCAGGCCCCACCAGGCACCAGAGACTGCTGGCCTTAACTAAACGCCATGTCATGCTTGGCTCAGCCCCGCAGTAATTGCTTGGTCTTAACACGTGTTCTCTCTCCTAGGCCGGGCAGCACAGGGCCTGGTGCCCTTCTGCCAGTGGTGCCCTGTGCATCTCGTCCTCACGTGCCTCCCTTCTCCATGTCCTCCTTTGGTCCTCCTCCCTTCCTGCTCTTCGGTCCCTTCTGGAGCTTTCAGTGTGGTGAATTTCTTTAGTAGCGTGGCAGTGATAAATAATCGCTTTCCCAATTATTACTGATTACTACCACTACAGAAACACTTCCAAGACTTGTTTACACCCCATGTGCACAGAGCACAGAGCAGGAGCCAGTGTCCACTTTCCAAGGCCTTACCACCCAGAGGTCTGCCAGCTTTGTTTTCAGACCTCAGTTCTCTGGGAAGAGACTCTTTATCAGGGAGGGCAGTGACAGGACAGGGAATGATGGCTACAAAATAAAGAGGGTAGAATTAGGTTAGGTATCAGGAAGAAATACTTCTCTCAGAGGGTGGTGAGGCCCTGGAACAGGTTGCCCAGAGAAGCTGTGGATGCCCCATCCCTGGAAGTGTTCAAGGCCGGGTTGGATGGGGTTTTGGGCAACCTGGTCTGGTGGGAGGTGTCCCTGCCCATGGCAGGGGGTTGGAACCAGCTGGTCTTTAAGGTCCCTTTCAACCCAAACCATTCTGTGATTCTACAGAAACACAAGACAACCTGAGGTCTCCCTCTCCTTATCTCTTCCCTGAAGAAAGGACCTAGGCCTGTGGGGATCAGATTTCCTCCCAGCAGCCTACAGACATAGACCAGAGTCTGGAAGAGACATTGGAAATGAGCAAGCTGATGGGCCTGAAGTGGCTTGGTCCCCACAGGAGGGCACAGGGCATGACAGGTGCTGGTGTACACACACCATAGTATTCAAAGAGCAATAGAGCCAAAGGATGTCTGTGGGGTGCCAACACCACGGGAGGGGAGGTATCAGGATCTGGCCTCACTGGCTGGGAAGCATGGAGGGGATGGCCAAGGCTGGTGGAGAGGGGTGCTCTCACAGGGTAGGAGGCCAGCCCAGTGAAGCCCGTGACTTTGTTCGCACTGGCAGACCTAGAGAAGAAAATTTCCCTGCAAGCCATGAAAGTTTTTATCCTCCCCTGGGGTCTCAGGCAATACAGTGAAGATCCCACCATCTCTCCCAGTTTTTCTTTCTTTGGGGTCTCCTGGAAAGAGAGATTTATTCCCCAACAGTCCCCAGGGAGTCAGAAATAGAGTCTTCAGGCTTTGATCATCCCCTTGAGTGAAAGAAGAAAAAAAAAAAAAAAGTAGAGAAATGGGCAGAAGAGTGTATGCAATGCTGAAGAGACAAAAGAAGGGTGAAAAGAGGGGTAGGAGAGGCTCGGGTGAGGAGAGAACAAGGAGAGGTGAGGAGTGGAAGGGATGGAAAGCAGAGAACAAAGGGGAGAAGCTCTGAGCATTTGAAAGAGCAGGTAAATGAGGGAACGAGCGCAGATAGGCACGGGAAGAGGAGCAGTGCCTTAAGAGATACATTTAACAAAGGGAAGAAAAGGGAAGTCTTAGCAATGTTTTAAATAGGGAAGAAATGGGGAACAAGCAGCTAAAGAAAGACATAATCAGAAAGAGGAGACTTCCTTGCAGAGAAAGAGAGATGAGAGCAGACTGACTCAAAAGGGAGAAAAGTCCTGGATTCTGAAGAAATACGTTAAATACATTACAAGCTTGACATACAAAAGAAGAGGCATAAACTATATAGAGAGAAAGAAAATGAAGTAGAAAAAGGAAGCAGGTGGAACAAAGGGAAACAGGGCAAGTAATGTAGTTTTAAAATATTATTAAAAGTAAAAGTTGGATTAAAAAAATTCTTATTGCCAAGCTCATTTCTCCCTTTAGAACTCTACGGTATGAAACAAAACATATGTATAGTCTGGCATTACTGTTAATATCCCTTCCTTCAAATCCGCTTTTAATGGGTACAGATAATAAAACTGGTAACCATTTAAGAGCAAATGCCATTACAAATGATGACCTGTAATCCACTATAAACTCTTATCCTCTGCTTACACAAACAGACCTGGGTGCTTGAAATGAAAAGAGACTTGTATTTTCTTTCTTTCCATGCAGAGATCCTCAATCTTCTGGCCAAATTTCAATTGCCAAAGTACAAATGGCTAAAACACTGAGCTGCAAAGTCTACCTAAAAAGAAAATAGTTTTCCTTGATCTTCACTATTTGTGATGCAGAATTGTATTCTGTTTACTACCTCAGAGTGGCATGTGGAAGATTACTGAACAATTTGGCAGAGGGTAAGTTCTTTTTCAAGTGGTAAGGTGGCCCAAAAGATCTGCTTGCTGGCAGCACAGCCTCTTGCAAGCTCCCTGGAAGGCTCCTTGCTCCTTCCTGCCATGCACAGCACAGGAGGCTGTACAGTGTGTTGTGCCGAGGAAGGAATAAGCCAAACGCTTCAACATATCTAATGCTGTCTTACCAGGCAGGCACTTGAGCACTGCAGGGGCAGAGGGTGTGACCCTCAGCTCTTCAAACTCATGCTCATGCAAAACTCTGAGGCTTTTAACCAGTATTACTCCTCACAGGCTCACCCAACTGCTACAGCTCCTTATGCAGTAACTGAATGTACGATCACATTGCTTGGCAACATTGTCCTTCCAGAATCAACACTTTTACAGCCGCCCCAGCCCCTTTCCTTCTCCCTTTTCCCCATTTTTAACAATCACTTGCAGCCCGCTTCCCCCTTTCTCATCAGAACAACAGGCATGCGACCTCTCTGCCCTCACTGCGTGTGCTGCAGAGACGGCCCCAATTAGAAGTCTAATTTTAATGTTGTTTTAACCATCACTGCATTTGTGAGATGATGGCAAGAGACTGTAACGAGGATGGACAAAAGACATACAAACCCACAGGAAAAACTAATGATGAATCATTGTTTGAAAGGTGAGTCATGCCTGAGTGCATGCATATGTCAAGCATGAGACTGGCATAGCTTCACTTGATTAACCCAAATCTGCTTGAAGTCTCCTCTTGCAGCTATGCTTTTAAGGGAACAGTAACACACCACAATTATTTGTACAGTGATTTCCTTCCCTGCCTGTTTCTATGAACATTTTGTTGGGCTCCAGCATAGAGGGAATGGCTGTAAGAGACATCCAGTCTTGCCTCTAGTCCCGGGATGGGGTTAGCTCCACCTTAGGTAGACCCTGCAGCTCAGTGTTTTAACCATTTAACAAACCTTAACAGAGGTTTGTATAGTCTGCTCTTAATATTTTCTGGAGAGGGGGATTCACAGCATCCCCATGCAGAGCACACCAATCTGACACTGTAGATCCAGGCCTCTCACAACCATCACTGGATTAACAATGAGAGCTGGCACCCTCATTTATCAGGGGCAATTTCACGACCATGAATGAATGTGTTGTTTCACTGGCCATGTGCTCTCCCCGGGTCCCCTGACCAGCTCCAGGGGGCTGCACAGTGAGTGGGGTTTGCTTTTGCACAGGGGTCCCTGCCAGCCACCTACACGCTGGTGCTGCTGCCAGGGATGGGGCAGGGATGTACGGCCCCACAGGCAGCATCTCCAGCTTGGGTCAGCATGGAGCGATGGAGCGGCTGAGCCCCAGGTGGTGACCTCTCATCCACCATCTCCTGGGTGGTGACCTCTCATCCAGCATCTCCTGACAAGCACTTTCAGCTCACACGAGGCAGCAGTGATGCAGATCGAGGTGGTGGTGGGACTGCAGCCAGGCTGCCTGCTCTGCCTGGAGGTGAGATGTCCCCTTCAGGTATGGGTCTGCTCCATGGTGCGTGGTGAGGCTGATCTGCTGCCAGCAGCACTGGTGCTAGCGGGGATACCTTCCCCATCGGAGGTGGGCTGAGTGCCCTGCTGTCCCCATCCATTTGCAGGGCACTGCAGCCCATCAGCACTGGTGCGTCTACATCTGCACTGCTCTCCAGTCCCACCTCACTGCCAGCATTGTCAAAGCTCTGCGGGCATTATTCGTGAGTGCTACCAAAAAAAAACACCACACCAAAAGATGCCCTATTATACTCGTTTCTATGTATTTTCTGGGTAGTAGGAGGGAAGATCAGCTTCATGACAGCAGAAAGTGTGTAGCATCCTTCCATGGTAGGCATAGAGAGTTTTATGCCAAATAAAATTTATTCATTTATTGCACTGAAAGGCACTCGCATATTACTAGCTGTCCTTTTTTTTTTTTTTTTTTTCTTTTTTTTCTTTCCTGCCCTGATACAGAAGGATTGGGGTTTTGTATGCTGGTGCAGGTGATGTAAATCATTCAAAATGGGATCTAATGCTGGTAAATGCACCAAAATGTGCTAGGCAGCCAGGTGGTCTGCAGAAGCTGAGCTCAGATCCCCCGATTCCTAGTCAAGTGCTGAGCTGCACGAACACAGAGATAATGCTGTGTAACTCTTGCAAGCATTTAGCCATTGGCGAACAGCTGCCTAGCAATCTCTTTATGAGATTTATTTCTCTCTTATGGTTTTGTCAAGGAAACAGTAGCTGTTGATAACATTCAGAAGCACAGAGGTGCTATTTAATACTCGGGACAGTGAGCAAGCCAAAAATCCTCTGTGAAAAATAAGCTTGTGTGATCGTTTGACTTTTTTGTCATTTTACAAATCATATGTGCCCAGGGTTTTTCATTCAGGGAATGTTTATTTGTAAATAACATCAGGCTTTAGGAAAACTTTGTGCTTTATTTTATGCAAACAATTCTATTTTAACTGGTATTTCACATGGCATTCAGACCGTGGGTTGCAGCAACATCACTCATCTTCCTGCAGGCAAAACTCTGCCTTGTTTTGACAGTTGTTCCTGATGCTTTTTCCTTTTGCGAAGGAGACATACCCAAGATAAGAGCTGGGACAGCCGTGGGGGACTAAAAACTAGAATGCACGTAGCAGGCCCCAACATGATGCGAATTTATGCTTTTCTTCCTTCCGAGCAGCGCAGGATCATCTCCCTGCAAAGGGACGAGCTGGGCAGCCAGTGCCAAGGTCTCTCTACCATCTAAACACCTCTCTTTTTCTCCAAATGCAAGCGCTGCCTGCATCCCTGCGCCCGCAGGAAAACCACTCCTGACAGCTGAGCACCGTGAGCGCGGTGTTTGCTGATTCCTTTCGGAGGGGAGAAAGGGCAGGCTGGGAAAATAACACCAGAGAATTTATTCCAGAATATCAGAGGCAGCTCCATCCCCCTCACCTGTGCAATTCCGGCAGCTGAACCCTGCGAGTGGCTGCTACGAGGCAGAAAACCGTGCTGAATCTGTGCTGCAGCATACACCATTTCGCCTTAATTTTGGCTCACCTCCCCAGAACCCCCCCAGGAAAGCGTTCCCCCAGGCTCCGCAGGCAGCGTGCGGCTGAGCGCCATGTTAAATTAGCTCTTTCTTTCCACGCAGCACGGCGGTATTGGCAGAAAGGAGGAAACGCAAAAGCAAATCAAATGAGCGGAGGCAGGTTTTGAGCTGCAAACTTACCCTCTGCATTGTGGCAGTCCTATAAGAGCTGGGTGCTACCCCTAGGGGGAATGATGGGATTTGGCACCACTGTGCTCCATTTATTCTCAATTAGAAGAAAAAATCCCTGCTATGGCCAATTTATATATTAGTGCTAGCACTGAGCTTATGAATTAGGAACCTGCATTTTGTTTGTTTTCCGTGATTGCTGCTTCCCCCCATGAATGTTTCTCTGCTGCTTGTATTTCCCTGTGTAGCGATCCTGTGGCATTTGGGAACCTCCACATACACGTGTGCATGTGTGGTGCAGGCCAGCTGACCAAATCCAGCTTCTGCTCGAGTTTATAGCAAGCGTTTCACTCCAGCACAAATAACCCAGATTTAAGAGCAAGAGCTAGGCACCGCAGTGCCTCAAATGCACTCTTTTTCCTCCTGAAAGCCTTTGAGTCGCAAGCGAAGAGTGATCTTTGGGCGCATCCCGAGGACACACATCTGCGTGATCAAACAGCCCCAAATCTGACAGAACGGTGTCAGTTCAGCCAAGGGGACAGCCGCGCTCGGTGAGCTGACAGCAGCAAAAGGAAGGGGTCGTGGCAGGTCACCGCTCTCATGCAGCTCGAATCCCGATGCGTTCCCTCCGAATTCCCCTGTTCCTGGGCGAACCTCCCGAAATGTGCACGGCTGGAGGCACGCAGACCCGCCTGGCCTCCGGAGTGACGGCAGGGAGGAGGAAGGCGGAATTACCCTGGCGATGCCGGCCGTGCTTCCCAGCCGCTGCAGTCCTCAGCTGACCCCGGCAGGCAGGGACTGCGGGAGTTGCGTGGGATTACGGATCCCCGCTGCTCTTAATCCGGGGGCAGCCGGCGTTCACCGGCCCCCTCCGCAACCTCCACACCAGGGACTGCCCGCATTCATGGTTTCATTGCGCCGGGTGCTTGTTTATACACTCCTCTCCAGTTCTGTTTGTCTTTCCTTTATCCCTGAAAATCCTCTCCTTCCTTAGAGAGTCCTTCCTCCATCCTTTGGTACAAACTGGGACATGGCAAAAAGCCCTCGCCCAGCCAGCCTGCCCAGACACCAGGCTGGTGTCCGGTGGTGGAGCGACTGTCAGCAGCAGCACAAGCGTGCTGTGCTGGCATGAATTGCCTGGTGGTGGCTGGGACCTCATCACTTTTCCTTTTTGAGTCTGTCTGAGAATTCACACCCCTTGTGCAGAATGCATCCTTGCTTCGTTTTGGAGAAAGAGGCTGCATTTCTCCTTGCTAGCCCCGGTATCTTTGTCTTCTATATTTAGCCTTCTAGGAAAAAAGTATTTATACCATCTACATCACTTCTCTCCCGATAGCTTGTTTTTCTGCTCATAGTTATTATATGTACAAACACACCTGGCTGGCTGGATCGCCTACATCTCCCACCACTGTCACTTCTCCCGCTGGGAGCCCCCCAGCACTGCTGCCGTGCATGCCCAGAGCTGTCCCGTGAGAGCAAGGTGGCACCAGGAGGAGGCCCCTCACCTGGGCCTGTCCCCAAGAAGCCTTGGTCAAGTCAACCATGCATGGGGGGTAGCAGCAGAAGGGTAAAAAGCAGTGGCAAAACTCACATCGGCTTTGAAGAGAGAGAACATTTCCTTCGATGTACTCTACTGCTCAAATCTATTTATGGTTTTGTTGTTGCTGTTGTTGGGTTTTGTGTTCTTGTTTCATTTTCTATTTTTTCTTATACTAGAAGAATTACCTGTCTTTCAGGTGTGTTACATGTGCGGCCTCAGGAAAAAAAATAAAATATGTTGGTTTGTTTGTTTTTATTCTTAAATATTTCCCATTGTTTCCCTCTCAGATTCCTACCACAGAATATATGGTGTAACAAGACTAAACAGATCTTCCTGGAAGGGCACTATTTTGGCTCCTTCGCGTACATCTAAGTCACTCTAACCCTTAAGAGCTGATCAAAACCTGCGTGCAACAAGAGAGCTTGCATTGCTAAAAACACAACCTGAGAAGACACTAAGAATAACAGAGTCAACGGGGTCCTTCCCAGGGAGAATATGGGCCAGGATAGCAAGCAGCGCAGACGTCGGACCATGAGGACGTGAAGTGCCTGGCCAGTGATCAAAGGATCTCGTGTATCCCACAAGAACTGTCCACAGTTTCACAGATTTGGGGGTTAAATTACTTGACATCAGGAACAGAAACTCCTACGCGCTACCCTCACAGCACAGCAATAAAACTGCTATTCCAACACTTTCTGTTAAATAAAATCAGAGCCTGCTTTGCTTAATGCACTGGATATTTAAAACTTATTATTCTTGATCTGCATTTGTGTGCTACAGGAGAAGTAGCCAACTCCAGATGACAGGACAGATGGAGTTTTACGGTGCATAAAAAAATGGGTTCTCGATAATAAGTCATATGTTACACTTGCACGTTCTTCTACACAATTAAGATATTTCCTTTAACAATTAGCAAAAAAATGGAAGAGAATTGGCACCGCAGTGTTTTGACTGAGCTGTAATAAAACTGCAGAGCTGAGGCGGAGGAACTTGCATATTCTTCCCACAGGACTCTACCCAGAAAAAAAGATTTCAGGAAGCACTGTGAACTCATTGAGATATGCTACAGCAGAAAATGCTCCTCTTTCTGGGTCGGAAATAACTCTTTCGATAAGGAAAGCCCGGTGCTTGTGGCTGCTCTCTCTCTGCACAACGGGCTGCCCAGAGTCAGAGAAACCTCTCCAAGGAGCTGCCATGGGAAAAGAGAGCAGGAGTGCTCAGTGACTTGCATTCCCTCCCTCTCCACCTCCTTTTAGCAGCCAACATTGGATGTAACCTTTGGCTCCCAGCCTTCCAGCAGCCCCCAAATCTATAAATGGTGCTGGATAGGAGAGAAGAGATAACAGGTCCTAAGGAGGCAGGAATCATCCACGTCAGGTGCCTGCAGCCTCGGATCTAGATAGCAGCTACAGCTGTTTACAAAGATTGCCTAAAGGACTCTGGAAAACACATTGAAGGCAGGTTTGCAACCTCATCCGATGTAGGTCTGGCAGGCACCATGCTACGCCACAAGCCAAACCACGCTTGTTATGCAAACCTGCCCCTTCTCTTCTCAAGGAGGTTGTTTGTTTCCTCCGTGATCACCAGGACCTGCAGAGTCCATCTCTGCTTGCAAAGAAAAGGAAGAAGAAAAAAACAAAATAAATACAGGCAGAAAGGTCTACTAAAATGGTTTTCGTCTCCTTACTAACTCCAGTGATCATCCAGAAAGGAAAGTTGTCACACAGTTGTTTGACTGCCTACTTTTGGGTGGCAGAATTTTACTCAATCACTGCGTTATCTGGAGCACGACATTGCAGCCACTGAAGCCAGTGGACGCTGTATTATTAACTGAAGGAGTAGCTGGGCCAGACCCTGGACCTGAAATCATGCCACTGGAATCCTACCACCCTGGCTGATGTGCAGGAGGGCAGCAGCGATCAAGCATTTTGGTGAAGTGCTGCACAACCTACTTGCCCCTGCCCACTGCCGCAGAATTAGCAGGAATGGTGCCTGCCATCAGGTCACATCAACGTGCAGCACAGCAATAGAAACGCACCTCTTCTCCTCCACCCCTTCCTCCCTGAGTCTCTGCCGAAGCTGTCCTTCGCTCAGCGCCATCCTCTTCCTCCCAAGTTTTTGCAGGAGCAGATGTGGCAGCCCCAGGCCAGCGCGGTGGAGCCTGTGCCGTGTGTGCTGGCACACCCTCCGGTCCCTGAGTAGCGCTCGCTGCATCTCTAAATCCCAGTGGGTGATGTGTGTAGCTCAGCATGAGTATTTCTGATTGCCCAGAGATAAATCTTCCATCTCCCATGGCAAAATAAGGCTCAGCCTCATGACGGCCACGGGAGCAGAAAACGTTTCCTGGTGATTGTTCCCATAACGTGGCTCAGAGCTCAGCCGAGCACCGTGCTCACCGCTGGGCTGTTGGGATGGGAGCAGTCAAGCAAGGGAAGTCAAGGCCTTGGGCTTCCCAGAGGAGACCCTCAGCAGTGGGAAGGTCTGAGCCTTCTGCTCTTCCCAATGAGCCCACAACTAAGCAGCACTGGAGCACTATGATTTTCTGAGTGTTTCCGCTGGTATTTAAGGTTTAATTGTTCTCTGTATTACAGGAGGTTTGGTCATTTCCTCCCTATTATTCTTGCATAAAGTAACAGATACCGAGTGTCATTAGGCTCATCCCCGTATCAGTGGGTGGGGAATGACCCCCACAAAGGCATCCACCAGTCTGAGTTGTAAAGGAGACAGAAAACTATGAAGTAGACTGCTGGGGAGGAAAGCCAGGGAGCCACAGACAGAAACCTGCTCTTGGAGCTCGCAGGGTCCCTTTCCCAAGACGCCCCAATGTGCAATGGCTCAGTCCTTCTCTTTTGGCACGAACCATGTAACACAACTTAACCCTAAGGACAACATTAATAAATTGTGCTCAATTCAATTGAGCATTGTAGGCAGCTCCTACAATGCACTCTTCTATGGGGCCGAATACCGAATTTGAGGTAACCAGCCCTGTCTCACATCATCTCAGCAGGTTGCAGTGGGAAAGTGTGAAAGCTTTGGGGGAAGAAACAAAACACACGAAGAAACAACTATAATTTTTCTTCAATATTTCCTTTAAATTTTGCTGAAAGAATCCTCTCTCTGGGGTCTTCTCACTTAAAAAATACGGTCTTTTTTTCTTATGAACTGGTGTTTTAATTGTGATAATTTTGAGGTAAGGGCAAAGATCCTTTTCAGCTGCTATGGGTTATCAGGGGCAGTTTATTTGTGCATTCCACCTTATCGAGCACTTTTATGAGTAATTCTATTGAATGTTTGGCTTCCTGTGACCTTGACCGACTGCCTTATCTAACTGAATCATGCCCAGACTTCCTGTAGTCTCTGGATATGTCTATTTTGGTGCTAAAATGCAAGTGACTATATTTACTTGTAGAAATTGTTGGACATGAATACTGTTATGTGGACATTAGAAGCTAAGACACAGGGAAGACCTGTTGGTTTCTTTTATTATTATCCAGCTTTTTAAACAGCTCCAAATACCCTGTCCAGCTGTGAGCATTTTTAGTTCACTTTTTCAGTATCATTATGGGATTGTCATTTATTTTCATCTATTTCGTGCAACACCTTAGGAAGAATGAAAACTAAAGATGGATCCTGAGCTTAATGAATCCTCCCATAGGGAACATTTGAAATCTGCACATAATTGCTTGTTCATATGTAAAAAAGACCGAGGATCATGCTGATGGTAACATGAACCTCACAAGAAAGGATAAGCAACCACATAATAGATCACTATGGAAAGACCTACCATAGGGAAACTCTCTTCCAGGGCCTGGGTGTTTATCTTATGTGCTAAACTTTGAGGGTGTCTGTTCCTCCTATAGTTTATCTCTTTCCATTGCTGACATTTTCATTGTCTCTATGTGCTTTAAATCCCCTTTGAGACGTGTGTGTTTGTATTTTCTGCTTTTTTTACACTGTGCTAGGTTCCCAGTACCTGTGGCAGTCCCTGGTAAAGGGCTCCTCGAGTTCATTATGAATTGTGCGACCAGGAGCCTGCCCCTTTTGCCTATTTGCCCAAACACCTCTGCTCCAACAGCAGCACCTCTGCAAGTGCATCTCCATGGCAGCACCTCTGCAAGTTTATGACAAAGTCACGGGTCGGCTGAATGCTAACAGTGTCCTGTGGCTTGCAAACAAGTTCTTAGGTAGTCATAAACCAACACGCAGATAACCCCGGTAGGGAGATTAAATGAAACCTGAATTATAATTTGATCCAAAGTCCTTTTTCCAGAAGTGAACCACAGGTTTTGAAGCAGGAAGAAGCTGTCTTATTCCAGAGGTGTTTCTAGCTTTTGGCAAGCTCTGAGGGGAAATGGCGTGCCCTTATACTAGAGCTGTCCCTCACAGATAGTTGCCAGGGATGCCTGCCCCTCCATATCTGAACTCAGCTGTCCTTTGACCGTGCCTTGAAGGGAAAACAATTCTGGCACACCCTAGAGAGCACATCAGCTGATCTTGTGATCTCCTGATATCCTCTTGAAGAGCCACTTTTCCCAGAAACCATGACTTTAAAGGAGACCAATGATCTCTGTTCTGATGGGAACACGGTGGCTGATTTCCTCCAGTTGCACTGTTGCTACTATAGATGTCCTCCTGAAAAATTTAAAAAGTTCCTGGAGAGTTTTCCTAGCTCCTGTTGTCTAATTGCTGGAGAAGCGAGGTTTGGTTGTTTTGGCGATTGGAGCCTCAGAAGGCAGTGACCTAATGAGAACAGCTTGGCACCACAGGAACCATGCTTCTCCCATTTAGCGGGCAGACTGGTGAGAAATGAGTGACCTGCATCCAATGGATCTTTTCCGCTATTTCATACTGAATGAGTAGATCCTTTAACTAGCCAGTTGCAGGTTTGGAAATCTTTTTTTTTTTTTTTTTTTTTTTGGAAAGGGGCATAAAGCATCTTGTCTAATGAATCACATCTCTTAGTTTATAGCCTCTGCCTTGCGGCCAACCAGTATGGCACTGAAGTAGATATACCACCCCATAAATAAAGCTGCACTGGATGAAAAAGGAATAAAGATGCATGAGCTTTGCTGTAGTACTGAGGGGAATAGCAACAGGGCAGTAAAAAGACAAGATATTAATTTACCTTGTACTTCCTTGACACTGATATGCATACACGTATACACACCGGAAAATCATCTCTGTGACCTCTGCTTTACAATGATAATATGGCAGTAATTGACTTTTCACTGTTGTATAGCCATGAGAACAGAAATAGACATACTTTTAGAAGCAAGGTTATCATCAGTTACAGCTCCATGAGAAATTCTTCCAGGTATTTTCTACCTTAATTCAGCTCTGGAGCCTAATTCTCTTTGTAATTAGCAATTACAGTGCATATTGAAAAAGCACATAGAGGAGGCAAATTGATGTGAAATTAATGTGTATCATTCGCACCAAGTTCCTTGAAACCCACTATTTCTGTTTTCCTTTTTCATAAAATGGACAAGCGAGTCTACTTTAAAGAAAATTACTCCTTGGCAACAGTGACCTGAGAGGCCTGCAAGTCTGCATAGCAAGCAGGCTCAAAAACTTGATTATTTGTTATAAGAACAGGTTTGAAACATTTAATCCATAGAGCACGTTATGATTTCAGCTGAGAAATTTCATCTTCAATATTCCTGAGGACTGAACTAAAGTGAGAGGCGGGCAACTGCAAGTCACTCATTAGTATCCACACTGTGGTTTAATCCTTGTTAGAGGAGAATAACAAATGTAGAAGGGTTCATTTTTACCCTCACATGGGAAATGTGATTCAAGAGTGTATTTTTCAGTCTGCTCAGAAGCATGCAAAAATAATGTTCATTAATGTTAGGGAAGATACAGATGCTGCATGAGAAAAGGATATAGCGATGATCATTGATTCTGGCAGAAGACTTCAGGAGCTCTCTTTGAAGTCTGACAACAGGAATCTGTGCCCAGATTTATGCCAGGCTTTAATCTGTGACAATTAAATTAGGGGATAATGAAGGAAGATGGTGCTATCTTTACTCTCGGTTGAATTAATGATTTTTGAGTTGTGAGGGATGCTTACCTCTCCGGCTGGCAGTCACAGAACTTCTGTTCCATCAAACTGTGATTGTAAGCTTGGATTTAAAGCCCTGAAACTGCTTATAATTCCTTCCTGTGGCCCCAATGTTATTTCTAGGGACCGACAAGCATACTTTGTTAATGCTCCTGGGACACGTATTAACATAGCTAATCCAAGGATGCATGGAAGGGATGCGAACGCCTGTTATCCCTGAACGAGGACCTTGCTCACCGGGCGGTGCAGGCAGACACAGAGGGGGATGCATCTTATGGCAGGGAGGGTGCTGGTGACGGGATGCGGGCAGTGCAATTTCACCTCTCTCCATCCCTCCCCACGCCGCCTTGCTGCTCCTTCCTCCGCCACATCGCCACACGCTGAGCTTTGCTCCCACCTTCAGCCACCCGTGGTCGGTGCCCAAGCATCTACCACACGCCTGCATTGCTCCCGTGGCTGGACCAGGCTCATGTGACCTGTTACAAAACCATGTTATCGTCTGGCTTAAAAACGACATAGTTTACAAATGCCTCGGAGCAGCTCAAAATTTTCCTTCTGGAGAGCTCTTCAAATAAGATTTACAGTGCTCGTGTTTAAAAATCGTGCAGTTTAATAAAAAGAGACGACTGTTTTCTTCGGATGCAGCTGGATAACGTATTGCCAGAGGTACAAAAATAATAGTGATTTGGAGATTATTAATATTTGTCCTCAATTTTTTTACTTGGAACATTTTGTCATGTCCCAAGGCCTTTCCTGTGGCCCTCAGGTGATATTTATTTATCATTAGAGTCAGTGTTTAGAATGTGTGCTATGACAATTAATATTTATACCCGTGGCACAGAAAAAAAAATACTATGTTATTCCTTGATTGAGCAAGCGATCTCCATCTAACATGGACCACGATCCTTGAAATTCCTGAGGAGGAGGTGAATTTGCCAGCAGTCAGGTATTTTGTTTCCAAAAAGTCTGTTTTACTTCAGCTACTAGGAAAAATACGCTTATTTTTCATAAATTCTTCTAACTATGGAAGAAACCCAAGGCGTTTCTCCCTGAATATAGAATGACAAGATACATAAACATGGAAAAAGAGAGAGAGTTGCGTTACCTCAAGATGAATTGCTACCGGGGCAGGGAGACACACACCACCGTGGCTTTTTAAGCTCCAAATTTGGAAATGAACTAAATCTTATTAAGCGTCCAACATATTTTATACGGTTCCCTCCAGCCGTGCCCTGTCTAGGCAGGATACGTCTGCTGTAGCTCAGGCATCTGAATGTCAAACATCTAAGTTTGACTTAGTCACCCAGGCTCCCTTTATAGTCAAAGGAAGGGGCCGACACCTGCAGAGGGCAGTTCAGCTCATCCCCACGTCCGTGTTTAATGCAAGGTCAGAGCTGCTGCCCTGGGGGAGTGCCCAGCTCTCGCCACTGACTATAAAGAAAGTCCCCCAGGGGCTCCATCTTAGATCTCTCCAACACCCCAAGTTCGGTGTGATTAGTCCGTGCTCAAACAGAAATATCTTCATAACGCTGCTGGCGGCAGAATACTCATGTCCACTTACAGAGTAGATTTCAGCCTGGTTCCCATTTAAAAAAAAAAATAATAATAATAAAAAGATAAGACGTGTGATGTGCACGAGATATATAGGAGTGATTTCTCTATTCTATGATATTTGCTTGGGTCTCTCTGAGACTTTAAAGGCACTAATGGGTGCAAAACTTCTTGAGATCTGATTAGTTTCAGCAATGCAAAGCCTTTATGGGGATGCTGCAGATTTGCTTTGAGAAGAAAGCAAGGAAAAAGTGCTCTGCTCTCTGTGTTACTTAGTCAAGGCTATCTGGCAAGGTAGCCTGCCTGCCTTTTAATTTGCAATCCAGCTCCAACAAGAAACTGAGACAAAAAGGAGACAGGGAGTTAGCCTGAAAAGCAGTTGTCATGGTGTAGGCAGGCATTTCAAGCACACACACTGGAGCCACATAACAGTTTTGAATTTGCTGGGATTCACATTGCAGCTGAAGTTGTATGTGGTATGTCACAGTTCTGCTGCTGCTGCTGTTTGCCTTGTGCCCCAACAGAAAATGAGAACTATTGTCTTTGGTAACATGAAAGATAAACGTTCACATCTTTCTTCCACCTAATTTAATGGAACTATTCAATTATTTAACAAGTTATTCTATTTTCACACCTACTGCCTTTTTCTGCTTTGGATTCACCTACCAGCCTTTGTGTTTTTGGCTGTCTCTCGGCTGTTTGATAGCACGAGACAGCCACCTGAACCCCACCTTGAGAAAAGCCTTTGCTGCTCTCTTCTGCGTGGAGAGACTTTGTATTTTCTTGTCACCCTTCCCAAGCCCTGCCAGAGCCTAGTGAGAAAATCAAACTCTGCATTGCTCAAAAGTCATCCCAGACTAACAGAGAGAAATTTGTCAGCATCCCAACAAGACGAACTACTGTTCGTGTCTGGTTTCAGTCAAGAGCCTGCAGATTGCTGTATGCAGCTATCCTGTTGAGGTGTTTGTGTCGTGTGCTCCTGCTACACAAACAGCGTGCCACAGGATATAATGGCCAGAGAAATGCCAAGCAGCCACCCAGGGAAGGAGACTCTGCTGACACAACATTGCTCACTAGCCAGTTAAATGCAAGGGATGATTCTCAGCTAACAGAGAGGCATTTCCATATCTAAGACAGGAGAATCTGTTATTTAACTTATGAGGTGGCCAGAATGCAGCCTGCTAGAGGAAGGAATAATGTCAGCTTCAGGATGAAAGATTAAACCTGCCTGGACCCTGGAAGATCTCAAAATGAAGTCTGAACACACAAGCTAATGTGACTGTGAACAAGAAGTGACCTGATGGTGAAGGAAAGGTGAATTGAGGTGAAGGGAGGCTCTTGGAGAGCGACTTTTTACACAGGCAGATAGTGATAGGATAAGGGGGAATGGTTTTAAACTATAAGATGTTAGGAAGAAATTCTTCACTCAGAGGGTGGTGAGGCCCTGGCACAGGCTGCCCAGAGAAGCTGTGGATGCCCCATCCCTGGAGGTGTTCAAGGCCAGGCTGGATGGGGCTCTGGGCAACCTGGTCTGGTGGGAGGTGTCCCTGCCCATGGTGGGGGTGTTGGAACTTTGGGTGGGATTTAAGGGCCCTTCCAACCCAAGCCATTCTGTGGTGTCCCCCAGGCAAGGTCCCTCGGAGGCCTCCCAGCAGAGGCACCCAACAGCGACACGCACAGCATCTGGAGCCCCAGCCAAACTTGCTGGGTCTGCTGGCCGAGGGGCATCCTCCCAGTACAGATGCACACCTTCCTCTTTCATTTCCTTGGCTGCCTCTTCTATATGCACCTGTAACGGTGTTGCCTGCTCCGGATGTTATGAATAAACGACAGTATTTGCCTTTTAGCTTAACCTGGGTTGAGCAAAGTGTGATTTCAGGTAACCCGATAACAACAAGTCATTCTTTCCCCAAGGATGTGGTGAATCTGTGAATGAGGACCTGGTTTGGATGACAGGTCACTTCTGATATCTTTTTCTCTGCCATCTCAAATGATGAGTGTCCGTGCGGGGTAAAGGTTCAAACTGCGGCGCTGAACCATGTTGTAATCAATATGACGTCCCAGGGTGGAATTTCAGTCTTCCTCTTTGACTTTTTTATAAACTTAGAAAATTAAAAACACATACCTACACACACTGTAGAGAAAGAATATTAGTAAGGTGTAGCATCTAACAACCAAAAGTTAGTACTAGAATTATGGTCCCCTGTGCAAATTTAATTTGGACTTCTCGTAAGTATGAACAGCAATAATGTCTGTAATTATGTGATCAGCCACTGTTTGTTTTCTCTGGTCCCTGCATCATTTAGTATACATTAAACCCACTCCAAGGACAATTAGTGGTATACAGGACATCACTTCCCTCTCATTTTGTATATGGTGAGGAAGATTGTCATGAGCGAGACAGCTGCGTCCTGCCTGGGACAGGGATTCTCTCCCTGACTCCTCAGAGAGCCTGCTAAAGGCTGGAGAAGTCAAACAAGTCCCCTCTGGGTGGTCACCAAGTCCCTGACTTGAGACCCTGAGGTTTTACTGCCAGGAACACTGAGCACTAGCAGCATCAGATGGCACCAAAGCTATGGGGCTGTGCTAACGAAACTGAGCACCCCCCATCACCCCCCCTCCACTTAGCTGTCACCGTAGCCCCTTTGCACATTTGTTGGTATGTCTGTGGTCACTTCATGAGGACAGGGTGAATTTTAACTTGTTCCTACATCACATGCGTATTGAAGCTTGAAAAATTTTCACTAAATCAGAAAAAGAGCTACCGACTGAACAAGAAGACTGTTCTCATTAACTGAGCAAGTGCTATCTGCTCAGCTATCTTGTGATCTATGGGGGAAAAAAAAAAAAGGTATGCAAACATTTATAACACAATATCATATTTGGTATAACCCAATGGCTTTTTAGTATACAACTTTGTCATATCACTTTTAAGTGAGATATATTGAGATTGAACAGGCATTATCAAAATTTGGACAGCTCGATTTTGCAAAGCCAGCAATGGTGGTATAATATTGTTTATAAGTTGTGTAAAAAGTGCATTTATGTGCATGTTACCTATATCTATGTCTACAATGTATGTACAGCATGCATGGATACATAAATAACACACCCAGACATGTATGTATAATTTTGGATGCCAAATTCTATGTCAAGAAAGGCTCAGTCCATCTCCCAGAACTTTGTAGCTTGCATAAGACTTAGTCAGCACTGTACATACACATAACACTGACCAAAGACAAGATCATTTCAAATCTCTCTTGTCTCAAGATGTATATGGCGTATTTTATCATTTCATTGCTGTTAAAAGTATGCCATGAAGGGGCCTTTCGGGATATTTTCATACCACTTAATAATTAATGCAAAATATATCCCTGTGTTATTGTTGATTCTGGGAAAGTTAACTACAGACTCAAGACCAGATCTTCAGTGGATGTAAATCAGCATAGCCACCGTTGAGGTCAACTGAGCAGAAACAGCCTGTGGATTTATCGTAGGAATAATAGGAAAATTCACATTGGATGGGACCTCAGGAGGTCTCAGGTCCAACCTCCTGCTCAAAGCAGGGCCAGCCCTGAGCTCAGACCTGGTTTCTCAGGGCTTTGTCCAGTTGGGTTTTGAAAAACTCCAGACAGGGAGATGGCACATCCTCTTGGAGCAACCAGGTCCACTGGACCCAGGTCCTCATGGGCAAAATCTTCTCCTTATATCCAACCTGAACCTCTCTTTTTCTGTTTACACCCATTATCTTTCACCTTCTTGTTGTGCAATCCTGTGAGGAGCCTGGCTCCATTTCTTGACAACCCCTGCTAGCTGATGGGGGCCATTAGGTCCCCCAAAACCACTTCTCCTCCAGGCTGAGTAAGTCCAGCTTCCTCCTGCTCCTTATGCCCCACATGCTGACGCACAGGAGTTGCACTGCTTCATCTTCTGAAGGTGAGCAAAAGCACTTCGTTCCTCCTCTGGGAGTGGACGGCTGAGCCCTCATGCATCCCACTAGCATCAGGGTATTTTGAGAGATGGATCTTGCAACATGCACTGATTGATTCTGTTTTCTACACTTTTGCTTAAAATTCTGCACAGGTATTAGAAGGTGTTTTTGTTGTTTGGTTTTTTTTTGTTTTGTTTTTAATGATAATGCTGTCTTTGTCTCTCCTTCATCAGAGAGTGAGAGAGATAGGCTGGATTGCGTTATCTCTCACCCTCAGCTTGGTGCACTGAGCTGCAGTGTCATTTTTCAACCAAAGCTGAAAGACTTGCTCTATCTGGGCAATTTTGATTTCTTACTTTACCCACTCCCATCTCCCTCCTCCCTGCAACAAGATGAAAACATCAATATCTGTTTTGGGCTCCCAAGGTATGACACAATGTCAATGGAATTTGTTTTTAATCTGGGTGACTAACAGTTATCTGACAATTCAAGTAATATTTCTCCACATCCATCCATCAAACTCTAGCCAACTTACAAGGGGAGACAGCATCAGATTTAGCAACCAAACAAGCCCGTTAACACCCTGGGATTGTACTTCTAACTCCCCGTGATACAGTTTTCCCCCAGCCTATCCTGAGCTGCCCTTTTCATTTTTTATTCATGTAAAATTACAACTCTTGTGTTTGAAAGTCATCCTCTTCGTTTCTGGGGCCATTTCCTACAGCGAGTCAGGTCAGGCAAGCTATTATTAGGACCATGTTTATTTATAACAAGCAGTTTAGCATCCAGCAACGAGCGGGGACAGGCTGCGTGGTCCTGGAGGACGATGGCAGGCTGGCGGTACTGTTGTGAGCTCACGCTGGAGGCGCAGGGCTCCTGGCTGTGCCGTGCCACGGGCAGCTCACTGCCTTTATAAAACAGGATGTCGAGAGCAAAATGAGGGCAGGCTGGAGCCGGGTGACATGGGCAGCTCAGGGCTGACAGCCCTCCCTCCCCGGTCACAGGCAGGGCTCATGGGACTTAGACCAACATTCAAAAGCAGGGTCTTGCGGTATCCCTCATTTTGCCCCCCCCACCCCCCCCCCTCCGCTTGCTTTCCCTGACCTTTTTGGTTTATTGCCCCTTTTCTGCTGTGTTTAATCCAGCTTGCTGGGCTGCATTCCACAGTTTTCTGCACATTTCAGCAGCACATTCAATCAGCATAATTACAGAATCACAGAATGGCTGAGGTGGGAAGGGACCTCTGGAGATCACCCGGTCCAAGCCCCCTGCTGAGCAGGGTAACCTAGAGCACTTTGCACAGGATGGCACCCAGGTGGGTTTTGAGCATCTCCAGAGAAGGAGACCACAGCCTCTCTGGGCAACCTGTCCCAGTGCTCTGTCACCCTCACAGTAAAGAAGTGCCTTCTTATATTCACCTGGAACTTCCCGTGCTTCAGTTTGTGCCCGTTGCTTCTCATCCTGTCACTGAGCACCATCAAAAAGAGTCTGGGGAGCCCAGAACTGGACACAATACTCCAGGTGTGGCCTCACCGGGGCTGAGTAGGGCAGGATCACCTCCCTCGGCCTGCTGGCAACGCTCTTCCTAATGCACCCCAGGACACCATTGGCCTTCTTGGCCACAAGGGCCCATTGCTGGCTCATGGTTCACCTGCTGTCCGCCAGGACCAGCAGGCCAGCCCCCAGCCTGTACTGGTGCACGGGGTTATTCCTCCCTAGGCGCTGCACCCTGCCCTTGCCTTTGTTGAACTTCATGAGGTTCCTCTCGGCCCAGCCCTCCGGCCTGTCCAGGCCCCTCTGAATGGCAGCACAGCCCTCCGGGGTATCAGGGAGTCCTCCCGGCTTTGTGCCACCAGCAAACTTGCTGAGGGTGCTCTGTCCCTTCATCCAGGTCACTGATGTGTAAGTTGAACAAGACTGGGCCCAGTACTGACCCATGGGGACACCTCCAGCTGCAGGCCTCCAGCTGGACTGCTGATCACTCCAACACCGCTGAGCACAACCCCCTGAGCTCTGCCATCCAGCCAGCTCCCAATCCACCTCACTGGCCCCTCATCTATCCCACACTTCCTGAGCTTGCCCATGAGGATGTTGTGGGAGACAGCATTGAAAGCCTTGCTGAAAACAAGGTAGACAATATCCACTGCTCTCCCCTGGTTTCGCCAGCCAGTCATTCCATTGTTGAAAGCTATCAGATTGGTTAAATACGATTTCCCCTTGGTGAATCCATGCTGACAAGTCCTGATAGCCTTCTTTTCCTCCACATGCTTAGAGATGACACCCAGGATGAACTTTTCCATCACCTTTCCAGGAAAATTATGTCATTCATTCATCTTTATTCTATCTCATTATTCATTATGTTGACTATTCATGTTTATTCTAGCCCATCTCACCTGGCAGCTCGCTATACCATAAGCCCAACAGGAGGGCCCTGCCCAAGGCTGCAGAAGCAGAGAGGGATGTGCTCCTGTGGTGATACCAAAACTGGAGCAGCAAAAGGGGCCAAAGACCACAGAGATCCTTTCCTGTCAGTGTAAGGTTAAACAGACAGTAACGCACAGCTCAGGCTGCCACACCAAGTGGCAGCCCCTGCAAACTACCTCGTTTTCCCTCAGATGAAGAAGCCACTTCTCTTTTGCAATCTGGTCCTGTGACACCACGGGGAACTTGTCCCAGCTGAGTAACTCCCTGCAGACATACGCCAGGCCCAGGTGCGTCATCTTGCCTCTTCTCCCCTCCCAGGGACCTCGGCAGCTCATTTCACACAGTGAACCCTGCTGTTGGAGGCCCAGGCACTCACCATCTCTCCAGGAAGGATGTGACCTTCCCACATGGGCAGGGGTAGGATGCAGGTGTTGGGGTCCTCACTCACCTATGGTCTCTTGCCAAAGGCAGCCCCACACATCAGGCTCACAGCTGCAGAGGTTTCAACCCTTCCTGTTAACTCCAGCACCTCCTCTCTCTCCCCATGAATGTGAGCAGTGGCCAGGAAAATGGTGCTGGGGATTGATGAGGGGCTAAGCTCTCCTTTTTTCCTTCCTCCAGTAAATCTCCACCAGCACTTTTCATCTTATCGGTTTGCATTTGGTTGATTTCTGCTTATGCTTTTGAGGAGATAGGTGCCCTACTTCGATGTCTAGCATCCCACAATGACATCTGTGCTTTCACATCCATCCCTCTGAGTGGGAAACTGTGACCATGGCTGTCAGGAGACCGATGTCCAAAGCAGCTACCACTGAGATAAATCCCACAGCCCTTATTCAGTTCTTAGCTTGGCAAAACCCCAGTGAAGATAAGGAGAGTTTTAACTGATTGAAGATGTCAGGTTCCAATAATGAGCATGGCCATGGTTCCTGAAATCTGTTTTCATGAATTTGCTCAAGACTATTCAGAGGTGTTTCTGACATTTGGCAACATTAATATTTAAGCCTTCCTGTGTTATTTTTGCTAAAGGAATTAGAAATTAGCATGTCATGATCATAATACAGCAGCTGAAAATAAAGGGCCAGATTGTGCCCTCAATCCACACGCACAATTCCCACTGATGTCATTGGAAATTGTGCGTATGCCTCTGAGGGCAGAATTTGGCCTAGCCTGCCTCTTCTCTTCTTGCAGCGTGCATATTGCACTTGCTGCTGCTAACAGTAGTGCTCTGCAACAAGAGAGGAACACATGCCTAAATTATTTAGCACATTGATGACCTGCAGAGTTTTTTTCTTCCTTTTTTTTTTGTAAAGACTGAAACTGTAACTCTTCTTATAGCTTAAATTGATGCCTTTGCAGACAGGTCCTGCAAAGAAGGGGATGTCTCTGGCAGATGAGCATATTGGGGCCTGGACAAATGGGCTCAGCATGTTTCTGAAAAGAGTGACAGAGATGTCACCGGGACTGCCGTGGGGCAGGGGTGATGGCAGGGGTGACCACCTGTTGCTCTTTCCAACTCTGGGTGATAAAGCACTGCATCATTTCTTCCCTTGAGTTGAGACCTGATGGACTTGGCCTATACTACATGCTGTCCTAAAGAAGGATGCTTTCCTGAGCCAAGACATTTGGCTGTAAAGTATTTTACTTCATAAATCATCAGAAGAATGGATGCTTACATTGGATTTATAACTATTAAAAAAGTCTCTGATAGAAAAAATGCTCAGAAGATAGGGATGGGGATAGTTCTTTGAAAAATAGTCTTTTTCCTTTGCTTTCATCCCCCAAAATATTCAGAAATAAACCAATCTTGAAAACAGCTTGATTCATCAGCAACAGAGTACTCTCATGTAGCAAAATCAAAAAAAGGTGTCAGCTGTGACAAGACTGTATGTGCTATATGTACGCTTTAAAAGTGAGTGGTAGCAGACATTTTGAGACACCATATTGTGATGTAGCAAACTACATAAATACAAATCTTTGCTGCTGAATCCAGGGATCTGACTCAAACCCTGACAAAGTCTGAATGACTGCTTTTCCATTGACTTTGTTGGCGTCCGTCCTGCTCTAGGTGCTCAGAAGGGCAACTTCCAAATTGTGCTCCACTGGTCACTGCTGCTGAAACTGCAGAGAGATGAGTTCCCACTCCCCTCGCTTGTCTCCAGCTGTTAAATAGCAGTAAGAGAAACACACCAAATACTTTCCAACTGCTCTTTACCCGTGATAATAATTGCTTTATCATAGTTACCACAGGGATCCAATGCCATCATGACTAGAAGGAGATATAGTCCATATGGGGGGAGATGGTCTATTACATATCTTGCTGTTGAATTTGAATCACCCTGTAAAAAAACTGAGAGGACTGAGGGGAGTCTACCACGTGCTGGATATTCAGAGGTGATTAGTCTTTCCTGGGCTTCCACTTTGAGACAGTAGATTTTTTAAATGGTGGACATGCAGTGTAGGCTCTTCCCCAAAGAAGAGCATGTAAACTGCAATCCCTACCCCAACGAAGCTACAGTCCATCACTTGCCACTTCTGCAAGTTTAGGATTTCAGGCACACAGAAACACACTGGAAAAAAAAACAAAATCCAACTTTTTTGGTCTGTGACTATGCCATGCAATCAGCAAGACCAAAGCCAAAAACATCAGCAGCAGAATTACACGTCTGCTGACATAACTAGAAAGAAGAATTAATGCTGAAAGTAGTGAAAAGAAAACCATCACGCAGGATTCTGTACACTGTACTTTAGGATCGGAGAAAATAAGAGGCTTTCAGAGCTCCAGGACAGCGTTTCTGGCATTACTATTATTATTAAACATTTTGTATGAAGTAGTTATGGCAGACTGGGGAAGAAGGGGTCAGGGGTTGCAAATCTTGCTGTCAGTACTAAGGCCTTGCTCCTGCTCCCAGTGAAGGGAAAAGGACATCTCCTGAGGCACATCAGAGAAAATATATGAGTTGACACTTTAAAAATTAAGCGTCCTAGAATTGCTGTGTCGATTATTATCCCAGAGACAGCTTAAGCGATTTGCGCACAGTCACAGAGCGAATTGGGGCTGAGCCAGGAATAGAAGACAGGGCTCCCAGTTTCTGGTCTTGCTCTCTTACCACTAGGCACATCCCCAGCTGTATGCTGAAATCCACGTGGGGAAGGAAATCCAAAATCAAAGATTTATCTCACTTTTAATGCAGCTTCCTACTGCTCTGCAGCACAGACACAGAGTCAAATGTTACTGCCCTGGCTAAGCAAGATAACTCACTGATTTCAAAGGAATTGCTCACCTGATGGATTTTGGCTTCACAGCACCAAACAAATCATTCAAATCCCTACAGCATCAATGCTTGTTGGGAGAAGAACAGACCAAGTGGTAGTCTGGGATTAGTGGCTTGAGCAATTTTAGATAAACCTATTATAAAAAATTACAGTTGTGTGTTACTAATGGGTTCTTCACTCATTAATATGCAAAGGAAAATAACTTTGCTAGAGCTCTTGGTATCACCTGGCTACGCGGAGTGGAGAGGTTAAATACAGAACAGACCATACTTGTAAGAAGATTAACGCATACAACAGGGATAGTAGCAGGCTTCTGCTGGCTCTAATCTGGCATCTGACCGGGACAGGGAGAGAGAGAGAAGGAAACTCTAAGCCAGTTAAAGTAGTGGATTATTGATGACAGAGGATTCACAGCTGATAGGGGAGCTGGAAAGAGCAGGTAGTAGGGATGAAACACAGGGCAGAGCACATAGCAAAAAGACAATACTAGATTTTACAGGGAATGCCTAACACATGGAAAGGAAAGCAGTGGGTAGGACAATGATAGGAGCTTTCCAAGAGTACAGGGCTGGGGTGAGCAAGGAGAAAAGAATCTGTGCAGGTCCCAGCTTCTGCTCTAAAATTACATTTTGCACACCAAGTTTTTGTTCTGTTTTGTTTTGTTTTGTTTGTTTGTTTTAAAAAAAAAAAGACACCAAGCTATTTGAATGAGGATTTGAACTTGGAAAAATAAATGATCTGAAAAGGGAAAAAGTCTTCCAAGACCTCCCTGCCATCCTCTGCTCAGACAAACACTGGGTGGAGAAAAGCACTGCAAATTACTAATAATTACAGAAAGTCTGGCAAAGACTTCCATGTAGATAATGTTACCTTGGGAAGGAGGCAGCTGGGAGTAGGCTGGGGTAACACCAAGCTTCTGCAGCACAGCTGGCTAGTCAGGATAAACCCCAAGAGCCACTTTTAGTGATGGGTAATTTTAAAGAAAATGACTTTGTTAAAGTTCTGAAGTGATGTTTAGCAGTGACATTCGGGAGCAGCTTGATTCTTTTTCTTTGCTTGCTTGGTCCTGAAGAAGGGTGGTTGAGGCACTGAGTAGGGCCCCAAGGTATCAGAAGTAGGTGACAGATTTGAGGGGAGAAATGGAAATCAGTTGCCAGTAAGGAATCTGGCACAGCAGAATGGCAAATTCACAGTCGGGAGGCATTTATTAGGATTTTCATATTATACCTGATGGGCTGAGTGGAATTATTAATATAGTTCCATTAATATGCTTCTAGGCAATTAAAATCATTATGCTCCCAGGGTTTCTGCCCTGGGATAGAGTTTGTTAAAACCAGCACTGTTGGAACTTCTTAGATTTTAAATTTCTTTCTGTAGCTCCTCTCCTTGTCTCATAGATCCTGGTGATGCTACAGGTATGACTGAGATGATGTCTCTGTTCCAAGTTGTTGGCATTTTAGTATGAATTTTCTTTTCATTTGGGGTGTGAATAGGACAACTTGTAGTGATGTGTTAAGAAACCGTACTACAGTCTGGGTCATGATTAAGTTACAGTAAAATTACAGACTGTCTAGAAGAAAATGAGCAATCTCAGCTGTGAATATTGTAGAATGCATTATCTCACAGATTTATTTATTTCAATACTGCCTGTTTAAAATTCTGCAGGGCTCCTTGAGCTGTATATAGGTGCTAATTTAAGTCAGAAAGGAAAAAAAAAAGGATGTATGTTGAATTATATTTGTGCATAGAATTCACAAAATGAGATTGGATTTTGATCCACTTGTTTTTGTTGAGACAGTAGATACTACTAATAGTTGATACTTCAGAGTAAGTTAAAGAAACTAAAATCTAAATGGCTTGGAAACATAATTTCCATGACGGCTTTGTCAATGCACAACCTTTTACTGATTTTCTTAGAGGAATGTATTGGCTATGTAGATAATACAACTTAAAAGCAACTCATTTTCTTTTATCTTAGATCAATTTCTAATCAACTTAGCCATGCAGAAATAAAGTAGCTTTAAGTACTTAAGTGTTTATTGAACATCCACAGTTCTAGTCCCTTGCCTGTGCTGGTTTAAATCTACACCTGTAGTTAAACTACTCCAGAGATGTGTGTAGCCATGTGCCTCTTGTTGGAGCATCCCAGTCTTGGAGGCTGCTTGACTGCTTGGTTGCTCCATGGCCTGGTGCTGAGCTGTTGTAACTGGGGGACCAGTCAGCCCACGGTCTGCTCCTCAAAATCAGTATGAATAAGAAAGCACCAGGTTTTACCTCCTCTACCCTATCCAACCCTTCTGGGAATGTATGCCCCTCTGCTACTGCCCATTGCCCTTGGTCCTCTCTTGGTCAGAAGTAGATATAACTGTAAGGGTTGCCTTTTGAGCAGTTGGGGTTTGGGGTCTCCAGGGACAAGGTAGCACAAAATAAATTACAACAACAGTAAAATAAAAATTCTTACCTTTTGATGTATGGACATGTGCAAGCTCGTTCATCTGCACGCATGAATGTAGCCTTCCTGTTGTGCAACAAGCTGAAGGTATTTGTTGAGCATCTACACTGAAGCTGAGTACCTGAGTTCAGCCTGTGTGTGTCTTATTTAGTGGTGCAGACACCCTCTCTGAGGGCCAGAAGTGCTCGGGAAGGTCCAGAGGACGCTGGAAACCACCACAGGTAACCTGTGTGCCAGGAAAATTCATCAGCATGAGTTTGGATGCATGTGGATAGCTCACAGCCCTTTGGCTCTTTATTCCTACAAGTATTGATTCCCTGTCATAGGCATCAGGAATACTGGGAAATGCTAAATCAATGTTTATAATCATCACAGCCCCCCAAGAAAGAAGACAATAAAAGTCAATCACTAAAGCAAGAATCAAATACAGTATGTAAGACCTGAGTGGCTATAGCCAAAATACAGCCTTTCAACCAGGTTGCAAAGGATACAATTATACCTGGGACATGCAGGTTAACTGAGCCACCCTTATCATTTTCTCCTGGTCGAGTCATGGACATACCTGCAAAAGGAAGAAAAAACTTTCCACCCCTGGGAGGGGGATGGAAACCAGGCTGCCAAGCTCTCCATTCCAGCTTGTGTGGTCACTGCTGAATTTGGGTGGCATTTTGAATGCACTGGGGAGGCTGGCTGATACCTGAGACTGTAGCTGTGCCCACACATCCTTAGGGAACTTTGAAATAGCAGAGATAATGTCAGCCCCGTTACCATATGCTTTCAGTCTGCCCGGGCAATGATTGTATAATAATCCCTAACAGAAAACTGAAGACGAGATTTCAAGTGGCTGCCAGAAAACAGTTTTTCACTTAGAGTGGCAACTCTGAATAAGGAAGCATCTGGCACATTTGATCAGACAAAGAAAATTAGGTCACTCAGAAAAATATTTGATGTTCTTCCTGAGGAACATAACACTAAAAATGCCTCTATGTAGAATGGCAGTATTCTCTTCTTCAGCACCGCTTCTCACATTATTATGTTTTGTACTGTTCTGAGTTGCTGCACTATATTTAGTATCTGTTAAATAGTAGAATATAGATTATATAACCTATCATTTTTCTCCTGCCAGTGACAGGAGTTTAAGAGCAAAGAGGGCTGTTTTTTTGTTTTGTTTTGTTTTGTTTTTTTTAAAGGATTCAAGGACAATTGGTTTGATGTAATTAACTGACAGATGTTTTCTATGAGTTTGTTGTTGTTTTTTTTTTAAATTGCATTTTGAATGAAAAAATGTAAATGATCGTTTGCTTTGTACTTCTTTTCTTTTGGTTTAAGAACTCTCCATTCATCTGTCATTCCCGGACAGTCAGCGTAGCGAGGCTTCACCTGAGGGGTCCTGAGGGCAGGAGGAAGCTGCTATATGGCTCCTTGTTGGGGTGGGGGGAAAGAGGGGTGTCGTGAGGGTCCTGCCATGTGCTAAGCCTTGCAGGAGGGATGGAGAGAGAGCCTGACCGTGTAAGGCACAGAGTAGTATTTCTGCTGAGTATGATTTCCTGGGAGCCGAGCGCCCAGCCTGTCCCAGGGAAGCACCTTCCTGAGGTGTTCAAATCAGCTGGGGGAATAAATACCAATATTTAAAGAACCAAGGTGCTCTGGTTATTTCAAAGAAGGGAAAGCCCAGGAGCTGAAAAGCCCAAGCGACTGCAATCATAACAAAAAAGCCTGCAGTGAGAGAAGCTCGGGCCTACGCCTGGTGGCAGGGCCTGGCTTCTCTTCCACCAGCTGGCCGTGCAGCAGCACAGCCTGGACACCTGGGCATCTGTCTGGAAGGGAGCTGATCCGGACCCTGACACTGCCAACCAGCACCTGGGTGGCATGGTTTGTCACCCCCGTGTGCTGGATGCTGCTTGGGGAGACTGGGGAAAAGAGGAGTCCCGAAGGCGAGCCCTGGCTAGCTGCAGAGCCAGCCTCATGTGTGGCTTGCGGTCTAATTGCTCATGGAAAAAACACATATCTCCAGCAATCTTGCTCCATTTAGTTAATTTCCAAGAATGTCTCCTCAAAGAAAGCGACCTAGAGATGTGTTTTTAAGGGAAAAGTGTTGTTAATTTACCTCGATTTTTTTTTTCCAGCTTCCTAAAACCAGGAATGGAAGCAGTGACCGCAGATTTTTCAAACCCTACAGACAAACTCCAGCCTGATTTAACGCGTAAAGACATCACTGTTCCTACATTAATCTCCCCAGCTGGTAAATGAATCAGTTTGTGGCATTTTCATTTGGTTGTGAGGATGTCAGGTAGCTGAAAAGGAGATCCAAGCTGCTGCCTTGGTCTAATTTACTGCAGTGTGGCACTATGACTGGGTTAGTCGCTATAAGCCTATGATTCTTCAAATACTATATAAAGAATTGGACTGAAATACTTGCATAATACACATAAAAAGTGGTCTTGGCTTTCAAAATGGTTTACATATTGAAATGAATGCGTCCTCATTCCTGGGCATATTTAGTGTTGCAAATTTTGTCAGCAAATAAAAGAAACTTTTGCAAGGTAAATACTTGCCCAAGGTCAAGTGACGTGTTAATATAAAAGGGAAATTAGGCTTCAGGAGGTTTCTAGCACTTCATCATGAACTTATTTCATTTGTCCTGCCTCTTTCCAGTTTCTCTTATTCAGCCTTTAATTTTGTACCAAGGGCTCAACTGCCCTCATAAATCATAAATGAAAAAAAAATGTTGAGAGGCTCCCTTACTTCAACAGCCTCAAAATAGAGTTTTTAGCTTGAAACTGTACTTTTGAGAGTGTACTAATGCCAAGCATCTGGCGTAAGAGCTGGCTGAACAAAGTGGGTTGTCTCAGCTTACCAGCACCCATCCCAGCCTGGAGGAGCTTCACCACACACTTCTTTTTTCCCTCCTTCAGGCTAACCATTAAATCCCCAATTCAGAAAGATGAGTTATTTCACTTTCTCCTTATTGTAAAGTTGTATTAATAGGTAAATAAAAACCTGCTTGCGCTACACTGTTCTGGAGTCAAGTCTAGTCCACACCAGAGAGGATTTGCCAGCATGGGTACATCCACGTGCTGACACAATCTCACCCCATAGCCACAGCTTTTTTCCTGGAAGATGTGCCTTTGGGTTTTGATCACAAATTTGATGCAAACTCTATTCGCAAAAGCACATTTTTGCCTCTGGGAACTGTAGATAGAGTAGGAGATTTACTAATATTTATATTTTATCACAGGGATGTCCCTAACCTGCGCTTTATACCAATGGCCATTAATATTGTAGCTTTGGACAGAATCCTAGTATTTTGCTGCAACTCCCAGAGAATACTGTACTGAAAGAAACTGCATTTTATCCTTTATTAGGTGTTTTCTTACAAAATAAAATCAAACAACAAAAAAAACCTTATTTTGTAGCATAGCAATATTTGCTTTCTTTCCTCTATTGACCCCCCAAAATGCAAGTTCAGGGAGCATATGTCAGCTAATCCCTAAGTCTGTGCTAAGAACACGGCAGAAACTCTCAGAGAGTTCAACAGAATCTCAGTGTCTCGCTGGTTCGGTACAAGATTACGCTCCCAGCAGATAAGCCCCTGCATTTTGACTTGGAAGCTCAAAAGGGATAAATAACATTTCTGAAGCCAGCCAGCCAACAAACGGAATTTCTTAGTACAATGCAATCTTGCTGTGGGGGTTTTCCTGGGCATGTGTTTCCCATCAGGCGTTATTACACTGCTGTGTACACGGGGCTTATCTTCGAGCGAAGGTGGTGACACCCGGCCATTGATACCCTGCAACTCACTGAAGTTGTAAGACGGGTGAGAAAGGATTAGTTGAGCCCTTTGATTCACAGCTGATACTTATTAAATAAGTTTAAGGATGTGACATCACTATTTGTCATAAATGTTCTTGTTATGGTAGGGTGTGTATGGGGCAGGAGGTGTGAGGAGTTGTCATCATGCAGATAACGAAATCATTAGTAATGAATAATTCACTGTGCAGAAAACAAGCAACAGACAATGTCAGGCAACGGAATAGTGGTAGTTCAGTTACGTCTTTTCTTGTGTCTCCGATGAAAGGTTTTTAACCCTGTTTACACCCTATCTTAACAGTGAGGTTTGCTTTCTGTAGGGACATTCAGCTCCAGGCAAGGTAGAAGGATGTTCCCAAATCCAGTAACTGGGTCAAGTCT